>NC_044037.1:118826423-119482477 GCF_901765095.1 Microcaecilia unicolor | reverse complement strand
GCGCCAGGTCCCTCCTTTTCTCCCCCCTCCCGCTGGCTCCGTAAAAAAAAAAAAAAAAATTTTGGACGTCCTTAAAGGCGTTTATTTCGACGTTTATTTAAATGTTTATTGCAGCTACTCACTGGGACACCAGGTCGTTACAGCTCGGAGCGAGAAGCAGGTAATTTTTACCTTTTTTATAGCGGGCAGGGGGTTCCCCGATTGATCTCCATGTGGCCTATGGCGTCGGAGGGCGAGGGCGCGAAGAATCGCTCCCCGGACCGCGTGTGCGCTCCTAGCGGGGATGCGGGGGTATTAAAGTCTGATTCGCCCTTGTTGGGTGTCAGTTCGGAGGCCGGTCAGTGTCCCGGGTCTTCCTCCGGTGCGGCGGTTTTTCCCGCCATAAACGCCCATCCCCCGCTGCTCGCCTCCGCCATCTTGGCCGGCCACTCTGCTCGGACGGCTTCTTCTTGGGCCGCCCTTGAGCTGGGAGACGTTCATGCCATGGCCGCCCTTGATTTGGGCGACGGCAAAAAAGCGGCTAAAGTTAAGCGCCATTCTTCCCGTGCGGCTCCTTCGCGGAGTGTCGCACCGGACGCCATCTTGGATGCGCAGCATGTTTCTCCCCCGCTCTTGCGAGCGCCGGTTGAGGGTGCGTCTAGGGCTGTGGCCCAGGCTGCTGAAGTGCACAGTCTGGGGGGTTTCTCCCCCGAGTTTATTTTGCTGCTGCATCAGGCCTTCATTATGCAAAACGCTGCCCCTTCTCCCTTGTCCGATAAAGGGGTTGAGGCCCCCGGAAGTAAACGCCCTCGGGTGGATTCCCAGGGCTTAGAGGGCTCTGTCTCCTCTGATGTAGATGAGGGCAGCGTATCTGAGTTCTCCCAACGGTCCTTTGGGGATTTCTTGGAGGAGACGGATTCCCGCTCGGATGGAGCGGATGACCCCTCTGCAGCGCGGATCTTTCGCTCAGAGGATTTGCCCAACCTGTTAATGCAGGCCATGAGCATTTTGAAGATTTCCTCTCCAGAGGACGTCTCTCCCTCAGCCCCTGTTGGCTCTGCCATTATGCTGGGGACGAAGCGCCCGCCTAGAACCTTCCACGTGCATGATGCCATGCACACCTTAATTTCGGCTCAATGGGATGTCCCGGAAGTGAGCCTCAAAGTGGCTAGGGCTATGTCCCGCCTCTATCCTTTGCCTGAAAGTGAACGTGAGGCCTTTCTTTGGCCTACCGTGGATTCTTTAATCACTGCGGTGACTAAGAAAACGGCATTGCCGGTGGAAGGTGGCACGGCCCTAAAGGACGCTCAAGACAGAAGATTGGAGGCGGCCTTAAGGTCGTCCTTCGAGGCAGCTGCCTTAAGTTTGCAGGCCTCAGTTTGCGGCTCCTATGTGGCAAGGGCGTGCCTGACGATTGTGCAGCGGGCTTCCCCCTCGGATCCTTCCTTGAGGGCTGATTGGCCGGCCCTGGAATCGGGCTTGGCTTATTTGGCAGACTTGCTGTATGATGTCTTGAGAGCCTCGGCTAAAGGTATGGCTCAGACAGTCTCTGCGCGGCGGTGGCTTTGGCTGAAACATTGGTCTGCGGACCACGCCTCTAAGTCCCGCCTGGCTAAGTTGCCTTTTAAAGGCAAGCTGCTCTTTGGGGTCGAGCTGGACAAAATTGTGACCGATCTCGGCACGTCTAAGGGCAAGAGGTTACCAGAGGTCAGGGCTCGGGCAAGTGCTCGCCCCGGTATCTCCAGAGGACGGTTTCAGGAAGCCCGTCGGTACCGCCCGGGCAAGTCGGGCTCCTCTGCCCCCTCTTCCTTCAAGAGGAACTTCTCCCCCAAGCAGCATTCCTTTCGCAGAGACCGCCGTCCCGGAGGTGCGCCCTCCGGTCCTCCCCCAGGGTCTCGTACCCAATGACGGGGTCCTGGTCCATGGCCCAGTGCAAATTGGAGGACGCCTGTCCTCGTTTCTGGGCGAGTGGACCAGGGTAACTTCAGACGCTTGGGTGCTGGAAGTCATCAGAGACGGCTACAAGCTAGAGTTCTGCCGACCCTTAAGAGACGGGTTTGTACTCTCTCCCTGCAAGTCTCCGGTCAAAGCTGTGGCAGTGCAGCAGACCTTGAACAATCTGATCCGCCTGGGTGCGGTCGTTCCGGTGCCAGAAAATCAGCTTGGCAAGGGACGTTACTCCATTTACTTTGTGGTACCAAAGAAAGGAGGTTCTGTACGGCCTATCCTCGACCTCAAAGGGGTCAATCGGGCCTTGAAAGTTCGGCACTTTCGCATGGAGACTCTCCGCTCTGTTATAGCGGCAGTGAAGGCAGGGGAGTTCCTGGCATCCTTGGTCTTCAAGGAAGCGTACTTGCATATTCCCATCTGGCCTCCTCATCAACGCTTTCTGCGTTTTGCAGTCCTGGGCCGACACTTCCAGTTCAGAGCCCTCCCGTTCGGGTTGGCTACTGCTCCGCGGACCTTCTCCAAAGTAATGGTGGTCATCGCGGCCTTCCTGAGAAAGGAAGGAGTACAAGTCCATCCTTATCTGGACGACTGGTTGATCCGAGCCCCCTCTTATGCAGAGTGCGGCAAAGCTGTGGACCGGGTGATTGCTCTTTTGAGCTCCCTGGGGTGGATCATCAACTGGGAGAAAAGCCAGCTGCGCCCGACTCAGTCCCTGGAGTATCTGGGAGTTCGATTCGACACCCAAGTAGGCAGAGTGTTCCTGCCGGACAATCGGATTGTCAAACTTCAGGCTCAGGTGGACCAGTTCCTAGTAGCCTCTCCGCTCCGGGCTTGGGACTATGTGCAGCTGTTGGGCTCTATGACGGCCACGATGGAAGTAGTGCCCTGGGCCAGGGCTCATATGAGACCACTACAACACTCTCTGCTGCAGCGCTGGACTCCGGTGTCGGAGGATTATGCTGTGCGCCTTCCCTTGGACCCAGCAGTGCGCAAGGCGCTGAGCTGGTGGCTGCAGACAGACAAGTTGTCTGCAGGGATGCCTCTTGTGACCCCGGAGTGGATTGTCGTCACGACGGACGCCTCTTTGACGGGCTGGGGAGCCCACTGCTTGGGAAGGACAGCGCAGGGGCTCTGGTCTCCTGCAGAGGCAAAGTGGTCTATCAACCTCCTGGAACTCAGAGCCATTCAGTTGGCGCTTTTGGAGTTCCTCCCGGTACTGGCGTTGAAGCCAGTACGGGTCCTGTCGGACAATGCCACGGCTGTGGCCTATGTCAACCGCCAGGGAGGTACCAAGAGCGCCCCTCTAGCCAAGGAGGCCATGAATCTATGCCAGTGGGCGGAAGCAAACCTGGAACAGCTGTCAGTGGCTCACATTGCCGGAGTCATGAATGTCAAGGCGGACTTTCTCAGTCGCCATACCTTGGATCCCGGAGAGTGGCAGCTATCTGCTCAGGCGTTCTTGGACATCACGAAGCGCTGGGGCCAGCCGAGCCTAGATCTGATGGCGTCATCGGCCAATTGCCAAGTGCCGCGCTTTTTCAGCAGAGGACGGGACCCTCGATCCCTGGGAGTAGATGCTCTTCTCCAACAGTGGCCGACACAGGAGCTTCTCTATGTGTTCCCGCCCTGGCCCATGTTGGGCAGGGTGCTAGACCGGGTGGCAAAGCATCCGGGCCGGATAATCCTGGTGGGTCCGGACTGGCCCAGACGTCCCTGGTATGCGGACTTGATCAGGCTCTCAGTGGACGATCCTCTGCGGCTGCCAGTGGAGCAGGGCCTATTGCATCAGGGTCCCGTGGTGATGGAGGATCCCTCCCCCTTTGGTCTTACGGCCTGGCTATTGAGCGGCAGCGTCTGAGAAAGAAGGGCTTCTCAGACAAGGTCATCGCCACTATGCTAAGAGCGAGGAAGCGCTCTACTTCTACTGCTTACGCCAGGGTTTGGCGTACCTTTGCAGCATGGTGTAAAGCAGGCTCACTTTCTCCCTTCACTGCTCCAATTTCTTCAGTGTTTGCGTTCCTGCAAGAAGGTCTGGAGAAAGGCCTGTCGCTCAGTTCCCTTAAAGTCCAGATAGCGGCTCTGGCTTGCTTCAGGGGCCGCCTGAAGGGTGCTTCCCTGGCTTCGCAGCCAGATGTGGTGCGCTTTCTCAAGGGAGTTAATCACCTGCGCCCTCCTCTGCACTCAGTGGTGCCTGCGTGGAATCTCAACCTGGTGCTAAGAGCCTTGCAGAAGCCGCCTTTTGAACCCTTGTCAAGGGCATCTCTGAAAGACCTGATGTTGAAAGCAGTCTTTTTGGTGGCTATCACTTCAGCCAGAAGAGTTTCCGAGCTCCAGGCACTCTCATGTCGAGAGCCCTTTCTGCAGTTCACTGAGGCAGGAGTGACTATTCGCACAGTGCCTTCCTTCCTGCCCAAGGTTGTTTCTCGCTTCCATGTGAATCAGCAGCTCTGTCTCCCTTCCTTTCGTAGGGAGGACTACCCAGAGGAATACTCTGCTCTCAAATATCTGGATGTGAGACGAGTCATCATCAGATACTTGGAAGTGACCAATGATTTCCGGAAGTCGGATCATCTGTTTGTCCTGTTTGCAGGTCCTCGTAAGGGTCTGCAGGCTGCTAAGCCTACAGTGGCAAGATGGGTCAAGGAAGCCATTGCAGCGGCTTATGTGGCCGCGGGGAAGGTGCCGCCTATCCAACTGAAGGCTCACTCCACTAGAGCTCAGGCGGCCTCGATGGCAGAAGCCGGGTCCGTCTCCTTGGAAGAGATTTGCAAGGCGGCAACTTGGGCATCGGCCCATACCTTCTCCAGGCATTACCGCTTGACTGTGGCTGCTCGGGCGGAGGCCCGGTTTGGAGCTTCAGTGTTGCGGTCAGGGATTTCTATGTCCCGCCCTGGGTGAGTACTGCTTCGGTACATCCCACCAGTCTATGGATTGATCAGCATGATGATATGGAAGGTAAAATTATGTATCATACCTGATAATTTTCTTTCCATTAATCATAGCTGATCAATCCATAGCCCCTCCCAGATATCTGTATTGTTTATATTCTGGTTGCATTTCAGGTTCAAGTTTAGTCTTCAGTTCCTGTTCAGGAGGACTTCGTGTTCAAGTTTTTCAATGGATTCTTCAAGAGTTGAGACGAATTTGTGTTACAGTGAGCTGCTGCATTCCTCTCCCCTCCGTTTTACGGGGCTGGATTGAGACTTAAATTCTGCCGGCGCTCCCTCCCGCTTCGTGCGGCAGTAGGGCAGCTTTGTACCCCTCCCGCTTCGGCGGTGTTAGGGTCAGTCAGCTCCTCCCGCGGTTGCGGTTGCAGGATAAGCCAGATCCCCCCGCATCGGCGGGTGTGGTGTCCCTCCCCCGCTCCGCGGGGATGAGCTGGACGGATTCCCCTCCCCCACTTGTGTGGGGATGAGCTGGGTTAATTCCCCTCCCCCGTTTCGGCGGTGGTGAGCTGGCCAGAGTGTCCCTTTGTGGGTGTAATTCTCTAAGTGCTGAGTCCTGCGGATGGAGCTTGGATATCGACATACTGAGGAGTTTCCGGCAGCACATGACCACATATAGGGAGGCAAAAGGATTGCTCTCTATCTCCACCTGCTGGTAGATGGACACAACCCACCAGTCTATGGATTGATCAGCTATGATTAATGGAAAGAAAATTATCAGGTATGATACATAATTTTACCATAGACATTTTTCGTTTTTTGAAAATGACCTTCTTTGCTATTCAGATTTTGGACGTTTTTTGTTTTTTTTTGCAAAACGTCCAAAGTCGAACTTAGACATCATATCAAAAGTGCCCCTCCACATTAATATAAGTACATAAGTATTGCCATACTGGGACAGACCGAAGGTCCATCAAACCCAGCATCCTGTTTCCAACATTGGCCAATCCAGGTCACAAGTACAATACATTTTATGCTGCTTATCCCAGAAATAAGCAGTGGATTTTCCCCAAGTCCATTTTAATAATAGCCTGTGGACTTTTCCTTTAGGAAGCTAGCCAAACCTTTTTTAAACCCCGCTAAGCTAACCACCTTTACCACATTCTCTGGCAACGAATTCCAGACTTTGATTACATGTCAAGTGAAGAAATATTTTCTCCAATTTGTTTTAAATTTGCTACTTTGTAGCTTCATTGGAAAGAGTAAACAAGCAATTCACATCTACTTGTTCCACTCCACTCATTATTTTAGACCTCTATCATATCTCCCCTCAGCTGCCTTTTCTCCAAGCTGCCCTAGCTGCTTCAGCCTTTCCTCATAGGGAGGAGTAGCCTAGTGGTTAGTGCAGTGGACTTTGATCCTGGGGAACTGAGTTCAATTCCCACTGCAGCTCCTTGTGACTCTGGGCAAGTCACCTAACCATCCATTGCCCCTGGTACAAAAATAAGTACCTGAATATATGTAAACCACTTTGAATGTAGTTGCAAAAAAACCTCAGAAAGGCAGTATATCAGGTCCCCCTTCCCTTTATCATTTTCGTCACACTTCTCTATACCTTTTCTAATTCCACTACTGTATATCTTTTTTGAGATGTGGTGACCAGAATTGAACAGAATATTCAAGGTGTGGTCGCACCATGGAGCAATACAAAGACATTATAATGTCCTCATTTTTGTTTTCCATTCCTTTCTTAATAATACCTAACATTCTATTTGCTTTCTTAGCCAACGCATCACACTGAGCAGAGGGTTTCAACGTATCATCGACGATGATAGATCCCTTTCCTGGTCGGTGACTCCTAACGTGGAACCTTGCATTATATGGGTTCCTCTTTCCCACGTGCATCGCTTTGCACTTGCTCACATTAAACATCATCTGCCATTTAGACGCCCAGTCTCCCAGTCTCGTGAAGTCCTCTGGTAATTTTTCACAATCCTCTTGCGATTTAACAACTTTGAATAACTTTGTGTCGTCAGCAAATTTAATTACCTCACTAGTTACTTCCATCTCTAGATCATTTATAAATATGTTAAAAAGCAACGGTTCCAGCACAGACCCCTGGGGAACCCCACTATCTACCCTTGTCCATTGAGAATACTGACCATTTAACCCTACTCTCAGAAAACAGAGAGTTTGTTTTCTATCTTTTAACCAGTTTTTAATCCACAGTAGGACTATCTCCTATCCCAGTGATGGCGAACCTTTCAGAGACCGAGTGCCCAAACAGCAACCCAAAATCTAATTATCTATCGCAAAGTGCCGGTACTCATTATGGGCGGGGTCACCACATATGACTCCACCCCTATGATAGCCACACCCCTTACACCAGCCATGGCACATATAAACAGACATCATTGAAAATATTATACTAGTATAGGAGAAACAAATAACATGATTTTTTTTCATTATAAATCATTTCTGTAAGCTGTTACAGCTCCAGTATACCCAGTGCAAAATAAGACAGCAGATGTAAGTTCTCAAATTGGACATATTCCAAACACTAAAATGAAATGATTTTTTCTACCTTTGTTGTCTGGTGATTTTGTTTTTCTATCCATATTGGTCCTAGTCTCTGATTCTGCTGCTCTCTATCTGTTCTCTTAACTCCGTTTCCAGGGCTTCCTTTCCATTTATTTCTTTACTTTCCTCCTTTCTTCTTCATTTCTTTCCCTCCATCCATGTCCAGCAACCCTCCTCTCCCCTCCAGCCACCCATGTCCAGCCACCCTTCTCTCCCCCCTACCCTCCCTCCCAGCACCAGGCCGCCCTCCCTCCCAGCACCAGGCCTCCCTCCCACCCAGCACGAGGCCTGCCTCCCTGCCTCCCTCCCTCCCACCAACCAAGCACCAGGCTGCCCGCCCTCGCTCCCTCCAACCAACCAAGGAAGCACCAGGCCGCCCGCCCGCGCTCCCTCCCAGCACCAGGTCTGCCCGCGCTCCCTCCCACCGCCCTCCCACCCAGCAGCACCCAGCATCAGGCCTCCCTCCCACCCAGCACCAGGCCTCCCGCCCATCCAGCACCACGTCGGCCTCCCTCCCTCCCAGCACCAGGTTGCCCTGCCTCCCTCCCTCCCACCAACCAAGCACCAGGCCGCCCGCCACGCTCCCTCCCAGCACCAGGTCTGCCCGCGCTCCCTGTCATCAACCAAGCACCAGGCCGCCCGCCCTCGCTCCCTCCAACCACCCAAGGAAGCACCAGGGTCCCCACTCCTCCGAAATTTAAAAAGCGCACCTCCGGGTTAAGGCAGCGGCAAGCGTGTTCATGTGTTCTTTGCTCGGCGCGCCTTCGGCCTTCCCTTCTGTCTCTCAAGCTCTGGTCCCACCGCCTTAACCCGGAGGTACGCCTTTTAAATTTCGGAGGAGGGGGGCCCTGGTGCTGGGAGGGAAGGAGCGCGGGCAGCCTGGTGCTTCCTTGGTTGGTTGGAGGGAGCGAGGGCGGCCGGCCTGGTGCTTGGTTGGTGGGAGGGAGGGAGGCTGGCCTGGTGCTTGGAGAGAGGGAGTGTGGGCGGACAGTGATGACACGCATGCCAACAGAGAGGGCTCTGTGTGCCCTCTCTGGCACGCGTGCCATAGGTTCGCCATCACTGTCCTATCCCATGACTCTCCAATTTCCTTTAGAGTCTTTCAAGAGATAGTTTGTCAAATGCCTTTTGAAAATCCAGATACACAATATTGACCAGCTTACCTTTATCCACATGTTTGTTCACCCCTTCAAAGAAATGTAATAGATTGGTGAGGCAAGATTTCCCTTTACTAAATCCATGTTAGCTTTGTTTCATTAATCCATGCTTTTGAATATGCTCAATAATTTTGTTCTTTATAATAGTCTCTATCATTTTGCCCGGCATCAACGTCAGGCTCACTGGTCTATAATTTCCCGGATCTCCTCTGCAACCTTTTTAAAAAATCAGCGTTACATTGGCCACCCTCCAATCTTCCAGTACCACGCTTGACTTTAAAGATAGATTACATATTACTAACAATAGTTCCGCAAGTTCATTTTTCAATTCTATCAGTACTCTGGGATGAATACCATCCAGTTCAGGAGATCTGCTACTCTTCAATTTGTCAAATTGCCCCATTACATCCTCCAGGTTTATAGAGATTTCATTCAGTTTATCCGACTCATCAGCTTTGAATGCCACTGGTATCAATCCCAAATCTTCCTCGGTGAAGACTGAAGCAAAGAATTCATTTAATCTCCGTTATGGCTTTGTCTTCCCTGATTGCCCCTTTAACCCTTGGTCATCTAGTGGTCCAACTGATTCTTTTGCCAGCTCCTTCCTTTTAATATACCTAAAAAAAAAATTACTATGTGTTTTTGCCTCCAACACAATCTTTTTTTCAAAGTCCCTTTTCGCCTTCCTTATCAGCGCTTTGCTTTTGACTTGGCATTCTTTATGCTGTTTCTTATTATTTTCAGTTGGTTTCTTCTTCCATTTTATGAAGGATTTTCTTTTAGCTCTAATAGCTTCCTTCACCTCACTTTTTAACCATGCCGGCTATCGTTTGGTCTTCCTTCCTCCTTTTTCAATACACTGAACATATTTGGCCAGGACTTCCAGGATAGTATTTTTGACCTTTGCAGCTGCTCCTCTAAGTTTTTTCTCACTGTTCTTCTCATTTTATCATAGTCTCCTTTTTGAAAGTTAAACACTAACATATTGGATTTCCTGTGTATACTTACTCCAGAGCCAATATCAAATCTGATCATATTATATTCACTGTTATCAAGCAGCCCAAGCACCATTACCTCCCGCACCAGATCATGTGCTGCACTAAGGACTTGGTCTAGAATTATTCCTTCTCTTTGTCGGCTCCTATACTAGCTGTTCCATAAAGCAATCCTTGATTTCGTCAAGGAATTTTACCTCCCTAGCATGCCCTGATGTTACATTTACCCAGTCAATATCGGAGTAATTGAAATCACCCATTATTATTGTGTTGTCCAGTTTGTTAGCCTCCCTAATTTTCGATAGCATTTCCACATTCGTCTGTTCATCCTGACCATGCATACGGTAGTACACTCCTATCACTATCCTTTTCCTCTTTACACATGAAATTTCAATCCACAGGGATTCCAAGATGTGTTTTGGTTCTTGCAGAATTTTCAATCTTTTTGATTGAAGGCCCTCCTTAACATACAATGCTACCCCTCCACCAATTCGATCTACCCTATCACTATGATATAATTTGTACCCTGGTATGACAGTGACCTCCTTTCACCAGGCCTCAGAAATGCCTGTTATATCTAATTTTTCATTTAGTGCAATATATTCTAACTCGCCCATCTCATTTCTTAGGCTTCTGGCATTCGCATACAGACATTTCAAACTGTTTGTTGTTCCTATTTACATTTTGCTCAGTACTTGACAGTGTTAATTTGCAATCTTTTGTCTGATTTTTATTTAAGAACACCTGATCTACTAAAAGATAAAGAAGGCCAAGAGGGATTACAAAAAAAAGATAGCATTAGAGGCAAAAAAAACATAGTAAAAAATTTTTTCGGTATATTAAAAGCAGGAAGCCGGCAAAAGAATCGGTTGGGCCGCTGGATGACCGAGGGGTAAAAGGGGCGATCAAGGAAGACAAAGACGTAGCGGAGAGACTGAATGAATTCTTTGCTTCGGTCTTCACCGAGGAAGATTTGGGTGGGATACCAGTGTCGGAAATGGTACTTCAAGTGGACGAGTCGGAGAAACTTACTGACTTCACGGTAAACCTGGAGGACGTAATGGGGCAGGCAGTTCAACAAACTGAAGAGTAGCAAATCTCCTGGACCGGATGGTATTCATCCTAGAGTACTGATAGAACTGAAAAATGAGCTTGCAGAGCTACTGCTAGTGATATGCAACTTATCCATAAAAACGAGCGTGGTACCGGAAGATTGGAGGGTGGCCAATGTAACGCCGATTTTTAAAAAAGGCTCCAGGGAAGATCCGGGAAATTATAGACCGGTGAGTCTGACGTCAGTGCCGGGGAAAATGGTAGAGGCTATTATTAAAAACAAAATTACAGAGCACATCCGAGGACATGGATTACTGAGACCAAGTCAGCACGGCTTTTGTGTGGGGAAATCTTGCCTGACCAATTTACTTCAATTCTTTGAAGGAGTAAACAAACATGTGGACAAAGGGGAACCGGTTGATATTGTGTATCTGGATTTTCAAAAGGCGTTTGACAAGGTACCTCATGAAAGGCTACAGAGGAAATTGGAGGGTCATGGGATAGGAGGAAAGTCCTATTGTGGATTAAAAACTGGTTGAAGGATAGGAAACAGAGAGTGGGGTTAAATGGTCAGTATTCACAATGGAGAAGGGTAGTTAGTGGGGTTCCTCAGGGGTCTATGCTAGGACCGCTGCTTTTTAATATATTTATAAATGATTTAGAGATGGGAGTAACTAGCGAGGTAATTAAATTTGCTGATGACACAAAGTTATTCAAAGTTGTTAAATCGTGACAGGATTGTGAAAAATTACAAGAGGACCTTACGAGACTGGGAGACTGGGCGGCTAAATGGCAGATGACGTTTAATGTGAGTAAGTGCAAGGTGATGCATGTGGGGAAAAAAGAACCCGAATTATAGCTACGTCATGCAAGGTTCCACGTTAGGAGTTACGGACCAAGAAAGGGATCTGGGTGTCGTCGTTGATAATACGTTGAAACCATCTGCTCAGTGTGCTGCTGCGACTAGGAAAGTGAATAGAATGTTGGGTATTATTAGGAAAGGTATGGAAAACAGGTGTGAGGATGTTATAATGCCATTGTATCGCTCCATGGTGCGACCGCACCTTGAGTATTGTGTTCAATTCTGGTCGCCGCATCTCAAGAAAGATATAGTAGAATTGGAAAAGGTGCAGCGAAGGGCAACTAAAATGATAGCGGGGATGGGACGACTTCCCTATGAAGAAAGATTAAGGAGGCTAGGGCTATTCAGCTTGGAGAAGAGACGGCTGAGGGGAGACATGATAGAGGTATATAAAATAATGAGTGGAGTGGAACAGATGGATGTGAAGCGTCTGTTCACGCTTTCCAAAAATGCTAGGACTAGGGGGCATGCGATGAAACTAGAGTGTAGTACATTTAAAACAAATTGGAGAAAATATTTCTTCACCCAACGCATAATTAAACTCTGGAATTTGTTGCCGGAGAAAGTGGTGAAGGCGGTTAGCTTAGCAGAGTTTAAAAAGGGGTTGGACGATTTCCTAAAGGACAAGTCCATAAACCGCTACTAAATGGACTTGGGAAAAATCCACAGTTCCAGGAATAACATGTATAGAATGTTTGTACGTTTGGGAAGCTTGCCAGGTGCCCTTGGCCTGGATTGGCTGCTGTCGTGGACAGGATGCTGGGCTCGATGGACCCTTGGTCTTTTCCCAGTATGGCATTACTTATGTACTTATGTACTTTTGCAACCTCGCTATCAGGATACTCTATCTTCCCTGTTTTGGCGATATCTTTGTAAGATACTTTGTTCCAAACCATGTGTTTTTGAATGACTGTCGGCCTTCCTCCAGGTTCTAGTTTAAAAGCTTCTCTATCTCCATTTAAATGCCGATGCTAGCAGCCTGGTCCCACCCTGGTTAAGGTGGAGACCATACTTCCGGAATAGGCTCCCCATTCCCCAGAATGTTGCCCAGTTCCTAACAAATCTAAAACCCTCCTCCCTGCACCATCACCTCATCCACACATTGAGACTCCGGAGCTCTGCCTGTCTCTTGGGCCCTGTGTGTGGAACAGGTAGCACTTCAGAAAATGCTACCCTAGAGGTTCTGGATTTGAGCTTTCTACCTAAGAGCCTAAATTTGGCTTCCAGAACCTCTCTCCCACATTTTCCTATGTCATTGGTACCCACTTGTACCAAGACAATCGGCTCCTCCTCAGCACTATCTAAAATCCTATCTAGGTGACGCATGAGGTCTGCCATCTTCGCACCAGGCAGACAAGTCACCAGGGAATCCTCACGTCCACCAGCCACCCAGCTATCTACATGCCTAATAATCAAATCACCAACTACAACAGCCGTCCTAACCCTTCCCACCTGGGCAGTAGCTCCTGGAGACACATCCTCGGTACGAGAGGATATTGTATTCCCTGGTGTGCTGGTCCTGTCTACAAGATAACTTCCAGCTGCACCAGGGTGGCCTCCCTCCTCCAAGGCAGCACAGGGGCTGCCAGATTGGAGGTGGGACTTCTCTACAACATCCATGTATGCAGGGGCTTAGCTACATGGGGCCAAGGGGGCATGGACCCCATAGATTTGGCCCTGGCCCCCCCTGCCGCCGACCCCTTCGACCCCCCCCTCCCGCCACCAACCCTCCCCTGCCGCCGCCACCGTCGGGTACCTTTGCTGGGGGGCCCCAACCCCCGCCAGCCGAAGTCCTCTTCTCCAGCACGGCCGTGTTGCTGATCTGCAAGAGCAGGCTTCTGTTTCTGTGAGTCTGACGTCCAGGACGTCAGACTCACAGAAACAGAAGCCTGCCCTTGCAGATCAGCAACGCAGCTCCGCTGGAGAAGAGGACTTCGGCTGGCGGGGCTGGGGACCCCTGCCAGCAAAGGTACCCAAAGGCAGCGGCGGGGGAGGGTTGAGGGTGGTGGGAAGGGGGGGGTCGAAAGGGTTGGCGCCGGGTGGGTCAAAGGTGGTGGTGACGGTGGGGGGGGGGGGGTCAAAAATGACAGGAAGGGGGTCGGCGGTGCCGGGGGGGGAGGGCTAAAATGTGCCCCATCACCTCAGGCTCTAGACCTCCCTCCTGCCGAAGTCTGGCTGCACCCCTGCCTGTATGCCTCCTCTATATACCTGTCTGTCTCCCTCAGCTCCTCCAAGTCTGCTACTCTAGCCTCAAGAGAACGGACTTGTTCTCTGAGAGCTAGGAGCTCTTTGCATCAAGCACACACATATGACATCTTACCAAATGGGAGATAATCATACATGTGACACTCAATGCAAAAGACTGGATAACACCCCTCTCACTGCTGGACTACTGTCTGTATTATAGCGTTGTTTAATTAAAACTTCTTAAGGTACTAGGGATATCAGATGAATATAATGAGCCTTAAGATTGGTGTAATTTGTAATTTATTTAGGGTTTGCTTCTTAGAAACTAAGTAAATGTAATTAAAACTCTAATGAAAACTCCCCTCTTGTTGTCCTAATTAGAATAATTGACTATATAAATGAAGAATTGAGCTAGGGGTGGGTGGGAATGAGGACTGAACTTGGCCCTTCTGTGCCTTCTAGAGACTATCTATTAATGCTGTGGCAGAAAACCATGGGGGAAAGGTTATGTAGACTAGCCAATAAAGTTTGCTTACTTCTTTTTTTTTTTAAGTCTGTGTTTATCAATATCCTTCAATTCTTCTTTTAAACCATAATCTTTAAGCTACCAAGCACAGAATAAAATAATGTCACTTACCAACAGAGATGTCCTCTTCTCTCAGAACTTCTCAGAAAGAAAGTTAAGTGGGACCTTTCTTCTCTATATAGTTTGGATTCTAAGGAGACTGTTTCAAACAAACCTTTTGAAGCTAGCCCAGTAATCAGATTGCCCTTAGTAACCTTTGCAAATATTTTACTTCCTCACACCTTAATTAACACCTAATTTGTTTGTCTGAACTGATAAAGAATCCTGGTGGTTTGTGTGTTGGGTCTGTGAGTGCTTTCGGGGGAACTGTGGGACCACTGGGAGTGTGGCCTCCAGTAACCTAGAAATAACTGGGGATAATTTGAGAGCGGGAGACTTGCCCAGAGGTGGTTGTGACCCAGTCAGTGGGAGGAGGGTGCTAGTGTAGAGCACAAGCGGCAAGTGCAGGCAGACCTGAGCTGTGCTGGGGATAGACCCTCTAAGTTGCCGTGGGGTAACCTCAGGCGGGTGGCTAGGCATTTCATGACAGACATCTAAGAATGTAAACACATGTTGTAGTGGTGGTGATGGTTTGATACCTAGTATACCTGAATATAACTCTTCTTAAACTAAACAAAAAGGTATGTGCAAAATCCAAATAAATAATAATAATAATTGTGGGTTTGGGAATACGTAACGGTCAAATTAAAATCGGGATTTGTTAAGTTTTGCTTCTAATGACCTGGAGTAATATAACAACCCTAAGAAAACTGACTTCACAACTAAGTCTCAATTTAAATATTTTACCTGAATTAGGAGTCCTTTTACTAAGCTGTGGTAAGGGCTAGCACGTTCTTACTGCAGATTAAAATGGTTTACCGCAGGATGTGCTCAGGCATCCCTCAGTAAGTTTGGGATCTGCATGTGCAAACCATGCACTAAAAAATAATTTTATCTTTTTCTGTGAGGGTGCGTGTCTGGGGACTAAGAGTGGGCATTTCTGTTCTAATCAGTGCATCTATTTTACTGTGCACTAACTGATTAGCACAGGATTAGCTTGTGAAACCTTACTGCCTCCAATATAGGTGTTGGAAAGTGCTCACACACTAATTTTTGTAATGGTTGCATACTAATTACAAAATGAGTGCATGGCCATTAATGCAGACAATAGGAGAGTCAGCCATTTTCTGGCTGTAGTAAAAATGGCCTTAGCGCACAGGAAATACCCGCATAAGGGCATGCTAGGGTCTCTTTTTACTGCAGCTTAGTAAAAGGACCCCTTAATAGCTTATCTCTTTTTTTAAATTATATTTAAGTTGTTAACACATTGCAATAGGCTTATTGCTGTCCTGTGAGTTACAAACCAAAAAACGAGTGAGAACAGGATCAGGCGCTTCAAAACAGACAAGGGACTCTCAATATGTAGTTTGAAAAATTTATTTGGTGATGACTCGACACGGTACTATGTTTTGGCATATGCGTACCTGCTTCAGGAGTCTGCAAAGATATAAATAATCAAAAATATAAAAAATCGCAAAAATAGGCATATTAATACAATAAAAAATGTCATAAAGTATAAATAATTCAAAAATAACAGCAGGGTTGACATATAATATGGCACAGGTGTGGGTATAATTAGGAGGAAAAAGCCTTGAGAAAACTCCTCTTTTGTGCAACCAAATGCTTCAATCGAAGTTGGACTTTCTCATCATAGGCTGAAAAAACCTCCAATCACAACTTAAACTAAGAACATTAAAGCTTTTCAACTTAGCTTATGCTGTTCTTCAATGGTCTTGATCTTTGCATTTGTCTATAAGTGTTGGCTGTGAACGTTGGCTTCACTGCCACGCTGCCACGGAGTCAGCTTCAGAACGTTGGAGGTGCGAATTATTATATTAGATATGTCTATATTTGTGATTATATCTGTGCAGGCTCCTGAAGTAGGAACACACGTGCTGAAACATGGTACCGTGTCAAGTCATCACCAAATAAAAGTTTCAAACTATATATTGAGAGTCCCTTGTCTGTTTCAAAGAGCCTGATCCTGTTCTCACTCCTTTTTTGGCTGCTGTTCTTTCCACTTCTGTGTTCCTCTTGCACTATGAGTTACAAGGACATTAGCCCTTTTCTAGACTTCAGATTTCTCAGTGTGTTTGGCCTTTTCCAGCTAGTTTATCACTAAAGTAACTGTACCTCTCATTCTGCCTCCATTTCTCAGGAACTACAGTTTCACCGAGGAAGAAGGAGCCCGGAAAGATGCTACTCAGATCATGATTATCATAACTGATGGAGATGCTAGTGATGGGACAATTGTGTACAATCCAAATCCTGTAGATGTGGCTGAAAAGAGAGGAATCGTCCGCTACATCATTGGGGTAAAGTAATGTAGCTATACAAGTATGCATTACAGCACCTCCCCCCTCCCCCCTCCTCATTATCCTTGTACTTGGTGCCAAGGGAGTGGTGTAGCACTCTACAAGAACTAAAATAATGTTACTTAGACCAGTTCCTCAAATCTTGTTTGACTATACAAAGATTTTGTCTTGAGTTTAGCCACCCATCTATTTATTCCAATTGACTCTGTACTACCCATTTTGTCCCTGTCTATATATCTCCACTTGGCCCCTCAGGTAGCTAGAAAAGCATTAAAATCATATCTATGTTATTTGAATGTTCAATTACTTGCTTGTTATGTGTTTTATTGGTATTATGCTGACATCGTATTATATCTATGTTATTTGAATATTCTTCCATGCTGTCTATTATGGTATTGTTTGTATTGTACTGACAGCATATTTCCAAGTTTACCCTATTTATTGTATTTATGTTTATATTTGGTCATTTTACTATTGTTACAATGCTAACAAAATTGTTATACTGGACCTGCTGTACACTGCCTTGGGTGAATCTGTTCATAAAGGCAGTTAATAAATCCCAATAAATAAGTACAAATTCTAAAGAGTGAGAATTTTCAGGCAATGCAAATGAGGTATAAATCTAAAAATATTAAAGCATAGTGATGCTTTGCAAATGAAAAGACAGCTTAAAATATTTACTTTTCTTTGGAGCATCCAAAAAAATACCATCAAAGTGGAAACAATTGGGAGTAATTCTGTAAAGGAGGCGCTAACATTTACACATTTTGGGCAGACTGGATGGACCGTGCAGGTCTTTTTCTGCCGTCATCTACTATGTTACTATCCTGCTTATAATCGAAAGAGAAAAACGCCTATATTGTGACCCAAATCGGGAGATAGACGTTTATCTCCCAAAAACGAATAAAGCGGTATAATCAAAAGCCGAATTTGGACGTTTTCAACTGCACTCAGTCGCAGATGCGGACAACGTTGATGGGGGCGTGTCGTGGTGAAGGCGGAACTGGGGCGTGGTTATCTGCCGATCAGAGATGGGCGCCTTTCGCCGATAATGGAAAAAAAATATGCGTTTTTAGCGAGAATTTAGGGCACTTTTCCTGGACCCTGTTTTTCCACGAATAAGGCCCCAAAAAGTGCCCTAAATGACCAGATGACCACTGGAGGGAATCGGGGATGACCTCCCCTGACTCCCCCAGTGGTCACGAACCCCCTCCCACCACAAAATATGCCGTTTCACAACTTTTTATTTTCACCCTCAAATGTCATACCCACCTCCCTGGCAGCAGTATGCAGGTCACTGGAGCAGTGGACTTCAGGCAGGTGGACCCAGGCTCATTCCCCCCCCCCCCCCCACCTGTTACACTTGTGCTGGTAAATGGGAGCCCTCCAAACCGCCCCCCAAACCCACTGTACCCACGTGTAGGTGCCCCCCTTCACCCCTTAGGGCTATAGTAATGGTGTAGACTTGTGGGCAGTGGGTTTTGAGGGGGATTTTGGGGGCTCAACACCCAAGGGAAGGGTGCTATGCACCTGGGAGCTGTTTTACCTTTTTTTTTTTTTTTTTTGTAAAAGTGCCCCCTAGGGTGCCCGGTTGATGTCCTGGCATGTGAGGTGGACCGGTGCAGTACGAATCCTGGCCCCTCCCACGAATAAATGTCTTGGAGTTATTCGTTTTTGAGCTGGGCGTTTTCGGTTTCCATTATCGCTGAAAAACAAAAACGCCCAGCTCAAAAAAAGATAAACGTCCATGTTTTTTTGAAAATACGATTCGGTCCGCCCCTTCACGGACCCGTTCTCGGAGATAAACGCCCATGGAGATAGGCGTTTCTGTTTGATTATGCCCCTCCATATGTTACACATGAATTATGAGTATAAATGTATAGAATGCTAGCATATACATATGTGATGCATGCATAAATGCTGAAAATTCACCTAAACAGTACACCGGCATAAAAACCCTCCATCCATGGTCAATATTATGAAACACAGTTCCAATATTTCAAATGCCATAAAGCTCAAAACTTATCTGTTCAACCACAGTTCATAGCAACAGGAACTCCGTTATCATCCAGTGTCACGGTCCTACCATGACTTGGCAATGTCCAAGGACTAGGCAGGTCTGCGGGAGCACTGATGAGTGTGGAGGAGGAGTCTGCAGCTGCATCCACCGGTGCACTCTGCCGACATGCATAGAGCTTATTTCGGGGATTGGATGGGCCAGTGTCTATTTTGCATGACATCAGAAGCCAGACCCGATTTAATCCCGCCAATATTTCAAACAGACACTCTAGCATCAAAGCCATCCTAGCTTACAGTTCTCGCTCAGCTATGGGTCTTGAGATATCTTGTGCTTGTGCCTTTGTGGGCTTGGCTTTAGCCTTCTGCTTGTGAGTGTTACCTATGCAGCGTGTTGCAGCTTGTATCTAAGTGCATAAGTACGTAAGTATTGCCATACTGGGACAGACCAAGGGTCTATCAAGCCCAGCATCCTGTTTTCACCAGTGGCCAATCCAGGTCACAAATACCTGTCAAGATCCCTAAAAAGTTCAATACATTTTATGCTGCTTATCCCAGAAATAAGCAGTGGATTTTCCCCAAGTCAATTTAATAATGGTCTATGGACTTTTCCTTTGGGAAGCCGTCCAGACCTTTTTTAAACCCCACTAAGCTAACTGCCTTTACCACATTCTCTGGCAAAGAATTCCAGAGTTTAATTGCACATTGAGTGGGTTTGCCTTTAGTCTTGTGCTTACTGAGTGATTCCAGTACAGCGTGTTGCTGCTTGTGTTTGTGTGGGCTTGTCTTTCACCCTGTGTTTTCCTTCAGTCTGCTTCCTGTACACTTCTTTCCTTTCTTGCTTACTGATTGGTTTCCAGTTCAGCCTTGCGTCCCAAGTGACTGGACTGTGTTTCGCATGGGTTCCATTTTGGCCTTGCAGCCCATATGAGTGTTTTCGCCTCTTCTTCTTTTATCTTGCTTTCTGGTCCTATTGTGCATGTGGGGGTCTTGTAGCCTTTTAGTTTCCTTTTGCTGGCGTGGGTTCAGTCTGACATAAGCCTTAGCCTTTGTCCTGAGAGTTACTCCCAACCATAACATCCAGCTATAGGTACTCTAGCTATAGGGACCTCAAGTGAATAGAATATTCATCCGGAAAATCATGATCCAATCCACCAACAAGGTCCTTGTTTTCGCAGACTCTTTCCTCTTCTTCAGGGTGAAAACGAACCATTCAAAGCAACACACCATCTGTTCTTGGTTCCCTATGCTCATATCTCCGGTAGTTAGCTGCAAGACCTTATACCTATCTCCATGGGCGTCTATGTCCGAAAACGGGTACGTGAAGAGGCGGGACAGACCGTATTTTCAAGAAAATGGACGTTTTTCAGCTGGGCGTTTGGTTTTTTTAGCGATAATGGAAACTAAAAACGCCCAGCTCAAAAACGTCCTAATCCGAGCCATTTGGTCGTGGGAGAGGCCACGATTCGTGGTACACTCGCCCCCCTGACATGCCAGGACACCAACTGGGCACCCTAGAGGGCACTGCAGTGGACTTCAGACAACGCTCCCACATGCATAGCTCCCTTACCACGGGTGCTGAGCCCCCAACCCCCCTCCCCAAAAACCCACTACCCACAAATGTACAACACTACCATAGCTCTTAGGGGTGAAGGGGGCACCTACATGTGGGTACAGTGGGTTTTGCAGACCTCCCATTTACCAGCACAAGTGTTACAGGTAGGGGGGGGTGGGCCTGGGTCCACCTGGCTGAAGTGCACTGCGGTACCCACTAAAAGTGCTCCAGGGACCCGCATACACGCAGGCCTCTAGGACTTCTTGCTGCTATATAACATTGGCACACCAGTTGACACCTGAAGACTAATCTCTCCGAAAACGTCCTTTATTGGAATAAGCATGCTTACTCACAGTTAACTGCAGATCAGAGGTTGTGCCCCACTGGCTTGTAAATCTGTAGGCAAAGGTGAGGTTGTGTTGTAAGGAGGAGCAGTTAAACCACATGGTCTTCACCAGTGTTGCCAGGTGGGCGGTTTTCCGCGACCCGCCGCGGGAAATTTTTGCCCGCGGCGGGTTGCGGTTTTTTTGGGCTGTTTTTTGGGCTTCCGGGCGGTTTTTTGTGCGGCTTTTTCGGCCGCGGGGGGCGGGGTTAGTGACGTTTTTGGGCGGGGTTAGTGACGTAGGAGGCGGGGCCGATGACGTGGGAGGCGGGGCCGATGACGTGGGAGGCGGGGCCGATGACGTCGGAAGCGGGGCCGGTGACGGCGGGGGCGGGGTTGATGACGGCGGGGGCGGGGGTGATGACGCGGGGGGGGGGGTGTCAGGGGCGGGGTTTGTGTTTGGGCGGGTTTTGGGCTGTTTTTTGGGCTGGATTGGGCTGGAAAAAAAATTTCCACCTGGCAACCCTGGTCTTCACTGGCTTCTGCCTGAAAGATACACACAGATAAGAATTGCTCTGCCTTTAATTCTGGATTAATTCTGCATTTATATCTTAATTCTGGCTTAATTCTGCATTTATATCTTTCCTGTTTTGTTACATACTCTGCTAAATTAGTGATTTGCATGTCCCAATCCTTAAAGCTGTACACCGGCAAATTTCTTCTGGTGTATTTAAGTGCAGCTCTTCAGATAGGTTACAGAGGAGACATTCCTACAGTCTTAAGCTTCCCTAGGAAAAAGAAAAAAAAATCTGTATATCTGCTAATATTGTGATTTACTTGCTGTGTTTTAAACTGGTTTGATATCTGTTTAATCTGAAAACTAGCAAAAGAATTAGATCTTTTGTTTGCTCCCTAAAAATGTATCCTTCCCCCATCTGGCTTGTAAATCTGTAGGCAAAGGTGAGGTTGTGTTGTAAGGAGGAGCAGTTAAACCACATGGTCTTCACTGGCTCCTGCCTGAAAGATACACACAGATAAGAATTGCTCTGCCTTTAATTCTGGATTAATTCTGCATTTATATCTTTATATCTTTCCTGTTTTGTTACATACTCTGCTAAAATAGTGATTTGCATGTCCCAATCCTTAGAGCTGTACACCGGCAAATTTCTTCTGGTGAATTTAAGTGCAGCTCTTCAGATAGGTTACAGAGGAGACATTCCTACAGTCTTAAGCATAACTACAGTCTTAAGCTTAAGCCCACCCACCCCAAGACGGACACTTCATAAATAACTTCCCCAAATACACTAATTATCTCAATTTAACTCCACCCATATTACAACTGTCTCTGAAAAGAAAACCCCTCATTATCACAGGAATCCCCAGTCTTCTACTCACCAGCTAAGGATTACTGCTCTAAAAATAAGAATCTCAGCCAACAGACCCATAGGCTGCTGTTCTCACTATATCATACCTGTTCATACCCATTTCAATCAATCAGGATGACTTTTATTCTCTGTAATAATTGTGGTGCTTTAGTTTCAAGACTAATTATCTGGAGACTTAAGGCTTGTCCTATCTGTCTGCGAATCACTAGATTAAAACACGAGCTCAGTAAAGTAAAACAGGAACTAGATGCACTTAAAGCAGCATCTAGGACCGCACAATATCATACTGCACAGAATCATACCAAATTATCACCACTACCACAAAGGATAAAACCACCTAAAAATAGATGGATCACCGTAGGCTCAGGCAGACTTCGTTATGTGACAAGAAAACATCCGACCTCACAAGTGTTACCCCTACAAAATTCTTTTACTCCATTACAGAACTGTGATGTTCTTGAAAACAGAACGGAAGCCAAAGAAAAAATAATAAAAGTGGAACAAAAAGATATGAAGGTTCCCAAAGAGAAAAGAAACCCCCAAATCACTATTGTTGAAACGCATACCAGGAAATGTAGATGGAAAGCGATGACCACAAATGCTCGCAGTCTAAGCATAAAGTTCATGACCTTCAGGCCCTGATGTTGGAGGCAGACTTGGATGTTGTTGCAATCACAGAGATGTGGCTAAATGGTTCCCATCAGGGTTGCCAGGTAGAAATTTTTTTTCCAGCCCAATCCAGGCCAGAAACCAGCCCAAAACCCGCCCAAACACAAACCCCGCCCCTGACACCCCCACCCCCGCGTCACCGGCCCCGCCGTCACCGGCCCCGCCTCCCACGTCATCGGGCCCGCCTCCCCGTCATCAGCCCCGCCTCCCCATCATCGGCCCCGCCTCCCACGTCATCGGCCCCGCCTCCCACGTCATCGGCCCCGCCCAAAACGTCACTAACCCCGCCCAAAAACGTCACTAACCCCGCCCCCCGCGGCCGAAAAAAATCAAAAAGCCGCCCAAAAAGCCGCCCGGAAGCCCTAAAAACCGCCCAAAAAACCGCAACCCGCCGCGGGCAAAAATTTCCCGCGGCGGGTCGCGGAAAACCGCCCAATTGGGCGGTAAAACCGCCCACCTGGCAACACTGGTTCCCATGAATGGGATGCAAACATACCAGGCTATAATCTATTTAGGAAGGATAGAGAGGGTCGTAAAGGTGGCGGAGTAGCCCTGTATGTGAGAAATGATATCACTGCGACTGAAATGACAGGGACCTGGGGAAAGGAAGAAGCGATATGGATCACCTTAAAAAGAGATGATAGAACCTCTGTCCACGGGGGTGTTGTCTACAGACCTCCGACACAATTGGAGGAATTAGATAAAGACCTGATCGCAGATATTCAAAAGTTGGGAAGCAAGAGAGAGGTGCTGTTGCTGGGAGACTTCAATCTGCAGGATGTAGATTGGAAGGTTCCGTCTGCAAAATCGGAAAGAAGTAGAGGGATCGTGGATGCTTTCCAAAGTGTTTTGCTCAGACAAATGGTGATGGAACCCACGAGGGAGGGAGCAACACTGGATCTGGTGCTCACAAATGGGGATAGCGTGTCAAATATCCGAGTGGGTGCCCACCTGGGCAGCAGTGACCATCAAACGGTTTGGTTTGATATGACAGCTAAAGTGGAGAGCGGCCACTCAAAACTCAAAGTCCTGGATTTCAAGCGTGCTGACTTTAGTAAAATGGGGGAATACCTGAGGAAGGAGATGATGGGCTGGGAGAAAATAAGAGAAGTGGAAGGACAGTGGTCCAGGCTGAAAGAAGATATAAATAGGGCCACGAACCTTTATGTAAGGAAAGTAAATAAAAGCAAGAGAAAAAGGAAACCGATATGGTTCTCCAAGCAAGTGGTTGAGAAAATAAAGGCTAAAGAGTTGGCGTTCCAGAAATACAGAAAAACTCAAGAAAAGGAACACATGGAGGATTAACGGATGAAAATGAAAGAAGCCAAGAGAGAGATACGACTGGCAAAAGCGCAAGCGGAAGAACAAATGGCTAGAAATCTAAGGAGGGGTGACAAAAATTTCTTCAGGTATATTAGTGAAAGGAGAATGACTAAAAAGGGAATTGTGAGACTAAAAGATACTGCGAACCGCTATGTGGAAAATGATGAAGAAAAAGCAAATTTGCTATATAGATACTTTTGTTCTGTTTTCACAGAGGAAAATCCTGGAGAAGTACCGCGATGGACTGGAAATAATACAATTGAGAATGAAGTGGATAGAGCACCGTTCACGAAAGAAAGTGTGTATCAACAACTTGAAAAGCTAAAGGTGGACAAAGCCATGGGACCGGACGGGATCCACCCCAGGATATTGAGGGAGCTCAGAGAGGTTTTGGCGGGTCCTCTTAAAGATTTGTTTAATATATCCTTGCAGACGGGAAAGGTTCCGAGGGATTGGAGAACGGCGGAGGTGGTCCCTCTTCACAAAAGTGGTGATAGGGAAGAAGCTGGAAACTACAGGCCGGTAAGCCTCACTTCGGTTATTGGAAAAGTAATGGAAGCGATGCTGAAGGAAAGGATAGTGAATTTTCTGGAAGCCAATAAGTTGCAAGATCCGAGACAACATGGTTTTACCAAAGGGAAATCGTGCCAAACGAATCTCATTGAGTTCTTTGATTGGGTGACAGGAGAAATGAATCAGGGACGAGCTATGGACGTAATCTACTTAGATTTCAGCAAAGCCTTTGACACGGTTCCCCACAGGAGGCTCTTAAATAAACTGGAGGGGCTGAAGATAGGACCTAAAGTGGTGAACTGGATTAGGAACTGGTTGACGGACAGATGCCAGAGGGTGGTGGTGAATGGAACTCTCTCGGAGGAAGGAAAGGTGAGTAGTGGAGTGCCTCAGGGATCGGTGCTGGGGCCGATTCTGTTCAATATATTTGTGAGTGACATTGCCGTAGGGTAAAGTTTGCCTATTTGCGGATGATACTAAGATCTGTAACAGAGTGGACACCCCGGAGGGAGTGGAAAACATGAAAAAGGATCTGAGGAAGCTAGAAGAATGGTCTAAGGTTTGGCAATTAAAATTCAATGCGAAGAAATGCAAAGTGATGCACTTAGGGAATAGAAATCCACGGGAGACGTATGTGTTAGGCGAGGAGAGTCTGATAGGTACGGGCGGAGAGAGGGATCTTGGGGTGATAGTATCTGAGGATTTGAAGGCGATGAAACAGTGTGACAAGGCGGTGGCCGTAGCTAGAAGGTTGTTAGGCTGTATAGAGAGAGGTGTGACCAGCAGAAGAAAGGGGGTGTTGATGCCCCTGTATAAGTCGTTGGTGAGGCCCCACCTGGAGTATTGTGTTCAGTTTTGGAGGCCGTATTGTTAAGGATGTAAAAAGAATTGAAGCGGTGCAAAGAAAAGCTACGAGAATGGTATGGGATTTGCGTTACAAAACGTATGAGGAGAGGCTTGCTGAACTAAACATGTACAACTCTGGAGGACAGGAGAAACAGGGGTGATATGATACAGACGTTCAAATATTTGAAAGGTATTAATATGCAAACGAACCTTTTCCAGAGATGGGAAGGTGGTAGAACGAGGGGAACATGAAATGAGATTGAAGGGGGGCAGACTCAAGAAAAATGTCAGGAAGTATTTTTTCACGGAGAGAGTGGTGGATGCTTGGAATGCCCTCCCGCAGGAGGTGGTGGAAATGAAAACGGTAACGGAATTCAAACATGCGTGGGATAAGCATAAAGGAATCCTGTGCCGAAGGAATGGATCCTCAGGAGCTTAGTCAAGATCGGGAGGCAGGGCTGGTGGTTGGGAGGCGGGGATAGTGCTGGGCAGACTTATACGGTCTGTGCCAGAGCCGGTGGTGGGCAGCGGGACTGGTGGTTGGGAGGCGGGGATAGTGCTGGACCAGTGGCGTACCTAGGGTAGTTGACACCCGGGGCCGGTCATTTTTTAACACCCCCCCCCCCCCCCAAATCCAGTACTAGGCATGCCGAGAATACAAAGCACTCAGGACCTATAGAGCAATTCTACCATACCATAAGCAGTCATTTCTACGAGTCACACAAGGAAAAGGAAAGCATCTTAAACACTACAGTGAGCACTAGAACATCAATTCACCTATTGTAAAACGAAACCAGACAGAATAGTACAGATCGTAGATCCTGCACAGTCAATGCCAACTGAAAGCCATGTCTTTTTCACAAACACAGATACACCCTAATCCACTATAGAATAAGTAATCATAAACTTTCTATTTAGACAAAAATTAAACTGAACCCCCAATGCCAGACTCTGCATACAATGCAACACCACAGAAACAGAAACTGTCCCCTAGTACTGTGCAAAATATAAAGACAGCAGATGTAAATTTGAAAAAAAAATCCCTAACAAGTACCAATCACCACTTTACAAATTAACAAATAGAAATAAAACAAATATAGAAAGTAAAATAATACCATTTTATTGGACTAATACATTTAGCTTTCAGAGGCCAAAACCTCCGTCCTTGGGTCAGTACAGTATAGTGCTGTTATAGTATCCTATCCTGACCTGAGGAAGGGGGTTTTGTTCTCCGAAAGTTAGTCAAAATGTATTAAAATTAGTCCAATAAAAAGATTACCTTATTTACATGTTCTATTATAAACATTTAACACATCTACAATACTTTATCCTAAAGCAAAAAAAATAAAAAAATATATTTTATTTACAGTTTGTTGTCTCTGGTTTCTGCTTTCCTCATCTTCTTTTCACCGTCTTCCTTCCATCCAGCATCTGTCTTCACTCTCTCTCTCTCTCCTCTCTCTCTCTCTCTCTCTCTCTCTCTCTCTCTCTCTCTGCCATCCAGTGTCTGCCCTCTCTGCCGTCCCTTCCATCCACTGCCTGCCCTTTCTCTCTGCCCCTTCAATCCACCATTTGCCCTCCCTCTCCCATCCATCCAGGGTCTGCCCTCCCTCTCGCTCCCCCTTCCATCTAGGATCTGTCCCCTCTCTCTCTCTGCCCCTTTTTTCAACCCCCAGTTCCAGCCCCCTTCTCCCCTCTGAACACCCCCACCCCAGTCCCCTTCTCCCCTCCCCTTCTCCTGTCTGAGACCCCCACCACAATCCCCTTCTCCCTTCCCCTGTCTGAGACCCCCACCCCAGTCCCCTTCTCCCCTCCGAACACCCCCACCCCAGTCCCCTTCTCCCCTCCCCTGTCTGAGACCCCCACCCCAGTCCCCTTCTCCCCTCTGAACACCCCCACCCGAGTCCCCTTCTCCCCTCTCCTTCCCTTCTCCCCTCTGAGATCCCCACCCCAGTCCCCTTCTCCCCTCCCCTGTCTGAGATCCCCACCCCAGTCCCCTTCTCCCCTCTGAACACCCCCACCCCTTCTCCCCTCTCCTTCCCTTCTCCCCTCTGAGATTCCCACCCCAGTCCCCTTCTCCCCTCCCCTGTCTGAGACCCCCACCCCAGTCCCCTTCTCCCCTCTGAACACCCCCACCCCAGTCCCCTTCTCCCCTCTCCTTCCCTTCTCCCCTCTGAGATCCCCACCCCAGTCCCCTTCTCCCCTCCCCTGTCTGAGACCCCCACCCCCACCCCAGTCCCCTTCTCCCCTCTGAGATCCCCACCCGTCCCCTTTTCTCCTCCCCCTCCCCTGTCTGAGACCCCCACCCCAGTCCCCTTCTCCCCTCTGAACACCCCCACCCGAGTCCCTTTCGCCCCTCTCCTTCCCCACCTCAGTCCCGTTAAAACCGGCGAAGCAGCGCCTCGTGCCCTGCTTGTAAAAAAAAAAAAATCAAATCTCCTTCCTTCTCCTCGTCTTGACGTCTTGACGTCGACTCGGGCCTTCCAATCAAATTGATTGGAAGGCCTGAGTCGACGTCAAGACGAGAAGGAGGAAGGAGATTTGATTTTTTTTTTTTTTACAAGCAGGGCACGAGGCGCTGCTTCGCCGGTTTTTTAAATGTGAGGCGCCGCGGGAACGGCCACGGGAGGCGGCGGGAGCGGAGCACCCCCCACCCACTGGCACCCGGGGCGGACCGCCCCCACCGCCCCCCCCCCCCCCCCCCTTGGTACGCCACTGTGCTGGACAGACTTGTACGGTCTGTGCCAGAGCCGGTGGTTGGGAGGTGAGGATAGTGCTGGGCAGACTTATACGGTCTGTGCCAGAGCCGGTGGTTGGGAGGAGGGGCAGGTGGTTGGGAGGCGGGGATAGTGCTGGGCAGACTTATACGGTCTGTGCCCTGAAGAGCACAGGTACAAATCAAAGTAGGGTATACACAAAAAGCAGCAAATATGAGTTATCTTGTTGGGCAGACTGGATGGACCGTGCAGGTCTTTTTCTGCCGTCATCTACTATGAGTCTCCCTGGTACTGAGATGAGCAGTAGGTCAGAGCTGGCGGAATGGTGTACAATGCCCTCTTTCAACCACATTCAAGGTAAGAACTAAGTTCTGTAACATGGCTAACACGTGAAAGGGATTTAAAACTGGCTTACAAAAATGGCCACTACCTCATGGACTACCGGAAACAAAACAGGGCACACTCTGACCCAGTAAGCAAGGGGAAAAGCACCATGGGAGTAGAGCCTACCAACTACCAACATCGTGAGCATTTGCCACAAGCTAGTGGAATCACAGAGCCCAATACCCTACACCCACCACAATGCATTGCTGATGTGACTCTGCAGTGCGCATAACAGAAAAGGTGTCACACTCACCTGAGAGGCACATCAGAACCAGGGAAAGACTGTCACAGGATAGAACACATTCTGCTGTCATGGAGGTGGGTACGGCATTTGAGGCTGGCATACAGGCTGGAAAAAAAAAGTTTCCCTCCAGTGGTCATCTGGTCAGTTGGGACACTTTTTTGGGACCTGTTCGTGAAAAAAAAGGGTCCAAAAAAAGTGACTCCAAATCGCGGTAAAAATGCCTTTTTTTTTCGATTATCAGCTAAAGACGCCCATCTCTCCTCGGCTGATAACCACGTCCCAGTTCCGCCTTCACCACGCCTCCAACATGCCCCCATCAACTTTACCCGTTTCCGCGACGGATTGCAGTTGGAAACGCCCAAAATCGGCTTTCGATTATACCGATTTGGGCGCCCACGGGAGAAAGATGCCCATCTCCCGATTTGGGTCACAATATAGGCGTTTTTCTCTTTCGATTATAAGCTGGTTAGAGCCTTACTGATGGCTATCTTTTTATATCCACTATGTGGATCACTCACTTAGATTTTGCTCCACACCACGCCTTCTTTGATGCTGCCCCCCTCTATGGAACACTCTATCAAGATGGCTCTGAAGACCTAACTTTTTCACCAGGCTTTTGGGGTCCATAGATGACAAATGTGATATGCACTGAGAACTGTGCACCTGCCTATCCCCTCCCCCCTCCTTTAAAAAAAATTTTCACTTTCTGTCCTGTCTGAATATAGTATTCCTTTTCCTAATATTTCATAGTTTCCTTTGTATATTTCTTGTATTTTGGTTTGTAAACCACTTTGGTGTATTCGTACGTATAAACCGAATAAACCATAAACCCAGAAAGGTCAATACTCAGCAGAGCAGCCACTGCTTAAAGATCTCTAATAGCACAATCTGTTTAAAGTTAGGAGCGCTATTTATGGGGTCCAATTAAACAGATAAAGCTTTCTAGATGGTGACTGTATATCACTGTTATCCATATTTATTTAGTGATTTATTTCTGCCTTTTTGAAGAAATTCATCCAAGACGGTGTACAGCAAGATTAACCTGGACATAAACAATAAGCAATCACAGCAGTAAAAAAAATATTCAAATAACAATATACATTATAATATGTTACTTTCAATGTTAACACAACATGCATTAAAACATCTTAATAGATAGCATAGGGAGTAAACAGAGGCAAAATATATAGATAGATATGATAGAGTACCATGAGTTTAGATAGAAAGTAAGTGTGATTAACTAAAGCAAAAATTGCACATGAAGTCATAAAGGGCTATATTCTACATATGGCACCTGAAAATTCCACACAGAAAAACAATATGCCTAGGTGTATTCTCTAAAGTATACCTAAATTTTATAGAATGGGTTTAAATTTCCACACAGTATATACACCGAGTGCTTCTCCAAGCGAACAAATTTAGTTGCAACCACTTATACCACATTTTACTTGGCATAAATCCAAATGCCTAAATTAGGCACAGAGCAAGTGTATTGTAAAACAATGTGCAAAAAATTTAGAAATGCCCATGCCCCACCCATAGCCATGCTCCCTTTTCAGCTTTGCAACTTAGAATTTACATGCACCGTGTTGCAGAATACGCTATGGGCCCTGTTTACTATCAGGGGCATTTTCGAAAGAGAAGGGCGCCCATCTTCCGACACAAATCAGGAGATGGGCATCCTTCTCTCAGGGTCGCCCAAATCGGCATAATCAAAAGCCGATTTTGGGCACCCTCAACTGCAGTCCATCGCGGAGACGACCAAAGTTCACGGGGGCGTGTCGGAGGCATAGCGAAGGCGGGACTTGGGCGTGATTAAGAGATGGGCGTCCTCGGCCGATAATGGAAAAAAGAAGGGCGTCCCTGACGAGCATTTGGTCGACTTTACTTGGTCCATTTTTTTTCACGACCAAGCCTCAAAAAGGTGCCCAAACTGACCAGATGACCACCGAAGGGAATCGGGGATGACCTCCCCTTACTCCCCCAGTGGTCACCAACCCCCTCCCAACCTAAATAAATTTTTTTTAATTTTTTGCCAGCCTCAAATGTCATACCCAGCTCCATGACAGAAGTATGCAGGTCCCTGGAGCAGTTTTAGTGGGTGCAGTGCACTTCAGGCAGGCGGACCCAGGCCCATTCCCCCCCCCCCACCCCACCTGTTACACTTGTGCTGGTAAATGTGAGCCCTTGAAAACCCACTCGAAACCCACTGTACCCACATGTAGGTGCCCCCCTTCACCCCTTAGGGCTATGGTAGTGGTGTACAGTTGTGGGGAGTGGGGTTTGGGGGGGGGGGGGTTGGGGGCTATACACCTGGGAGCAATTTGTGAAGTCCACTGCAGTGCCCCCTAGGGTGCCCGGTTGGTGTCCTGGCATGTGAGGGGGACTAGTGCACTACGAATGCTGGCTCTTCCCATGACCAAATGCCTTGGATTTGGTAATTTTTCAGATGGGCGTCCTCGGTTTTCATTATCGCCGAAAACCGGGGACGGCCATCTCTAAGGTCAACCATCTCAACATTTAGGTCGACCATCTCTAAGGTCGACCTAAATGTTGAGCTTTGGGCATCCCCGACCGTATTATCGAACTGAAAGATGGACGCCCATCTTGTTTCGATAATAGCGGTTTCCCTGCACCTTCACAGGGCCGTCCTGCAGGGACGCCCTCACGAAAACTTGGGCGCCCCATTCGATTATGCCCCTCTAAGTGCGCTAAAGGCACTCTAACTTTTTAGTGCATACTAAAAATTAGTGCACACTAATAATAGAGACACCCATGGGTGTCTCTAGCGTTAGCACATGCTAATTTTTAGCTCACACTAAAACGTTTGTGTGCCTTCAGCGCGGCTTAGTAAACAGGGCCTTTAGTGAGTTGTGCACATAAATCATAATTAATGCCAATTTAGTGCTGATAATTAACATCCAATTGACAGTGCTGGTTAGCTAACTAACCAATTAATTTATTTGCATTGTTATAGAATACACTTCGATTTCCACACAAAAATTAAGGCGCAATATATAGAATCCAGCAGAAAAGGTGTATATGATGTAAGCAATTCTTGCTGCCATGTACCTTTTGACTCTGTCCGTGGAACACCTCTAGTCCCTTCTTAACATAAATAGATACATGTTGTCTGTACCTTGACTTATATAAAACTTATTCACTTGCTACCAGAAATATTTGAGGAACACTTCACATTCGAGCCGTATATCAAATTGGTATTAAGCAAGGTATTTTACGCAATGAGGAAATTGAGAAGGATTAGATCTAGTCTTAACTTCACTGCCTTTAGACTTGTCACCCAAACATTACTATTATATCATATTGATTTTTGTAATGCCATATTGTAACATTGGGTTAGGGAAAGAAGAAAAAACAAAGTTGTAAAATGGGGATTTACTTGTGCTGGCGAACATTCCGCCGGTCAGCAATGTAGCTTTAAATTTTGAGAAGTTACATAGTTACATAGTAGATGACGGCAGAAAAAGACCTGCATGGTCCATCCAGTCTGCTGAGGAGGAAGGAGGTGTTTTAGAGAGCTCTGCTGACTTCCAGTGGAAAGGGAGTGAGACCTAGCTCCCTCCCCAAAGATGAGGAGGGTCCCTGGGGAGAAGGCCTCAGGAAAGTCCCAGGCTATGGGGCCTCCTGGGGCCCGGGACCAGAAGGCCGAAAGGAGTGGCTCTCTCCCTGGTTTGACTACCGGGAGAAGGGAAAGGAGTCCAGTGGACCGAAGGGAGAAGCAGCCCAGTGGAGGCCACCAGAGCATTTCCCCCTCTATGGCCCAGCTTGCGGAAGGTAAGCGAGAAGACAGTGGAGGGGGGAGGAAGATAGTACAGGCCCCAGAAGGGCGCTTCCAAGGAAGGGAGAAGGAAGAGGCGATGGAAGTTTGCCAGAAGCCTTTGCTGGAGGCAGCTGAGAGTGAGAGTGAGGAGAGTGGATCGTCAGATGAGGAGTTCCTTGAAGTGAGCTATGACCCTGATGATCCAGCAAGTAGTGTGGTAAATATTGTAAGACGAATTAAGCTGGTGGTAAAAGAAGTAGTGGAGCTAGGAAAACGTCTGAAAATGGCAAGAACTATGTGTAAATTTGCCCCAGCGGAGCACAGACAAATGTATGTTAAAGAGGAAGCCCGGATATCAAAGTTGTTGGGGAAAAAAGAACACTTGTTGAACTGTTTAAAAAAGGGCTCTGTGAATCCTTTGAGGGAGCTCTATGTTAACCGAGAAAGGATGGCTTCAATACCACAGTCTGGGGGTTCAGGAACACTACAGTTGCAGCAAGCTTCAGTGTCTTCAGCAGCATTAGACTCAAAAGAGTTGTCTGGGTTCAGAGGTGACCCCACTTTAAAATACATGAGACAGTTGGCAACACAGTCCAGAGCACTTACCCAGCAGCCAGAGGATAAGGAGGCAGCGGCAGGACATGGCTCTGAGGTGGGGGCTGGAGTAGAGATCCTACCTGTGGAGGGGAGGACAGAACTCAGTAACTTTTCAAAACTCCAGATAATGGAGGCAGCAGAGGGAGACGCAGGTAGCAGCCTGTTTTCTACAGAGGTGGTGGTCGAAGTCTCAGAGGGCTTACCTGCAGTTGTGCAAACAGCAGAGACAGTTGCCGTGAAGGAGGCCCTGTTGGAAAAGGGTCAGCAGAGGCAGACTCCGGTATTTTTGGCCGGGTCTGCAATGACTGAAGTGGAAACCGAAGCAGCATGGCATCTGGAGAAGCCCCGCCCACGAAGTCCGGGAGCAGGGGAGGTCTTCCCTGAGCATGGAGTAGCTGGCGGTTTACAGGAGAGGGGTCGGAGAGAGAGGAATAGGAGCGGGCAGCAGCTGGGAGCTCATTTGACCAGCTGTCCATTACAAGAGGTGAAATCGGGGGGTGCTAACAGCCAGCCTGTGGCGGAATCAGGAACAGACAAGCCATGCCCCCGGGAAGCGCCAGCCATTGGGAGAACGCAGGAGGGACTGCACCAGAAGCAAGGGGGAAGTAACCCGATTGTTGAGAGACTTTCGTTGACTACAGAAGTGGACATGGCAAGTCTAACAGATGTGCAGCGGGTGGTGGAGCAGACCTGCCAGCAGGACGGCTGGGAGCGAGGAGCCAAGGGGAGCGGCGGAGTTCCGGAGGCTTCGCCCCTGGTGCCGGAGGTTGGAGGGAGTTCGGGGGCAGAGCGAGCAGGGAGTCTGGTATCGCCAGCTGCAGACCTGACTGGGCAGGTGCCAGAGTATCGCCAGGAGACAGAGGAGAGGAGGCGATTAGCCCAGAGGCTGGAGCCTGCAGTGGCAGGGACGAGCAGGGACGTTCCAGGAAGTGGAGATGGGCAGGACAATCAGTTGGAGGCAGCCCAAGCCACAGAACTGACTATGGACGTTGCTGGATGTTTGTCTGAGAGGGAAGGGGACGGGGGACAACGGGAGGGGGAGGGGGCGGTGGATATTGAGGAAGGGAGAGGGATGAGGGGAGGGGCAGAGGGACAGAAGGGGGGGGAGGCAGAGGGAAGGGCTGGAACAAGTGTGGAGGGGGGGCGGTGGGGGCTGGGGTCCAAGTCCTTTGCGGCAGTAGTCCAGGGAGGGGGAAGGAGGGAGGGGGGGAGATCGGGTGGTTTTGAGGGCTCAGGGAGGGGTTGGGGGGGAGCGGGGACAGGGGGTGGACAGCTGCCTAAGCGGCGAAATGTGGTACAGCTCAAATGGATAGGGGAGGGGGCAATGCCCTCCAGGGATCGGGTCTTGAGGCTGGTGATGGGGATGGGGTTTATACCCGAGGACTTTTACGCGTGTATACACCCCATCAACATCCCAGAATATGACTTGAGCTTCATGACCCAGAGGGGGATGGAAATATTCTGGGAAAGGTACGAGGGGGTGAGGGGAAAGGGGGAGTGGCGGGACCTCAGGGCCATTCCAGTCAGCAAGCCGGACCTGGTGCAGATCACCCTGCTCGTGAGAAATGAGTCTATCTCTGGGGCAGATTTAGCCTACTGGCTACAGAGGTACGCGGAGCTGAGATCCCCACTTACAAAGTTACCGGATCCAAGCAGGGTTTGGGCAGGAGGTTGGGGAGCCCTGGTCAAATTGAGACAGGAGAGCCATGTGGTCCAGCACATTCCTTCGGCTGCCTTTATCGGTCGTGACAGGATACTGTGCTTTACAAGGGGCAGCCGCGGCAGTGCTTCAGATGTGGTTCGTTTAGGCACTTCAGCATGTCATGCCCAGTGGTAAAGTGTGGAAGATGCGGGGATCAGCATGCCACAGAGGACTGCACCGCGATCAGGTGCAACCTCTGCGGCGGGTTAGGCCATGCATATCGGAACTGCCCTAGGGCGGCCCATAACGAGTGGGATATGTGGGGGAAGGGACGGGGAGGGGGGGTAATGGAGGAGGGGATAGGGCAGGGGTTGATAGGCAGGGAGGGGCAAGGGGGGGAGAAGGAGGGGATGCAGGAGGGGGGGCGGCAGGGGGCTGGGTCAGGAGTGGAGCAGGGGGGAGAGGGGGAGTGGGTACAAGTGCCACAGAGGAAAGGGAAGTTTCGGAGGGGGGGGAAAGTAGGGGTGGGCAGGGAGGGGTCGCTGCAGGGGAAGAGGGGGGGGAACAGATTTCAGGTGTTGGAGGAGGAGGAGGAGGATAGGGAGGTTGGGAGGGAGGAGGAAGAACAGGGGGAAGGAGAAGAGGTGGAGTTAATGGAGGAAGAGGGGGCGGCAGGGGGGATTGGAGAGGGCAAACGTAAATATGAGGAAGCACTGGAGGAGGGTACTGGTGGTAGGAAGAAGGGCGGGAAGGCTCTGGGGGGAGGGGGAGGGGTGAGGGAGGAGGAAGAGGGAAGGGAGGGAGGGAGGGGAAAGGGGAGTAAGAGGAAAGCTGAGGGGGCCGGGCAGGTGGTGAAGGCCCAAGTGCAGGCTTGGGGGGACAGAGTGGAGCTAGAGGAGGATCTGGAGGACTTGGAGGACTTGGGGGAGGTGGAGGACTCGGAGGAGGAGGTAGGGGGCGGGGGTGAAGAGGGGAGAGGGAGGGATCAGGGGGTGGGTCCGGATAGAGCAAAGAAGAAAGGAAGGAAGAAAGGGGGAGGGGGGGGTAAGGTGCAGACAGGACGGCTGCGGGGGGGGGGAGGGGGATCTGGCAGGGGATGATGTAGACCGCATAGCAGAGGACCTGCTTCAGGGTAAGAAGGGGGTATCCCAGGAGATAAGGAAAGAAGTTGGGAGTGAGCAGACCCGTGACTCGCAATGAGGATGGCAGGCTTAGTGTTGACATTTGCCACGCTGAATGTGGCCAGCATCGCCTCTCCGAAGAAGCAGGGTTTAGCGTATGACTGGTTCGCCAGGGTCCAAGCAGATTGCTTCCTGCTCCAGGAGACTCGGCTGCGGTCCATTGAGGTGATCAGGCGGGCAAGGCGGGCCTGGAAGTGGGGTCCCTCGGTGTGGGGGTTGGCGGGGGAGAGGTATGGTGGGGTGGGGATCTTATTTAAGTCCCACCGGGTGAATATTCAGCGAGTGGTGGAGCTGGGGGTGGGGAGATGTCTTGTTGTGGATGCGATTTGGGAGGATAGAGCACTGAGGGTGGTGAATGTGTACGGGCCCCAAAGCAAGAAGGAAAGGGTGCTCCTCTTTGGGAAGATCAAGCCCTACCTAAACACTTCGCGCCAAGTAGTCTGGGGGGGAGATTTTAACACCATATTGCGGAAAAAGGATAGTGGGGGACGATCGGTACAGGTGGGCTATGACGGGGTGAGGCTGGCAGGGATCATGCGGGAGGCGGAGCTGGTAGACGCGCATGTGGCCTTCTGTGAGGAACAGGAGGGGTTCACGTTCTTTCGAGGGCAGTGTAAAAGTAGAATCGATAGATTCCTGGTAAAGAAGGGGGTTTGTCTGGGGGGTCCACGAACCGTGGACGTGGACTTTTCAGACCACCACATGGTCCTCCTTCAGGTGGGGGGGGCGGCAGCACAGAGGCCAGGGAGGGGGTTATGGCGACTAAATTTAAAGTGGTTAGGTAGCGAGCAGGTGCGGGAGGAGTACCGCCGGTTTTTGGAAGATCAGGTGTCAGTGCAGGGGGCATTTCAGTCATTGGGGGAGTGGTGGGATACAGTGAAAAGACGAACGCGGGGATTCTTTCTCAGACAGGCGAGAAGGGAGGGGAGGGAAAGGACAAAGTTGGGCATGGCAATAAAGAAAAAGAGGGACACATTGATTTCACAAGGGGGGAGGGAGGAAGAAATACATGATCTCCAAGCACTCCTGGAGCAGGTACAGTACAACCGCTACACCTCCTTGGTGTATGAGCGGGACTTCGGGAAAATGTGTAGCCCGGACCCCTTCGCATGCTGCCGGGAGCGGAGGGCGCGCAGGGTGATGGAGGGGGTGCAGGATGCACAGGGGGTCCTGCAGGACACCAAGGAGGGGATTCTGGGGGCAGTGAGGGACCACTTTGCGGCGTTCCTTTCAGCCCAGAAGATTGATATGGAGCAGATGGAGTGTTATGTGGAAGGAACCCCGGGGATAGGTCACGGGGGACCCCAGCTTCAGGCCCTCTTGAACCCGTGGACAGAACAGGAGGTGGAGGAAGCCATCGGGGCGCTCCACAGGAAGACCTCGCCGGGGCCGGATGGGCTAACAACTGAGTTCTACCAGGCCTTTAAGGAGCAGCTGGTGCCGATCCTGGTGAGGGTATGGGGGGCAGCCCAGTTGGAGGGTTCCTTGCCTAGTTCCTTGACAGAGGCGGCTCTTATCCTACTAAGTAAGGGGAAGGACCCGGCGATGCTGGCCAACTGGCGGCCTATAGCACTGCTTAATACGGATCGAAAAATCTTCGCGCGAATGCTATTCCAGAGAATGAGGCAGGTGTCTGGGGATTTGCTAGCAGCCTCGCAAGCATGTGGGGTTAAAGGGAGAGGGGTCTTGGAAGCTGCAGCGTGGGTGCGGGAGGGGGTAGAACGCAGTAGAGTGGGAGGGCATGGTAGGCTGTTGGTAACACTCGACCAGGAAAAAGCGTTTGATAGAGTGCAGTGGGGTGTCCTATGGAGCATTCTGGAGCGCTATGGGTTTCCGAAGGGTTGGATAGAGCAATTACAGCTACTCTATCGGCATGCGGGGTGTTTTCCCCTGGTTAACGGGTGGAAAGGGCAGGGGTTTGAGGTAGGGGCAGGGGTCCGACAGGGGTGCCCACTCAGCCCGCTGTTGTATGCATACGCCATCGACCCTTTTATAAGACGGCTGGAGAAGGGGGGGGCGGAGGGGCTGGAAGGGGTGGAGGTGGGGGACAATAACCAGTTAAGGGTCGTGGCGTATGCAGATGACGTTACAGTGTGGGTAGCGGACCAGAGGGAGGGAGGTAGATTGCAGAACCTGATCCAGGAATACTCGCAGGCAACAGCGTCGCAGGTCAATTTTCAAAAGTCCAATAGCCTGTGGGTTGGGGATCAGGGGCTGCAATTTGAGTTGGGAGGTAGGTTTCCTACAGCTGTGGAACGTATACGGGTCTTGGGAATATACTTCGAGAAGGGGGATTATAGGCTCTACAACTGGGATAGGTGACTCCAAGAAGTGAAGGGAAGGGTGGATAGATGGAAGGGGTGGAAAATGACCATGGGGGAGCGGGTACAGCTCATCAAGGCACACTTAGTTCCTTTGTTTCTGTTCGTCAGTTACATCTGCCTGCTGCCGGAGAGCCGGTACGCGGCCTTGTATGGGGTGTTCTTCCGGCTGCTCTGGGGCAACAGGACGAATCCGGTAAAACGGAATGTTACCTATCTGCCTAGGAGGGAGGGGGGGGTGGGCATGATAAACCCAGTCCTGTTTTTCAGCGCTTTGTTCCTGCAGTTCAATCTGGGGAGGGCGGTAGGGCGGGAGCCACCGGGGTGGGCTAGGAGTGTCCTGCAGTGGTGGCCGAGATATTGGGACCTATGGCGGGAGGGGGGGAGGGTAGTGGCACTGCGAAGGGGGGCTCCGGGGGGGGTGAGTTATTGCAAGACCCTAGTGAAATTGGTGAGGGTGTGGGGGCTGACGGTGGGGGAGGTGAAGGCAGGACAACGGGGGGTCTGGATGGACAGAGTACGGGCGCAGGTGTTCTCAGCTCCTCTGGCGCTGAGGGACGCGCCGGCCCCACGGATGCAGCAGGGGTTACGGTTGATTGCTTCGAACCGCATCCCGGTGAAGTATAAAGACCTGGCGTGGCTGTCCTTTCACGGTAGACTGTACGTCCGAGGAAATTTGAAATATCGCAATGTGCGGGATAGAGGGTGCCCACGGGAGGAATGTGCTGGAACTGAAGAGACGATGGAGCATTTCCTGGTGAGGTGCCCATTTACAGTCCAGGTCTCTGACCGGGTTTCCTCGTTGCTGCAGATCCCCAGTTTCCGCAACTACAGCTATGCGGACTGGGTGTATGGCCCAGAGGGTGGAGAGGGACGCGGGGATCCGGTAACACGCTTTCTGATTTCAGTGATATTGCGGTACTGCCTCTGGATGGCGCGCTGCAGGGTGTCCCTGTACCAGGAGGTCCGGCCGGCGGAGGTAGTCAGCTGGGATGTGGTAAGGGCGGTGCAGGAAGCGGCGAAGTGGGAAAGGGTGGAAAAAGGGGTGGGGGTGGCTTCGAGGTGGTGGAGACACGTGAGGCTTAAGCCGCCATGAGGGGACATGCTTCCCAGGGGATTGTGTGCCAGTTGTCTGAAGGGGTTGTGGGGGGTCGGGGGGGGTTGATCCATTGTATTATTGAGGAGGGGGTGTACATAGATAGGCAGACCATGTCTAGCTAGGAGCCTGGGGTTTGATTTGCATGTCCGGTTTTTTTCTTTGGTCTTTCTAATAAACAGTTTCCACTGTACTATTGAGGAGGGGGAGGGGGTGTACATAGATAGGAGGACCGTGTATAGCTAGGGGCTTGTTTTTGATTTGTATGTTATTTGTTTTTAGTTTTTTCCAATAAAAAGAGTTTTCCAGTCTGCCCAAGACAAACTCATATGTGTATACCTTACCTTGAATTTGTACCCGTCCTTTTCAGGGCACAGACCATATAAGTCTGGCCAGGAGTATTTCCCGCCTCCCAACTACCAGTCCCGCCTCCCATCACCGGCTCTGGTGCAGATCGTATAAGTCCGCCCTCCCCTATCCTCGCCTCCCAACCACCACCCCCTCCACCCAATTTCAGCTAAGCTTCTGAGGATCCATTCCTTCTGCACAGGATTCCTCTATGCATATCCCACACATGTTTGAACTCCGTTACCGTTTTCATCTCCACCACCTCCCGCGGGAGGGCATTCCAAGCGTCTACCACCCTCTCTGTGAAAAAATACTTCCTGACATCTTTCCTGAGTCTGCCCCCCTTCAATTGGAATGGGAAGCTAAGGAGGGGTTTCCTAGGAAACGGGGGTTTGTGGCAGTTGTGTTGAGCCTGCTGCTTTGTAGGAGAAGGATGATGTGTGAGTGAGCTCTGAGTGGTTTTGGTCTTCAGTGAGTGAGGAAGTGCTGCAGTGTCTGTGAGTGAGAGGGAGTGATTTTAAGAGAAAAAGGAGAGAACGAATATTTTTAGGGAAATGTGATTATTAAGGGTAATTAAGAAACATCTTGGTGGGAGTTAAAGCTTAGAGTGGAGAGTGCTTCCTTGAGAATTTTTGAGTTGGGATGTCTTGGGAGTGTAAGAGGTGAGAGAGAGTGAAAGTAAGGTTAATTAAGCTAGGAGGGAGGCTATGTGGCAGTGTTGAGTGTGATTAAAGTTGGGTTTTGGGATCTTAAGTGGGAAAGGAGAAAAGAATTTTTAAAGGCTGTGCGTGTGCAAAGAGAGTGAAGGAGTGGAATGTTGGGAAGCAAGCCTGTCAGCGGAATGTGGAGAGCTGTGCTGCACTGCTGAAAGTGATCAAACACTCTGTTTTAGCTTAGGGAATAAAAAATACATAGCCCAGGGTTGGAAAAGAAAGGGTATTTAAATTAATTTTGTTTTACTTTAGATAGCGGCCCACAGTTTTTCTGTTAAAATTCCTTATAAATAGAAATTCTTCAAGTTTAAAAGTAGGAAGGCAGGGTTTTGCTCCTGTTTAATTTGTTAAGTGAGAGGTGTAGCTAGAATACTGCACGGAGAAAAGAGCAACCATCCAGAAGAATTGTTGGGCCCCACCGCAAGAAAGACCCCATGGACAATTTCTGCTACAGCTAAGTACTATTGTAGAAACAAAGAGAGATAAAGAATGCAATTAACATAAACAGACAGTGAACATACTTACCTTAAGTCTCCCGGGAGTGAAGATCCTTGAGATACCTGAAAAAAAAAAAGAGCAACAAAAAGTTAAAGGGTTTTTCTTCTGTTAAAGTGTTGGTACGGTAAAAGAAACTGGTAACAGGAATAAAAGTTTAATTTTTAATGTTGTTAAGGCTATTTCAACTCCTCTTTAATATTTGGTGTTATACAATAAATTCAAAATTATTTAATTATATTAGCAAGTCTGGTTTTTCCCTAAATCAGGATTAATCTAATTTTTAGTTTTTTTCCCCCTTCACTTCACGGGAGTGAAGGGCGAGGTTAGTGACCTGTACAGCTTCTGATGCTCAGTGGTGTGGGAACTGGGAGTTGGCCACTACTAATTCCATCAGAATCCCAGCGAAGCACTGTTAACTGAGCGTGAGCATAGCTGATTACAATATTTGTAGGACTAACTGAAGGTTTGATTAAAAACTGCAGACCCTGCAGAATACAGTGGCTCAGCTGATAAATTCATCATCCAGGTTTGAATCAGCTTCTCCTTTCCTGCTGAGCCTGCATTAGCTCCTAGTTAAGGCCCCACATTATTTTTAAACTGTGCACCATGACTTTTCTTATTTTCCATGGTTTCTCTCCAATGTATTTGGTAAGCCTTGTTAATCCTACTCACAAGAATAGGACTCTTTCTGGTAGGCTTCCTTTGTTGTTACAATATCCAAGCCCAAAACGAGTAGCCTACAAAATGGTATTCAATGGTTTGTTTTCATTCCAGTCCACCTAGTGGTGGAATTCTCTACCGCTGAGTATTAGGAAACTCACTCATTATAATTCTTGTAGAAGGGCTCTTAATGCTTACCTTTTTAATAAATCATTCCAATAATGCATTAGCAGTAAACAACCACGGTATTTGATATAAATGCAGTTTTCCTGGGAATGCCCAGCTTCTTTAAATTGTAAATCGTAGAGAACTCATGTGGGACATTACGAGGTAGAAGTACTTATTGTATTGTATTAATGATTGAGCAAAGACATTTTAGTGCTATGCAGGGAAGCTTTTCCTTCTTTCCATGTGGTTGATTTTGTTTCATTTGACCAAATAAACATACCAGATTTTTTAAAAATCCCCCTACCATGTGCCTAACCCCCACCTTGCATACACATAAGGGAAGGAGCAATCCCCAGGCTCTTTCTCTACCAAATTTGAATTTCAAAATGGTGAAGTGGACAACATTTTGGAGTATGCTTTTTGCAACTCATGGACCCAGGTTGGGGTAATGTATGTGATAGGGGAGATTTAGGATGTCTGGGGGGATAGAGAATTTTTTTTGCTATAAATATTTTTTGAGTATTGTAAATAAAACATCCATCAAATGACTTACATAGTAGATGATGGCAGATAAAGACCTGTATGGTCCATCCAGTATACCCAGTGGGTTGTGAACCTGGGGAACCAGGTTTGATTCCCACTGATGCCTAACAGTCGGCAGTGGGTTAAGATCCTAGGGAACCAGGTTCAATTCCCTCTGTAGCTTCATGTGACACTGGGCATGTCACTAAGCCCTCCATTACTCATCAGAGATAGTGCAAGTACCTGTATAGTTATAAGTAAATCGCCTCAATTCATGCTTCGAAACAGGCGCTATATCAAATTGCTAAACTTAAACTTATAAACTCATAGCATAAGGTATGATATGATCCTACATATGCATACTTGATCTTGATTTGTCCTTGCCATTTTCAGGGCACAGATGTAGAAGTCTGTCCACACTGGCTTTGTTCTCCAACTACTGAAGTCATTAAAGCCTCACTCCAGCCCATCCAAATTTGTCCAGCCATGATCAGGGCACAGGCGGTAGATGTTTTCCCGCAATTGACCTTGTTCTTCAGCTGCTGAAGCTGAATCTATCCAGCCATGATCAGGGCACAGGCGGTAGAGGTTTTCCTGCAACTGACCTTGTTCTGCTGCTGAAGCTGATTCTGTCCAGCCATGATCAAGTCACAGGCCATAGAAGTCTGCCCAGCATTGGCTTTGCTTTCCAATTACTGATGTTGTCATCTAATTGCCACTATGTTTGCTTGGTTCCATGCCTTCCATACAGGATTCCTTTGTGTTTATCTCATGCATTTTTGAATTTTATTACCGTTTTCATCTCCACTACCCCTGCAGTACTTCCTGATGTTATTCCTGAGTCGGCCCCCCCTGCAACCTCAATTCATATCCTCTATTTCTACCACCTTCCCGTCTCTGGAAAAGGTTTGTTTGTTTATTAATACCTTTCAAATAATTGAATGTCTGTATCATATCACCCCTGTCTCTCCTTTCCTCCAAGGTATAAATGTTCAGGTCCTCAAGTCTCTCCTCTTACATCTTGTGATGCAAACCCCATACCATTTCTGTTGCTTTTCTCTGAACTGTTTCAAGTCTTTTTAAGTCTTTAGCAAGAAACGGTCTCCAAAACTGAACACAATACTACAAGTGTGGCGTCACCAATGATTTGTATAGGGGGCATCAACACCTCCTTTTTTCTGCTGGTTACACCCCTCTCTATGCAACCTAGCATCCTTCTGGCCATGGCCACCATCATGTTGCATTGTTTTGTCACCTTGAGATCCTCAGACATCATCACCCCAAGGTCCCTCACCTGAGCTGTGCTTATTTATTTATTTATTTATTTGTTGCATTTGTATCCAACATTTTCCCACCTATTTGCAGACTCAATGTGGCTTACAATAGTACATCATAGCAAGCGTCAATCAAGAGTAAATAAACAATTGGTTACATAAAGAACAGGTGTAACATAATGGATATAATCAATTCAAAAAACATATCAGAAAACAGTTAGATTATCAAGTAATTGGTGATGTGTTAGAGTTCCTATTGTTGATCATTATGGTAAGTCTTGTTAAAAAGAAAAGTTTTTAGTGATTTTCGAAAGTTGATGAGGTCATGAATAGTTTTCAGGTGACGTGGCAATGCATTCCACAGCTGTGCGCCAATGTAGGAAAAGCAGGATGCATGTACTAGTTTGTATTTTAGACCTTTACAGCTAGGGAAGTGAAGTCCCAGGAATGTGCGTGCTGATCTTTTAGCGTTCCTGGGTGGTAAATCAATAAGGTCTGACATGTATGCCGGAGCGTTTCCATGAATGACCTTATGAACCACAGTGCAAACTTTGAAAACAGAACGTTCCTTGACTGGGAGCCAGTGGAGCTTCTCTCTTAGGGGTTTTGCACTTTCGTATTTTGACTTTCCAAATATGAGTCTAGCTGCGGTGTTCTGGGCTGTGTGAAGTTTCTTGATGATATACTCTTTACAACCAGCATACAGCGCATTGCAATAATCTAGATGACTCAACGTCATCAATTGTACTAGGTTGATAACACCTTCATCCTCCCCGTCTCATCTGCCCGCAACCTTGGAGTCATCTTCGACTCCTCCCTCTCATTCTCTGCGCATATCCAGCAGACAGCCAAGACCTGTCGCTTCTTCCTCTTTAACATCAGCAAAATTCGCCCTTTCCTCTCTGAACACACCACCCGAACTCTCATCCACGACCTCATTACCTCTCGCCTTGACTACTGCAACCTTCTCCTCACTGGCCTCCCACTTAGTCATCTATCCCCACTTCAATCCATTCAGAACTCTGCTGCTCGTCTTATATTCCGCCTGAACCGATACACTCATATTACCCCCCTCCTCAGGTCGCTTCACTGGCTTCCAAACAGATACCGCATTCAGTTCAAGCTTCTCCTTCTCACCTACAAATGCACTCAGTCTGCAGCCCCTCATTACCTCTCCCCTCATCTCCCCTTACGTTCCCACCTGAAACCTCCGCTCACAGGACAAATCCCTCCTCTCAGTACCCTTCTCCACCACCGCCAACTCCAGGCTCCGCCCATTCTGCCTCGCCTCACCCTATGCGTGGAATCAACTTCCTGTGGCCCTACGCCAAGCCCCCTCCCTACCCATCTTCAAATCCTTGCTCAAAGCCCACCTCTTCAATGTTGCCTTCGGCACCTAACCTTAGACTGCCCCAATTTGACTGCCACTACTTGATTGTCTGTACATTTGTCCATTAGATTGTAAGCTCTTCGAGCAGGGACTGTCCTTCTATGTTATATTGTACAGCGCTGCGTAACCCTAGTAGCGCTTTAGAAATGTCAAATAGTAGTAGTAGTAGTAGTTGCGAAAGATGCCTCTAGGGAAGAAAGGTTTTAGTCTTCTGAGTTTCCACATTGACTGAAACATCTTCCTAGTTGTATTCTTAACATGGCATTCAAGTGTAATGTTACAATCAATGGTTACTCCAAGAATCTTTAAGGTGTCTCTCTCCTCATAAGTACATAAGTATTGCCATACTGGGAAAGACCAATGGTCCATCAAGCCCAGAATCCTGTTTCCAACAGTGGCCAATCCAGGTCATAAATACCTTGCAAGATCCCAAAAAAGTACAAAACATTTTATCCTGCTTACCCCTGAAATAGTGGATTTTCCCCAAGTCCATTTAACAATGGTCTATGGACTTTTCCTTTAGGAAGCCGTCCAAACCTTTTTTAAACTCCGCTAAACTAACCGCATTTACCACATTCTCTGGCAACGAATTCCAGAGTTTAATTACAGGTTGAGTGAAAAAATTTTCTCCAATTCATTTTAAATGTACTACATTGTAGCTTCATCGCATGCCCCCTAGTCCTAGTATTTTTGGAAAGCATAAACAGACGCTTCACATCTACCCGTTCAACTCCACTCATTATTTTATAGACCTATACTATCATATCTCCCTTCAGCTGCCTTTTCTCCAAGCTGAAGAGCCCTAGCTGCTTTAGCCTTTCCTCATAGGGAAGTCGTCCCATCCCCTTTATCATTTTTGTCGCCCTTCTCTGCACCTTATCTAATTCCACTATATCTTTTTTGAGATGCGACAACCAGAATTGAATACAATATTCGAGGTGCGGTCGCACCATGGAGCGATACAAAGGCATTATAACATCCTCATTTTTGTTTTCCATTCCTTTCCTAATACCTAACATTCTGGTGCATCTCCTTTGGATTTCTGCACCCCAATTGCATCACTCTGCACTTAATTTTTGGAGATCTCTTCTCATGGTTTCTACTCCCTTCAGGGTATCCACTCTATTGGCTATCTTCATATCATCTGCAAAAAGGCAATCTTTCTCTTCTTACCCTTCAGCAATGTCTCTGACAAATATATTAAACAGAATTATCTCCAGTACCGACCCCTGAAGCACTCCACTACTACCTTCCTTTCCTCCAAGCGGATTCCATTTGCTACCAGCCTCTGTCACCTGTCGGTCAACCAGTTTCCAATCCAGTTCACCACTTTAGATCCTAAGTTTAGCCCTCTCAGCTTATTCATGAGTCTCCTTTGAGGGACACTATGGAAGGCTTTGCTGAAATCCAAGTAGATTACATCTAGTGCATGTCCTTTATCCAGTTCATTGGTCATCCAGTAAAAAAAAAAAAAAATCAATCAGATTCATTTGGTAGGATTTTATTTTGGTAAAGCCAGTTTGCCTAGGATCCTGCAACCCATTGGATTCTAGAAAGTTAACTATCTTTTCCTTCAGCAAGCGACTCCATTAATTTTCCTACCACCGATGTGAGGCTTACCAGCCTGTAGTTTACTACTTCTTCCTTGTCCCTGCTTTTGTGAAGAGGGACCATATCATGTTGTCTCCAAACTCATGGAACTTCTCTGTCACTAAAAATCTATTTTATAAATCCATAAGAGGTCCCGCAAGGATTTCTCTGAGCTCCCTCAGTATCCTGGGATGTATCCAGTTGTGTGCTGGAGCCAGCTCGCATTGGCTCTGCAGAGCCAGTTGTTAACTATAGAGCAATTTTGCCAGCCGGTTGTTACCATGTGTACTCAACTATAAGCCAATTTCCCAATTTTGAAAAGCCCCAAAATCTCGGTTTATATATTTTAAAAAGTCCAGAAATTGGGGAATTGGCTTATAGTCAAGTTTGCACAACATTTCTGGTCTGCCTGTTTTCCACCCCCCTCGCAGTGACCGTGATTCTCCTTACCAGTAAACTTGCAGCTACCTCTGAAGCTACGATTGCCACATAACTATGGTAACTGCAAACTGGACTGGTGCAGGGCCTTGCGCAACTGTGCATGCTCAAGGCCCGCAGGATTGGACAGGCCTTCAGCATGCACAAATGCTCAGGGCTCCTCACCAGCCCAGCTTGCAGTTACCCTTCTGTGTCAACGGTAGCTTCAGATTCGACAGGCATACTGATACCGGTAAGAATCACGGTAACTGCAGGGGTGGGGGAGAATGTCACAGTGCTGGTGATCTTGGGTGGGGGGGGGGGAGAGGAGAGGAAGACTATGCCTCAATGATTTTTACATTTGTAGGAAATATGCACAGTGTACAAAAAAAAACTGCAGTTGTGACTTGATTTTTCTACACACTGCAAAAGGAGCTGCCGTTGTACTATCAATCACATCTAAACAGGCCAGGAATGATCTGTTGTACCACTGCTTTTCCATTGTACAGCAGTAATTAGAGCTATAAAAGCAATTAAGAACATGTGTATAGTTCATCGTAGAAATTAATTTAATAATTTCTCAAGGTTGGATTTCTTTTTCTTTTTTGGATGGCTACCAAGCCTAGCTATGTACAGTGGGGGAAATAAGTATTTGATCCCTTGCTGATTTTGTAAGTTTGCCCACTGACAAAGACATGAGCAGCCCATAATTGAAGGGTAGGTTATTGGTAACAGTGAGAGATAGCACATCACAAATTAAATCCGGAAAATCACATTGTGGAAAGTATATGAATTTATTTGCATTCTGCAGAGGGAAATAAGTATTTGATCCCCCACCAACCAGTAAGAGATCTGGCCCCTACAGACCAGGTAGATGCTCCAAATCAACTCGTTACCTGCATGACAGACAGCTGTCGGCAATGGTCACCTGTATGAAAGACACCTGTCCACAGACTCAGTGAATCAGTCAGACTCTAACCTCTACAAAATGGCCAAGAGCAAGGAGCAGTCTAAGGATGTCAGGGACAAGATCATACACCTGCACAAGGCTGGAATGGGCTACAAAACCATCAGTAAGACGCTGGGCGAGAAGGAGACAACTGTTGGTGCCATAGTAAGAAAATGGAAGAAGTACAAAATGACTGTCAATCGACAAAGATCTGGGGCTCCACGCAAAATCTCACCTCGTGGGGTATCCTTGATCATGAGGAAGGTTAGAAATCAGCCTACAACTACAAGGGGGGAACTTGTCAATGATCTCAAGGCAGCTGGGACCACTGTCACCACGAAAACCATTGGTAACACATTACGACATAACGGATTGCAATCCTGCAGTGCCCGCAAGGTCCCCCTGCTCCGGAAGGCACATGTGACGGCCCGTCTGAAGTTTGCCAGTGAACACCTGGATGATGCCGAGAGTGATTGGGAGAAGGTGCTGTGGTCAGATGAGACAAAAATTGAGCTCTTTGGCATGAACTCAACTCGCCGTGTTTGGAGGAAGAGAAATGCTGCCTACAGTGGGGGAAATAAGTATTTGATCCCTTGCTGATTTTGTAAGTTTGCCCACTGACAAAGACATGAGCAGCCCATAATTGAAGGGTAGGTTATTGGTAACAGTGAGAGATAGCACATCACAAATTAAATCCGGAAAATCACATTGTGGAAAGTATATGAATTTATTTGCATTCTGCAGAGGGAAATAAGTATTTAATCCCTCTGGCAAACAAGACCTAATACTTGGTGGCAAAACCCTTGTTGGCAAGCACAGCGGTCAGACGTCTTCTGTAGTTGATGATGAGGTTTGCACACATGTCAGGAGGAATTTTGGTCCACTCCTCTTTGCAGATCATCTCTAAATCATTAAGAGTTCTGGGCTGTCGCTTGGCAACTCGCAGCTTCAGCTCCCTCCATAAGTTTTCAATGGGATTAAGGTCTGGTGACTGGCTAGGCCACTCCATGACCCTAATGTGCTTCTTCCTGAGCCACTCCTTTGTTGCCTTGGCTGTATGTTTTGGGTCATTGTCGTGCTGGAAGACCCAGCCACGACCCATTTTTAAGGCCCTGGCGGAGGGAAGGAGGTTGTCACTCAGAATTGTACGGTACATGGCCCCATCCATTCTCCCATTGATGCGGTGAAGTAGTCCTGTGCCCTTAGCAGAGAAACACCCCCAAAACATAACATTTCCACCTCCATGCTTGACAGTGGGGACGGTGTTCTTTGGGTCATAGGCAGCATTTCTCTTCCTCCAAACACGGCGAGTTGAGTTCATGCCAAAGAGCTCAATTTTTGTCTCATCTGACCACAGCACCTTCTCCCAATCACTCTCGGCATCATCCAGGTGTTCACTGGCAAACTTCAGACGGGCCGTCACATGTGCCTTCCGGAGCAGGGGGACCTTGCGGGCACTGCAGGATTGCAATCCGTTATGTCGTAATGTGTTACCAATGGTTTTCGTGGTGACAGTGGTCCCAGCTGCCTTGAGATCATTGACAAGTTCCCCCCTTGTAGTTGTAGGCTGATTTCTAACCTTCCTCATGATCAAGGATACCCCACGAGGTGAGATTTTGCGTGGAGCCCCAGATCTTTGTCGATTGACAGTCATTTTGTACTTCTTCCATTTTCTTACTATGGCACCAACAGTTGTCTCCTTCTCGCCCAGCGTCTTACTGATGGTTTTGTAGCCCATTCCAGCCTTGTGCAGGTGTATGATCTTGTCCCTGACATCCTTAGACAGCTCCTTGCTCTTGGCCATTTTGTAGAGGTTAGAGTCTGACTGATTCACTGAGTCTGTGGACAGGTGTCTTTCATACAGGTGACCATTGCCGACAGCTGTCTGTCATGCAGGTAACGAGTTGATTTGGAGCATCTACCTGGTCTGTAGGGGCCAGATCTCTTACTGGTTGGTGGGGGATCAAATACTTATTTCCCTCTGCAGAATGCAAATAAATTCATATACTTTCCACAATGTGATTTTCCGGATTTAATTTGTGATGTGCTATCTCTCACTGTTACCAATAACCTACCCTTCAATTATGGGCTGCTCATGTCTTTGTCAGTGGGCAAACTTACAAAATCAGCAAGGGATCAAATACTTATTTCCCCCACTGTATATATATATATTTGTGACAATTTTCAATAACTTATACAATCTAAAAGCAGGTGACTGCTTTACCTTATAGCTAATTTTTAAAATAAAACTACCCAGTTACTTTGTACTTGCTATTTATGTAAGTATTCAAACCAGTGCAAAACAATATGTTTAGTTTTGAAAATTAAATCTATGCATAGTGCTGTCCTGGAGTGGGCTTGCACCAGCTCGAGAGCCGTTTGTTAAGTTTTTACAAATTTTGGGAGCCAGTTGTTAAAGTAGGCCCCCTGTGGCTACTTTAACAGTCGGCTCACAAAATTTGGGCTTTTGCCCCCTCTTGAACTCCCCTTTACTTTGCTGGAGGGGATGTTGAGCCTCGCCAGCCAAATAGACTTTTGCGGCTCCCTGCTGCTTGTTTCTGGCTCTGAGCAGCATGCTGGGACTTCTTGTGCATGATTAGTATTGCCTAAGTGGGCACCTACCCGGATGTTGGAAACACTTCCTCCATTTGTGACAACTAGATCCAGCATTGATCCTTCCCTTGTGAGTTCATGTCACCATTTGTCTGTTCAAAGCACTTTGACAATCATCCACGATCTCTCTGCTTCTTTTATTTATTTATTTCGATTTTGCTCACGCCCTTTTTAGTAATAGCTCAAGGTCTAATTCTGCCAGTGGCGTACCAAGGGGGGGAGGGGCGGCGGGGGCGGTCCGCCTCGGGTGCGTGCCGCACGCAGGTCAGCTTCATTCGTTTCCATGCTCCCTCTGCCCCAGAACAGGAAGTAACCTGTTCCGGGGCAGAGGGAGCATGGAAACGAACGAAGCAGACCGGCGCGCAGCATCCCCCCAGCGGCTTGCACCCAGGGGGTTCTTTCGCCAGGGTGGGGGGTGTCCTTTCACTGGGGGGGGTCGCGCTGCACCAGAGGGGGCGCTGCACCCGGGGGGCAGGGCGCATCAGCGATCCGCCCCAGGTGTCAGCCCCCCCTAGGAACGCTACTGAATTCTGCTGATGGGATGTCCAATCTACATCAGGCAGGTTGAAATCTCCCAGCTATAGCGCTTTCCCTTTCATTCCAAGCCTATGGATATCTTCGATCAGATCCTTGTTCAGCTTCTCCATTTGTGCTGGAGGTCTTCAACACCCGTGTGGATACAGGCTCCATCTTCTCTTTCCAGGACGATCCATATAGCTTCTTCCTTTCCCCAGGTTCCTTGCACTTCAGGGACTTATAATACAAAAACCAACCAGAAACTTTGCACAGACCCTAATGTCTATTACCCTCCTTCTCCCCATAAACTAATCACCCTATAACAACAGGGGTACAGTTGTTCCTTCTGTGCCCCCACCTTCATCTATCCCACACTTACAGAAAAAAAAACAGCAGCCCCTCTCCCTTTCCCCCTTCCTTCATATTATAATATCATTGCTTTCCTTCTTCCCTTAACTCCCCCTACTTTCCATCCCCTCTTAACCTTCTTAAGTGCTTCCCCTGCCCCTTATATTTACTATTTCAAATATTGAGCCAACCTTTCTCACTCCTTCCCCTCTTTATTGTACCTATTATTACACATGTCACCTAATTTTTCTAGTTCAGCTATCAAACCATCTATTCCTCCAATACTAAATGCTTATTCCTATTTCCAATGCCCCATTATGGCACTAATTCCCATTTTAACAAGTTCTCTTTTCTCCTTATTCTTCTAGACATCAACCCGAACATCAATATTCTGGGTTCCACCCTAATTGATTCCCCTGATAAAGATCTTGGGCCCAATATTCAAAATGATTTAAGCAGGCAGGAAAGATTCCTGTCCCCTTGTGCTCAGTGAGCCAGCCACCAATATCAGTATTAACTAAGCAATGCCACTGACTATCAGCACTAACTTGCCATCTAGGAACAAGGCAAAAATGGTGGCCAGCACCTATCTGGTCAGATCTGGATATTCAATACCAGTGCCTGGACATGGCCAAACATTGAATATCTAGGTCTAATTTAGCCAGAGATAGTCAGTGCTTTAAGAAATGCTGACTGATGCCAACTGAACGTCTGGATCTGATTTAGCCAGCGACGGTCAATGCTTTAAAAAAAAACGCTGACCGCTGCTAGCTGAACTTTAACAAACATTTGTCTATTTTTATGAGCCCAGTACTAAAAATGAGTGGCAAATTCCTAACTTTATTTCCCTGTCCTAAATCTGTCCCTGCTCTTCAATTTCAATGAAAATCTGAGCCCAATATTTAAAATGATTTAAACGGTCAGAAGAAGCTCCTAGCTGTTTAAATTGCCTGTCCAGGACTAATCAGACATATTCAGTGGCACTTAACCAGATAGTGCTGCTGAAGATGTTAGCGCTCAATGTGAAACTGGCTATTTCGGGGGGGGGGGGGGGCATTCCAAGGGTGGAGTCATCACTTGGCTAGTTAATTCAACACTTAACCGGCCAAGGTAACCACATAAATAGGATCACATAAAATACAGTCCTATTTTTACATGGTTCACTTATAGCCTGTTAATACCCAGAAATTCAATTCCAGAACCCGGATATGTCCCTGGCATTGAATTTCCAGGGATTACGCCAGCGGCGGTCAGCAAAATTCTGATTGCCACCGGCTGAATGTCAGGTCCTTTGAGTATAAATGTAGGCACTCAGCCCTAGCAAATTTTCTGAGATCTACTTAGAAGTGAACTCTCAGAGTTAAGAGCATAAATTCTTTGAAAATGTGACCCATTGTGGATATCCTGAAATCCAGATTAGCTAGGAGGTACTACAGGGTTTGTTTAGAAAACACTGTTCTACAGCCCATTACAACATCTACAGTGCTGTCCTTTTCTAAGTGGGCTCCTTATTGTGTGAGCTCTGGTCCAGGGTGGCTTTTGTAGGGTTTTGTATTATAATATGCCTAGTACTGGAAACAGTTTATGTTGCTGGTAAAGAATTAAAACAGAATAAGGCAAAGCAAGTTTGATAGGAAAATCTCCTGGTTCTGCAGGATAGATGTTTACAATTAACAACGTGATGGTCCAGTGTGTAGGGTCAGGGTCAGTATTTTTATATTAAAGACCCAGACTACATAATGTAACTGCTACAATTATTGCTGAGCCTAACCAACAACGGCAATGCTTTCATTACATTATTATATAGCCTGGGAATATAAATTGCATTTTTGTTTCTTGGATCAACTGCTTAACCAGTGTTCTGAAGAGGGAACCCTCCCTCCCTATTCCCTAACCAGAGCTCTTGATGGTCACTCCTTTTTGGGTGCATTGGGGCACCATCTTATCCCTTGTCTCAGGCAGCAGATTGCCTTGAGCCACCACATGGGGGGCCTTTTACTAAGGTGTGCTAGCGTTTTTAGCTGGTATTAAACACTGAGACACCGATAGGAATATAAAGGGCATCTCTGCTTAGCACCAGCTGATTTTTAGCACAAACTAAAAATACTAGCACACCTTAGTAAAAGACCCCCTAGTGGGGAGAGAATGACTTCCTGAGTATTCACTAGAGCATTAGAAACGCTTGGGCTGGCCCTGTTCAACATGGTAATAAAATTTGGATTTCAATAGGTTGGGAACAACTTTGACAGCAAGAATGTGACAGCATACCTAGCTAGATTTGCTTCCCATCCAGTGGAGAAACATGTCAAGGTGCTCAGCTTTGAGAAACTGAAGTCATTTTTCAGTGAGCTGCAGGAAAAGATTTTCTCCATTGAAGGTAAGAAACTATTTACTGAATCTAAATTTGTTCTGAAGACCTAGACACCTTAGAGTAGTTCTCAGAGAGAAATGCTGAAAAGACACCAGCAAACTTCAGGAATTGACCTCTGGATGTGTGTGCGATCAACATATAATAAGAAAGAAGCAGAACAGGGGTTAACAACAGGGGTGTGGCATTATTCATGAATACATATTTTATTTGAGTAACAAGCAACTTTGGGGTGCAGGAGTAGTCTAGTGGCTACACTTGTATGCTGAGAACCAGGGAGGACAGGATTGCAATCCCATGGATCATTGTGACCTTGGAAAAAGGTACTTCACCCTCAACAGTTCCTCTCTCTACTATCTGATCTCTCTTTCCTTTAACATATTTCTTCTTCCACTCACCAAGCAGGTCATATCTTAGACTTAGTCCTAACCCATTCTTCCATTCCTTTTTCATTCAGTCATTCTCCCCTTCCTTGGTTGGACTATTACCTTATAAAATTTTATATGTCCCTTATTCCCGCTTATCCTACTATCCTTTCTTCTAGCCCATCCTTCCTCGACTTTAGGGCTGTTGACGACTGTTCCTCCTCTTTAGTTAGCTTTTCCAGCTGACTTCACCTCCCTACCTCTTAATGACTAGGTTTCCCTCTGGTGCACTAACCTCAGGTTGGCCATTGAACCTTATGCCCCCCTCCGACTGCCTACCTTGGTTGCCTAATCTGGCAAGCCTTGATATAATGGTGATTTACGTTTGACTAAGCGTAAACTATGCCACACGGAAAGAGAATGGCATAAACCTAAAAACCCTGTATCCCTCGCCCACTATCGCCAACTCCTTCAGGAATATTTTATCCAATTGAGAAATGTCCATCGAGATTACTATTCTAAACTAGTTTGTGAAGCACCCAATGTCCCACATGTCCTTTTTCAACTTCTTTCAAAATTGTTTTCACTTGGACCGTCTCGTTCTTCCCTGACCCCTGATGTTTTTGCTCAGTGTTTCTCTAAAGAGATCCAGAACCTTAGGCCTGCTCCTTTGTCATCTTAGCCCAGTTATCCAGTTTCCAATCCCTCTTCTACCCTGTCTGCCTCTTCACATCCACCATCTGATTTCGCTTCACAGTCTATTGTAGTTTCTACCATTTTCTCTAGCTCTTCCTGGTTCACTTTCAATCTTCCATCCCTTTCTGACCTCTCTAGGACCTACAGTTCCATAAAGAAAACATTCTGTGTATTGGATCCTCTGCCCTCATCTTGGCTTAACAGCTCTCTCCATGAACTTCTACCTCTCGTTTTGTCTATGATTAGAAACAACCTTTCCTCTGATATCATACCTTCTGCTTAGAAGACATCAGTTGTTCATCCTTTACTGAAAAAATCCTCTCTCAATAAGCTTGATCCTAGTAATTTTAGGTCAATCTTCCATATTCCCTTTCTTCTGAAACTTATGGACAAAATTGTTTTTCACCAACTCAGTGATCATATTGAGGCTTCTCTTCTTTTGCACCCTAGACAATTCGGTTTTCACCATGGACTATCCTTACTTCCCTTTTGTATGACATTCATAAACCTTTTGATAAAAGAAAGAATATTCTCTTAATTTCTCTAGATTTAACTGCTGCTTTTGATTTGATGGATCACTCTCTTTTGTTTGCACGACTTGTTTCTGTAGGTACTTCTGGTACAGTCGTTTTATGGTTCTCCCCACATCTCTCTGATGATAACTTTATAGTTCAAACTTCACAAGGGCTTTCTTGTGTCCCACAGGGTTCTATTCTGTCACCAATTTTATTTAATATCTTCCTGTCCCCGCTTGCCTTTTTCCAAAACTTAGGTGATGCACTCTATATCTATGCTGATGATATCCTCCTGCTTTCCACCCATGATCCTAATGTGCCTAATTGCTTGGTACTTAATCCTTCTAAAACTTTAGTGCTTTGGTTAACCAGATCTACAGTTATTCCCTCCTCCAGTCCTACAATTTGTGGCAACCCTATAAAGCTGGTTGATACTCTTAAGTATTTAGGGATTGTCCTTGATACCCATTTATCCTTTGTTCCTCGGGTTTCTGCTGGAATACGTTCCTGTTTCTGCTCTTTGCGTTCCATTTGTGCTATCTTGATTCATGCCCTAATAATTTCTAAGCTCAACTACTACTGCAATATTTTTTACTCTAGTTTGCCATCAACACTCATCAAAAAGTTGCAAACTGTTCAGAATACTGCCATACAAATCCTTTCCTGTGTTCAACGCTTTCATCTCATCACTCCCTTGTTTAACAGTATCACTGGTTACCTATTTCTTATCATATACAGTACAAGGTCCTGATGTTAACCCATAAAGCTCTCTTTTCTGCTGCCCTTGCCTATTTGTCATCACTAATAATCCCTTATAGGTCTGCCTGTACCCTTCGTTCTGCTACGGCCCATCAACTTTCAACTCCTGTGCTTTCTCATACTACACTCTAGTCTATTTCCTCACTCTTCCTTCTTTACTTTCAGTCCTTCCTTATGGAATTCCTTACCTTCCCCCTTCATGCAGAGCAGTCTTATTCCTAGTTTAAAATTACTCTCATAACTTATCTTTTTACCAAAGCCTTTTAGGCTCCTCCCCATTGCCGCTGGCATGATGGTCTGAATAGCTCAATGCTCCTTCTCTGTTTGCTATTTTTCTAGCTTTACCTATCCTCTCTTTTTCTTATATTAGTTGGAATTCCTTTCCTAATTGTAAACCACTGACGTTATAAAGGCTGGTATTTTAAATCACCAATCTAAAACTAAACTACTTCAGGTACAAGCTTAGAGTATAAGTTCTTAGGGTAGTGCTTCTCATCTTTCTCTTAGAAACACACCTCGTCAGTCAGGTTTTCAGGATTACCCCAATGAATATTCATGAAATACATTTGCATATATTGGTCATTCATATGCAAATCTCTCTCATGTATATCAATTAAAAACAATGCAAAGGGTTAAGAAGCACTGCCCTAGTGGACGAGGGAACACCAACTAACTGTATATGAATGCAATTCAGCATGAGCTAAAATAAGAAAAATAATCCCTCTTTTTGCTCTTCTGGTGGCAGGTACAGGGAGTTCCTTTCACCTTGAAATGTCATCCAGTGGGTTCAGTGCTGATCTGTCACCTGTGAGTCTTCAGCACCATTTGTTTTCACAAGTTATTGGGTTTACATTTTCAAAAGCAATAAAACAGGAATATAGGCACGCAAAGGAATCTAATGATGAGTTTCCGAAAGCACAAGCAAAGTATTAAATTCTCTGCCTATACAACTGGCAACAGGAAAATGCTCAATTAGATCTGTACTATTTTCTGGATTTATTAACCCTTGCTATGACACCCTAACCACATTGGTGCCACTCTCTCACAGAACATAACAGTGCTGGGAGCTGTTGGCATTAATGACTGGGCTGGGGGACTCATTGAAATACAGGAGGATTTCAACCAGGAGACCCTAATCAACATCAATGATTCAGTCACTGAAACAATGAAAAATGCATATCTAGGTAAGTAATATGGTATATTTCTTCCCATCCAACTAAGGCACAGAGAGTTAAAGAGGAAGCTCTTGTACTGCATTTTTTTCAAACTGGGTTTACAGATGATGTAACACTTACTGGCTGCATAGCCCAGCAAACATACACAGGCATATTTGCTAGGGCTGCACATTGATTAATAATTGTAATCATTCAATCATGATTAACATTTTTAATTGCAAGATTAATCACATAAACTGGCCAACAGTGCAGCATCTCCCTTTTCTCCTCCCCCCCCCCAACATATAGTATCTCCCCTCTCCCTCTCCCTTCCTAACAGTGCAGCATCTCACCTCTCAAATGTGGTTGTGAGGGGGCAGCGGCTCTGAAGGGGAGGGGGTAGCAGCAACAGTAGGAAACACAAAGGCAGGAGATGTGACTGCATAAGCCCCAGTAGTCTACATTCTCAGCTGCACTCCTTCCTCGGGTTGCAGCAGCATGTGCCACTTAGTTTCATTTCCCTTGCAATGGATGGAGCACACCTGAAGTGAAAACAGATAAAGCACGTGCAATTTAATTGATAAATGAGACAATTAGTACTGATAGTTGTACACTAATAATCAACTACCAGCGATAATAAGTAAAATTTATGGACATATCTTTAGGCGCCAGGATCTGTACATAAATTTTACATGTGAATCCAAAAAGAGGGTGTGGCCACAGGAGGAGCATGGGCGGATCAGTGGCAGTCCAGGAATTTTCACACAGTTTTATAGAAAAAGAGAGATCCACACCTAATTTAGGTGTGAGAATTTACACAATATTTTACTTGGTGTAGATTCTTACACCCAAAACTGGGCGTATATCCCAGTGCCAAACACTATTCTATAAACAGTGCCCTACTTTGAGCGCTGTTTATAGAATAGCGCTTAGCGCAAATTTTTATCAGTGCCCAAATTTGGGCACTATTTATAGAATCGAGTCCTAAATGTGCAACTCTAGTATTTATCTGCTCCAGAGTAAATGTAAATATACATGTGTACTGCCTGCCTTGGGCTGGAGGTTTTGCTGGGCTGCTAGGGAACGTAAACATATATTTTCCTGCTTTTTACACATACAGCGACCACATCTACTTCTGCGGCTTGTTCTAAAATCGCTACATTTATGTACATGCTGCTTCACCTGAACAATGTCAGTGTACCCAAGGTTTAATGTTTCTATGCTGAGCAAAGTGGATTTACTTTCAAAGTTCCAATACAGAACCCAAATATTTTTTTATACTTCCATCTCAGACTCTTGTGAAAGCATAAAGGTTGTAAAGTATGCAGACTTGCCAATGGGGCGAAATTTACCATCCACAATGTTAGATTGAACGCCAAAGAGTGATTTTCAGCTGGTACATCCAGGGTATATATCTTGAGATTTTTAAGTGTCATATTTCTTTCTAAATAAAAAAAGAAGCAGCATAAAATGATGATTGCTTTTCTTTTACCTACATACACTATTTATCACAAATTAACTCCACCCAAATACAAATCTCTCTGCCTGTGTGGCTTAAGAGTAAAGTAAATCTTGCATACTCTTAACCCCATCATAGCATACCTATTCATACCAAATACATCAGCATGACTCTTATTCTCTGTAATAATTGTGGTGCTTTAGTTTCAAGGCCAATCATCTGGACACTAAAAGCTTGTCCTGTATGTCATCAGCTCGCTAGTTTAAAAAAGGAGCTCAGTAAACTAAAGGAGGAATTAGATACACTTAAAGCAGCTTCAAAGACTCCACAAAATCATACTGCTCAGAATCAAACCAAATTTACACCACTGCCTCAAAGGATAAAACCACCTAAAAATAGATGGTTCACAGTAGGCTCAGGCAGAGTTCGTTATGTGACACACAAGCATCCGCCCTCACAAGTGATGCCCCTACAGAATTCTTTTGCACCATTACAGCACTGTGATAGTCCTGAAAATAGAACGGATGCAGAAGAAAAAGGAATGAAGGTGGAACAAAAAGATAGGAAGGTACCCAAAGGGTTAAGACGCCCCCAAATCACTAAAACACATACCAGGAAATGTAGATGGAATGCAATGACCGCAAATGCTCACAGTCTAAGCAATAACGTTCATGACCTTCAAGCCCTGATGGTGGAGGCAGACTTAGACATTGTTGCAATCACGGAGACGTGGCTAAATGGTTCCCATGAATGGGATGCAAACATACCAGGCTATAATCTATTTAGGAAGGATAGAGAGGGTCGTAAAGGTGGAGGAGTAGCTCTGTATGTGAGAAATGATATCACGGCGACTGAAATGACAGGGACCTGGGGAAAAGAAGAAGCGATATGGATCACCTTAAAAAGAGATGATAGAACCTCAGTCCATGTGGGTGTTGTCTACAGACCCCCGACACAACTGGAAGAACTAGATAGGGATCTGATCGCGGATATTCAAAAGTTAGGAAAGAAGAGGGAGGTGCTGTTGCTGGGAGATTTCAATCTGCCGGATGTAGATTGGAAGGTTCCGTCGGCGAAATCGGAGAGAAGTAGACAGATCGTGGATGCTTTCCAAAGTGTTTTGCTCAGACAAATGGTGACGGAACCCATGAGGGAGGGAGCGACGCTGGATCTGGTGCTCACAAATGGGGATAGCGTGTCAAATGTCCGAGTGGGTGCCCACCTGGGCGGCAGTGACCATCAAACGGTTTGGTTTGATATGACTGCTGTAGTGGAGGGCAGCCACTCAAAACTCAAAGTCCTGGATTTCAAGCGTGCTGACTTTACTAAAATGGGGGAATACCTGAGGAAGGAGCTGATGGGCTGGGAGGAAGTACAAGAAGTGGAAGGACAGTGGTCCAGGCTGAAAGAAGCTATAAATAGGGCTACAAACCTTTATGTAAGGAAAGTAAATAAAAGCAAGAGAAAAAGGAAACCGATATGGTTCTCCAAGCAAGTGGCTGAGAAAATAAAGGCTAAAGAGTTGGCGTTACAGAAATACACAAAAACTCAAGAACAGGAACACGGGAAGGAATACCGGAGGAAACTGAAAGAAGCCAAGAGAGAGATACGTCTGGCGAAAGTGCAAACGGAAGAACAAATGGCTAGAAATGTAAGGAGGGGTGACAAAAATTTCTTCAGGTATATTAGTGAAAGGAGAATGACTAAAAAGGGAATTGTGAGACTAAAAGATACTGCGAACCGCTATGTAGATAGTGATGAAGGAAAAGCAAATTTGCTAAATAGATACTTTTGTTCTGTTTTCACAGAAGAAAATCCTGGAGCAGGACCGCGATGGACTGGAAAAAGTACAAATGATAGTGGAGTGGATACAGCATCATTTACAGAAGAGAGTGTGTATGAACAACTTGTAAAGCTAAAGGTGGACAAAGCCATGGGACCGGACGGGATCCACCCCAGGATATTAAGGGAGCTCAGAGAGGTCCTGGCGGGTCCTCTTAAAGATTTGTTTAATAAATCCTTGGAGACGGGAGATGTTCCGAGGGATTGGAGAATGGCGGAGGTGGTCCCTCTTCACAAAAGTGGTGATAGGGAAGTAGCTGGAAACTACAGGCCGGTAAGCCTCACTTCGGTTATTGGAAAAGTAATGGAAGCGATGCTGAAGGAAAGGATAGTGAATTTCCTGGAAGCCAATAAGTTGCAAGATCCGAGACAACATGGTTTTACCAAAGGGAAATCGTGCCAAACTAATCTCATTGAGTTTTTTGATTGGGTGACAGGAGAATTGAATCATGGACGAGCTATGGACGTAATCTACTTAGATTTCAGCAAAGCTTTTGACACGGTTCCCCACAGGAGGCTTTTAAATAAACTGGATGGGCTGAAGATAGGACCTAAAGTGGTGAACTGGATTAGGAACTGGTTGACGGACAGACGCCAGAGGGTGGTGGTGAATGGAGTTAGCTCGGAGGAGGGAAAGGTGAGTAGTGGAGTGCCTCAAGGATCGGTGCTGGGGCCGATTCTGTTCAATATATTTGTGAGTGACCTTGCCGAAGGGTTAGAAGGTAAAGTTTGCCTATTTGCGGATGATACTAAGATCTGTAACAGAGTGGACACCCCGGAGGGAGTGGAAAACATGAAAAAGGATTTGAAGAAGCTAGAACAATGGTCTAAGGTCTGGCAATTAAAATTCAATGCGAAGAAATGCAAAGTGATGCACTTAGGGAATAGAAATCCACGGGAGACGTATGTGTTAGGTGGCGAGAGTCTGATAGGTTCAGACGGGGAGAGGGACCTTGGGGTGATAGTATCTGAGGATTTGAAGGTGACGAAACAGTGTGACAAGGCGGTGGCTGTATCTAGAAGGTTGTTGGGCTGTATAGAGAGAGGTATGACCAGCAGAAGAAAGGGGGTGTTGATGCCTCTGTATAAGTCATTGGTGAGGCCCCATCTAGAGTATTGTGTTCAGTTTTGGAGGCCGTATCTTGCTAAGGATGTAAAAAGAATCGAAGCGGTGCAAAGAAAAGCTACGAGAATGGTATGGGATTTGCGTAACAAGACGTATGAGGAGAGACTTGCTGACCTGAACATGTATACCCTGGAGGAAAGGAGAAACAGGGGTGATATGATACAGACGTTCAAATATTTGAAAGGTATTAATCCGCAAACGAACCTTTTCCGGAGATACGAAGGTGGTAGAACGAGAGGACATGAAATGAGATTGAAGGGGGGCAGACTCAAGAAAAATGTCAGGAAGTATTTCTTCACGGAGAGAGTGGTGGATGCTTGGAATGCCCTCCCACAGGAGGTGGTGGAGAGGAAAACGGTAACGGAATTCAAACATGCGTGGGATAAACATAAAGGAATCCTGTTCAGAAGGAAAGGATCCTCAGGAGCTTAACCGAGATTGGATAGCAGAGCCGGTAGTGGGAGGCGGGGCTGGAGGTTGGGAGGCGGGGATAGTGCGGGGCAGACTTATACGGTCTGTGCCAGAGCCAGTGGTGGGAGGCGGGACTGGAGGTTGGGAGGCAGGGATAGCGCTGGGCAGACTTATACGGTCTGTGCCAGAGCCGGTGGTGGGAGGCGGGGCTAGAGCTGGGCAGACTTATACAGTCTATGCCCTGAAGAGCACAGGTACAAATCAAAGTAAGGTATACACAAAAGTAGCACACATGAGTTGTCTTGTTGGGCAGACTGGATGGACCGTGCAGGTCTTTTTCTGCCATCATCTACTATGTTACTATGTTACTATGTTTGTTGGCCCTTCTGAGATCAGAGCAGGGGCAGGCTGACCATTCAGGCAACCGGGCAGTGCCCAAGGGCCCAGGGCAGTGGGGGGCCCAGTGATAACCTCCCATGTGATGTGCCTAATGCCCACACCACTCTCTCTACAGATCACAACGCTCCCAATCTCTTTATGCCTCAGTGCTCTGCTCCCGTCACCGAACCCCCCCCCCCCCCCCCCCCCCACACACACACACAATCTTGTTTCCTCCATGCAGGAATGGCAGCACCAGCAGCTACATTGGCCAGTGCTGATGATGCCAGAGTTTCTCTCTCCTGTGGTCTGCCCCTCTCTGAGGTAACTTCCTTCTTCCACAAGGACAGGTCACAGCAGAGGGAAGTTCCATTCTGGCATTAGTGGACCACTGGATCACCATTATAGGTTGTTTTGTTGAATGTGGGAAGATTTTATAGAACTAGTTTTGGTAAGTTATCTTTTATTGTCTTCTAATTATACATGCTGATGCCAAATCATATTTTAATATCATTTGGCCAACAAGTTTTAACATTTTGGTTCGGCACCGCTTACTAATGGCTAGCCTTATGTTTAAAACAAGTATGACACACACAGTTGGTATCTGACCCAAATGCGTTGCACTGGCAGCTCAAATAAAAATAAGACTCTCCTTTTCCGTAAGCCCTCAATATTGCTGTATGGATAGAACCTCCACCTAATGTGTTTGTTATGTTTTGCTCAAAAGGAGGTCTGATCCTGATCACGCTGGGAAAAGCTTCACACTGCTCCACATTTAGAAGAACTCAAGTCCATTCCAGGGTATATTTTTGGAAATATGCCTTCGTTTATTAGATGTATCCCAAGAAACAAACAAGTCAATGCTGCAGTCAACACTTTTTAAAAACTAGTCCCCAGATTCCATAAATACTGCTCAAATTTGGGCGAGATCCTGAGATACACATACAGCTTAATTGGTTAATAAGCCATTAACAGCAATAGTTGTACACTAGCAATCAACTGACATTAATTAGCACCAATTAGAATTTTTGCGGGAATCTAACTGTGCACTATTCTATAACACAGGAATGATTCCTGGCCAGTTAAATAGCATTATTGTGTTATTGTTATTAACTTTTTGGTACAGTGCATGATTTGTATAGCTTTGCATGTTTTTATGGTTTTAATTAAGTATGTTCACTTATTTATGGAAGATTTTATGTTTTAAGTGTTGTAATTGTGGTTTTAATTTATGACTTATGTTTAATTTATGGATCATATCTAATTGATAGTTGTTGCCCCTGCAATTGACAAAATGTGGTTACGTTGGCAGTTTTTAATAAAAGTGCTCTGTTTCATCTTCATGATCCATTCTCTTCCTTTGCTCCTCCTATGGCCATGCCACCTTTTGTGTTGCATGTGAGACACTTTGGGCATACCAAGTTACAGAATAGCATGTAGGCAGATCCATGTGTAAGTCCAAAATAGTATCAATTAACATCAATAACTAATTGCTATTGGCTCAGTAACTAATTAGTTTACATGCAGATCTCTGCTCCGTGTCCAAATTTGGGCACTATATATGGAATCTGGGAGCATGTAAGTTAAGTAGGTGTTTGCAGAACAGCACCTAGGTGCTCTTTTTGTACTTTGCAGGTAAGTGTACACTTATGTACTCTAGACATTTATGCACCCAAGGGAAACGTAAGTGTGGGTGCCCAGAATATTGACTTGCCCTTTATAAACTAGATTATATAAATGGTGCCTAAAAAATCAGCACTGAAAAAAACCCCCACACTTACCGCTATTCTGTAAACCTCGCCTAAACTTAGGCGCAGTTTATAGAAATTATGTAGCACCTGTCCCTGTGACTAAAACTTAGACATGACCATTTACACCAACTAAAACCGGGTGCAAATGCTTGCGCCTAATTAAGGCGCAGATTGGGGATAATCTATAATGCCCATGCCCCGCCCATGCCCTCTTTTGTGATGTGCGCATCACTTTACAGAATACGCTTAGAAAATTGAGCACATAAATTCTAATTAGTGCCCATAATTGCTTATTAGTGGCAAATTATCAGCGCAGATTGGCTTGTTAAGCAATTAAGTTGCACACGCAAATTGGCTATACGCGATGATTTTGTGTATGCAACTTTAGTCGCCATTTATAGAATCTGGGGATATATGTCTAGGTGGTGCCATTCGAGAATGCTCCAAATCACACCCACTTTTTTGTGGCATATAACAATGTTATACATCCAAAACTGTCCATTCAACTACCTTGGGGGGTTTTTAACACTTATGCAATCAGTGCCACTTCTGACTACATAACTTATAAGTGCTTTGGAATATCAACCCCATTACATTTAACTTTGTACCATATAGAGGTTGTGTCAGCTTCTGTTCACTTAGGAATTCACCTAAGCATACAATGTGACCAAATGTGCCTAAACTTTTGCACACAACTATAGTGATTAAATTCCTTCTATTATTGACCAACTGACGGTTGTCTTGTAGAAACAAATAGTGGTGGTGGTTGGTGGGGGCATCAAGGCAATTCTTGGCTTGGAAATGCAAGTTCATTCTGCTTGTCCGTGGAAAGAGTAAAGTTGTTTACCTATAACTGATGTTCTCCATGGACAGCAGGATTAACATCCCCATATTCTCTTTCACCTCTTAAGGCTCCATGCTGCTATCTCTATTATAGAATGTCTACTGCACAAGTGCAAAGCCTTCTAAGCTTCTAGCCAATGAGCTAGCATTCTCACTATATCATCTCCACATGGGACTGTTAAGCGTGCTGTCAACAGAGAACACCAGTTACAAATTTTCTGTGTTTCTATACCACTCCTCTCCTCCCAGAACAGCATCACTTTCATCAATATCTTTCATTTGTAGATACTCTATCTCTCCCCATGTCTCACTCCTTTTATTTTTGCAGACCTCTACTTTGTGGTTTTCACCATCTCTTTTTCTTTGATTTTTTTAGTGTAGCACTGCCACCAGATCTTATGCAACTCACTCATTTCTGTCATATAGTTCTTGCTTCTTCCTTGCACGCATGACAGCTCCTATAGCCTGCTCATGGTTTTATATTTAGCATTTTTCCTTCAGTGCAGTTTCACTTCACTTCCTGCTCTCAGCCTTTGTCTAACAAACAATTCACTATAACAACCCAGGTCACTGGTTTTTCTAGCCTCCCCAAGGCAGCACATGCACATACCCCTGGCACAGTTACCTATCCTTGGGAGGTCCATGGATTCACTGCAGCTCATCCACTACAAACACACTTGCTCACCTAAGTAAACTGCTGAGGCTTTGGGCCTAAAAAATGATTTGTATTTCCTACAATTGGGAGAGAGAAAAGAAGAAGAAAGTTAACTGGCTATTCCTACCATGGTTTGCTAATGCCCCTCCCAAAACAATGCTACCCTTTTGACAAATATTTTTGTGGACCATCAGAAGGTAAGTCATAAAAGATTCAACATGTCTTATGACTTACCGTCTGCTGGGCCACAAAAATATTTCTATATGGATTACCTTTAATGAGTTATATTATTGTGGTAGTAGTTCTTATGAATGTAGTTGGATACTAGGCCACAGTTCATTGTTTTAAATATTTGGCTCTTTTGACAGTGTCACATTCTACATTGCTTTAGTCTTAAGGTGGGATATAACATCTGCATTAGAACCAGCAGATAGATCACTTCTAGCATGAGTTAGTACATAGATCTCCACATGACTTAAGAACATAAGTATTGCCATACTGGGATAGACCAAAGGTCCATCAAGCCCAGCATCCTGTTTCCAACAGTGGCCAATCCAGGTTACAAGTACCTGGCAAGATCCCAAAACAGTACAATACATTTTACGTTGCTTATCCTAGAAATAAACAGTGGATTTTCCCCAAGTCTGTTTTAATAGTACATAAGTAATGCCATACTGGGAAAAGACCAAAGGTCCATCGAGCCCAGCATCCTGTCCACGACAGCAGCCAATCCAGGTCAAGGGCACATGACAAGCTACCCAAACGTGCAAACAATTTATACATGTTATTCCCGAAATTGTGGATTTTTCCCAAGTCCATTTAGTAGCGGTTTATGGACTTGTCCTGTAGGAAACCGTCCAACCCCTTTTTAAACTCTGCCAAGCTAACCGCCTTCACTACGTTCTGTGGCAATGAATTCCAGAGTTTAATTATGCGTTAGGTGAAGAAAAATTTCTCCTATTTGTTTTAAATTTACTACACTGTAGTTTCATCGCATGCCCCCTAGTCCTAGTATTTTTGGAAAGCGTGAACAGACGCTTCACATCCACCTGTTCCACTCCACTCATTATTTTATATACCTCTATCATGTCTCCCCTCAGCCGTCTCTTCTCCAAGCTGAAAAGCCCTAGCCTCCTTAGTCTTTCTTTATAGGGAAGTCATCTCATCCCAGCTATCATTTTTGTTGCCCTTATAGCTTATGGCTTATGGACTTTTCTTTTAGGAAGCTAACTGCTTTTACTGCATTCTCTGGCAATGAATTCCAGAGTTTAATTACACATTGAATGAAGAAATATTTTTTCCAATTCATTTTAAATTTACTACGTTGTAGCTTCATTGCGTGCCCCCTAGTCCTAGTATTTTTGGAAAGAGTAAACAATCGATTCACGTCTACTAGCCGTACGCAGCGCTAACATCCTATTTGCTTTCTTAGCTGCCGCCGCACATTGAGCAGAGGGTTTCAATGTATCACCAACGATGACACCTAGATCCCTTTCCTGGTCGGTGACTCCTAATGAGGAGCCTTGCATCATGTAGACTTGTCCTAAGGTTCCTCCCCCCCCCCCCCCCCCATTCTATCTGTGGCACTAAATTTGCACATACAAATTTGGGTGCATTCCCAATTTGTGCATGCAATTTAATTGCATAATGAGCAATTAGTACCAATAATGGGATGCTAACCATCACTTATCTTAAGAATAACTCACCCTATTCATATAATGTGGGGACCAAAAAAGTTATCAATGTTCATCTATGTCCCAAACATTTCATATCAGATGTAAAATATGGACAACTCAACAATTTTTTCTTTTTATTGGGAAAATCAGATTAGCTGCATATCACAACCATATGAATAGTCTTATTCTTTCGCTCAGGCGAAATGGTGTGTAGCAAATCCTCATATATCTCCCATCAATCCATATTTTTTATACAAAATTTTGTTCTTAAAGATTGTGCATATATATATATTTCACTCCCAAAGGCTGTGTAAGTATGCCCAGAGCATATAGTTTTTACAAACGTTCACTTATCTGTGAAACGGCAATCTAGCAGTAACAGGGAACCCCCGCCGACATGGCCAGGTTTCGCATAGCGCTTTTTCAAGGAAGAGGCTCTCTTAACATCCTGCTTTACTCCTGTATACCAAAAGATGGCCGCCATCTTTTGGTATACAGGAGTAAAGCAGGATGTTAAGAGAGCCTCTTCCTTGAAAAAGCGCTATGCGAAACCTGGCCAGGTCGGCGGGGGTTCCCTGTTACTGCTAGATTGCCGTTTCACAGATAAGTGAACGTTTGTAAAAACTATATGCTCTGGGCATACTTACACAGCCTTTGGGAGTGAAATATATATATATGCACAATCTTTAAGAACAAAATTTTGTATAAAAAATATGGATTGATGGGAGATATATGAGGATTTGCTACACACCATTTCGCCTGAGCGAAAGAATAAGACTATTCATATGGTTGTGATATGCAGCTAATCTGATTTTCCCAATAAAAAGAAAAAATTGTTGAGTTGTCCATATTTTACATCTGATATGAAATGTTTGGAACCATCACTTATCGGCACTAATGGGCAATAATTAGAATTTGCGGACACATCTTTATAGTTGCTATTTGATAAAGAAGCATGCATAACTTACATTTGGATCTGAAAAGGGGCCGTGAACATGAGAGGGCATGGGTGGGTCAGGGACATTCCTGGAATTTACGCAGTGTTACAGAATAAGGCAGATCCATGTCTAATTCAGGCATGAGGATTTACACCAGGTTACAATTGGTGTAAATCCTCATCCCCACAATTTAGCCTGGATTCCAGTGCCAAACGCTATTCTATAAATGGCGCCCAACTTAGAGCACTGTTGATAGAATAGTACTTAGTGCTCATTTTTTTCTGAGCCATATACAAAATCTAGCCCACTATCCAGCTTATAAATCGAAAGTGATCGCCGGCTATCTTCCAACACAAATCGGGAGATGGGTGGCGATTTCTTAAAAGCGGCGAAATCGGTATAATCGAAAGCGGCATTTTAGACAGCATCGCTGCTTTCCCGTTGCTTCGCCGGCGAAAGTTCAAGGGGGCGTGTCGGTAGATTAGTGAAGGCGGGACATGGGCGGGCATGGGCGTGGCTACCAGATGGCCGGCTTTCGACGATAATGAACAAAAAAAAAGCGGCGTTAAGCATTATTTCACCGGGTTTACTTGGTCCTTTTATTTTCACGACCAAGCCTCAAAAAGGTGCCCCAACTGACCAGATGACCACTGGAGGGAATGGGGGATGACCTTCCCATACTCCCCCAGTGGTCACCAAACCCCTTCCATACTAAAAAAATAAAACTAAAAACCTTTTTTGCCAGCCTGTATGCCAGCCTCAAATGCCGTACCCACCTCCATGACAGCAGAATGTGTTCTATCCCCCGACAGCCTTTCCCTGGTTGCGATGTGGCTCTCGGGTGAGTGTGACACCTTTTCTGTTAGGTGCCCTGCACAGTCACATTAGCAATGCATTGTGGTGGGTGTAGGGTACTGGTCTCTACTCCCATGGTGCTTTTCCCCCCTGCTAACTGGGTCAGAGTGTGCCCTGTTTTGTTTCCTGTTGTAGTCCATGCAGTAGTGGCCATTTTTGTAAGCCAGTTTTAGTTCCCTTTCCTGTGTTACCCACATTAGAGAACATAGTTCTTACCTTGAATGGTGCTGAAAGAGGGCATTGTACACCATTGTGCCAGCTCTGACCTACTGCTAATCTTAGTACCAGGGGACTCTGATCTACAGTTAACTGTGAGTAAACGTGGTTATTTCAAGAAAAGACTTTTTCAGAGAGATTAGTCTTCAGGTGTGAACTGGTGTGCCAAATAGTTATACAGCAGCAATAAGTCCTAGAGGCTGTATGCAGGTCCCTGGAGCAATTTTAGTGGGTGCAGTATATTTGTGGGTAGTGGGTTTGGGGGGGGGGGGTTGGGGGGGCTCAGCTCCCAAAGTAAGGGAGCTATGCACGTGGGAGCTTTTCTGAAGTCCACCGCAGTGACCCCTAGGGTGGCTGGTTGGTGTCCTGGCATGTCAGGGGGGCCAGTGCACCAAAAATGCTGGCTCCTCCCACGGCCAAATGCCTTGAATTTGGCTGGGGTTTCAGATGGCCGACATAACTTTCCATTATCGCTGAAAAACAAACCCGGCCATCTCAAACCCGGCGAACGCCAAGGCATTTGGCCGGGCTAAACCGTATTATCGAAAAAAAAGATGGCCGGCCATCTTTTTTGATAATACGGTTCCAGACAGCTGTAGCGTCGCCGCCAACATAGATCGCCGGCGATCTATTTGGCCGGCGACATTTGATTATGCCCCTCTATGTCAATGACAAAGCCAGGATTAGAACACAGATCATCTCATGCATTCTACCTGCTTTTGCTGTACACTGGAGCAGGGGTTCTCAACCCAGACCTCAGTACACACCTTATCAGTTAGCTTTCAGAATACTCACAATGAATATGCATGAAATAAATTTGGATACACTTCTGTAATCCCCCAATATATGGAGATTACTGAGAGTGTGAATTCCTGTTGAGTGGGGGGGAGTGACTGGGAGGTCCCTGGTGGAAGGAAGGTCTGGCCCATGGGGAGTAGTTTTGAAATAGAATGCAGAGAGATACTGACGATTGGGGGGGGGGGGGGGGGGGTTTAAAAGGATATAAAGCTAGAATTATGCCTTTTAGGTTGCCTGTAGGTCTGGAGTTGCCTTAACATCTCCTGCCATTGACTGGAAGGAGAGAGAGGGGAGTCCTGAGAATTGGAGAGATCCACTGGCTGTGAGAGGCAGGTTGCGGCTCCAATAAATGGCAACCGGGAAACAATGTGCTACGGGTGGGTAGAAGAAGGCCCAGCCCAGGAGCAGGGGACTGGAGCCAGGCAGAGCTCATCCCAGAACCTGGATGCAGCGGTTTGCAAATATTGGAGTGCTGTGTGGTTTCTGGAGAGCTGAGTGGAACCCAGAACTGGTGAGAGAATCTGACCTCCCAAACCCCCAGATCGCTATTCCAGACCATAGATCCACTCCCAAGCTCGACCTCAGGTGGACTGGAATAGTTGAGTGAAGTGAGAGTGGCCCTGAATGTGAAATATCTGCTTTATGGCCTGGGGCAGGAGCTAGTGCATGGGTGAGAACCAGATTATACTTCCTCTGTTGTATGCAGATCTATCTCATGCATGTTCATTGTGGATTGTAAGCTCTTTGAGCAGGGACTGTCTTTTCATGTATGGTGTACAGCGCTGCGTATGCCTTGTAGCGCTATAGAAGTGATAAGTAGTAGTAGTAGTACATAAGTACAAACCTAACTGGTTAGGTGTATCCTGAGGACTGGATTGAGAACTACTGCCATAGATTAAACTTCTGTTTTTTTAAGCTGTTCTATATGTGCTGCCATTTTAGGTTACTCTGTAAAGCTACTGAGATATGGGGAGCGGATATTCTATGCTGCAGGAGCTCCCAGGTACCAGCACTTCGGCAAGGTGATTATATATGAGGTGAACCACTCCAGCCCGTTCAACACAAACTGGACAGACAGACAGCATATAATGGGTGAACAGGTGAGTGCATGACTTCTGAAGTAACTTTGCATCAGCATTGCACTTGCCCCACAATACTGAAATCACAGTGCATAAGCCCTGCAATAGCTATAACAGGTAGAACAGCAAATGAGTGTTCTTTGTGCTGATAAAACTACTTTGCCTTTTCAGTGTGCTCAGTAGAAAGAGCTTCTATGAATGTTTCCTAGATTTTCTAGTCCCTTATCAAAACTTTATTTCTGAGATCTGTAGGGGCTGTCCTTACCTGTCCTAGTAAGTTGTAGCTACCAGAATGCACCATAATACACAAGAACCTAAAATGTGCCATGCTGGGTCAGATAAAAGGCCCATCAAATTTACATCCAGTCTATGACACTGGCTAAGCCAGATTAGTAGGAAATACCTGGCAGATCCCGGTGAGGTGATTCATTCCTTTTTCTATTTTGTAAGGTTAAGCAGTTATTCCTTATTTAGCTGTCCCACATCATTCATGAGTTTATAAGCCTCAATCCAATCATATCCCTTTTCAGTTGTCTCTTCAAGTTGAAAAGCCCTAACCTGTTTAGCCTTTTTTTTGTTTTTTGCAAGAGTTCCATTCCCTTTATTATTTTTGTTGACCTTCTCTGTACCTTTTCTAGTTTGACTATATGCCTTTTATAGTACTAAGAGAGTTCTTTATAATCTCCTTTACAGTTGTGCTCTTCCATATCCCTCCAATATTCAAAGCAACACCAGAAATTACTTCACACATTTTAGCACGTACATAATCTGAATAATCTTGCACATATTAACATGTGGTAGGTCTTGAAAAAAACATCTTATACAAATGCTCATTTCTGAATGGTTTCTGATAACTGTCTCTGTTGGTTATGATGTCACAGTTTCTCACACATTCTAGCTTCTATTTGTTTCATATTGATTGTAATGACCTCATATGCACACATTAGCACATGATTGATGATGTCTAGGGATCTGTCATAGATTGGTTCGTACTTTGGGGCAGAGCTCTGTGCCGTGGATGTGGATGGAGATAAGGAGACTGATGTCCTCTTGATAGGAGAGCCCCTCTACTATGGAGACCGAAGAGGAGGAAGAGTCCACGTCTGTCTCTTTAATGGAGTGAGTGACTTTTGGGTGAAAAGATGCCGTGGGGTAGACAATAACAGCACATTAGGTTCCCAGGACTGAGATTGCAAAGAATGAAAATGTTCCCTGATATCAGCAGAAGATGCTTTCCTTATGACGGGTGGGGGACACTAAAAGTAGGAGGAGGCACGCTCTACAGACTGGGAACACTGAGGCACCGATGCAGGGCCGTGCCGATGCGGTAAGCGGGGTAAGCGCCGCAGGGGGGCGCTATCCTCTGTGGGGCGCCGCCGCTGCGTGCTTACCCTGCCCTCCCGCTCCCATGTAGGAACTGCCGCCCTCTTCTCCCCCCCCAAGATCCCGTTCCTTTTTTTTTCTTTTAAATTTACCTTCCTCCGGCAGCGCAGCGTCATTGAAGGAGGCGGCGCTCCCAGTCCCGACGTCTCTAGCCTTCCCTTGTTCGCTGCTCACTGCCCCGCCTTCTTCTGACGTCATGATGTCAGAAGAAGGCGGGGCAGTGAGCAGCAAACAAGGGAAGGCTAGAGACGTCGGGACTGGGAGCGCCGCCTCCTTCAATGACGCTGCGCTGCCGGAGGAAGGTAAATTTAAAAGAAAAAAAAAAGGAACGGGATCTTGGGGGGGAGAAGAGGGCGGGCAGTTCCTACATGGGAGCGGGAGGGCAGGGGAGAGAGGGGAATCGCTGCCTTGGAGCCAGGCAGGTGCGGGGGGGGGGGGCGCCGCCAACTGGTAGTCTGCAGGGGGGCGCCAGAGACCCTTGGCACGGCCCTGCACCGATGCTCAGAAGTAAACGCAGGTGCTAGAGGCCATTAGTGCCAGTCTAGCACCCGTATTTACCAGTGCACAATGCACAGAACCCTTACTGCAGGAAAGAAGGAGCCTGTAAAGGAGCTGCACAATTAAAATGCTAATATAGTCAAAAGGATGCAAATAGGGGTATTTTCTATTCCCTCCGATGCTCAGAGAACAGGGCTCTTCACAAGGGTGCCCATACTGCTCCAAAACCTTACACCAACTCAGAGCCAGCATTAGGTAACTGGACAGCAGCTTAAGTTAGAAGCAGAAAATCATGAGTAGGTGGGGGATCTGCCAGACATGGACCGAAGTCCGGTGAGTGTCAGCTCACTCTTCTCCTCCTCAGGGAAACTTTCCAACCTCTTCTTTTTCACTCCTGTTTGCTCTTTCCCTGCTCCGGACTATATGCTCCCCTTGATTGACCTTCCACCCAGGAATGCCTGCAGTACGGTCATATCTCCCATCTACACTTCCCAAACTGTAAGGGTGTCTAGTATAAGAAGATGTTCACCTCTTCTTTCCGCTACTGGTGCCCTAAATACTGGAATGCTCTCCCACAACACCTCAAAACGCAAGTGGACCACATCCTCTTCAAGAAGTTGCTGAAGACTCACTTCTTTGCCAAAGCTTACTCCCCTAGTTTCTCTTCTGATTGATGCACCCTTCTTGAACCCCACCCTGCTTGGTTTACCATTGTTAGCTACTGCTCCTTCTGTCTATTCTCTGTCCTCTTTGCAATATTTCCTTTATTGTAAATTTTCTTAATTTACTGTAAGCCACATTGTGCCTGCATGTTTGGGAAAATGTGGGCTACAAATGAACCATAAATAAATAAATAAAACCCTGGAATGGGGAGGGATAGCAATTCTTACCCCAGGCAAGGAGAAGGCTTCTTCCTCTACAGCCGGGCTAAATCTCAACCTTCTGTGCTAGAAGGCTGTGGCAAGGATAGCACTTTCTGGAGGAATTTTAAAAGTGGTCCACATCTGCCTCTTCCCCCTGGCCAAGGTTCCCTGCTTCCCAGTTTGACTGCGCATGCACTGGACAAGTTCCCCCTTCCTTACTTCCTAATGCTCAATATTAATAGAGCACTTATATTTATATACTATTAGCATTGAGCATTAGGGAGCTGTTTTGCCATGCTGTTCCAGTGTTATTTTTCTAGCACTGATCTATACAATGCTGGAGTTTTGATCATCGAGCTTGACAGTACAAAAGAAGAGTTCTATACTTCTCAGAGTACAAAGAATGGAAATATGTTACTGATACTAGCAGGAAGCACTCTCACCAGAGAGGGGGAATACTGACAATACAGAAGCTGATATTCAAAGGTGTAGGCTCCTAACTATGAGAGTTAAGCACCTAATATTGCCTCTTTGAAAATTTACTAGGCTTGTGTTTCTAAATTTACATTTCTAGTTTCAATTAGCTACTAAATATAAAAACATAAAAAGTGAGTGTTTAAAGGGGGCACACAGGCGTGAAAGAAAAAAAGTTGGGAGCTTACCACTTATTTTCATCACTAGGCACCTAAACTAGGCTCTTAAAGAATTCATCTTAGAAGTGTTTTCTGGCTTTTATACATTTGAATAGTGGCTTTTAAATGTGTAAAAGCCCTAAAAGGGCAATTCTATAAAGGGTACTCACTTAAAAAAAAGGATGCACCTAAATGCCAGCGTCAAAATGTATGCATGTATTCTAGGGCATTCCCTTTACAGAATAGGCATGTATACTGTAACAAATATAAGTACTCATATGCAGTGTCATATGTGCATATTTGAGGACACTCACAAAATGGCTGCAATAACTCGACTCCCCGAATGTGGAGTTGCAGACACCCTCTTCTAGCCAGGTGGCTCCTGCCAAGGAAACACAAATTGTTCTCTGTGTCTGGCCAGAGGATGGGCCAAAATGTACATGAGAAAGATCTGAGGAGAAGATTCAGTGGGCAAGCATCATTCTTCAGAGAGGTAAGTTGCAACAGGGGGATGAAGCTGGGAGGAGAGCACTAGATAGGATGAATCCGATAATCAAAGGATTCATGCTCCTAACATTGAGAGTTATGTTCATTAGTTGACCACTTTGAAAATTTACTAAGGCTGAGTGCATAAATTTTTACTCTGAATTTTATGAAACTCTTAAATTTAGGAGCATGAAAAGTAGATGGTAACAGGGGTGGATTTAAGGTGGGGAAAAGAAGTGAGGAGCTTAGATCAGAACTTATGCTCTTAAATTTGTTTGAAAATAGGGCACAGATTTATGGGCCTAACTTAGGAGCATAAATTTAGGAGCTCACCATTTTCTGAAGATTGTGCCCGATATATAAAGGAAGTAGACTGGTTTGAAAATGAAAGAATTCAAAACACTGACACACATGGGTTTGATTGGCAGAAGTGTCAGACATATCACCAGCACATACTGTGTTGAGGAAGCAAAAGTAGAAGCAAGAGAAACTGCCCAGCCAGCAGAAGTGAAAGGACTCTTGCAGAATCAGGGATGGGGAGAGGATCCAAGGTATTACCTTGGCAACAGGCACATGAGTTACCCAGGCCAATCCTTACATTTGAAAGGGAACCAATCATCTTAGAGTAGGAGAAGGAGCTCCAGTTTCCTTGGAGGATACTGTGGCTGCTGAAGAGGCTGCACCTGAATCCATGAAACTGGAAACTCCTGGAGATTACCAGAAACTCCCTAGGAGGATATTGTTACTTGCATTCTACAATACACTCAAGGTATACCTTTTTTTGTTTTCTATTTTTTCTCTTTCTTTATTTATTTTGCATGAATTTTAAAGAAGTATTGTCACATTTTGAAGATTCATTCCTGTTTTCAGAACACGCAATTGGTTACTGCCTTTACCAGATGTCACAGTTACAGGAACTGTTATTTCCAACTAGTACAGGTATTATTGAAAATCCTTTACTGGTTAGGGATAGGAGGGAGGGACATTTTAATTGTGGTGCCTATGTTATATGTGACATCACTTTTGAACTGTCTGCATTTACTAATCCTGCACTTCAAAAGATGTAACCATTCAAACAAAAGGTGTATCCCTGTAGATGTCTTTATATGGGGCAGACCTCCAGAATATTTAAGAAATGTATCACTGAGCATAAGTATTACACTTCTAAATAAAAAGTAGAAGCACGTTTGGTACTGCAATGGATGAAGAAAGCAAAATATTTTCAGATTTATGCTGCTGGATTATAGAGCAAGTGCAGCCTGGTCCCCTTGGTGGTGATTTTAAAAAGCTACTCAGAGCAACGCTAGATTTATCATTTATAGAGAGAGCCTTGAGTCCCTTGGGCTTAACATTGCAATGTACTGAAAAATATATATATATATTTTAATTTAAAACATAAATGCCCCCTTTTTTGCATAGTCTGTTCACTGAGCACAGGCTTTATTTTGAAGCTTTTGGTTTAAGCTTCCCTATTGGCTCTGTCTGTTTGGGAAGAGTTCAAAAAGCCAAGTAGCCATTTTGTGCCTCTGGAGGCTGCTGCTGGTGAAGGCTGGTTTTCCTTTTTGCATGAGTGCCCTGCCCTGATGAAGCTTTCAGTGAAACGGAGCTCCGGTCAGGAGTGGCTCAGCTGCTAAACTGTCTTTTGCTCTTCAGTATATGGGAATAGATTCTATTTATGGTGCCTGAAAAATTGGTGCCAAAAAAATTTCCACCTAGGCATATTCTATAGACAGCGCCTACATTTAGGTGCTCTTTATAGAATACACCTAGCGGGTTTTAGAATACGCCTAGCGGCCATGACAATGCCTTACTCTAGGTGCATCCATTTATGCCATGTAAAACTTGGTGTAAATATCGGTGCCTAACTTAGATGCAGAACAGGTTTATTTATAACCCTGTGCATAAATTTTCAGAATGCCCACAAACCGCCCATCCCATGCCTATGGCCACGCCCCCTTTTGGCAGTACACATTAGAATTTGCATGCACCACTTTACAGGAATGCTTAGCAGGTAGTGCATGTAAATTCCAATTAATGCTGTTGATTCCTTGTTGGCATCCAATTATCAGTGCTGATTAGCTTGTTAACTAATTAAATTATGTGCATTGTTATGGAATATGCTTTGATTTCTGGACGGAAATCTTTGCGCGATATATAGAATCTGGTGGATAAAGCCATAAGTACACAAGTATTGCCATACTGGGACAGACCGAAGTTCCATCAAGCCCAGCATCCTGTTTCCAACAGTGGCCAATCCAGGTCACAAGTACTACTACTATTACTTATCATTTCTATAGCTTTACTAGACGTACGCAGCGCTGTAAGATCCCAAAAAAGTACAATACATTTTATGCTGCTTATCCTATAAATAAGCAGTGAATTTTCCACAGGTCCACTTTAATAATAGTTTATGGACTTTTCCTTTAGGAAGCCATGCAAACCTTTTTTAAACCCCACTAAGCTAACTGCTTTTACTACATTCTCTGGCAACGAATTCCAGAGTTTAATTACACGTTTGAAGAAACATTTTCTCCTATTTGTTTTAAATTTACTACTTTGTAGCTTCATTGCATGTCCCCTAGTCCTAGTATTTTTGAAAAGAGTAAACAATTGATTCACACGTCTACCAATTCCACTCCAATCATTATTTTATAGACCTCTATCATATCTCCCCTCTGCCGTCTTTTCTCCAAAGCCCTAACCACTTTAGCCTTTCCTCATAGGGAAGTCGTCCCTTCTCCTTTATCATTTTTGTTGCCCTTCTCTGTACCTTTTCTAATTCCACTATATTTTTTTTAAGATGCAGTGACCAGAACTGAACACAATGTTCAAGGTGTGGTCGCACCATGGAGTAATACATAGGCATTATAACGTCCTCATTTTTGTTTTCCATTCCTTTCCTAATAATACCTAACATTCCATTTGCTTTCTTAGCTGCCGCCGTACACTGAGCAGAGGGTTTCAACATATCATCAATGACGACGCTTAGATCCCTTTCCTTCGGTCTTATAGTCACTGGAGTTCTCTATTGATCTCTAAACTAAGTATTTCTTTTACTATGTTTTTGCATGTTTCTAAGCCCTAATTTAGTGGTTTGCCATTATTTTATTGAAGTGATTTATGGACACTGGTAATATTCTTTTTTTTTTTAGCCCCATATAGCTTATATAAGCAATAGAGTTGTTCTAACCTATGATGGTAATTTTTTTTCAGGGTCTAAGTTCCCCTGTTATCTCTATATTTGTCACTCCCTCTGCCATGTCCATATGTACTCATTCTGGTGCACAGCTTCTACTCCAAAGCTGTAATAATGGTGAGAGAAGTATGGGACATGAGACAACCCAAATGTACTGTATGCCTGCCCTCTCCAAATTGGCTACTTAGATCCCATATGCTACTCCTTTTATGGAGCTCATTTCTTTCCAAATTCACATGATACTGCGCATAGGGAGAAATGACAAGGAAGTCAACCTTCGTTTCCTCTATGATGGTAGTATAGCACAGTTAAGACTGATGTTTCATCTGATGTATAACCCCTGCAGCAGACATACAGATGATTTCCAAGGGTGCAGGGTGGGGTTGCAATATGTTAAGGCACCAGCCATATCTTATGACACTAGGACATGAGAAAATATAGCTATAAAGTGATTCCACTTCACATACTGTAATCCATATAAAATTTGGCCTTTGCACCATTGTCACCCCAGCATTCATCACAGTTCCTGCTATCCCATCTTGCCAATATATAGGTCATGTGAATGGGTCCTACACTAACCGCCACTGAACTCCCCTCCCAACCATCCTGACCTATGGACAAAATGAACAAATAAATGTTTAAAAAGGAGACAGTCAATAACAGTGTGAGAAACCATTACATGCCTGTATATAAAGATAAAAATAATGTAAACCTTTGCTATTGAACATGCATAACAGTGAGCACATGAAGGAGTCCATCCCAACAGCATACCCCACATCCCTTGAAATAAAACAGGAAACAATCTGGCTCTAATGAATGAATTGAACACTGCTTTATATTGTCTGTGAGCAGCCCCAGATTGGCATGTCTTTTCCCACGGGATGGATGCCTTTGCACATTACAGACATGCCCTATGATGTGGTTTCTCAGCACCACAGCATAAAAAGTGGCTACAGAAGTCAGGGCCAATAACATACTGCCATGCCCACTCGCCCTTTAAAGTCAGGGAGAGTGGACAAACTCCAGCTTTATCATTTAGTGCTATATACCCTAACTCTCCCTCAGCTATGAGGCCCAACCTGTCCTGTATAGCCACTTTGACTTCCTTATAGTCCAAGGCCTGGGTGGCATCTAATGCCCTATACTCATCTTGGACCTCCCCAGTTAAGTAAGGGGCCAAAATAATAGTTCATTATTCAGGAGGCCACATTGCGGCCATGGCCACCTGCTTGAAGGTAATCAAAAATTCTTCTGGGTCATCCTCTGGTTCCAACTTAGTAAGGGATAACCCTCCACATGGGAGATCCCAACTGCTCCATCGGAAAGTCTCACCTCAGAGTCACCATTGGGTTTCTCATCTATGAAGACCAGATGCAAGGTTTATTAGTTACAGGGCCTGCGTTTCCAGTAATTGCAAAAAAGGTTGCTGCTGTTGTGTCTGTTGTTCCAAGGTCCTGGAAAACTGGAAGTCCATTGCCTCCTGCTGGCCCCTAATCTGCTCTATGACTCATTTCATGAAGGCTTCCAACGCCATCTTCTGCAAATGGGAAAAAGAGAGAAACACCAAGTTCCACTCCTTTAAGCTTCAGGTGTGCCTCTCCCCTTTTGGGTACTAGGCCCTACCTAGCCCTTCTCAGAACCCCTGTCTTCTATCCTCAAACTGTATCTCCAAGATACTCTTACTAGCAGTACAGGTGAGTCTGCACTTTGTAGGAATCAACAGGCTGTTCCAGCACAATGTGTGGTCTCAAGGAACCCCCCCCCCCCCCCCCCAGGTGTAGACTGAGTACCTGTTTCCAAAACCAAGAGGAGTCCATGATTCTTTAGCAAAAGTCCAACAGCAACCAATAGACCATGCTTTTCCTCCAGAAAGGCCTCTCAATTTCAGGAAGGGAAGAGAGCCAGATCCAACTCTTTGGTCCCACCAACCACAGAGTCCTTAATGGCTTCTCCCTTTAAATTCAGAGTGAGTAGGCAGTTCTCCAATAGTCCAGGCCCTGTTTGTCCTGCAAGTCCTGGGAAGAACAGATTGTTCCCCTTTTTGGCCTAACAGGGACCTTTTTTCCCTTCTTCGGTGCTATTTGCACAGACTGGACATGCTAGGGATGCTAGATGATCTAGAATAGGAACACACCCAGTAAGGAAGGCATATCAGGATGCACACCTATCCAGACATAATTATTTTCATCATAGGTAGGCACCATAATAAAGACAGGGGTACAGATATCCTGTGTGGAGAGGGTCTGTTGGGAGATAGACAGGGAAGGCCCATGATCGTTGATGAGACCCTTTATAGGGAAATGAGTAGGTCCATGAGACTCAATCAGAGACTATCTGCACAGGTGAAACTTGTGAAGAGGCATGGCTCATTTGAGGTTGTGAATGAGTGTAGTGAGGTCACCTATCAGTCATCCCCCAGTGATCTTACCACTCTCAATACAGTCATGAAAGCCAGATTGTGACCGGAGCCTGGGTAAACGGTATGCACGTCAGTTATGATGTTGGAGGCATTGCAGACCACCTGCCTATTAAGGGAATGGTATGACTTGTGGTTCCTATAAATGACCTGTTTGTCAACAAGTGGTCTAATGGCAATGTATATGCAGTCCTAGAATCAAAGGGAAGTGTGCTGACTCAAAGAATTCTGCCAGAGGATGTATTGAGTGTCACTCCTCAGAAGGGCCTGTAGAAACAGCTGTGCAGCATGAAGTAGCTGAATGGCTGATGCCTGCTTTTGCCCCTAGAGGTGTCTGAAAGGTTCTAGTGGCAAAAAATACTAGGACTATAATGGCCTTCAGATACACTGTCAGGACTTGTGTCCTCCATGGATTGGGCTTCAAGTCCTCACTAGCTGATTGCACAGGTACACGATAGTCTCCTTACCAGACCTGAACCTGTGCATGCACTGCTTCTTTCTCATGTCCATGAACTGCATTCTCAGCCTATATACCCTCTGCACAGGGCCCTCCTTCTCTGTTACCCCTCTCTCCTATGAGGGCCCACAGGAGGAATGCCCTGCTTCCACTCATATTTATACCCATCAGCAGAAACACCCAGTGACTACCACCAACTATAGTATAGGTCTACACACACACATCTACTGTGTTAGACAGACACAGCTTGTTTCAGACACACAGATTGGCAGTGGTAGAAGGCCACAATCAAAAGAACAAACACACACACTATCTGTTGTACAGAGAGATGAAGTGGAGGGGCTGAAGAGGGGGGACGGTATTTGGGATTTGGAGAGGGTGTTAGATAGAAAGGGGCAAAATGAAGCAGATTAGGAATTAATTGGGCTATAAATGGTTAGGTAAGGGCAGAGGTAAGGTAACTAGTTAAAGGAAAAGTGAGGCCTGTCCATGCACTGACATGCCAACTAGCAGCACACTGCACCAAATATACCCTTATTCACTTTGTTCAGAACCCTTATTTTATCATCCTCACTTTAATATTCCCTTATCTCTTGTTTGTCCTGTTTGTCTGTCCTAATTAGATTGTAAGCTCTGTAGAGCAGGGACTGTCTCTTCATGTTCAAGTGTACAGCGCTGCGTACGTGCAGTAGCGCTTTAGAAATGATAAGTAGCAGTAGTAGGTCAAAAGAGACATCCTCTCTGCCATTTCATTGCTATTTATAGGAGGTATGCTTTCCTGTCTATATTTTTGGAGTTCCTTTCCTGCTGTGTTTAGTCTGTAAACCACTTAGTTCTGTATTCAGTTATAGCGGTACAGTAAATTTGAATAAAGAATAAAGTATACATATGAGCACATCTTGTATGTGACATCTGCACGGCCAACATTTATAGAATAAATTCTGTGTGCTTGGCTGCTGATTCTGCCCAGTGCACACCTACTCTCTGCCTCAAACATGCATGCACCTGATTTACTATTATAGACTACCACTGAGCACATTCACAGCTTTTTGGACAACCTGATGTTGATTCTGAATAGGCAAATAGCACCTAACTTTTATAGAATTACTACCTTGATGCAGAGCTGCAAAGGGACCCCGATTTTTGAGAGGGAGGTTTTAGTACATGCCCCCAGCCTCACTCATTCTGCCTAGACCCCGTCCACTCTACCTCATGGCCCCACCCCCTGGCACACCTCAATTTCACAGCCATTCCAGAAAATATTTTATTTACACCAGTGACAGCAGGGATGGGTAAGAGGGAGTGTTTCAATTCACTCTATTACACCCCCTATCCAGTACCTATTCCCCCCAAGGACATAACCGTGAGGGGGCCCCCCACTTTGAGCTTAAGCCTACTCCAAAATTGTGGCACTGGTTGAATCGCTGGCAGATATGCTCAAGCCCCACTAGCTGGTCCACTGCATGAGCCTCCTACCATGCTCTTTGAGCAGTGCAGCAGTTGGCAGCGTGCTTCAACCGCCAATGCTGGACCTCCCAAATATGCTCAGTTCAGGCACTTGAAAATGGAAAATAAAATAATACCTTTTTGTTGGACTATACGTTTTTCAGTTATCTTTCAGAGGCCAAAACCTCCTGCCTCAGGTCAGAAACAGTATACTGCTGTTATGGTATTCTCTCCTGACCTAAGGAAGTTTTGGTCTCTGAAGGCTAATCAAAAATGTATTAAAATTAGTCCAATGTAAAGGTATCACCTTATTTTCTATTTAGTGTTTTATTTATATTTATTATAAATAAATATTATTATCCTTTGTTAACACAGCTACCACATTACTTTATCCTAAACTAAAAATAAAATTATTTTCTCTACCTTTGTTATCTGGCCATTTACTTTTTCCAATTGTGTTGGTCCCATTCTCGTGTTTCTGCTTTCCTTCATCTTCTCTTAACAGTCTAGCCAGGGCTTCCTGTCCATATGTCATTTTTCTATTTCCTTTTTCTTTTGGGTTTCTTCAGTTTTTTTTTTCTGCCTCTCTGTCCAGATTTAATTTATTCTTACTATCAGTCTTTAATATCCCTCTTTTTTTACTTCATCTAGCACGGCTTTTTATCTTTCCCTCACCCTTGTTCGCCTCTTTGCCCCTTCCTCTTATTCTCCAGTCTTTCACTAACTCTATCCTCTCTCCCTTTCCATCCAGCATCTCCCCTCTTTCTATCCCTACTTTTCCATCCAGTGTCTTCCTTCTTTCTTTCTCTCTCTCCCTACCCTTCCATCCAGCGTCTTCTCTATCTCCCCATCCTTCCATCCAGCATATACCATCTCTCCTGATCCTTCCATCCAGTGTCTCCCTCTCTCCCCTTCCATCCAGTGTGTGTCTCTCTCTACCTTTTTCCATTCAGTGTGTCCCCTCTATCCCCATCCTCCCCTCTTTCTCTCTGTATCCTTCCATCCAGCATCTCCTCTTTTTCTCTTCCGACCCTTCCATCCAGCGTCTTCCAATGAGCAGCAGCTGCTGCCCCATGCTTGCTTTCTGTTGTTTTGCTACCACTGCTGCTGGTGACAAGAATGTTTTTACTTTATGTAACCTGCATGTGGGAATGGTCTGGGGAGGATTTTGTGTAGAGTGCTGTCACGATTTACACATGTTCCTCCTAATTCTATAACAGGTCACCTAAAGTTAAACATCAAAGACTAGATTTTATAAATGGCACCTAAAAAATTGACACCAAAAAATACTTGCTTAGTGCTATTCTATAAACCTTGCCTAAAGTTAGGCACAGTTGATAGAATACACATAGCGCCCATCCCCATGAGTGCAATTTAGGTGCTACCATTTAAACCTGGTGTAAGTGCTCGCACCTAACTTAGGCACAGATCAGGCATATTATATAACAGTGCATGTAAGTGTTAGGAATGCCCATGACCCACTTAGGCCCCTCCCATGCCCGTGCCCCTTTTTGAGATCAATGTATTAGAATTTACATGCACGAATTTACAGAATACACTAGAAAGTTGCACGCATAAATTATAATTAGTGCCAATTAGTGCCAATAATTGCTTGTTAGTGATCAATTATTTGCACTGATTAACTTGTTAAACAATTAACAATTGACTTGTTAAACAATTTGCATATGCAACTTTAGTCACCATATATAGAATCCGGGAGCAACTGCGTGCATAAAGCTATAGAACACTAGCACTTGTGAGACTGTTACAGTTCTGCGTGCGTGTGCTAGTTTGTGCTAATCTGTATTATGTTTCAATCATTTTTATTGATAACATGTAAATGAACAGTGTACAATTATGCTCAGTTCTTTTAAGGAATTAACATATTAATAACGCTACTAACAAAGGATGTGCTTCTAACATGTTTCTATCCCACCCCCCTTCCCATACCCCCCTCTCCCCCCCTCTCTCAACCCCCTTTCTCCACCCCTCTCCCGCCCCTGTAAACCTACTATTCAAAGCACACGTGTTCAAGTCTTCTTGTCTTCCTACACAGTCTCTCAATTTAGAATTCTACTTCTTGCTGCTGGTTGTAAGGTCTCCCAAAAATTCACCCAGGTTTTTTCCAGCTTTCTGCCCTATACAGAGGAGAGATCTGTAATTCCACATCGTTCCAGTTTCAAAAGCTTGATCATGTGTGTCCTCCAGGCCCCAAAAGAGGGGCCCCCGCTCTCTCTCCAGTTCAGCAGGATGGTCTTTTTTCCAACCAGCACCGCTCTATGAAGAAAGGAGTTTAGACCTGGAGGGGCAGACCTTGCACACTCGTATCTTCCGAAAAGTAGCAGTGGTTGTCTCTGTATAGTGCTGCAGCCATGGGCGTAGACTGGGGAGGGGGGGCAATGCCCCCCCAAACGACGAAGACGACGAAAACAACTTAATCTTCTTTCCCGCAGCGGCGAACGGGCAAGCGTAAAAACAGCAAGCAAGCGCAGCCAGGCTCAAGTACTCCGTCCTTCGCTTTCTGAATCCTGACCTCTCAGCGTCCCGCCTTCCTCTGATGTCATTTCCTTTCGGGCGGGACGCTGAGAGGTCAGGATTCAGAAAGCGAAGGACGGAGTACTTGAGCCTGGCTGCGCTTGCTTGCTGTTTTTACGCTTGTCCGTTCGCCACTGCTAGAGAAGAGAAGCATTTATTTAAAAGTAGATGGGGTGGGGGGTGGAGAGGAGAGCTGCCATATTGGTGCGGGTGAGAGAGAAGGAAGGTGGTCGATGGATGGAGTATTTGAGAGAGAGGGAGCTGCTGGATTGCAAGTGCTGGTGGGGAGGCTTGAGAGAGAGGAGAGTTATTGGAATGGGGGGGGTTGTTTGAATCACAGGGGCAGGAGGGGTTAAGAGAGGGGGAACTGCTGGATCACACAGGCTGGGAGTGATTGAGATAGGGGGAGCTGCTGGATTACAGGCACCTGGGGGGTTGAGAGAGAGGAGAACTGTCGAATTGGAGGGGGTCAGAGAGAGGGAAGCTGCCAGATCAGTGGGGGGGGGGGGGGGTGAAAGGGGAGAAGCTGTTGGACTAGGGAGGTTGAATGAGCTGAATCACAAGGCTGGGGGGGGGGGAGTTGAGAGAGAGAAGGCCTGCAGAATCAGGAGGTGAGAGGGAGAAGGGTGAGCTGCTGGACAATAGGAGGACAGTTGAGAGAGAGGCCAGCTGCCAAACTGCAGAGGAGGGGATGCTTGAAAGAGAGGGAACTGCAAATTAAGCATACATATCATTTGCGAATAGAGAAACTAAATGATCAGACAACAAAGGTAGAAAAAAGTATTTTATTCAGAATTTATTAACTGAAATATGTCAGCTTTTTGAAATGTGCATCTGTGATATTTTGTCTGTAAATTTCAATTCCTTCCTCCATATTAGCATATTAATTTGCATATGCATATATGCAAATGAATATGCTAATATGCTCCGCCCCATCCTTTGCCCCCCCCCCCCCAAATGAAACAGTCAAACTACGCCTATGGCTGCAGCCCCAATACTGTTTGGTTTCAGCTAATATTTGAGACCAAAATCTCACAACCCGAGGGCAAGACCAGAACATATGCCCAAGTCCACTGAGGTCTGGTCACAGCGAGGGCAGGCTCCAGTGCCCCCAAACCCTGCCTTAGATGCTCTGGCTGGTGAAATGTAGAGCTGCAACGCGAACTTATATTGTAATTCCCAGTATCGGGTGTATACAAAGGTGCATAAAGCAAAGGACAAAAAGGTCTGCACTATCTCGTCCGATACTTCCGCTGCCAAATCTGTCGCCCATTTCTGCGCTCTGCCTCGATAGTCAATGTCCTCTGTGGAGTCTTGAAGGTATCTGTGGTGAAACCTCAGAGGCACTGTGTTCTGAACCCCCAGTGTCAGTGCTGTGTTAAACGTGTCTTGCACGTCCTCGCTCAAGTTAGTCCATCCCAATTCCACCAGGTAATGCTGGATCTGCAAGTGCGCAAATTGGTCCGCCCCGGGCAGATTAAATTCTCTTTGCAACTCCTGGAAGGGCTGCACTTTACCTTCATCTGTCAGCAGCTGGTACAGATAATGAATCCCTTTCTTTCGCCAGCGAGCAAATACCACTGAGGATGATCCTTCCGGGAAATCCAGGTTGTGAAACAGAGGTAAAAAAGGTGTTGCAGTCCATTTAAACCAATGTCTTTTGCAAAGCCACTTCCAAGCTGCTCTTGCTGACAGAATTAATGGATTGTTTCCAAGCTTGGGTATGACTCCCTTGCCAGATGCATGCAACCACCACCCCAGATGCACTGTGGGAGAGAGTGCCTGCTCCAATTGTGTGTTCGAGAATTCCTGATGCCCTGTTAGCCAATCTCTGATGTGCCTCATCGAGCATGCTATTGTCAAGTATCTTATATTAAGTAGACCCATCCCTCCGTGTTCCTTCGGTTTTTGTATTATGTGCAGGGGAAGCCGAGCTCCACAGAAACACCTGTATCAATTTATTAAGAGCCAGCTCCTCTCTCTTTCTTAAGTATAAGGGCAGCATCTGGAACAGATAGAGCCATTTGGGGACTATCATCATGTTAACTAGTCCTATGCGTCCTGATAAAGAGTGGACATGTGCCCCAGAGATGTAACAAACGCCTTGTTTCCGTCAGAGCTGGGATTACATTCTTATCATATAGTAGCCCCAGATCAGAGGGAATGACCACACCCAGGTACCGAATCTGCCCTTCTGCCCATTGCAGTGGGAATGAATCCTTCCAATCATGCTGCAGCCCCTGGTCCAGAGGCAGCGCCAGTGATTTTGCAAGATTTAATTTAAAGCCCGAAAGCCTACCATACCTTTGAACCGTGTGCAGGAGGTGCCCAAGAGATGTCTGAGGATTACTCAGCAGCAACAACAGATCATCGGCATATGCCAGCACCTTTATCACATGTTTATGAAGTCTGATCCCCTGTATTTGCTCGTGTGTTCTGATCTCATTCAGCAAAGGCACCAGGGACAACAAGAATAACAGCGGGGACAGTGGGCAACCCTGTTGTGTCCCTTTCCTAATCTCAAACCCTTCTGTTCTTATCCCATTGACTAATATCATGGCTCGGGGGTCAGTGTATAGCGTAGTGACAACCTGCAGGAACCATCCCGTGAGACCTATCCACCGTAGTGTTTCAAACAGAAAGGGCCACAGTACCCGGTCAAATGCCCGTTCTGCGTCAAGGCTCACCGCCAATCTTTGTGATTTTGTGTCAGGATCTGCTAATATGGCCAAGATAAATTTGCGCACATTGAGGACTGACTGACGTCCCCGGACAAATCCGGTCTGGTCCTCCTTCACCAGCTGTGACAACAGTGGGGCCAGCCTGTCCGCCAAAATCTGAGACAAAAGCTTGGCCTCCACGTTAATCAGTGAGATTGGTCTGTAGGAACTAGGTTGCAGTGGGTCTCTCCCTTTTTTTGGTATTAAGCTTATGAGGGCCGTGTTGGCATGCAATGGGAATCGGCCTGTCTCTATGACTTCATTAAGGTACTGGTTAGGGGTCCCAAGATCTGCAGCTGCAACATGTTATAAAATTCACCGGAGAGGCCATCGGGTCCCGGTGCAGAGTGCATCTTCAGTGCGCCTGTTGCTTTTTGAAGCTCTTTTGCCTCAATCGGTTTATTTAAGGGGTCTAGTTGTTCTAAGGGAATCTTCCCCATGTTAACTGTGTCCAAATATGCTGTTATGGCCTCTTTAACACCTCTCTCATTGTCCTCTCCCTTATACAAATGGGCAAAGTGTTGTTGAAATATCCGCGCTATCTCGTCTGGATTATTGGTGATCCCCCCTGATTGCCTGCATATCGCTGCGATGTAATGGGGCTTCCATGCGCCCTTCACCAGCCTCGCTAGCATCCCTCCCGCCTTGTCCGCAAATTTACACAATCTGTATTTTCTGAATAGCAGGGAGCGTGCCGTGCGTTCCTGAAGTAAACTATTAAACGCCACCCTCGTGGATGTGAGAAGTTCATGATTTTGCTGTGTTGGGTGCCTGCCATGCTGCCTTCTTAATACCCGGATCTTCCGTTCCAGCTCCACTATACCCTGAGTTATTTGCCTGTTCCGTCTACTTACGTATGCTATAACCTCTCCTCTTAGTACTGCTTTGGCCGTGGACCAGAACAAGGTGGGATCTTCTGCATGTGCCTGATTATGTGTTTGGAACTCATCCCATTTCTTGTGCATGTACTCTGTAAATTCTTTTGAGGAGTACAGATGTGCAGGGAACCTCCACCCAGGGGATTGCTGTAAGTGTGCTGCTATCACCAGATCCACCCATATGATGGAGTGGTCCGAGATCTCTTCGGGGCCTATGACCGCTCCTGTTATTTTCTGGAATATATCAGGGGAGGTTAGTATATAATCCAAACGAGACTGCGAATGATGTGCTCGAGGGGTATGTGTGTAATCTCTTTCCTCGCCATGCAGTATCCTCCATGGGTCTAGTAGACCCACCCTCTGACAGAAGTAATCTAGCAGGGACATGTCTGATGGAGTTCCCGGGTGCGATTGCCTCGACCTATCTAGAACTGGGTCTATCACTTGGTTCATATCTCCTGCGATCACTATAGGGAGGGCTGAGTGTGCATGACAGTGGGCCAGCAGCTGAGCATAAAAGTGTTTAGCTGATGTGTTAGGGCCGTACGCAGATACCAGGAGCATCTCTTTCCCTTGTAGGCTGAGCTGAATTCCTACATACCTCCCCTCTCCATCTTTGAACATCATTCTCGCAGTGCCCATCAAGGATTTATGCAACAGAATTGCTGTCCCTCCCCTTCTGCCTGTTGCTGGGGAATAGAACACCTCTCCCACCCAGCCTCTTTTTAATTTTTCACTTTCCTCTTTGGAGAGCCTAGTTTCCTGGAGACAGGCTATGCCCACCCCGTGACGTTTAAGAGCTGATAGAATTTTAGTTCTCTTGGTTGGGGATGTGATGCCACATGCATTCCAAGAAATCAAATGCGTTTTACCCACCCCCCTTTTGGTGCCCTGGAACTTCCATTGGTAAATACATCTGAGGCCTGTGCCTCCCGGACTCCCAGCCTGGCCCCGGAGACATCTCTCTCCCACCGTGCATCAACATGTATATCTCCGACCTGTCTTCCCTTTTCCACACCTGCCATCTTGGTCTTCTTTGTGTAGGTTCCCACGCAATTTTAAAATACCTATGGATGCTTCCCTTACCTTTTGCTACCCCCTCCCTCCCTTCCCTACCCTTCCCAGACTTCCCTCTCCCCCTATCTATCTCTGCTTTCCCAAACATACCCTAGACAACAAAAATTTATGGGAGCCTCTGCCATGCCCGAGGCCCTTCCACCCGATCTGTTAAATTTGCAGTGTAAATCTTCTCTGTACTGTGTGCAACTAACAATGACCATTTTATTAGTTCTCACCAACTGTAAAGTCCTTAGAAAGCCATCCTCATTCCCCTGAGTGTCCTTAGACCGGCTGCGGTCTCCTCTGTTCCAGCGCTGTTATATACTCTTTAGCAGCAGCCTCTGAATCAAAGGACTTCCATTTGCCATCTTGTTGGATTTTTAGCACTGCTGGATAAATCAGCATGAACTTAATCTGCAAATCCTGCAATCGTCGGCATAGCGGTGTAAATTTCTTTCTGCGATCCTGTAGAGACACCGAGAAATCCTGAAAGATTCTTATAATCTTCCCCTCGAACTTTGTATCATCTCTCTTTAATCAGTAGCCTTTCAAAATCTCCATCTTGTGCAGATAGTTGTGCACTTTCAATATGACTGCACGCGGGGCCTGGCGGCCATCTTGAAGCTGGCCCACTCAGTGGACTCGCTCCAGGCACAGCGCTCCTGCATGGTCGGACAGCGCAAACTCATCGTTCAGCCATTTTTCTATCACCGTGGCCAGCACCAAATCACTCACTGATTCTGGTATGCCGATCAGACGTAGGTTGCTCCGTCTGGCCCTATTTTCTAAGTCATCTACCTTGTGCTGCAGCGCCTCAACCGTGGATTGCATGGTCGTTAGCTGACGGTTTACGGGGTGTTGCGCGTCTTCGATCTCAGATACATGCCGCTCTAGCTCCCCGGTCCGTTGTGTTGTGTCCTCTAAACACGACTCAAACTGTTCTAGCTGTGCTGAGATTTTTGCTAAGCGCGGCTCCAGCGCTTGTGTCACTGCGGCGGTCAGTTGTGCCAGCTGCGCAGGGGAAAAGTTTTGCTCACTTCGCGGCAGGGCCTTCTCGGCGATGTCCACCGCCTTTGCCTTGTCCTTCTCCTTTTTGGCGCTACGTGCCGGCATTGATTTGGTCGCTACAAACTTATCCATCGGCTTTCTACTTCTGCTGACAGGTTGATTCACTTAATTATTGGTTTTTCTGCGGTTTAAATGGCGAAAACGGGCGTTGGGGCCTCGGAGAGCAAAGACACACGTCTTACTCTCTCAACGCATCACGTGACTCCTGCTAATCTGTATTATATAACTTTAGCACGCAATTCGCTTAGCAAGCAAATGTAAGGGGGCATGCACAAGGGGAGGAGCATGGGCGGCATATGGGCAGGTGTCACATTTATGCACATAACTTACAGAATATAGGTACCCATGTAACCTTCACACACATGTGGCCTGTTATAAAATTGCAACCTGTATGTGCAAGTAACAGCAGTTACACATGTACTAATGGTGCCAGATAAGGAGTAGAGCACCAAAGCTCAACTGTGGGGATTCTTTAGATGATTTTGAATACCAGAAAGGTGTGCACAATTGCTCCCTCAATCACTCCTACAATGCCCAGGTCCTCCACTTGATCAGTAAAAACAATAGGCTGAGAACCAAGGAAGCCAGATTCAAATCCCACTGCTATTCCTTGTGATCTTGGGTAAGTCACTTCTGCGACAGGAAGCCTTCAATACCTGAATATATCACCTTGAACTACTGAGAAAGGCATAAGCTAAATCCAAACCCAAATACTTAGGCATGACTTGGAACAGGTGTAAATGGTGACTGTGAAACTTTTTGAACTATACATATATTTTTCAAGTCTGCCCAAACCATGCCCAGAACACCCCTCCCCCTTGAAATCCATGTATATTGTGGGTAGACATGTGTAAGTAGCAGTTTTTCTATAATCACTACTTACACATATATGCCCATTTATATGTGTACACTCGTTCTCTGATATTGAGCCTGCAGCTCTTCTAATTCTTTTTTTTTATGTAAGCCGCTGTGGATAAAAAGATCTGGATATTCATCAGCAGAATCGACATAGTGGCTGCTGCTGAATATCCAGTCAGAGCTGACCAGTTGTGCTATCTGGTTAGTGGTGATATTCAGACCATTAACTTGATGACTACTACTACTACTACTACTACTACTTAACATTTCTAAAGCGCTACTAGGGTTACGCAGCGCTGTACAATTTAACAGAGAAGGACAGTCCCTGCTCAAGGAGCTTACAATCTAAAGGACAAATGTACAGTCAGTCAAATAGGGCAGTCAAATTGGGGCAGTCTAGATTTCCTGAATAGAGGTATAAAGGTTAGGTGCCGAAGGCTACATTGAAGAGGTGGGCTTTGAGCAAGGATTTGAATATGGGCAGGGAGGGGGCTTGGCGAATGGGCTCAGGAAGTTTATTCCAAGCATAGGGTGAGGCGAGGCAGAAAGGGCGGAGCCTGGAGTTGGCGGTGGTGGAGAAGGGTACTGAGAAAAGGAACGTCCTGTGAGCGGAGGTTTCGGGTAGGAACGTAAGGGGAGATGAGGGTGGAGAGGTAATGAGGGGCCGTGGACTGAGTGCATTTGTAGGTTAGGAGGAGAAGCTTGAACTGTATGCGGTACCTGATCGGAAGCCAGTGAAGTGACTTGAGGAGAGGAGTGATATGAGCATATCGGTCCAGGCGGAATATAAGATGTGCAGCAGAGTTCTGAACGGATTGAAGGGGGGATAGATGGTTATGTGGGAGGCCAGTGAGGAGTAGGTTGCAGTAGTCGAGGCGAGAGGTAATGCGAGAGTGGATGAGAGTTCGGGTGGTGTGCTCTGAGAGGAAAGGGCGAATTTTGCTGATGTTAAAGAGAAAGAAGCAACAGGTCTTGGCAATCTGCTGGATATGGGCAGAGGAGAGGGAGAAGTCGAAGATGACTCCGAGGTTGCGGGCAGATGAGACGGGGAGGATGAGGGTGTTATCGACTGAGATAGAGAGTGGAGGAAGAGGAGAAGTGGGTTTGGTGGAAAGACGATAAGCTCAGTCTTGGCCATGTTCAGTTTCAGGTGGCGGTTGGACATCCAGGCCGCAATGTCAGATAAGCAGGCCGATACTTTGGCCTGGGTTTCCGCAGTGATGTCTGGTGTGGAGAGATAAAGCTGGGTGTCGTCAGCATAAAGATAATATTGGAAACCATGCGATGAGATCAGCGAGCCCAGGGAAGAGGTGTAGATTGAAAAAAGAAGGGGTCCAAGGACAGAACCCTGAGGAACTCCAACAGAGAGCGGGATGGGGGTGGAGGAAGATCCATGAGAATGTACTCTGAAGGTACGGTGGGAGAGATAAGAGGAGAACCATGAGAGGACAGAGCCCTGGAACCCAAATGAGGACAGTGTGGCAAGAAGTAAATCATGATTGACAGTGTCAAATGCGGCGGATAGGTCGAGGAGGATGAGGATGGAGTAGTGACCTTTGGATTTGGCAAGGAACAGGTCATTACAGACTTTAGAGAGTGCCGTTTCTGTCGAGTGAAGAGGGCGAAAACCGGATTGAAGCGGATTAAGGATGGCACGAGAGGAGAGAAAATCAAGGCAGCGGCTTTGAACGGCGCGTTCAAGTATCTTGGAGAGGAAGGGTAGGAGGGAGACGGGGCGGTAGTTGGAGGGACAGGTAGGATCTAGTGATGGTTTTTTGAGGAGTGGTGTGACTACGGCGTGCTATCCAGATAAAGTTAGGACAGCCTTTTTGCTCTCCTCTTTATCTAGATAGGTGGCCAGTTATCCATCTGAATATCACCAGTAACTGGATAACACCTGGCTCTGCCCAAGTTCCAGCCAAGGACTGCTCCAGCACTATCCAAATAATGCCAAGGCAGAGGAAATAGTCATTGGCACTATCCAGTTAATGCTGCTAATATCTCTGTGATAGCAGTGAAGGCTTAGCCCTTAAATGCTATGTATTGGTTATCTTAAATTTTAAGCCTTTTGATAATTGTATGGATCATTTGAAAAATAACAGATGAGAAATGAGATGTGAGAATAAGAAGATATTTTTGAAAAAAGGGACTGATGAAGAATGCTGGTGTTGACATGACTATTTGAAGGTATCCGTCCACCATCTGATGGTCCAAAAAAAATAAAAATATTTATATAAGGGTCTGGAAGAGTTGAATGATTGAGGATATTAATTTTGTCTCCCTGAGATTTTTGATTTGCCAATATCTCTGCCACTGCACTTATTCTGGTAAGAGCCGTTCCTGCCTACATAATGCCTTTGAGTAACGGCCTATAGATATTTACACATGCAAATAGCATCTAACACTTCTAAAATAATTCCTTAGAGGGACTTTTACTAACACGCGCTCACGTTTTTGGCGCACTAAACGTTAGTGAAGAGACGGCTAGACGAATTTCATATTTAATATAAAAAATTTACTCATTTGTTTAGTGTATAAGCTGATTACCATCAATAGGGGTAGTCAGGAAGCATTTCTACTCAAAACACATCTACACACACAAGCAATATACAGCAAGCTTAAGGCAAATCAAAAATGCTCTAGACAGACAAAGAAAAATTCAAAATGCTTACTTATTTCTTTGTTCCACTCTCCTTATAATCTTCTCCTGATATCACGTGCTTGCAGGCTGTACCATACCATAAATCCTACAGCAGAACATATGCTGCATCTGGTTCCCATTATCCCACAGACTTTCTCTTACAGACACTCAGGCGCCTTGCCTTTGCCCGTTCTGCAGCACTCTCTCTCAAGACATGGGGGGGAGGTTGCATTAATCAATCACTGTCAGCACTTTCCTGCTGCTGTGAACTTTTTTCAACTCTTTTCACGTTATATTTCTTACAATCCTCCCTGTGAGATCTGACTTGTCAGGTCTCACACTTTCTTATGTGCGTGCAAGTATTCTTTTGGGTCTGGTACTGGCTTCCTTTTGTCTGCGAGATTAGAAAATAGGACATTCATATATATATACCTCCTCTAATCCACCCCCTCATTATTTATGGCATGCTATGCCTGCAAGCTCTGTCTTTCCATCATCTTTATCATACATCTTTCAATATTTCAGCTGACATATTAAAGTTCTATTCATTCCTGATTTCAGTTATCATTATCATTTTAAAAACATCCTGGCACATCTTTGCAAACATGCTAATACATGTTGCATTAAACAGATTCAATTGTACTAGGGTACAAAATTTATATTTCCTTTGAATACAGACAGTGAGCTTCATCAAAGGGGAATACACTGTCATTCATTCTTACTTTTCATTAGTTGATGTGGCATTAAAAATTACACAAATTAAAAGCATAATATTCATTGAATCAGTTGTTACAACATTCTGCGTGTAAGTGCACTTTATCGGGGGAATGTGTTCAGTTGTCATACTATTAATCAAACACCAACATGATGTCTGTGGGTACTTGTCCATAAGCAAGGCTTGCTTATAAATAGTCTCATTTGTCCAATGAAGGTTTTCATCATCTCTTACACAGGTATTATTGGGATCACAGTCATGGTGCCCACTCAATTTTATCATTGTAGTCCCATACATCATAGCTGGCAAGGACAAGGATGATGTCAGTCAGTGGGCACATATGATACAATCAGTCAAATTCAACATCTTGGCCGCTGCAACAAGTCTATTATCATATGTGTTCATTGTCCATTAACAAACAACAACAGTCCAATACCATCATGTTTATTCTTTGTCCATTTCAGTATTATTGATTCGTCGAATATCTGATAAATGTATCCAGGAAGTATGACCTTCCAGACGGGCAGCAGTCTGAGTAAGGGCCGTGATAGCAAAAGGCCCTACATACACAGGATCTTTCCATGTTTTATGTGTAAAGTTCTTTCGCAGTACTAGATCACCTACTTTAAAAGCACAAACATCATTAGTAGTCCCTGCCTGTGATGCTACATTTGTTCGGATCATATCACTTGTCAGGTTCAACATAGGTTGTAGCTTTTGCCAGTACTGAGCTGTGCTATCAGTACTTGCTGTCTGCATCGGGAAGAAATGACGTCCTGTCTGAATTTGGAATGGGGTCAATTTAGTACGCCCATTAGGTTGGGCCCTTATAACCATCAAAGCTAATGGTAACAAATCAAGCCAGGTATATGGTTTACCTGCTGTTTCCTTGTTTAAAGCCTTCAGTAATACTCTCAATTTAGTTTTTCCCTGCACTGGAACAATCATATCAGTGAAATCGATATACCATTCTTTTGCTGGGCCTTCTGGTATTGGAAGTGTCCCAGGTGATATTTTAGGACCTCGTTTAGGTATGTTAATATTGCATACCATGCAATTTTGCACAACCTGTTGAATCAGGTTATCAATTTTTAAAGTCCAAAATCTTTGCTCAAATTGTTGCCTCATTGTTTCCTTATTCCAATGCATGGTTGCATGCCAACCAGCCAATACCTTAATCGCCTGGCTCATTGGCATACAAGGTAATCCTTCTTCTGCATTAAACCATTCACTTCCCAATTTCATACATCCTCTCTTCAACCATTTTTCACTTTCCTGTTCCTCTGGCTGCCACATTTCAATCTTATCTACATTCGTAAGTGGCCCTTCCTGTGTCTGTCTAGTATTATACAAAATCTTTTCACTTTGCTTAACCACCTCCGTTGCTGCTGCATCAGCCATTGCATTACCTAGTGCCTCAAAGGTTGGCCTTTCAGTGTGGGCCGGGGTCCACACAACTGCAGTTTTTCTACCTTCACGTTCCCTTTTTGCCAAAATTTCAAACAGCAATTTCCAATATGTGTAATGTTGTAGATTTTTACCTGCACTGGTTATCATCCCCCTACGTTGCCATTTTAATATATGATACTGTAGTGAACTTGCAACGTAACCACTATCAGTATATATAGTGACATTTTGAGTCATATCAGTGTGTTGTAAGGCCGTAATAACGGCTAAAAGTTCAGCATGCTGTGCAGTATGATCAGGAGGGGTTTTATATTGTACTTGCATTATCTTTCTTAGATTCTCATCTACCTGCACGCAGGCAAAGCCTGCAACAGTCCTTTCACAAGCTCCATCTGTAAACCATATTAACCCATCAGATAAGGGTTCAAAAGTAAGATAGTGAAATGTAGGGATTTCTATAGTATCGATCTCACCCTCTAGATTGACAGGAAAAAGCAGATCTATCTTATTTCTCTGTTCTTTAGTTAATGGTATTATTCTTATATCTTGTCCTAAAAGTACTGCTTGATATTTTCCAAATCTAGTGGCTGTCAATGCTGTTTGGCTAGGGCTCAACAGCGTTTTAATCGTGTGGTTGGTATGTATTACAATAGGAACAAAAGGCATTTGTGCTCTCCATTTACCTACTGCAGCCACTATAGCTGTCAGTAACTTTGGTATTTCTTTCATTCCTTTTTCCACATGATTAAAAGAGCCTGACAAAAAAGCTACTGGTGCATTTACTTCATTATTTTGATTAATCATAGCTGCCCAACTATTTCCCATGTCTTTTACCCACAAATGCACAGGTGATTGGATATCTATTACTGCTAACGGTCCTGGAGATAATAAATCCCTCACAATCTTAGCCAATACCATCTTATCCTGTTCTTCCAATACAATTAGTGTATTCTTTGGTGTGGCTGCGGGCAGTTTCAAATGTTTATAAAGTCTCATTACTTTTTGTGTATAATTTGGTATCCATTGTCTGCAGTAATTTAACATTCCCAAAACAGCACGTAACTGGGTAACTGTTTGCGGTACCGGGGTTTCATTTAAAATAGATATAACTTCCGGTATAATGACCTTATGTTCTGCTGAAACATTTTGTCCTAAAAAGGTGACAGTAGACTGAGCTATAACACATTTTTCCCTGTTACATTTATATCCTAACTCTCCTAATAACAAAAATAATTTTCTAGTCCATTCTAGGCATTCTGTTTCAGTCTCAGCAGACAGTAGAATATCATCTACATAGACAAACAATGACACTGTGTCAGGCAAGTGACTCCTGAAATCCTTTAAATCCATCATTAGTTGTTTTGAGAATACCGATGGACTATCAGTAAAGCCTTGAGGCATCCTAGTCCACCGATATGCCTCATTCTGTACTATAAATGACGTCAAATCCCTAGACTCTGGATGAAGAGGTATTGAAAAGAATGCATTAGACAAGTCAATAACAGTGTTATATGCATATATATTCTGGGTATGCAAAAGAGTAGCAGGATTTGCACAAATCGGAAATTGATTTCTTGTAATCTCATTTAGCTCTCTTAAATCATGTACTATCCTTACATTGTTTTCCCCTTTCGGGACCGGAAACAATGGGGTATTATACGGGGATACTGAAGGTTCAATAATACCACATTTCAATAATTTACCAATGTGTTCCAAGGTTTTGGATACTAATTTAGGTCGTATGGGGTAAGGGTCTTGCTTCGGCCCCTTTGCCCCTTCTATTAATTCTATCTTATGGGGTTTTGCATTTACGGCTAGTCCATATGGTGAATCACTTGTACTCCAAATATGCTGTGGTAATTCTTCCATAACCCTTACTTTATTTTCATTATTCAACTGTTGGACCATAGTGAGCAAACTTGGTAGTTCTTTATTTCCAAAATCTAAACACAATCCTAATTGAGACAATAAGTCTCTACCACACAAATTTACTGGGCAATCAGGTGCCACTAAGAAGGGTACCACAGCCTCCCTTGAACCGTGCGGTTGGCATTCCAAGCGCACCAGAGTGAGTTCTGTTAGCCTTTTTCTTTGTTCTATCCCCGTAAATCCCACTGTTGTTCTATACTGATTTGAAAGCTTAACTCCCTGTGGTTTTGCACACAACACAGAGGTACTCGCCCCTGTATCTATCAAAAATCTCACAGGAGTTCCATATTTGCCAATTGTCAATGTAATAAAGGGTTCCCTTGTGTCTAATCTGAAAATCATTCCCTCTTCCTGACACTGGTCTGCTTCCAGTCAATAGCATTGGTCTGGAGTATTCTGCCAAGTTGGAAAAGCATTTACAGTACCCTGTCTCTGTACTGCAGCCCCTGGTCCCTGTGATTGCGTCGCCGGCTGCTGTATTGCAGTCTGCGGGGCACTCGCAGGTATCCCTACTACTTGTGGCATTAATCCTTGCTGCGTCTGCATTTGTACTTGGGGCATTCCTGCATTCTGATAACATTCTGAAGCATAGTGACCAAATTGATTACAGCCCCAACATTGTACATGCGCCCTTCTATTAGGTGATGGTCCTGATCCTTGCATCCCTCGACCTCTACCCCTGCCTCTAACCATGCCTCGTCCCCTTGGTTGGTACGGCCGGCTATATCCCGGTTGTACATAGTAAATGACCTGTGGAGGTGAGGCAGAGGGTGTTACAATTGTTTCTTGTTTTTTATTTCTATCCTGTTCCTTGCTTTCCAAATCCTTTAACTGCATAGTCATTAACTTAGAAGTTAATTTTGCCTGTTCTTTCTGAGGGGTTTCTATCATTTTCCGATGCACATTGCTAAAATGCATCAAAGTCTGTCTTATTTCTGGCCATGGTTTTGAAGACAGAGCAATAACAGCATCCAAATTTTTACGCATATTACCAGGCAAGGTAGACATAAAAAGATGCAAAAACACGGCAACATTATGAGCTACATCCGCATCCTGCCCTGTCTGTGCTTTATACAAGGTCAAACACTGCGTTAAGTGGGCTGCAAAATCAGTCTTTGGATCCCACTTACTACCAGTAATGGCTGAAAAATCAATTGGGGTTGGGTACATAATATGCAACGCTGCAGCAAGCTGCGCCTTAATTTGTCCCGCGTAGATATCCCCGTCGGCCGTATATGACGGCAGGCGCGGATATCCACATTGTACTGCCAATTGAGAAATATTAATGCCCGAGGCTGCACACAAAGCTTTAAAATCACCTATAGTCAATAGAGTGCCTGCTGTAACCTGTTCTATCCCTTCTAACCACATGCGGGCTCCTTTCACAACACTAGGAATTTTGGAAATCAACATTGTAACATCTACAGGAGTATATGGTTTATAATGCTGCATGCGGTTTCCTCCTGCATCTATTCGTGTCATGACTGGGAAGGCTGATTGATTACATGCACTCTCCGACAGCCCTTCCTTTCCTTCTTTCAATTTAGATGAGGAATGTAAGGAATGGGCAGCGTCCTCAGCCTCCATTTTGGCCAGAATCTTAAACCAATTATCCCAGTATTCTAAGCCTTCCCTTACGAAGGAATCTTTTCCTAAACCTGAACCATGGCGCAGTACTGCTGAGGCAAGGACTTCAATATCCTGTAATGTTCCAGGACCTCCCTGGTGGCATGGCATTTCAATACGGCGCGAATCAAAAAAATGTTTTGTTGCCCCCCACCAGTCCTCACCATATTTAGTGCAGCCTGTGTCAGCCATTTCTTTCTTAACATTCTCTTTCCGGAAGATGACAGGAACAGATTTATCTGTTACTTTGTCAACCTTACCAGGGAATATGTCCTTTTCTGGAGAGCATACTCGAATTTTACCCTCAATTTGGAACTGCGTTGCCAAATCATATTGTTCTGATGTAATTAGAGTTTTCAAATCAGGGTAAGTGCCTGATTCTGCACTAGATTTTCCTTTTTCTTTCTGTCTCACCCGTTTTTTTTCCTTTTTCTGTTCCCTAATCCCCACATCACTGTCCTCATTATCCCCTCCCTTTTCACTTTCTGACTCACTGGGGGGGTCATCAAGAGCCGAATACCCAGCGCATGGCACAGGGCGCTTTGCCTTGGATTCCTTCATTTTATCAGTCGCCCTTAGGGGGCACAACGTGTCCCTGCTAGATTCATATGACGGGGGATTATTTCTTTCTGCCTCTTTTTGTATCCTATCTACATCAGCATGAAACAGATCTGCTGCTAAAGAAAATAAATTCCAAATTGTAAGATGCTTCTCTAAGCTTTTCTTCTGCCTAGTTTTATTTTTATTTTCTTGTAAATAGCTCAGGAGAGATAATAATTTTGGACGATCAAACGATCCATCCTGAGACCAGCTCAAAACAGAATCTTTTCCTTCATATTTGACCCATTTCTCATGTATTTTTTCAATCTGTTTTTTTTCTAATGGGAATAATTCTATGACATGCTGCAAAGGGGAGCATTTTTTTGAACTATCTAAATCTAAATACATAGCATACACAGGAGGCTTTTCTTTCTTATCTGCCCCTTTCCCTTTCATTTTATTCTGACTATTACAATTTCTCCTATAAAGCCACAATCTACAAAAATATACTAATGCACTTAAACAAAGAAAATATACAAAAAAGAAAACTACAAAGCTAAACAAACTCACGCGTCTTCTTATTTCTCTTTTTAGCAAGCCCAGGAGTTATCACCTGTATGTCCACGTCAGTAGTTTGATCAATCCCACATCAATGGAGCACAGAAATCATCAGGTTTAAACAACGCTTGCTTTGCTTTCAATCCTGTAAAAAACTTCATTAACAACAACTTAATTTGTCCTTCGTCTCGCCTTCTCTTTTCCGTGTGCGGCCTACTCCTGGCTGGCTCGCCACTTGAAGAGACGGCTAGACGAATTTCATATTTAATATAAAAAATTTACTCATTTGTTTAGTGTACAAGCTGATTACCATCAATAGGGGTAGTCAGGAAGCATTTCTACTCAAAACACATCTACACACACAAGCAATATACAGCAAGCTTAAGGCAAATCAAAAATGCTCTAGACAGACAAAGAAAAATTCAAAATGCTTACTTATTTCTTTGTTCCACTCTCCTTATAATCTTCTCCTGATATCACGTGCTTGCAGGCTGTACCATACCATAAATCCTACAGCAGAACATATGCTGCATCTGGTTCCCATTATCCCACAGACTTTCTCTTACAGACACTCAGGCGCCTTGCCTTTGCCCGTTCTGCAGCACTCTCTCTCAAGACATGGGGGGGAGGTTGCATTAATCAATCACTGTCAGCACTTTCCTGCTGCTGTGAACTTTTTTCAACTCTTTTCACGTTATATTTCTTACATTAGAGACGCCAATGCATTCCTATTGGCGTCTCTAACTTAGTGTGCCCACAATTTTAGCACGCACTAAAAACATGAGTGCATCTTAGTAAAAGATGCCCTTAGGCTCCTAAATTTGGCTGAAAATAGGCAACAAATTTAGGGGCCCTTTTACAAAGGCGCAGGAGGGCTAATGCGAGGGTAGTGTGTGCCCAATCGGCACTACTGCTGGGGTAGCACGTGTACCCAGCAGTAATTCCAAGTTTGGTGCATGCTGAATCCTGCAGCAGAAAATAATTTTCTATTTTGTACCGGGGGGCATAACCGGCAGTGCACCCATGTTGGTGCGCGCTGCATGGTTACTGTGTGGGTAGCGTGTAAGCCCTTACTGCTACGTCAGTGGGTGGCGGTAAGGGCTTAGGCCATAAATAGGCACACGTTAGTTTTAATATTAGTGCAGGCCCATTTCCCAGCCCATTATAAAATAGCCTTTTTCCCAGCCATGGTAAAAAAATGGCCCGGTGTGCGCCTAAAAGATGCACCCACACTACTGAGGCCACTTTTTACCATGGCTTTGTAAAAGAACCCCTTAGGAACCTAGATTATTTGTCTAAATTTAGCTCAGCTTTTTGGAATCCTGGCCTCAAACTAGTTGGAAAGTCCAGATGAATGCAAAAAACAGAGATTAGAAATCTTTTTAGCTCTCTTCCAATCATTTGTTTCCTATTTTTAGTACAATATCACCTGCAGATCATTCTTGAGAGGGAAGATTGGCCATCCCTTTGCAAGGTTTGGAGCTGCCATTGCTGACCTTGCTGATCTCAATGGAGATGGTTTGGTGGACGTTGCCATTGGTGCGCCAATGGAAAGTGAGGAACGGGGAGCTGTGTACATATTCAATGGAAAAACGTCTGGGATTCACCAGAAATACAGTCAGGTGAGTGAAAGAGTATCCCCTGTAGGATAAAAACAGGTTTGCAAATAGAAAATGCTCTCTTTAATTTTCCGTTTAGCTGATCATCAGAAGATTCTAGTGCCACTGGGGATTGCATCTGAAATGTTTTATCCAAAGCAAGAGACAGCATTTCAAGGAGGAATATTGATAGGGTATATGAGATTAAAGCAGTTAAGTAAATAACCCTTTGAGAATAGGAATGAGAGAAAATATGATAGAGATTTCAAACTACTGCAAATGTACAAATCATGCATATTGCATGAGTATTTTTCAGATTAAGGGAACTTCTAGGAGAAATGTCTGGTCTAAAGCTGGAGGTAGGGCAGACTCAGGAATTTTCTTCACATGGTGGTAGGTACATGGAAGAGCTTTGCTAAGTAAAAGTAATAACAAGTATGGATTATACATACATAAGTACATAAGTATTGCCATACTGGGAAAGACCAAAGGTCCATCAAGCCCAGCATCCTGCTTCCAACAGCGGCCAATCCAGGTCACAAATACCTGGCAAAATCCCCAAAAAGTACAAAACATTTTATACTGCTTATCCCAGAAATAGTGGATTTTTCCCAAGTTCATTTAATAATGGTCTATGGACTTTTCCTTTAGGAAGCCATCCAAACCTTTTTTAAACTCCGCTAAGCTAACCACCTTTACCACATTCTCTGGCAATGAATTCCAGAGTTTAATTACACGTTGAGTGAAGAAATATTTTCTCCGATTCATTTTCAATTTACTACATTGTAGCTTCATCGCATGCCCCCTAGTCCTAGTATTTTTGGAAAGCGTGAACAGACGCTTCACATCTACCCGTTCAACTCCACTCATTATTTTATAGACCTCTATCATATCTCCCCTCAGCCGCTTTTTCTCCAAGCTGAAGAGCCTTAGCCGCTTTAGCCTTTCCTCATAGAGAAATTGTCCCATCCCCTTTATCATTTTCTTCGCCCTTCTCTGCACCTTTTCTAATTCCACTATATCTTTTTTGAGATGCGGCGACCAGAATTGAACTCAATATTCGAGGTGCGGTCGCACCATGGAGCGATACAAAGGCATTATAACATCCTCATTTTTGTTTTCCATTCCTTTCCTAATAATACCTAACTTTCTATTTGCTTTCTTAGCCGCAGCAGCACACTGAGCAGAAGGTTTCAACGTATCATCAACGACGACACTTAGATCCCTTTCTTGGTCCGTGACTCCTAACGTGGAACTTTGCATGACATAGCTATAATTCGGGTTCCTCTTTCCCACATGCATCACTTTGCACTTGCTCACATTAAATGTCATCTGCCATTTAGACGCCCAGTCTCGTAAGGTCCTCTTGTAATTTTTCACAATCCTCCTGCATACAGGATTTAAAATAGTTAGGGAAACTGAGGCTGAAATCAGATATCATGTAGGGTCTGCAGGAGAAGGGTAATAAAATGGGCCAGACAGAATGGCTCTGGGGGTCTTTATTCATGTTTTTGAAGTTGACCTTGACCTTGACTGTTCCCCTCTGTACAGCGGATTTTGGGTTCCAATGGAGTCAAATTCTTTGGTCAGTCCATCCACGGAATCATGGACCTCACTGGAGATGAACTGATAGACGTTGTGGTGGGGGCCCTCGGGAAAGTCCTGGTGTTAAGGTGAGCCCGTTTCTTAGTAAAATATCTTTCCTGTTAGCCTGCTGGCTTCATCAATACTAGTTGCATGCCTACTATCAAATAGGGGTGTTCAGCCAGAATATTTTTATGTATCTTTTCCAGGAATTTTTTGTATTATATTAGAACTCCTCATTACCACTCCTCCGACACCTCCCTCCCTGTGGAGATTTAATAACTCATCATTAATGGATAAGGATTTTATTACCTATATGGAACAGGCCATTCAAGAATTTTTTGACTTGAATACAGATCGGTTGAATCAATAATTACTTTATGGGATGCTTTCAAGTCATCTATTAGAGATCATATTATGAGATACACTGTTAAACCTTTAATTGCAAAAATCACACACTGAACAAATGGAAAAAAAAGATTAAAGAATAAGTGGTCATCTGAATGTTTATTGAAACTCAAATTTAAGTATAATACCCTTATGAGTAAGAAAGCAAGAGGTGACATTTTCATACAAAATGTAAATTATTATGAGTCAACAGGCAAATTGCTGGCTTCCTATTTGCATGGTAAAAAATGAAAGAACAAATAGTAGCCATAAAGGATGATGATAATTGTGTTCATACGCATCATCAAGAGATATTGAAACAATTAACTTCCTTCTATCAAATTATATATAACTCTGATACTCAGCATGATATTAACATTAGAGAAGAGTTTTTAAACTCTTTCTATGCCTAAATTATCGGATATGGAATGTGAAAGTCCTGAAGCTGATATTACTAGAGATTAAGTTTTGAAAGCCATATCTGAACTGCAACATGGTAAAACCCCTGATATGGGTAACAGTTGAATGTTATACTAAATTTAAATACATTCTAACAACTGAATATTAAAATTCTGGTTAGATTTGAATTTGGATGAGGAAAAGACTTCAGAATCACTGTCGCTTAACTTAATAGCAACCAGTTATTAACATCATAAGTCAATTGCTAGACGTGAGTAATTGCAAAGCCAAGTTGTTTTCTGCAATTATTATCCACCTTATAATCGAAAGAGAAAAACGCCTAGATTTCGACCCAAATCGGGAGATAGACGTTTATCTCACAAAAACGAATAAATCGGTATAATCGAAAGCCGATTTTGGACGTTTTCAACTGCACTCCGTCGCGGATGCGGACAAAGTTGATGGGGGCATGTCAGAGGTGTGGCGAAGGTGGAACTGGGGCGTGGTTATCGGCCGAGGAGAGATGTACGCGTTAGGGCGATAATCGAAAAAATAAAGGTGTTTTTAGCGAACATTTAGGACACTTTTGTTGGACCCTTTTTTCACACGAACGCGTCCCAAAAAAGTGCTCTAAATGACCAGATGACCATCGGAGGGGATGACCTCCCCTGACTCCCCCAGTGGTCACTAACCCCCTCCCACCACAAAAAAATGATGTTTCACAACTTTTTATTTTCACCATCAAATGTCATACCCACCTCCCTGGCAGCAGTATGCAGGTCCCTGGAGCAGTTGTTAGGGGGTGCAGTGGACTTCAGGCAGGTGGACCCAGGCCCATCCCCCCCTACCTGTTACAATTGTGCTGTTAATGCTTATTAGTCGTCCAACCCCCCCCCCAAACCCACTGTACCCACATGTAGGTGCCCCCCTTCACCCCTTAGGGCTATAATAATGGTGTAGACTTGTGGGCAGTGGGTTTTGAGGGGGATTTAGGGGGCTCAACACACAAGGGAAGGGTGCTATGCACCTGGGAGCTCTTTTACCTTTTTTTTTGTTTTTGTAAAAGTGCCCCCTAGGGTGCCCAGTTGGTGTCCTGGCATGTGAGGGGGACCAGTGCACTACGAATCCTGGCCCCTCCCACGAACAAATGCCTTGGATTTATTCGTTTTTGAGCTGGGCGCTTTCATTTTCCATTATCGCTGAAAAACAAAAATGCCCAGCTCACAAATTGTCGAATAAAACATGGACGTCTATTTTTTGCGAAAATACGGTTCGGTCCACCCCTTCACGGACCCGTTCTTGGAGATAAACGCCCATGGAGATAGACGTTTTCGTTCGATTATGCCCCTCTATGTCTAGCAATTGAGATTAAATGATTGGAATATTAAGATACAAAAAAAAGAAAAAGTACAAAATTAATTCAATAAAGGGAGGTGGAGGTTTTTGACATACGATATTAATAACCAATTGCTATTAAGTTAAGCGACAGTGATTCTGAAGTCTTTTCATCCTCCAAATTCAAATCTAACCAGAATTTTAATATTCAGTTGTTGAGAAGTGGATTTGGGTATAAAAGTTTGGGATTCTGATCTATAAGTCCATTAGCCTGCACAGATGGTGAGAACACATTCTAATACCAATTTTATTGGATGTTTATACTGAAATGTTAAATAAAGGAGAAATATCTGGTACTATGGCAGAGGCCTTGGTTATTGTTCTACCTAAGGGGCCCTTTTACTAAAGGTTTGCTGCATGGCAATCCAGAACTACCACTGGCACAATGTGGGCACCAGCGGTAGTTCCACCCCTAGCATGGCATTTCCAGCACTAGCGGAAATATTTGAAAAATATTTCTGCAAGGAGCGGTAAGTGCTCCCTCTGAAATGGTCGCACAGCAAGTGTGAACTTACCGCCATTTCTTCTTTTGAGCTTCTTACCCGCTGAGGTAAAAGGGGCCCGGACACATGGCAAAAACAGCCGCCCCTAAACTAAGTTGAAATCCACTACTTACCTCACATTATAGGCCTCTGTCACTTATAAACATAAATAATAAAATGTATATTAAGGTTTTGACTAATAGACTATCTAAACATTTTTCTAAGCTAATACAACCAGACCAAGACCAAGCTTGGTTTATCAGCAATAGACACTCATCTAACAATGTTAGGCTCTCTCTCCAATTGATGCAGTTATCAAAGCAAACATCTGAACTAGCTTTCTTGATATCTCTTGATGCCAAGACGGTCTTTGATAAGGTTGAACGGCAATATATGCTCAGGGTTGTGGAAAAGTTTAGATTCAGCCCTAAATTCTGTCATATGATTAAATCACTACATAACAATCCATCTGCTAGAATATATGTTAATAAATAGACTTGCAAATCCATTCAAGCCTCATAGGGGTACATGCCAAGGATGTCCACTTCCCCTATTCCTTTTTGATTTAGCATTGGAACCATTATTGCTTGCTATAAAGCAACATTCTGAGATTCATGGTATTTCTTTACAAGATCGTGAATATAAATTATCTGCATTCGCAGAAGATGTTCTGTTATACATCACCAAACCAGAGGAAATAATTCCATCTCTCCTCAGGCTCATAGACAGATTTGGTACTTTCTCTGGCTACAGAATAAACTGGGGTAAATCAGAAATTTTACCACTAAACATACATGCCACTAAAGGTTTAATCGCCTCCTATCCTTTTCAATGGAAGGCAGAGGGACTTAAATATCTTGGTTTGAAACTTCTTCCTATCATATAGGGGTCCTTTTACAAAGGCGTGCTGAAAAATGGCTTGTGGTAGTATAGGCCCAGGTTGTGGGCACACACCAATCCATTTTTCAGCGCGTCTGTAAAAAATGACTTTTTAAATTTTTGCCAAAGATGGACGTGCGGAAAAATGAAAATTGCCACGCGTCCATTTTGGGTCTGAGACCTTACCACCAGCCATTGATCTAGTGGTAAAGACTCACACGGTAACCGGGAGGTAATGACCTATGCTCGTCAAATGCCACTTGGTGCATGTCCCTTACACGTGTCCAAAAATAAAAAAATATTTTTCGGACACGCGTGTCGGACGTGCGCCAAAAATGAAATTACCACAAGAGCCATGTGGTAGTCAGCCAGTACCTCCATTTTGGTGCACATTGGGCGTGTGTAGATGCTTACTCGGCTTAGTAAAAGGGCCCCATAATGCTGTTAATACTGACAAACAAAACTTACTATCTAAAATGCTCTAATTGGAAGTCAAAATGGTTATTCTGGTGTGGTAGACTTAGGATGATCAAAATGTCTATTTTTCCTGTGAGTTTATATTATTTTAGTATGCTACCTGTTTTCTTTGATAAGAAATACTATAGAACACTGTCTAAACTTCTGGTATAATGTCTATGGAATGGCAAACAACCATGAATGTAGACCGATACACATATATAAAAACAAAGAAATAATTTATTCAAACCAAGATAAAAGCAGTACCCGACGTGGCCACGTTTCGCCCTCAGGCTGCGTCAGGGGTAAAACTACAAATAAAAACATAAAAATAGTGATAACATCATCTCAAGTTATGTACATATATATATATATATATATATATAAAGTCATAACAGCAAATGATAAAATAAAGTACAATAAATGCATTACACATTCAAAAGTAAAATGGAGGAGGAGATAAGACAAGCCACTTTCCAAACATATAAAAGTGTATAAAACGTTGGATGGATTTAATCAAATCCAATAATGTATCAATACATACCTAAAAATCAGGGGTGATCAACATACCCCTTCAAAAAAAGCCTAAAACAAAATTAAAAAGATATACATTAATCCCATCTTGTATCACAAACTCTACATCTCACCAGTCAGCTCAATTAAAATTCTCATCATATCAACAATTGACTATATTTCATGGTGTAAAGCATTCAATTACTCACTGTTATAAATCTTCTACAAATAGACCACCTTGAATCCTAAAACTTTATCAGCCTTTACTATAACATAATCAAAAGACATGGCTGAATAAATGAAACTAACTTTCAAAAGACCATAACTCATTCTATAGTAAATATACTTATACATCTGCTATACTCCATGCTGCCATCTCCCATAACATCACATAGATTAAAGCTGACTACTTGTCAGCAGACACTGCTCTGGATCAAAATGCAACAGCAATACTATCTGTGCTGTGGCTTCACATTTTTAAAAAAAAGAGAAAACACAGATTTCACCCTGGACCCCCCTACCGCCTTTAACCCTCCCCACCTACCGCCTTCAACCCTTTCCCCGCCTACCACTGTCACCTACCCCCGAGGTCCGCTTCCTCCTGCCGGTTTTTTAAAATATTACTTCAGCTGGCGGGGACCCCAACCCCCGCCAGCCCAGCCGAGGTCTTCTTTAACTTCTTCATCCTCGTGCTGTGAAAGCTGCATCCTTCCAGTTGGATGGAGTCTGACGTTGCAGGGGTGTCCGTTGGTTCCTTGCTCCCTCTGCCCCAGAACAGGTTACTTCCTGTTCCGGGGCAGAGAGAGCAAGGAACCAATGGAGCCGACGCAGCTCCCAGCGACGTGGGCTCAGGGGCGGATCGGTCCTCCCGCCCGCCCCTCGCTGCCAAAGTAAGTTACAATGTGCTCCGGGGGGGAGAGGGTGCGCGCCGGAGGGGGGGCACCATGCTGCACCGGGGGGGTGCGCAGCAGCGACCCGCCCCGGGTGCCAGCCGCCCCCGCTACGGCACTGGAATGGAGTAAAGTAGATGTACAAGTATATGTAGTAAGAATGAGCTTGTTGGGTGATTGAGGGAGAAATAGAGTGTTTTCACTTTTTAAAAAAAATGGGAAGCCACAGCACAGATAGTATTGCTGTTGCATTTTGATCCAGAGCAGTGTCTGCTGACAAGTAGTCAGCTTTAATCTATGTGATGTTATGGGAGATGGCAGCATGGAGTAAAGCAGATGTATAAGTATATTTACTATAGAATGAGTTATGGTCTTTTGAAAGTTAGCTTCATTTATGCAGCCATGTCTTTTGATGATGTTATAGTAAAGGCTGATAAAGTTTTAGGATTCAAGGTGGTGTATTTGTAGAAGATTTATAACAGTGAGTAATTGAATGCTTTACACCATGAAATATAGTCAATTGTTGATATGATGAGAATTTTAATTGAGCTGACTGGTGAGATGTAGAGTTTGTGATACATGGGCTGATCAAGATGGGATTAATGTATATCTTTTTAATTTTGTTTTAGGCTTTTTTTGAAGGGGTATGTTGATCACCCCTGATTTTTAGGTATGTATTGATACATTATTGGATTTGATTAAATCCATCCAACGTTTTATACACTTTTATATGTTTGGAAAGTAGCTTGTCTTATCTCCTCCATTTTACTTTTGAATGTGTAATGCATTTATTGTACTTTATTTTATCATTTGCTGTTATGACTTTATATATATATATATATATATATATATATATACATAACTTGAGATGATGTTATCACTATTTTTATGTTTTTATTTATAGTTTTATCCCTGACGCAGCCTGAGGGCGAAACGTGGCCACGTCGGGTACTGCTTTTATCTTGGTTTGAATAAATTATTTATTTGTTTTTATATATGTGTATCGGTCTACTTTTTATAACAGACTTTTATGTAGCAATTAGACTGTTGCCTTTTTTGTTTTTCTTTTTAAACAACCACGAGTTGCATTGAACAAACTATATTTAGTGAAAGTCAAGGGGGACTCAACTTCCCTAATCTATACAATTATTATCAGGCTTATGTCTTGCAACACAGAATGTTATGGATTCAAGACTCTAACATTCTTCACCAACCTAGTTGGATTACTTTGGAAGTTGATATGTGCTATCTGACTGCACTGAAACATGTTATTGGAACATTTCTTCCCAGACATATAAAACATAATGGGGCACATTTACTAAAGGGTTGCTGCACAACAACCTGGAACTACCATCAGCCCAACGTGACTACCAGTGGTAGTTCTGCCTCAAGTGCATCATTTCTGATGCTACAGAAAATAATTCTGTCATTTCTAGCGCGGTGCTAACCCAGCTGTAATTGCTTTCTAGTTATAGCGGGTTACTTTGGGAGCCCCCCCCCCCCCCCGCATGACCATTTGTTTTTTAGGGAGTTTTACCCACTGCAGTAAAACAGACCCACTGCTACTGCAGGGCTGTTTTTACACAGCTTGGTAAAAGGAACCCATTATGATTTTTACATCTACTCTTAAATCACTGAAAATGATGGAATATTAACGCCACATCAATGCCATTACGGAATAATCCCGAACTAAAGATCGAATGCAAATGTCAGACTTGGTCTTCCGGGGCCAGAAAAGGAAGACAACGAGTTGGAGATATAATAAGAGATGGTAAATACCTTTCATTTACAGAGGCACATAAATATTTGGTCTCTCATTTACCCAGTGTTATAAATGGATACAAATTAAACACACACTCAAGGCAGATTTTAAAGACTGTCTTCCAACACTAGACCTACAAATTTCGTGTACTAAAATTCAAGCATCCAAGTATGAAACATCCAAAGGGAATAAAATGATCAAACTCCACACTGAGAAATCTATGAAAATTTAAAACCTCTTGGACAAAATTATGGGAAACAATTCTTGAGGATCTAGAATGATCTGATCTTTGGTCTAAAGGATTCTGACCTTGTAAATCATCATCATTTTGTCAATCAATGTTTTTATGGCTCACAGATCCATATAGACATCTGACAAATTAAAAAAAAACTTTCTTCAAATTCGTCAGACAGCTGATGGTCTTGCACAACAGATAAAGGATCATTGGATCATATACTGTTTAATTGTCCAATAGTGTTCACTTTCTGGTCTCAAATTTGGCATAAAATACAAGAGATTTTGAATACATCAGAACCATTATCATACAAAGCTGTAATTTTTAATATTTTTCAGGAAGAGCACAGTTTATCAGAAGACAACACTCGACTAATATCCATACTAACTGCTACTGCTATACAAGACATTTTTAAAAACTGGAAAACCCCATAAAACCTGAATGTGCATCGCTGGTGGCAAACTATGGGCCCCTGTTACCAAACTGCAGCAAAAGGGGGCCTGTGCTGGCATCAATGTGTGTTTTTGACTCACGCCAATGCCCCCCTGCAGCGGTTAAAATTTACGTCTTTCTTTTCTTGAGGAAATGGCCATGCGGCAAGTGAAGCACTTGCCACACAGCCATTTTGGAGGGGAGCCTTTACCACTACCTATTGAGGTGGCGTTAAGGGCTCCTGCGCTAACCCTGCTGTAACCAGATAGTGCATGGCACTGCCCATTACCGCCGGGTTTACATCAGCGCTACAAAAATAAATATATTTTTGTAGCACCAGAAATGATGGTGTGCTGGGGGTGGGAACTACAGCCAGGCTGCTGTGGTAGCCTGGTGGTTCTTCCTTTTTAGCAAGCAGTAAGCCCGCATTGGCCTTACCGCTGCTTTGTAAATGGGGCCCTATATGCTGTATACATTAGCATGAAACCAATATTGCTCAGAAATGTCCCTTAAAAACTCTCTGAGAAAAATATGGGAACCTCTAAAATTAAATCTTGGTATCTGAATCAGCGTCATAACATTTTAAATGTTTTCTATAAATGAGTACATAAGTACATAAGTACATAAGTAGTGCCATACTGGGAAAGACCAAAGGTCCATCTAGCCCAGCATCCTGTCACCGACAGTGGCCAATCCAGGTCAAGGGCACCTGGCACGCTCCCCAAACGTAAAAACATTCCAGACAAGTTATACCTAAAAATGAGGAATTTTTCCAGTCCATTTAATAGCGGTCTATGGACTTGTCCTTTAGGAATCTATCTAACCCCTTTTTAAACTCCGTCAAGCTAACCGCCCGTACCACGTTCTCCGGCAATGAATTCCAGAGTCTAATTACACGTTGGGTGAAGAAAAATTTTCTCCGATTCGTTTTAAATTTACCACACTGTAGCTTCAACTCATGCCCTCTAGTCCTAGTATTTTTGGATAGCGTGAACAGTCGCTTCACATCCACCCGATCCATTCCACTCATTATTTTATACACTTCTATCATATCTCCCCTCAGCCGTCTCTTCTCCAAGCTGAAAAGCCCTAGCCTTCTCAGCCTCTCTTCATAGGAAAGTCGTCCCATCCCCACTATCATTTTCGTCGCCCTTCGCTGTACCTTTTCCAATTCTACTATATCTTTTTTGAGATACGGAGACCAGTACTGAACACAATACTCCAGGTGCGGTCGCACCATGGAGCGATACAACGGCATTATAACATCCGCGCACCTGGACTCCATACCCTTCTTAATAACACCCAACATTCTATTCGCTTTCCTAGCCGCAGCAGCACACTGAGCAGAAGGTTTCAGCGTATCATCGACGACGACACCCAGATCCCTTTCTTGATCCGTAACTCCTAACGCGGAACCTTGCAAGACGTAGCTATAATTCGGGTTCCTCTTACCCACATGCATCACTTTGCACTTGTCAACATTGAACTTCATCTGCCACTTGCACGCCCATTCTCCCAGTCTCGCAAGGTCCTCCTGTAATCGTTCACATTCCTCCTGCGACTTGACGACCCTGAATAATTTTGTGTCATCGGCGAATTTAATTACCTCACTAGTTATTCCCATCTCTAGGTCATTTATAAATACATTAAAAAGCAACGGACCCAGCACAGACCCCTGCGGGACCCCACTAACTACCCTCCTCCACTGAGAATACTGGCCACGCAATCCTACTCTCTGCTTCCTATCTTTCAACCAGTTCTTAATCCATAATAATACCCTACCTCCGATTCCATGACTCTGCAATTTCTTCAGGAGTCTTTCGTGCGGCACTTTGTCAAACGCCTTCTGAAAATCCAGATATACAATATCAACCGGCTCCCCATTGTCCACATGTTTGCTTACCCCCTCAAAAAAATGCATTAGATTGGTGAGGCAAGACTTCCCTTCACTAAATCCGTGCTGACTTTGTCTCATCAGTCCATGTTTTTGTATATGCTCTGCAATTTTATTCTTAATAATAGCCTCCACCATCTTGCCCGGCACCGACGTCAGACTCACCGGTCTATAATTTCCCGGATCTCCTCTGGAACCTTTCTTAAAAATCGGAGTAACATTGGCTACCCTCCAGTCTTCCGGTATTACACTCGATTTTAGGGACAGATTGCATATTTCTAACAGTAGCTCCGCAAGTTCATTTTTTAGTTCTATTAATACTCTGGGATGAATACCATCAGGTCCCGGTGATTTACTACTCTTCAGCTTGCTGAACTGACCCATTACATCCTCCAAGGTTACAGAGAATTTGTTTAGTTTCTCCGACTCCCCCGCTTCAAATATTCTTTCCGGCACCGGTGTCCCCCCCAAATCCTCCTCGGTGAAGACCGAAGCAAAGAATTCATTTAATTTCTCCGCTACGGCTTTGTCCTCCTTGATCGCCCCTTTAACACCATTTTCGTCCAGCGGCCCAACCGACTCTTTGGCCGGTTTCCTGCTTTTAATGTATCTAAAAAAGTTTTTACTATGTATTTTTGCTTCCAACGCTAATTTCTTCTCAAAGTCCTTTTTTGCCCTCCTTATCTCCGCTTTGCATTTGGCTTGGCATTCCTTATGATCTATCCTGTTACTTTCAGTTGGTTCTCTATATAGCAATATAGTTAACTATATAGCAATGAGATCAAGGATGTGGGTGTGAGGGGTATATTTTTACAACTATGCAAATTGTAAATGTCTAATATGACCATATAATGATACTTCTATGTACATTATCACTTTCTCCTAACTACTGTCTTATATTACAGTCTATTGTATACATATGGCTTTATATGCTTTGTGTAATGAAAATTCAATTAAAGTTTGAACTTCAAAAAGACTGCAGCAGCTAGCATTTAAAATGACACTGACCACTGCAGGCTGAATATTACCTCTGATATTTCTGCAGTCTGTCTCCTGTGTTCTCACTGTATATGCAGCCTTGTGGGGGTATAGGTCAAGCCCAAACAAGAGGGGAATACAAACATCTTATCTTTCAAGACAAAGGAATAAAAGGTCTCAAGAATTTGAGGCCACTGGAATTCTCTTACTAGAGGATCACTTTAATACATGATGATATGATCAACAGACTGGGTTTTTTAAATAGTATTCAATATTATAGAGTCTCTGCACTTAATCTTAGTACAAGAAAAGTCAATATGTGTTGAGTGAATAGATGAGATAACCATGTAGCCCCATGTCAAGGAGAATATGATATGCTTCATTCATTCATGGAGATGTAGTTCTAATTTTATTTTTCAATTGATTTCTTGATGAAAAACAGGACAGTGTCTCCATATATACACAATGGGGTTAAAAAAAACCCAGTAATATCCAGATTGCTGAAATACAAAAACATTTTGTTACAAACTCAGGTCTCTGCTTACTAATGTGTGTTAACCAGTTGCTATACAACCATTAACATGCAGTAATTTGAATTAAGTGTATAGCTAGTAACAAAGCCCCACTAGTAATAATAGGGCTTGCATTTTTTTAAGTGTTTTATAGCATTACTGCATGTTAACCAGTTTTGTTTATCGTTTATTACATTTGATATACCGTTTCTCTTGTAGTCAAACCAAAACAGTTTACAATATAAATGTAAAACAATTAAAAACAATATAACATAAAAACACAAGGAACTCCATAATTCATAGTAAAGCTCAAAACGCTCAAGACCAAACACTCAATATCACAGACATTCTCCCAATTCAGGTCAGTTACAAACAGTGTTAATAAATACAACTACATTATCATCGACATAGAAACATCAAATTATTTCCTGTCTCCCTTTGCAGAGATCGGTTAGAGAACTGAAAGACACTCTGAAGCCAAATTGAGGCACCAATTATTAACCAAAGGCCAAATTGAAAAAAATAAGGGGCCTTTTTACTATAGCGCACTGAAAAGTGGTCTGCACTGGTGGAGGCGTGTATTTTGGACAAGCGCAGGTCCTTTTTTTGTGGCTGAAAATGGACATGCAGCAAAATTAAAACCAGTGTGCATTCATTTTTGGCCTGAGACCTTACTGCCATCCATTAATTCATTTATTTATTTATTAGGATTTATTTACCGCCTTTTTGAAGGAATTTACTCAAGGCGGTGTACAGTAAGAATAGATCAAACATGAGCAATAGGCAATTAAAGCAGTAAAAATATTCGAACAACAATACAAAGTATGGCATGGTATACTACTTTAACAACTATAGGAAAATACAAACTCTATAGAGAATATACCAACCTAATAAGAGGAGTTTGATTAGTATATATAAAGTTAGTTTGGAGGTGTCCCTTTAAATTAATGGAAAAAATTTTCCAACTCTTGTATGAAATGTATATCTCACAAATGGAACCTCAAACCTCCAAACAAGGAACCATACCGAAGTATTGACAATGCCTTGTATAACCAGGAGTAGGTTAATATCATAGGTTCCTATTTAAGGAAGAAAAAGAGAAAAAAAACCAAACGCAAAAACTCATACTACATGAGAAAACCGTATGGGATGAAAAACTCTCTTTCCCTCTTAAAAAGTTATATAGATTATAAATTAAACGGACACCAAACAACCAAACTACCCAAAACTGACCCCAGCCAGAAAAAAGACTACCTAAAGAAGCCCCCCTGGGAGGAAGGAACCTGAAGTTCAATTAAACATAACATAAAGCCTCAGATAGCCGAGGCAAACGTTTATAAACCCACTCTATCCTACCAAAGTGTATAGCAAACATGCCCAACACCTATGGCAAAGGGTTTACTTAGCTTGATCTAGGATAAAAGAGCTCTGTTTCAACATAGAGATCTTCTTATCCAAGATAATCAATACAAAAGGACTAAGAGTATGGAAAGTGATCTCTTCTGTTTTGAAGTTTACAGATAGATCTCCTCAGATTTCCGCAATTCTAAGGAAACATTGGAATGTCATGCTTCCTCAGGAAGCATTTCAGGATCATCATCTCATGCTTTCCTATGTTCAGAATCAAAATTTACAAGACCAACTTAGCGTGGCAGATGTGTGGTCAAATACCACACAATTAGAGGGATATCATCAGAAATGTGGACATTGTTTCATTTGTTCTATAACAGTGGAAAGTACAGAATTTAAGTCCACGGACGGTAAGATTTACAAATTGAAATACAGAACCACGTGTGAATCAAAAAATGTGGTCTATCTTTTTCGGTGTCCGTGCAATTTGCTCTATATAGGTCACACCACTCGTCAGTTTAAAACAAGGGTCATAGAACATCGGCATTGTATTACTAATGCCAAGTTGGAAGCACCTATGACTCGTCATTGTGAACAAGCTCAACATCGGTTCAACCAGTTGCAGTGCATGATCATTGATCAAGTGTTTATGGGTAAGAGAGGGGGGGGGGATTTAAAAACAATTCTATGGCGTAAGGAACAACATTGGATTTATTTACTTAAAACAGTTGCTCCTCAAGGATTAAATAGAAACATTGAATGGAATGCTTACTATTAATGAGGTGCAATTGGGGAGGTGTGGTTTCCTTCGCCTTCTGGACATTAGGATTGGACATGTAATGCAATGACGCTATGACATCATGACGTCACTACACGTTTCTTTAAAAAACTCAGTTAGATCTGGAGTTCCTGCTCCTGCACCATCTTTGGGATCCATACGACTGAGCTTTGGTTTTCAGTATTGATTTGGCTTTATATTTCCAGATGGATTTGAAGCGCCCTTCCTGAAGCAGCCACGAGGTTGGCAAAACAAGGCGCTCTTGTTGAAGGGTCGACGTTTTTTTTCGCCGTTGTAGAAGTTCTACAAGGCTCCGGAGTCCTTGGGGGGGATTTTTTGATTGAAACTTTCCTGAAGCTGTTTCGCCTGGATCAAGCTAAGTAAACCCTTTGCCATAGGTGTTGGGCATGTTTGCTATACACTTTGGTAGGATAGAGTGGGTTTATAAACGTTTGCCTCGGCTATCTGAGGCTTTATGTTATGTTTAATTGAACTTCAGGTTCCTTCCTCCCAGGGGGGCTTCTTTAGGTAGTCTTTTTTCTGGCTGGGGTCAGTTTTGGGTAGTTTGGTTGTTTGGTGTCCGTTTAATTTATAATCTATATAACTTTTTAAGAGGGAAAGAGAGTTTTTCATCCCATACGGTTTTCTCATGTAGTATGAGTTTTTGCATTTGGGTTTTTTTCTCTTTTTCTTCCTTAAATAGGAACCTATGATATTAACCTACTCCTGGTTATACAAGGCATTGTCAATACTTCGGTATGGTTCCTTGTTTGGAGGTTTGAGGTTCCATTTGTGAGATATACATTTCATACAAGAGTTGGAAAATTTTTTCCATTAATTTAAAGGGACACCTCCAAACTAACTTTATATATACTAATCAAACTCCTCTTATTAGGATGGTATACTACTTGCAATGACAACACAATCCAGCTTATAATTGAAAGAGAAAAACGCCTATATTTCGACCCAAATCAGGAGATGGGCGTTTTTCTCGCAAAGGCACCCAAATCAGTATAATCGAAAGCCGATTTTGGGCGTTTCCAACTGCACTCCGTCGCAGAAATGAATAAAGTTGATGGAGGCATGTCGAAGGCGTGTCGGAGGCGGGACTGGGGCGTGGTTATCAGCCGAGGAGAGATGGGCGTCTGTAGCTGATAATCGGAAAAAAAAGGCGTTTTTACTGCGATTTTGGGTCACTTTTTTTGGACCCTTTTTTTTCATGAACAGGTCCCAAAAAAGTGCCCCAACTGCCCAGATGACCACTGGAGGGAATCGGGGATGACGTCCCAGGACTCCCCCAGTGGTCACTAACCCCCTCCCACAAAAAAAAACCCACTTTAAAAACTTTTTTCCCAGCCTGTATGCCAGCCTCAAATGCCGTACCCACCTCCATGACAGCAGAATGTGTTTGATCCTCTCACAGCCTTTCCCTGGGTCAGATGTGGCTCTCGGGTGCACTACAGGGTCACATCAGCATTGCATTGTGGTGGGTGTAGGGTATTGGGCTCCGTGATTTCATTAGCTTGTGTTACAGTCTCACAATGTTGGTAGTTGGTAGGCTCTTCTCCCATGGTGCTTTTCCCCCTGCCTACTGGGTCAGAGTGTGCCCTGTTGTGTTTCCTGTTGTAGTCCATGCGGTAGTGGCCATTTTTGTAAGCCAGTTTTAGTTCCCTTTTGTGTGTTAGCCACGTTACACAACTTAGTTCTTACATTGAATGTGGCTGAAAGAGGGCATTGTACAGCATTCTGCCAGCTCTGACCTACTGCTAATCTCAGTACCAGGGAGACTCGTTGCCAGTGGGGCACAACCTCTGCAGTTAACTGTGAGTAAACGTGCTTATTCCAATAAAGGATGTTTTCGGAGAGATTAGTCTTCAGGTGTCAACTGGTGTGCCAATGTTATACAGCAGCAACAAGTCCTAGAGGCCTGCATGTATGCAGGTCCCTGGAGCACTTTTAGTGGGTACCGCAGTGCACTTCAGGCAGGCGGACCCAGGCCCATCCCCCCTACCTGTAACACTTGTGCTGGTAAATGGGAGGCCTCCAAAACCCACTGTACCCACATGTAGGTGCCCCCTTCACCCCTAAGAGCTATGGTAGTGTTATACATTTGTGGGTAATGGGTTTTGGGGGAGGGGGGTTGGGTGCTCAGCACCCGTGGTAAGGGAGCTATGCATATGGGAGCGTTGTCTGAAGTCCACCACACTGACCTCTAGGGTGCCCAGTTGGTGTCCTGGCATGTCAGGGGGGGCGAGTGTACTACGAATCGTGGCCCCTCCCACGACCAAATGGCTCGGATTAGGACGTTTTTGAGCTGGGCGTTTTTAGTTTCCATTATCGCTAAAAAAAACAAACGCCCAGCTCAAAAACGTCCATTTTTTCGAAAATACGGTTCGGCCCGCCCCTTCACGGACCCGTTCTCGGAGATAAACGCCCATGGGGATAGGCGTTTGCTTTCGATTATGCCCCTCCACATGTACTAGAACATTATAATTGGTAATGAAGGGTAAGGCAAAGTTGTAACATATAGATGAGTAAGAAAGTAGGAAGAATTAGAAAGTAAGGTTTGAAGATTTGAAGAAAGATGCACATGAGGTCAGAGAGATGGTTAAATATTATCTCAGCTAGGGTAGGAGTGGATAAACATGTCCCGCTGCAGTATGTACAGCCCGAGTCAATCCTTGTATGTGTGAGTGAGAATAACAAGTTAGTTACTTCTTCCATTAAAGGCTTGGTTGAAGAGCCAAGCTTTCACCTGCTTCCTGAAGTAGAGGTAGTCTTGTGTTAAGCGGAGCCTTTCAGGCAATGCATTCCAGAGTGTGGGGGCTTCTCCGGAGAAGGCTCGCTTGCGGGTATCACATCGTGTAATGTCTTTTGGAGAGGGTGTAGTTAGTGAAAGTCCTTGGGAGGACCTTAGTGTCCTTGGCGGTGTGTGGAGGATCATCCTATTCTTCAGATACTCGGGGCCATTTCCTTTCAGGGCCTTGAAGATCAGACATAGAGTTTTAAGTTTAGCCCTGTATTGTACTGGTAGCCAATGAAGTTTTTGCAAAAATGATATGATGTGGTCACATTGCTTGCAACCTTCTATGAGTCTTGCTGCTGCATTCTGAATCAACTGGAGCTGGTGCAGGCCCTTTGTAGTCAGACCATTGTATAGTGCGTTGACTTAGCGGTAAGGTCTCACGTGCTAACCAGGTGGTAAGCGTCAGCACACGTAAACTGTCAATTACTGCCGGGTAAGCACCACGCAGTAGAAAATATTTTGTACCGCTTGTTTTGGACGTGTGTCAAAAATGGAATTACCACCCGGGGCACGCGCATAGATGCCTACGTGCCTTAGTAAAAGGGTCCCTAAGTTTTTAAGAGTACTCGGAAAGGTTTATATGAATCCTCCAGCCTCAGACTTTGAGGAAGCGAGTTCCAGAGGGCAGGGGCAAGGAAGAAAAACACAGAGGACTTAATGCACATTAGTAAGTAGAGCCCAAGGCAGCCTCATATAGAATAGCCAAATGGTATAAACGTTTCATGCTGGAGAAGTAACCTTAAACTGAAAATATACATAGGGGCAAACACCAAGGGGAGATCAAATATGGCATCAAGTCAACATCAGTGCTGCACAGTTTCCTGTATTTCCTTCTTAGTTTGAGTTTTTTCCTTATTCACTAATGGCACTGAAAAGCACTAATGGCATGCAAGTGCAAGCACTGCTCCCTCTAAGCTGAGCAGGAGTCCTCCACCTACAGTCCTGTCAATGGGAGGTGCTATTTCACTATTACATTTTCAATACTAAGGCGTAGGCAAACATTACAGGAGTCCAGGGAACCTGTCTGTCCTTAGCTATTGAAAACACAATATTGAAGCACCACCTACCACTGGCAGCAATGCAGTTGGAGGACTCCCACTTAGCTTAGAAGGAACAGTGAGTGCAAGGGGAAGCTGCAACATTTAACTGAATGGCAGGCCCTGGTGGTTAGAGGACCAATAAGTCCCTTGTCTCTTGACCCTTGGCAATGGATGTTCCTCTGAGCAGTCCATTGGGAGTTGAAGGGATAGCAGGAGGACCTCTATTCTCCCTTGGGCTTGATGTTACCCTCAGTCCAAAGAATCGAGTACCCTCACAACAATCATGGGGAACTGAAGGTGCCTTGACATCAATCGCAGCTTCAGAGGGGTTGATTGAAGCTGTATTGAGTGGTCATATTAATAAACAACCTTGGACTCCACTGATGGAGCTGCAGAAGCTTCAAGAAGATCAACTCTGGTCAGACCTGACTATCTTGATTTCCATTCCATTTGGGAGGGTTTGGTGGCCTTGGAGTATTCTGTCATTTCAGATTCAAGGTCTTGCAAAACAGATTGAGGGTCCTAATTCCTGTTTCTGATATAGAGCAGGACTTAATTGTGGTTAAACAATTGGTCACAAATATAGGGGGGAAAGCTGCTATATCTCAAGTTAGGGAAAAGACTTTTATTTGTGATTCTACAGTCCTGCATAGAAAATTGGAGTCCCTGAAAGACACTGTAACAAGAAGGAGCTTACATTTGTTGAATTTTCCACATGAACAGTTTCATCACTGAATCTGTTTAAAAAGTTTGTAGCTACTGTACAGAAGATCCCCCCATGAGCCTTCTACTTGCATCATGCTAGAAGGAGGGAATTAGAGAATTTAGGACAACCTGCTCAGCTGACTCTGGATAGCCTGGAACTGACTGCAGTTTTAGAGGGGACTGGCTCAGGGCAACCTTCTCTACTTTATTAATAACTTGTTTCCTAGATCCTGATAGAAACTGGCCTATGAAGAAGTTCATCAGGGTTAAAAATGTTTTATTTATGGGCTTGTAAGTCTGGATGTCCCCAGATGTTGCTGCATCTACACTGAAGAGGAGGAAACAGGAGTCATGCAGATTGGGAAAGGGGGTATTTTCCTTGCAAATGTTCAGTTATCAATAATTAACCTCGATCCTCAATGAAAAAACAGCTGAGGTCCTAGCTCTGTCTCCTATTACTGCAGCACCTAGTACTCCTTTAAGATCTTAGGATTCTACTTATTCACAATGGGCTTCTTTTACAAAGCCACACTAACGATTCCCTTGCGGCAAATATCTGGCCATTTAATTGTTCTAATTGTGTTGGTCCCATCTTTGGTTTCTGCTTTCTTTTGTCTCTCTTGATAGGGTTTTCTGTCCATTTGCCATTTTTCTCTTGCTTGACTCATTGTGTATTGACATTCTTTCATATGTCACATTATTATGTCCCTCTCCATGAACATTGATATTTAGCTATTTTATGATATTCGCCATTTACTTTCAATACGTTTTTCAAGAAGTACGCTATTTACTTTCTATAGATCCATGGCTCACATTGCTTTGTTAGTATCTCATGATGGCAGCTGTTTCAAATTGATTTTCCAGCTTTGGAAGGTCTGTATATGTGTTTATAGTATTTCATTGTTTGCCATGTCTCTCCATATAGTTTATTAACCTCTTTATTTTCACTTTTAATCTTTCACACTTCCCTGGGAATGTCTTTCTGTTTCTTGCCACATTGAAGTTGAGATATCAATGTTATTTCACACCCTCATTTGATTTTTGTACCATGAGATATATTCTGCATGTTGCACTTTCTCCTCTGTCTCCATTATGAGATACACCATGTATATTGCACATTCTCCTCTGTTTTTCCTATCCAAATAACAAGGGTTAAGTGCTTAAACAGGTTGATGATTTAATCGTTCTTTCGACTCTAGGCCTGTATGCTCTTTGCTAAAAAGCTACAGGTATGTTTTTTTTGCACACCATTGTATGTGATTGTACTTTGTCATTTTTAATTTCCATTTAACATATTATTTTTATATATACATCACTATGATATATGGTTTTTCTTACTCATATTTTTATATGTGTTCCATATTTATGCTATACTGGTTGTTTAAGCATATTTTTACATTTTTTGCATGTGTTTATATTGATTGAGTATTTAAAATTTTACATGATTATATATGTGTTTGCATGTACCCATTTTTTTGGAGGCAACTGACATGAAGTATTTACTTATGTTCATAGCATTCTCACACCTTAATATTTTGGGTAAGTTGTTTTTATGTTTTTATACTTTTATATTATCATTGCATTTGTATTATTTATATGTGTGCATTTTGTTGTATTTTCCACGTACCCATAGACTCCTAACACTGGCCATATTGCCAAAACACATCCGTGTCGAGTCAGATTGAAGGATTATTATTAAAGTTCTCAGCCATTCTCGTTGACTCCGCTGTTTTTTTCATGCTTGCTGTGTGCAGAGTGTGGATTCTTTTTTCTTTTTTGCTTGTTTCCTTCACTACATCTATCTCCAATATGGATTTTTAATTTTCAGCTTTCTTTCAATTATTTTTCTGCCACTGGCCAAATTTCTTTCATTCATACTATCCAGTTTCCCTCTTTTTTTCTGCATCTACAAACAGTTTTCCATCACTTTCTGTCACCCGGCTCTCCTATTCCTCTTCCTCTTATTCCTCAGTCTTTCTCTCATTCTATCCTCTCCCCCTTCAATCCAGTATCTCTCCTCTTCTCTCTGCCACACTTGTTTCAGTTTGCTGCTGCTTCTGCTAGTCATTTGAAGCAGCAGCAGAGGTGAAGGTAGCAACGGGGGGGGGGGGGGGGGGAGGTAAGAAAAAATATGGTTGGGGCTGAGAAGGCTAAGCCTCTCCAAGCCTCTTATACTGGGCACCTATGCTAAGCTCCTTAATTTAGGAGCATAAAAAGCGAGTGGCAACAGAGGCAGATTTAGGGTTGGGAAAAATAGGAGTATAATACTCATTTTCAGCACAACACCCATAAATTAGATTCATAAATTTAAGCAAATGAATAAAGAGGCCTAAAATTATAACCATAACTTTAAAATCACAAATCACAAAATCACAAATTAAGATAACTATGTTTGACTGAAAATAGGACACAAATTTAGGTGCTGTGAACTAACTTAGGAGCATAAATTTAGGAGCTCAAGATTTACCGTATTTTTCGGACTATAAGACGCACCGGACCATAAGACGCACCTAGGTTTTAGAGGAGGGAAATAGGAAAAAAAAATTTTCTTTTTTCCCTCCTCTAAAACCTAGGTGCTCCGGTGCGTCTTGTCCGAGTTCGGGATCGCCCTCCCCCCGGCCCTGTCACCACTTCTCCCTACTCACGTCATGCGGTCTTCCCTGGTGGTCTAGTGACGTAGGGGCAGGAAAGAGCCCCCTCTTTCCTGCCCAGCGCGCTGCTCTCCATCCTCCTGTATGCAGTCTGACGGTCTCGGCGAGATTAAAAATGGCCGCCGTGACGTGAGTAGGGAGAAGTGGTGACAGGGCCGGGGGGAGGGCGATCCTGAACTCGGAGGGCGGGCGGCCAGCCAGCCAGCCAGCCAAATCTACCTTCGGACTATAAGACGCACCTCCCATTTTCCTCCCAAATTTTTGGGGAAAAAAGTGCGTCTTATAGTCCGAAAAATATGGTAATATGAGGCCCGTAAAATCTGGAAATATAACCAATGATATTCAGCTGGTAGCCAGCAGCATTTTTTTAAAGTCCTAACCATGGTTAGCTAAATTAGCACTGGATATTCAATGCTGGGCCATGTCCAGGCACAAGCAGAGCAATGCGGGCATGTGCTGGCTGCCGGCTCTTATTTGAGTTCTGGCCTGTATTCAACAGAGACCCACATAAGGGAATATCAGATCTTATCATCCCACCCCAACATCATCTGACCATCCTCCTGACCCCCTCCCCCAAGACGCAGTTCCACAAACTGATCCAACCCTCCTCAAACTCACCCAACAAGAAAAGCACTCCCAAACTGAACCGACTCTCCCTCCTGACTCCTTCTCCCAACCAGAAAAGCATCCCCCCAAACCAAGTTACAGTGTACACACATATTTTATAAGTTACACAGGTACATGCATAGAACACACATAAATTTACACTTTCTTCAGAGCAAGTTTAAATTTGCATGAGAACATTTATGTGCTACTGGTCCTGGTTCTAGAAGCCTATTTTATAAAGGCGTAGAGGCATGCTACCTTTATAAACTTGGAGTCTTTTCCCAACTTTGACATAGGTGTTCATTTAAAAAAAAAATTTTTTAATTAGGTTCATATTGAAAAGATAATTTCTTCAATCATATTTAAAAAAAAATAGTTCACAATAAATGTCCCAACATCTAATGATAACATATTTTAAAACCTTTTATTGCACTGCTTTTCTTAATAGACCATGTCCCATTCTGGGCAGAAAACTACATCTTAAGGCCTCCTCTGCAAACTGACTTGATAAAGGGATTATAGCTCCTGACTGCTAGTCACAGATGTACTGAGTTAGTTGAAAAAAAGGTATAAAGGTATAAATCCATAGATGCAATGGGGCAAGTGAGGAATGGATTAGTTTAGATTAATACATTATTTAATATACTGTACTTCACAGCAGGGGCGTATCTGCGTGGGGCCTCAGGGGCCTGGGCCCCCGCAGATTTTGCCCTGGCCCCCCCTACCGCCATCAACCCTCCCCCGTGCCCGTTCTTACTTTTGCTGGCGGGGGACCCCAACCCCCGCCAGCCGAGGTCTGCTTCCACCTGCCGCTGCCTTCAAAACTTCTTCTTCAGCCGGCGGGGGACCCCAAACCCCCGCCAGCCGCCCCGCGCTGTTTAAAATTCATCTTCGGCCTCCGTGGCCGTGCTGCTGGGATAGGCGGCGCTGTTGAAATCCACTTCGGAGTCTGACGTCGTTGTACGTTGTACGTGCTGCGACGTCAGACTCCGAAGTGGATTTCAACAGCGCCGCCTATCCCAGCAGCACGGCCACGGAGGCCGAAGATGAATTTTAAACAGCGCGGGGCGGCTGGCGGGGGTTTGGGGTCCCCCGCCGGCTGAAGAAGAAGTTTTGAAGGCAGCGGCAGGTGGAAGCAGACCTCGGCTGGCGGGGGTTGGGGTCCCCCGCCAGCAAAAGTAAGAACGGCAGCGGGGGAGGGTTGGCGGCGGGAGGGGGGTGGAGAGACTAAGTCATTGGTGGCGGTGGGGGCTCGGCGGCGGCGGCGGCGGCGGCGGCGGCGGCGGGGGGGGGGGCGCTAAAATGTGCCCCCTCCCTCTGGCTCTGGCCCCCCCTACCGCCGGAGTCCAGATACGCCCCTGCTTCACAGAATGTCAGAACAGTTTGTAATCAGTGCTGGCTTAACCACTGGACCAGGTGAGGCTCTGCTCCAGGGTGTCAAAATACCCATAAGCACATAAGTATTGCCATACTGGGACAAGACCAAAAGTCCATCAAGCCCAGCATCCTGTTTCCAACAGTGGACAATTCAGATCACAAGTACCTTTTGAATATACTGTGTAATTTTGTTCTTTATAATAGTCTCTACCATTTTGCCCGGCACCGACGTCAGTCTTACCGGTCTATAATTTCCCGGATCACCTCTGGAACCTTTTTTAAAAATTGGCTTCTGACCTTACCTGGTGTACTGGTTAAGCATTTCCTCCTCCTCAGTCAGATCTTTCTCTCTTCCCTCACCTCTCTCACTCCCCTGTGGTCCTGCTGCATCCTGCCTCCTCTGATGAGTCTGTCATGCTGCTGCCACTTTTCAGGATCACAGACGAGTGAGAGAGTTAGAAGGTAGTGTTTGACATGCGGGGAGGTGGACAGAGGAGAGGGAAAGAGATGGGAGGGGAGGAAGAGATGCAGATCCTGTGGGGGAGGGGAGAGCAATGCAATGAGGGGGTGCCACCAAGGTAAGTTGGCTCAGGACACCACAGTCCCTTAAGCCGGCCTTGTTTGCAATAAACAAAAAATAATAGTTAAAAGGAAAGCAAGAAGAAAGATGTAATGATGCTGAGCCTGCTCCACAGTCCCAACAATGCATGGGTACTCAATTATCACCAAAAGCCTGTGCAAAAAGGTAGGCTTTCAGGCCTATTTTACACTTGATAGAAGGCTTCATTCTGAAGGAATATGAGAACACAATTCCATAAGTAAGGTGCCAAAAATAAAATAAGTCAAACAACATGTTGCCTCAGGTTGAGCAAACGTTGGTGCAGGAAATGAGATTTGAGAGTGAAGAGGTCTAGAGGAAGTATAAGGAATTAAAGTATCAGAGCCTACCAAGGCTGAGTTAAGTCAGGTTGTAAAGTTGCCTGTGAGTATTATTGCCTGTTTTTCTTTCTGCAGGTCCAGACCCATCATGAATGTGTCTGCCTGCCTGGAATTTGATCCCCCAGAGTTACTATTGCAGAACTTCGAATGCCAAGGGACTACAGGGAGCAGGAGCAATTTTGGGACCAACCTCACTCTCTGCTTCAATGCAAGCAAAGTGACCTCTGCATACCAAGGTCAAATATTCTCCATTGTCTCTTTTCCTCCTTCTTCTGTGGGTTGGGACTTATTTCTCGGGGTAAGGGGGATCAGCTTTGAAAGGGCTGTAGCCAGCTAAGAAAGGATGTAGGGGGGAAGTTATCAGTATGGGCTACCATTAAGATGTGTGATGGTCATTTAGGGCACCTTTTTGTGTCTCATTGATCAGAAAATAGGTCTAGACCAAAACATTGAAGATTTTGACCTAGATGTTTTGTTTTTGTTCCATTATGGCTGTAAAACATCCAAGTGTTAGGCACACCCTAAGCCCACCTTAATCCCACCTTTGAAACACCCCCAACATGCCCCTTTGTGATTTGGATGCACTGCAGATGAAATGCATAGATAAACGTCTGCAAAACTGGTTTCAAAAATACCGATTTGGACGTTTAGAGAAGAAATCTGTCCAAATGGTACTTTGACACTTTTTGGAAGTTTTTTTCATTCAAAAATGAGCCCCGTAGTTATAACATGCCTTTATAGTAGCCCATGTTAATAACTTCCCCCTTAAGTTTTAGTTGGCTAGATTTCGCTGGATAATTCAGGCTGTCAGTGTTTTTCAAAAAATTGATCACTAAATATCTAATACTTTTCTTCCATCCTGCACCTTCATTCCCATTAGATCTACTGTCTGCCAACTTGTCCTACAGCCTAGAGCTAGACTCGGGCAGAATGAGAAGCAGAGTCATTTTTGAAAGCCACCAGAGAACTATAATGGATAGCCTGGAAGTCTCTGAAGGGAGGCAGTGTATCCACAGAAGGATCCTTCTTCCTGTAAGTATCTGCTCCTGCTTCTTGTTGCTACCTGACCCTAGTGCTGCTGCTTCTTCAGGTTCCCGAATGCTGTTAGGAGTCAACCCCTTTTGCTCTTTCTCTGCAGTGGGTTTTTCTGGCTCTTTGAAGCCCAATCCATGACACATTAGCCACGCTGCTACTACTCAATGACTGATTTTTGCTTCCCTCTTTCCCTGCAGAATTGCATTGAGGATTATGTGTCTCCCATCAAGGTATCCCTCAATTTCTCCTTCCAGGACCTCTCAAGAGAGGGCCCAACCCCAGTTCTTGACCTGTCTTCCAATGCTATCTCATTCACGGAGGTAAGAATCAATGTGGCTATAGATCTTTTATTAAGCGTGGCTTTAAATGTGGTTCCAAAAGTTTCCATTTGACTATGAATTCACAAGCATTATCCACTAGATTTGGTAGTTTATAGGCTAGGGGAACTGCTAAAATAAAATAAAAATAAAATTATTTTCTCACCATTCAAAGCCTTCATGAGATACAGAATGGACTGAATAGTTAGAGCCATTTTTAGGCTTTCATAAATGTTGCAACTTCACCAGCCCTGCAGCTGAAGCTCATGGCCGTTGCACCTATAGAGGCCTAAAGAAAAGTGCAGAGGAGTAGCAGAGCTGGCTTGGTGCAGTGCTTGTCAGTGGCAGGTGAAAGAATTTAAAGTGATGGCAGAAGGAGAGGGGTGGAGCAGCTATCACACAGGACTGATTGGCAGTGTAGCTATTTCTCCATCTTTACAGGTCTGGCTCCAAATTGGCAGTAGTAGGAGCCAGAATGAAATGACATTGAACCTGAATGCTGCTTTCCTTTTTCTCTATTTGGTACACCTGAACAGACTGATTACTACTACTACTACTACTACTTAGCATTTCTTTAGCGCTGCCAGGGTTACGCAGCGCTGTACAAGTTTAAACATGGGGAAGGACGGTCCCTGCTCAAGAGAGCTTACAATCTAAAGGTAACAAACTATGTAGTCAGTGTAGGTATCATGAATGGGGAAGGTGGTTAGGCGCCAAAAGCAAGGGAGAAGAGATGGGCTTTGAGTAAGGACTTGAAAATGGGCAGGGAGGGTGCATGGCGTATGGGCTCGGGAAGTCTGTTCCAGGCATAAGGTGATGCGAGGCAGAAGGGGCAGAGTCTGGAGTTAGCGGTGGTGGAGAAGGGTACAGATAGGAGTGATTTGTTCTGAGAGCGGAGGTTACGGGTGGGAACATACGGGGAGAGGAGGGTAGAGAGGTAATGGGGGGGCTGCAGATTGAGTGCACTTGAAGGTCAATAGGAGAAGCTTGAACTGTACACGGTAGCCGATCGGGAGCCAGTGAAGCGACTTGAGGAGAGGGGTGATATGAGAGTATCGGTTCACGCGGTAGATAAGACGTGCGGCGGAATTTTGGACAGATTGAAGGGGGGATAGATGGCTAAGCGGGAGGCCAGCGAGGAGAAGGTTGCAATAGTCAAGACGAGAGGTAACGAGCGAGTGGACGAGGGTTCAGGTGGTCTGTTCAGAGAGGAATGGGCGAATTTTGCTAATATTAAAGAGGAAGAAGCGACAGGTCTTAGCTGTCTGCTGGATATGGGCAGAGAAGGAGAGGGAGGAGTCGAAAATGACTCCGAGATTGCGGGCTGAAGAGACGGGGAGGATGAGGACGTTGTCAACAGAGACGGAAAGTGGGGGAAGAGGAGAAGAGGGTTTGGGTGGAAAGACAAGGAGCTCAGTCTTTGCCATGTTCAGTTTCAGATGCCGGTTGGACATCCAGGCAGCGATGTCTGAGAGGCAGGCCGAAACTTTGGCCTGGGTTTCGACTGTGATGTCGGGAGTGGAGAGGTAAAGCTGGGTGTCATCAGCATAGAGATGGTACTGGAAACCATGTGATGAGATCAGCGAGCCCAGGGAAGAGGTGTATATCGAGAAAAGAAGCGGTCCAAGGACAGATCCTTGAGGAACCCCAACAGAGAGCGGGACGGGGGTGGAAGAAGAGCCATTAGAAAATACTCTGAAGGTGCGTTGGGAAAGATACGAAGAGAACCAGGAGAGGACGGAGCCCTGGAACCCGAATGAGGACAGTGTGTCAAGAAGTAAATTATGATTGTTGGTGTCAAAGGCGGCAGATAGGTCGAGGAGGATGAGGATGGAGTAGTGACCTTTGGATTTGGCAAGGAACAGGTCATTGCAGACTTTAGAGAGTGCTGTTTCTGTCGAGTGTAGAGGGCGAAAGCCGGATTGAAGCGGATCGAGGACGGCCTGAGAGGAGAGGAAATCAAGGCAGCGGCTGTGGACAGCGCGTTCAAGTAATTTGATTCAGCTTTGAGAGATGGAAGACGCAGCCTAATGTAGAAAAACAATTTTCCCCTTCCTGTAGCTATCACGGTGGTGCTGCTGCTGTTGCTGCTGCTGCCATCATCTGCAAAGACTGATGGGAAAAAAGCATGATTAGAGAGAAGTGGAGGGGGAAATGGTGAAAGTACAAGGAGGAAAGTGAGAGAGATAAGAGGAAAGGAGGGAAGAAAATGCTAGAAGGAAGGAGAGAGAGGTAAGAACAATGGGGAAGGGAAAGAGATAAGAGCAAAACGGGGAGAGATACGAGCAGGACTGTTCTTAAAAGTTAATGAACTAGGTCTAGTACTCCAGACTCTATGTGACTCAATGTAGCCCTACTCCCAGGTAATATCATTAAACTCTCTCATAAAGCAGCCCAGGGATGCCACACACAAAAAAAAAATCACCACTTTTCTCCACATGCTTGTGGATAACTAGATCCAAAAATTTAGGATGCTGTTCTGCTTCCTCCATAGCCCAACTAACAAGGAAAAAAAGGGCCAGGTGCTTCTAACCTGTTCCTGCTGCCTCCCAGTCCTCTCCCTGCTACACCAATCAAACAGGTGATTTGACCAACACTTAAGGGAATGGACTTTACAGCAACAGGAAACGCCAGGGGCACTGGATCACTGAGAGGGGAGTGAGTTGAGAGAGAGGATGGACTAACAGGCAGTATCTTTTAAGCTGGAGACATGGGGATTAGCAGAGACTCAGGAATGTGGTACAGTTCAGGTTGTGGGATGATAATGGGGATAGAGAGGAGATGGAAAAGGAAGAGTAGGGAATAGGTTTGGGGGAGGTGAAACAGGGTCTAAGGGATTAGGTTAGGGAATGAAGATTGGGCATTGAGGAATGAGGTGGGGAAAAGTGGAGATGGGAGATTGGTTTGAGAGAAGAGTAGGGAGTGGACTGAGGGATTAAGTTGGGAAGTGTGATCCAAATAATCAGAATGGAGGGAGGGAAAGTGGAATTAAGTGGGGAGAGGAAGACTGAGGAGAGTGAAGGTTGGAGAACAAAGTGGGGACTTGGGAGAACAAGACTCAGAGATAGGAAGGAGAAAATGCATAATTTTCGGGAGAAGCAAGAGAGAAGGCATGAGTGTCATATAAAAATTTTAAGATGGCCCTTCATAACCCTAAGGGTAGCTCTGTATAGGAGAAATCAAAGGTGGAGAGAGGACGGCAACAGAGATAAGCAATGAGGGGAGAGAAGAGGCAGGCAGGATGAAAGGTAAAGGGGATGGAATTTGATATATCACCTTTTTGTAGTTACAGTTAAAGCAGTCTTATATATCATACTAGTAAAAGAGGCCCGTTTCCAACAGAAAGGAAATGGGCACTAGCAAGGTTCCAGGGCCCCCTTCCCTCCCTCCCTCCGTCCTACCCCTGTCCAGGCGACATCATTGGGGAACACGGAGCCTGGGCTGACATAGCTACGCGGCGCACACCTCCGGCACACGCAGGCTGGGCTGTTTTGTTATTTTCTTTGGCGTTCCGCGTCACAGCTCACCTCACACTGGCTCGGCCCCAACTTGTCCGGACTCACGGCTCCTCCCTCTTCCCTCTGCTATCCAATCTGGTGTCTCCTTTCCCTCGTCTTCTCCCTCCGGCCCTGGTGTATCTAAATTTGCCACTCCTGCCTTCGCAGTTCCTCCCCTCTCCCCTCTGCTGGCCAATCTGGTGTCTCTTTTCCTTCATAGCCTCCCTCTGATCCTTTTCTATTGGCCCAGATGATTTCCTCTCCTTCCTCGCGCCCTATGGCTATTCTTCCTTTCTTGCTAGACCCCTGCTGACATCAGACGCCAGCACTTTATCTACGGATCTCTCCTCCTGCATTCTGCTTCTACCTCGGTAGGTGTTTGTTTTGCCCTGTTACTTTCTTTCTATCTGCTTGATTCCTTGTTGCTGAACTCTGCCTGGCTCTCTGACTACTCTTTGTGCCTGTTGCCTGCCTGTTGACCCAGCATGTACTCTGAGTTCTGCGAACTCGTAGCGTCCGTGCTTGAGACGCGTCGCGGTTTCCCAGGCAACATGGTGACGTCACCGGAAGGCTTCAGACATTATGAACCAGGCTTCAGCTTCCTGGCAGTCAGCTTCAGAATGTTGGAGGTGCAAATTATTATAGTAGATACAGGTACTTATTTGGTACCTGGGGCAACAGACGGTTAAGTGACTTGCCAAGATTCACAAGGAGATGCAGTGGGAATTGAACCCAATTCCTGTGGTTCTCATGCCACTGCACTAACCACTAGACTACTGGAATTCAAGGGGTGTAGAGAGAGGGGAAAGCAAAGAGCATGCTTCAAATGGCCTGACCAAACTTTATCCCCATAAAGAAAGGGACTCAAATTGAGCCCTGCAGTCTCGGGTAATTCTCTTTGCATAAATACTAGTTTATGCACTGAAATTCCTTTGAAAATTGTCCCATAATATTTTGGAATTTAAGAATCAGCCTATCTTCATATTTAAAGTTCAGTGAAAGTTTTTTAAGTTATCCGTACTCAAGCAACATGGCATGCAGATAGGACAGAATAGGGAGCAATGGTAGATAATGGCAAAAGCAGAACAGTCAGGAGAATAAAAAGAAGACAAAATACAGTGCTGAGAAAAAGTTTGTGAGCCCCAAGTAAATAATGAGAATTAAAACTTCTTACCATGGTAGTACCCTTATTTAATTAAATCAGACTTTCCTTATCAGGGAAGTTCCTTGTGACTCTGGGAAGTCATTTAACCTTCCATTGCCCCAGGTACAAAATAAGTACCTATACATAATATATAAACTGCTTTGTTACACTACCTTTCTGTGGTTACTATCAAATTCTATCCCCTTTCCCATCTGGTAAGGCCTCCATTCCCAATGGGTTCCTGGTGGAATTGTATAAGAAATCCCTTTAATTGATTACTCCTCTGTTGTTGCAAATGTTAAATCAGGCCCTCAGAACAGGTAAAGTGCCTCATTCTTTTACAGAAGCAAAGATTTTTTCATTCAACACATGAAACTCTTTGCCAGAAGATGATTATCCCTGGGGAAAAGTAGCATGGAATTTTGCTACTTTGGATCCTGCCAGTTACTTGTGACCTGGATTAGCCATTTTTGGAAACAGGATACTGGGGTCAAGGGACCTTTACCAGTATGGTAATTATTATAAACTTATATTCACTGTAGTAATTCCTAAACCTAGGAAAATCCAGATTTATGAAGCTCTGCTCCTTCTACCTCAGGCAGTTTTGAAATTCAAGACAAGGCACTTGGAAACAGGAAGTATCTCATCTCACTTTTCAAAGCTGCTGCTCAGCCCAAGGCTGAAGCACAATACTACTACTACTACTACTTAGCATTTCTATAGCGCTGCCAGGGTTACGCAGCACTGTACAAGTTTAGACAAGGGGAAGGACAGTCCCTGCTCAAGAGAGCTTACAATCTATGAAAAAAGAACAGCTGCGGAAGTGGAGAAATATGCTGCAGCTGGTATGAAATGGGGCTGTGGCTGATGCTGATACTAAGAAGCTGTGAATTTGGAGATAAGGGAGCTGAGACAGATACTGAGGGGGAGGGAGAAGGGGGCTGGGTCAATGGTTGGGAGAGGGCCAGGGAGAAGGGAGCTGTGACCAATGCCTGGGGAGGCCTGGATATAGGGGGCTGGAGCTGATGTTGGTGTTACAGGCTGGGAGATGGGACCTGGAGGCAGTTGCTGGGGGATGGAGACTGGCAGGTGGGCCTGAGGCTAATGCTGGGGGCTGAGGGTTGGGAGAAGAGGACTGGAGGCTGATCCTAGGAGAAGTGAGAGGACTGCTTCTTGGAGCAACTGGTCCAGTAACTGAAAAGTTACCTCAGCATTACAATAGACCCTAACTTAACGCTAGAGAGCCAAGTGGCATCCACAACAAAGAAAATGTTCCACTCAATCTGGAAACTCAAACGCTTGAAACAATTCTTCCCATGGGAAACATTTTGCAACCTGGTAGTAAGCCACTTAGACTACTGCAATGGAATTTATGCGGGATGCAAGGAACAGACCTTAAAGAAGCTTCAGACTGCTCAGAACACGGCAGCTAGGCTTATATTTGGAAAAACACGATACGAAAGCACAAAGCCCCTCAGCGTAAAGCTACACTGGCTCCCAATCAAAGAACGCATTGCCTTCAAAATCTGCACCCTGGTTCACAAAATTATCTACGGTGAAGCCCCTGGATACATGACAGACTTGATCGACTTACCAACTAGAAACACATCAGAATCAACACGAACATTTCTAAATCTGCACTACCCAAGCTGCAAAGGCCTCAAATACAAATCAACTTACGCATCCAGCTTTTCCTACATAAGCACACAACTGTGGAACACACTACCAAAAGCCTTGAAAACGACGCACCTAAATTCCGGAAATCACTAAAAACTAATCTATTCAAAAAGGCATACCCTGCCAATCCAACCTAAATGCCTGATCTTTGTGACACAACAAAACTAAAGTACGTAATGGACATAACTCAACTCTTCCATTGTACAAGTCCCTAATTGTGGCTGTGTCACATGATCTTTATCCTACCACAACATCACTTTGTATTTGTTCTCGCCAAAGCCGGCAAACACCTCTCCGGTACTATGTAAGCCACATTGAGCCTACAATATGTGGGAAAATGTGGGATACAAATGTAACAAATATATAAAATAAATAAATAAAAGGGGGGGAGCTATTTTGGATCTAGTCTTTAGTGGAATGCAGGACTTAGTACAAGAGATAACAGTGTTGGGTCATAGTAACATGGTAAATGACGGCAGATAAAGACCTGAATGGTCCATCCAGTCTGCCCAACAAGATAAACTCATTTTACATGGTATGTGCTACTTTAAATGTATACCCAAGTTTGATTTGTCCCTGCCTTTCTCAGGGCACAGACCATAAAAGTCTGCCCAGCACTGTTCCTGTACTAAAAGTTCTGAAGCTAACATCGAAGCCCCTTAAAATTTACACTCCAGCCCATCCATATCTTTTCAGCCATGATCAGGGCGCAGACCGTAGAAGTCCACCCAGCATTGGTTTTACTCTCCAATTACCGGCGTTGCCACCCAATCTCTGCTAAGGTTCCATAGATCCATTCCTTCTACACAGGATTCCTTTGTGTTTACCCACGCATGTTTGAATTCCATTACCGTTTTCATCTCTACCACCTCCTATGGGAGGGCATTCCACGTATCTACCACCCTTTCCATGAAAAAATACTTCCTGACATTACTCCTAAGTCTGCCCCCCTCCAACCTCAATTCATGTCCTCTAATTCTACCACCTTCCTGTCTCCGGTAAAGGTTCGTTTGCGGATTAATACCTTTCAAATATTTGAACGTCTGTTTCTCCTTTCCTCAAAGGTATACATGTTCAGGTCGGCAAGTCTCTCAAACGGTTTGCAACGCAAATCCCAAACCATTTTTGTAGCTTTTCTTTGCACCGCTTCCAGTCTTTTTACATCTTTAGCAAGATACGGCCTCCAAAACTGAGCACAATACTCCAAGTCTGGGAAACAGTGATCATAACTTGATCAAATTAACTGGAGTGTAATCATTAAGGAAATCTACAGCAGTGACATTTAATTTTTGAAATGGCAACTATGATAAAATGAGGAAAATGGTTTTAAAAAAAGCTGAAAGGCTCAGCTGCAAAGGTTAGGATTTTAATTCAGGCATGGATGTTGTTTAAAAATACCATTTTGAAACCCGGACTAGATATATTCCATGTATTAATAAAGGTGAAAAGAACAGCAAACAACAGCCAGCATGGTTAAAGGGAGATGTGAAAGATGCTATTAGAGTCAAAAGAATGTCTTTCAGAATATGGAAAAAAAATATCTGAATGAAGAAAACAAGAAGCAAACTATGCCCTGGCAAGTTAAATGCAAAGTATTGATATAGAAGGCCAAAAGAGAATATGAAGAGAAACTTGCCTCAGAGGCAAAGCCTCATAGTAATAACTTTTTCAGGTATATCAGAAGAAGGAGTAAAAGGGGCATTCAGGGAGGACAGTGCCATACAGAGAAGCTGAATGAATTCTTTGCCTCAGTCTTTACTGAAGAAGATGTGAGAGATCTCCCTGTACAAGAGACAATTTTCAAGGATGATAATATGGCAGTACTGAAAAAAATCTCAGTGAACCTGGAAGATGTATTGAGCCAAATCAACAAATTAAAGACTAGCAAATCACCTGGACCGGATAGTATACACCCTAGGGTACTGAAAGAACTCAAATATGAAAGCAAAGGTCTGCTGTTAGTGATCTGTAACTTGCCGTTAAAATAATCCAGTAGTACCTTTTTAAAAAGAGATCCAGAGTGATCTGGGAAATTGCATACCGGTAAGCCTGACATTAGTGCTGTGTAAAATAGTGGAAACTATCATAAAGAATAAAATCACTGAACACATAGACAAATGCGGTTTAGTGGGACAGAGTCAACACGGATTCAGCCAAGGAAAGTCTTGCCTCACCAATTTGCTTCATTTTTTTGAAGTAACGAATAAACATGTGGATAAAGTTGAGCCAGTCGATGTAGAGTACCTAGATGTTCAGAAAGCGTTTGACAAAGTTCCTCATGAGAGACTCCTGAGAAAATTAAAGTATCATGGGATAGAAGGCAATGCTCTGTTGTAGATTAGGAATTGGTTGATGAATTGAAAACAGAGAGTAGGGTTAAATGGCCAATTCTCTCAGTGGATTAAAGTGAATAGTGGAATGCCCCAAGGATCTGTACTGGGACTGGTGCTATTTAACGTATTTATTAATGATCTGGAAATGGGAATGATGAGTGAGGTGATTAAATTTGGAAGACTGGGCATCCAAATGGCAGATGAAATTTAATGTAGACAAATGCAAATTGATGCACTTTGGGAAGAATATTCCAAATAATATTTACTTGATGCTAAGATCCACCTTAGGAGCCAGCACCCAAGAAAAAGATCTAGGTGTCATCGTAGACAATATGCTGAAATCTTCTATTCAGTGTGTAGTGGCAGCCAAAAAACAAACAGAATGCTAGGAATTATTAGGAAAGGGATAGAAAATAAAACAAAGAATATTATAATGCCTCTGTATCACTCCATGATGCGACCACATCTTGAGTATTGTATGCAATTCTGATCACCATATCTTTAAAAAGATAAAGCAGAATTAGAAAAGGTTCAAAGAAAGGTGAACAAAATGATTAAGGGGATGGAACTCCTCTCATATGAGGAAAGGTGTAAGAGATAAGATCTCTTCAGCTTGGAGAAGAGACGGCTGCTGAAGGGGAATATGATAGAGGTCTACATAATAATTAGTGATGTAGAATGGGTAAACATAAATTGATTTTTACTCTTTCAAAAAATACAAAGACTATAGGACACTCAAGGAAGTTACACGGTACTACTTTTAAAATAAACAAGAAGAAATATTTTTTCACTCAACAAATAGTTAAGCTCTGGAACTCATTGCCTTAGGATCAGCGGTTAGGATTTAAAAAAGGTTTGGACAAGTTCCTGGAGGAAAAGTCCATAGACTGCTATTGAGATAGACATTGGGAAAGCCACTACTTGTCCCTGGGATCAGTAGCATGAATCTTGCTACTATTTGGGATTCTAAGAAAATAAGACAGTAAAGGGAGTAAACAAACCTGAACAAGAGTGGTGAGAAACGAAAGGTTAGATTACCAAAAAGCCCAAAAAAGCTTAACAAGAACAAACCAGATAGGAGGCATCATAAAGCAAATGAATAGGCTATGTGATTTCCTATAATGCTAAGCTTTTCCAGATCTGCAGCATATTAATCATTTGCCTCCTATACTGGGATAGAATTTTTATTATTATTATAATTTTAATGACTTTTATGTATAAATTGTGCAATAAAACCAAAGGTCAGCGATCTAATACTTAGCTAATACTGCAATGGCACAGCGCTGAAGGTAGAGACTATTTGGGATTCTGTCAGCTACTTGTGACCTGAATTAGCCACTGCTGGAAACAGGATACTGGGCTAGATGTACCATTAGTCTGACCCAGAAGGGTTATTCTTATGTTCTTATGACAGTTGCTGTGAAGGGGAAAACCAGGGACATATGCAAGAAAAGACACTGGGGAAAGAGAGAAATAAGAACATAAGTGTTGCCTTACTGAGACAGACTGAAGGTCCATCAATCCCAGTATCCTGTATCCAACAGTAGCCAATCCAGGTCACAAGTACCTGGAAAGATTCCAGATTTTATGCTGCTTATCCTAGGAAAAGCAATGGGGGAGGATTCAGGAACAATGGATGTTTAGGAATGGGGGAAAAGGCAGAAATGCAGATAACTGAGGACATGGGAATGTGAGAGAACAGGGATTTAAGCTTAGATGGAACTGTAAAGTTCTGAGTATGTTTTTGCACAAAGTTGTGCATAGTGTTTTGCAGTTGAGCGATTGTGGTTAGTATATGCTTTGAGCAACCACTTTATTCTTTTTCATCTCTATAAATAATTCTCACCTCCAACGTTCAGAACCTCACTGTGTGGCAGGGAAACACTGAAGCCCTGTAGTCTTCTAGGCTGTCAGCACCACTCACTCTCACTCACAGACCCGCCCTCAGCCACGCCCCATCCACACATAATTCACAACCCCAACATTCTAAATGCAAATTTGTAGTTGCAAGATCCCATGAGTGTATGCCCCGCCCTCGCGTCACAACGTGATGACGTGGAGGGCGGGGCTATGACACTCAGCCAATCGCCGGTTCCACCGCCCTCCGACGCTACCCCCCTCCCACGCACTGCGAGAAACAGCGGACAATGCAGGGCCTCCACCCCCCACCCCCGACGCACAGCGACAAACGCCGAGCTATGCAGGGGGAGGAGTGCCGTCCGAACACGTGAGTTGCCGGGAACCCGAAGCTGCCGCCCGCAAAAACAAAACTACCCGCCTGCACCCTCCCCACGCTGCCATGCTGCCGTCCTGCGCCCTCCTGATGCTGCCGCAGGTAAACCTTGCTAGCGCCCGTTTCAAAGCTCACAGAAACGGGCCTTTTTTTACTAGTATGATATATATCTAATATCTAAATTTATTAAAAGGTATTAATTGTGACTATTTTATTTTTACTTATTTTTTTTTCTATGTGTTGTCAGACAATTATGGATGTAAGCCCCGCCCCTGGCCCCTGGTCCCTTTAGCCTCCCCAAACATTTGGGCCACCGACCGCCTATGGCCTTATATCAGATCTATGATCCTTTATGTGATGTCTCTATTGCTTTTATAAAATAGGTACATTTTTGGAAATTATAGGCATCTTGTTATGAAATTCTGCCCACTTGCATAGTACCCCATTTTTAGTACACTCTAAACTGCCATATTATAGTATGCCTGCTGTACTTTGTTGCATAAAACCCAAAATTCTATAAATTATTTTGATTAAGTAATGAAATGAGAGCCTCTCTCTCTTAGATAGATGAAAGATACTCATTTCATTACCATACCAAGCATGCCAGAGACATTCTATTAAACATCTATTCACATTAAATATATCATTTTCCTGTCATCTCAAGAGTTGGCCAACCTCTGACCTGTGGTATCATTTATATTTATTTGGATTTTGCTCACACCTTTTTCAGTAGTAGCTCAAGGTGAGTTACATTCAGGTGCACTGGGTATTTCCCTGTTGGGCTCACAATCTAAGTTTGTAGCTGAGACAATGGAGGTGATTTGCCCAGCATCACAGGCAGCAGTGGGATGAACCAGGCACCTCTGGATGTCAAGACTGGTACTTTAACCACTAGGCCACTCCTTAAAGTTTCCCCCTTTCACTTTTTCAGATTCCTTTTGAGAAGAACTGTGGCGAAGATGGAGTATGTGAGACAGATCTGAGAATTGCCTTCCACTCCTCTGGGTATGTAAAGCACCCCCTTCCCAGGCCTGCCCATTTCACCCTCCTCTTCCTACAAATCTGAGAGACTTTAGACTAATATAATCAATATGCTAAAAACAGAGGTCCTGATATTCAGCTGGCAGCGGCAGGGCCGCTGAGAGGGGGGGAAGGGAGGGCAAAATTCCCCGGGCTCGGGCATCCAAGGGGGTCCTGGCGACGGGGTCTCTCTCTCTCTCTCTCTCTCTCGCTCCTGATGGGACCCAGGTGATCACATCCCAACAGGAGCAGGAGAGAGAAAACTCCGGTGCTGGGCCACAATGGGAGGCTGGGGAGGACTTGCTGGAGTAGCAGACACAGCAGGCTGGTGGGGATGCACCCTGGGCTCCGCCAGCAGAATAGATCTTCCTCCAGCGCTGCTCTTCTTCACTCTGCTGCATTGCCTGCTAAGTGGATGCTTTTCCCCCCAGGCCACACATGCTCGATTTTGAAACAGAGCATGCGTGACATGAAAGAAAAGCAGCTGCAGGGGCAGGCCATGTGGCAGAGTGAAGAAGAGCAGTGCTGGAGGAAGACTATTCTGCTGGCGAGGCCTTGGGATCCCTGCCAGCCAAGGTATTTACTGTTGCGGTGCCAGCAACGGTGACAATCCTGGGGGGCGGCAGTGGCAGCATCGACAATCCTTGGTGAGGCAGCAGCCCTGCTCCGGGCCCAGCAGCAGCAGCCCTGCCCCAGGCTCAGCTCAGTCTCACAGCAGCCCTGGATGGCAGTGGGCATTTTGCTCGCCACCAACTGAGTTATTCCCAGATATAACTACCCTACTCAATACTTGGTGACAGGAAGGCATGTACTTCTTTATGTGACCTGAATGTGAGTATGCTTAGGTGTGTAGTCTGAGCTGCAGCAAAGGAGATTGCACTTCTGGTTGTGGAACTGGTCTGCGGATATGGCATCCAAGTCCAAGCTGAGCAGGCTTCCCTTTCAGGGAGCTTGATAAGTTGGTGAAAAGTTTAGGGAGCTGTATTGCTTCGGTATTGCAGCCTGCTCACTTGATCACCACAGACTGCTCACAGAATAAAATACTACAGATTCTTTTGGATTTGTATTGGGTAAATGAAACTCTTTATTAGTACTTTAAATGGAGAGTGTATAAGTCATTATTGTTACTGCATCACAATGATTAAGAAATACACACACTAATCGAGTACATTACTAAAGGAAGGCTATAGGAAAGTAAAATAAGAAATATATATATATATATACAACATCACTGGTCAGGAATTACATCATTCAGGCCCTTATCTCATCAGCTGAGGGGCCCGTTGCAGCGAAAGCCCGAAGTCTCCATATGACCAGGAACAAGTCTTTTCTGCACGATGAGTCTATCCACATAATGAGCCCCAAGGCTCTGCTGCAAAAAGCCCCCTTTTTAGTAAGCTAAAACTTATCCAGGAATGTACATGAGGTTTCAGTCATATGCTCTCAGTTCAGGTAAACAAACCACTGGCCAGGTGGCTTATCTCCCGAACCTCAAGCATACCCTGCCTCCCTCCTGCACAAGCTTGCTTCAGAGGCATTCCAACCTGTTCTTGAGATGTGCCTTATCTCATATATTGTTCTTAAGATGTGCTTTATCTTATAGATTGTTCTTGAGTGTGTCTTATCTCATATATTGTTCTTGAGATGTGCCTTACATTCCAGCCTATTCTTTGAGATATACCAGGAAAGTCACTTTTGGTCAAAGACAGGGGATTTTAAAAATGTATTATCGATTAAAGCAAGACTGAAAAGCAATCCTTAATATTTTCCATCACAGGAGCCAAGATCACTAGGTTGTTGGAGGACAAGCTCATGGTTGAGGTTCAGTGGAAGGCAGGTTCCGTGAGGCTCAGTGGGACCATCTAAGTTTGACAAGTGGCACACAGAGGGAGCTGGGAGGCAGGGGCAGCCTCCCCCCAGCAGGTGCCACAATGAAGGTGAAAGGACCCTTCCTTTAGTATTGCTAGGAGGATATTTGGAAAAAACGCGTTTTGATAGTGCCAAACCACTCCAAGAAAAATTGCACTGGCTTCCAATAAAGGAACGTATTGCTTTCAAAATCTGCATGACAGTCCACAAAATCATCTATGGCGAAGTACTGGGGTACATGACAGACCTCATCGACCTGCCAACCAGAAACACAATAAAATCAGCACGATCATACCTAAACCTCCACTACCCAAGCATCAATGGGCTCAAATACAAATCCACTTATGCATCTAGCTTTTCCTACTTAAGCGCACAACTATGGAACGCACTACCAAAGTAGTAAAAACTACGTTCGATCACCTAAATTTCCAGAAACTACTAAAGACAGACCTGTTCAGAAAAGCATACCCCACCGACCCAACATAAAAAAACCTGGATACCTGCGACACAACGTAACCAAAGACCATAATGGACATATCCTAACTCTTCCTCTCCGTCTCTAGTTCCCCCAATTGTATTTACCATACATGCAACCCATTCTACCACAATTTCACCTTGTATTGTTCAAACCTGTATTTGTTCATACTGGAATCAGTTAACGCCATTTACGGTACTATGTAAACCACATTGAGCCTGCAAAAAGGTGGGAAAATGTGGGATACAAATGTAATAAATAATAATATTCAAAGCCAGGCCCTGTCCAGGCTTTGGCTTTGAATATCCAGTTATTTTTGAGCCAGCTAACACATGAAGGGGCATAATCGAACAGGGCGCCCAAGCTTTCTTGAGGGTGTCCTCACAGGACGTCCCCGTGAAGTGGCGCGGAAACCTGTATTATCGAAACAAGATTGGCGTCCATCTTTCGTTTCGATAATACGGTCGTGGACGCCCAAATTTCAACATTTAGGTCAACCTTAGAGATGGTCATCCCCGGTTTTCAGTGATAATGGAAACCGAGGACGCCCATCTCAGAAACGACCAAATGCAAGCCCTTTGGTCGTGGGTGGAGCCAGCATTTGTAGTGCACTGGTCCCCCTTACATAGCAGGACACCAACCGGGCACCCTAGGGGGCACTGCAGTGAACTTCAGAAATTGTTCCCAGGTGCATAGCTCCCTTACCTTGTGTGCTGAGCCCCACAAAACCCACTCCCCACAACTGTACAACACTACCATAGCCTTAAGGGGTGACGTGGGGCACCTAAATGTGGGTACAGTGGGTTTGTGGTGGGTTTTGGAGGGCTCACATTTACCACCACAAGTGTAGTGTTATGTCTGTGGCCGTGACCACCCTCAGACTTACCCTGTTTCTGGGAGTCAGTGGCTGTGCTGGCTTCTGCTTGTCTCTGTGTCTGTCTCTGTCTTAGTTTCTCTCTGGCTCTGTGTGCTGATTGCCCTACTGAACCTCACCTGTGTGGGCTATGCCTTTTCCAAGATGGCTGCCGCCAACTCCTCTATGCCAGTATCCAAGATGGCTCCCGCTGGGCTGACTTCTCTGTGTGTCAAGCCTCTGTTTGGATGCAAGGTGATTACTGCAGCTGTGCCTCTGGTGTGGAAGGGCTTTATTAATCACTTAGAGACTACAGCCCTAGCCTTTGCATTTCATCTAAGGGCCCTGGTGTATAGAGTGCTCTGTACACTGTTTCAGTGTTTGCTCTGTGTGAGTTTCTATGTTTGACTAGCCAGCTTAGGCACCGTGTGGCTTGTTAGCCTGTGTATAGCTTTGCTAGTGCTCTGTGTTTGTTTAGACTAGCCAGCTTAGGCACCGTGTGGCTTGTTAGCCTGTGTATAGCTTTGCTAGTGCTCTGTGTTTGTTTAGACTAGCCAGCTTAGGCACCGTGTGGCTTGTTAGCCTGTGTATAGCTTTGCTAGTGCTCTGTGTTTGTTTAGACTAGCCAGCTTAGGCACCGTGTGGCTTGTTAGCCTGTGTATAGCTTTGCTAGTGCTCTGTGTTTGTTTCCAGTGCATGACTTGTTAGCTTGGGCACAGCTTTGTTGTTAGCTGGTGTATAGCTTTCAAGTCTCCTGAGTGTGCTCTGTGTATGTTTCTTGTGTATGACTGGTTTGCCTGGGTATAGCGTTTCTATTAGCCTAGGTACAGTTTACTAGTCATTGTGTTTAAACCTGCCGACTGCCAGAACCCGGACAGTCCCTGCCTGTCGGCCTTGCCTGCGCCTAGGTGCCAGGGGGCACTCCTGGATCTTCATTCCTGCTGTTCCTGCTTGCAAGTTCCAGTTCTGGGTTTTCCTGTAAGTCCTACCGGCTGCCAGAACCTGAGGGCTCCACCCTCGGGGAAAGGTGGTCAAGCGTAGGTGAAGCCTAGGTCCAGTGTGTTCCAGTCCAGCGGGTTTCACTCCTGTATGTTCCAGTCCTGTGGGGCCCTCCAGTGTGTTCCAGTCCAGCGGGCTCCACTCCAGTGCGCACCCGTCCGGTGCATTCCAGTTCCGTGTATTCCGGTGTAGAACTCCAGTCCGGGGTTCCGGTCCAGTTTTGTCTCATCTCTACCTTGGAGGTGATCTTGCCTGCCACTGCCATTCCACGGTAGTGGCCCATGGGCTCACGAACCCAGTGCTCCCGGGGAAGAAGCCTGACAGTATGCCAAGGTCCTCGAGCACGCGACATGTAGCAGGTAGGGAGGGGATGGGCCTGGGTTCGCCTGCCTGAAGTGCACTGCAGTACCCACTAAAACTGCTCCAGGGACCTGCATACTGCTGTGATAGAGCTGGGTATGACATTTGAGGCTGGTATACAGGCTGGCAAAAAATATTTTTAAAGGTTTTTTTTTAGGGTGGGAGGGGGTTAGTGACCACTGGGGAAATAAGGGGAGGTCATCCCTGATTCACTCCGGTGGTCATATGGTCAGTTTGGGCAACCTTTTGAGGCTTGGTCGTAAGAAAGAAGTGGACCAAGTAAAGTCGACCAAGTGTTCATCAAGGACGTCCTTCTTTTTTTCATTATCGGCATAGGCGGTCGGTGGCCTAACTGTTTGGGGAGGCTAAAGGGGGCTGGGTTAGGGGTGGGGCCAGGGGTGGAGCTTAAATCCATAATTGTCTGATAACACAGATAAAATAATTAAATAAAAATAAAAGTCACAATACCTTTTATTAAATTTAGATATTAGATATGTATCATATGTCAAAGAATAAAGTGGTTGCTCAAAGCATATACTAACCACAATCGCTCAACTGCAAAACACTATGCACAGCTTTGTGCAAAAACACACTCAGAACCTTATGGTACCATAAATATTACACTGGGCAGAACCTAATACACCAATATACCACCCATACGGAAAATGCAGACCGTCAACAATATGAAACAAGGGATCATAATATCACAATTCTCATGTAGAGCCACAAAACATCCTAATTCATGTTTAATTTGGGCTAAAATACCATAAATAAGTAAATAAATATAAAATTTTAATGTTGAGCAGCTGATTCTCAAAGTGGACATATTCCAAACACTATAATGAAAATAAAATGATCTTTTCTACCTTTGTTGTCTGGTGACTTTGTTTTTCTGATCATGCTGGCCCAGTATCCGATTCTGCTGCTATCTGTCCTCTTAACTCCATTTCCAGGGCTTTCTTTCCATTGATTTCTTTACTTTCCGCCTTTCTTCTTCATTTCTTGTCCTACATCCGTAAGTAAAAGCTGGGTCCTCCGCAGACTTGACTGTCCAGTGGATCCAGCTTCTGCCTATTTTCTTCATCCATGTGCAGTTTTTCTCTCTTCCTGTTCCCTCATCTCATCTCCTTCCTCACTCTTCCCTCCCCTCCATCCATGTCCAGCATTTCTTCTCTCTCCCTTCCCTCTCCTCCATCCATGACAAGCAACTCTCCTCTCCCCTGCCCCCCTCCAGCCATCCACACCCACCCAGTGATTCTCTCCTCTCCCCTGCCCCCCTCCAGCCATCCACACCCACCCAACGATTCTCTCCTCTCCCCTGCCCCCCTCCAGCCATCCACACCCACCCAGCTAGTCTCTCCTCTCCCCTGCCCCCCTCCAGCCATCCACACCCACCCAGCAATTCTCCTCACTCCCCTGCCTCCGTCGCAGCAGCCGCAGTGAAAGCCTGTCTCTAGCCTTCTAAGCCTTCCCTTCATTTCCGTCAGTGTCCCGCCCTTGCGGAAAGAGGAAATGATGTCAGAAGAAGGCGGGACACTGATGTGAACGAAGGGAAGGCTTACAAGTGAAATATTCATATCCTTTTCTCAATAGAGAAACCTCAAACTTGTAAATTTCCACCAATCTCTTTTCACATATTTTCTCATTTACCACATAATCAGGCACTCTTTTATAATTTTAGTCAACTTAGATCAAACAACAATTCTTTCTTTCCTTTCTTACACACGGAGCTCAAACATGCAGATCCTGTCTCAGTCAAATCTCTCTATTACCGGGCAGATTTTCTAACAGGAGCTGCTCATCCAATCAGAGAGCTCTATTTGAATGCAGATTAACATACACTCTAATGGGAATTTTTAGTCAAAAACACTAGATAAACCCTTCATTTTTGGATCAAACTTCACATTTTTGATCAGAGCCATGCCCTAACATTAAGGCTGTAAACATTTCCAACCATTTTTACCCATAAATATGCAAATGAGAACCTCCCAAAAACGGACTAATTTGCATATGGCTTGAGCAAATTTGAGTACATAGCATACCAATCTCACTTCCTAGCACCTAAATTCTGCAATTCGATTTAATGCAAATACTTTTAAAACTTATTTTTAGCACTTTTAAAATTTCAGGGGTCAGTGCAAGTCTCTTTGGTGTGAACTGCTCATGTGCAGGAATTCATGATCCTAGTTAAATATCTCTCTGGCAACCCAGGACACCTCCAGCCGACACCTCCAGCCAACCACCCTGCTCTCCCAGCAGTAAGGTAATCAAATTACACCAATTTCTACAACTGGAAGGCTAGAGATGGGCTTTCACTGCAGCTGCTGCAATCAACAATTTAAACCAAGCCTCTTATACCAGGCGCCTATGATTATCGGCCAAGGATGCCTATGTGTTAAGCACACCCCAGTCCAGCCTTCGCTACGCTTCCGACATGCCCCCGGGAACTTTGGTCGTCCCCGCGATGGAAAGCAGTTTGCGATGCCCAAAATCAGCTTTCGATTATGTCGATTTGGGCTACCCTGGGAGAAGGACGCCCATCTTCCGATTTGTGTCAAAAGATGGGCGTCCTTCTCTTTCGAAAATAAGTCTGATAGCCACTTAAGGTGCCATGGGGTAGCACATAAAAATAGGACAGACTTTTATGCGTCCCATTTATGGTCCTAATTTATGAGCTAAACATGGCCGCTTAAGGCTCAATATCAGCACTTAAGCAGCCAACTGCTGACTCCACCTCTGGAATGCCCCCAGCATAGCCAGTTTTGAGTTAGACACTAACCACAAATTTCAGCAGCACATAGCCGATTAGGTGTCACTGAAACTTAGCAGCTAGCCCCAACCAAGCAATTTAACCAGTCAGCAGCCAGCTAAATCACTTTGAATATCAGCCACTATGGGCCAAATATTCAAATGCATGTATCCAGGTAGTAGCACCTGTTGTCTGAATAAGTGCTACTTACTGGGGATATCTTTTAATGTTGAGCAGCGCTATCCGGATAGTGCTGGGGTTGTACAGAGACAAAGCAAAGGCAAAATCGAATGTTATCCAGTTACTGGCAATATTTAGTCTACTAACTGGCCCCCCTGTTTACTAAGTCACACTAAGAAAATGTAATAGGTTGGAGTAATGCTGATAGTTATCTAAAATCATACTATAAATACAGTTACAAAAGGCAAACCTATGGTATGAGTATTATTTTAACAGTTTTTACAAACAAAAAATATTCCATAAAGTATAAACAACTGTAAGTCTATCATATTCAACCAGTCTGTAACTGAAGTGATTAAAAAGTAAAAATATATGTTATATGTCTACTGCTTTTAACTAAAAATGAGGATTTAGAAACAATAAAACCAAGTTCCATGTAAATATCAGTATAAGCAATGCATACCATAAATAAAATATTTTTCATGAATGTCAAGCATATGACAGCAGATAAGGATCATAGAGTCCAATTAGTCTGATGCAATGTCATAGACTTCATATATTTATATTTGTACCCCATACTTTCCCACTCATAGCAGGTTTAATGTGGCTTACATATTATATACAGGTACTTATTTGTACCTGGGGCAATGGAGGGTTAAGTGACTTGCCCAGAGTCACAAGGAGCTGCTTGTGCCTGTAGTGGGAATTGAACCCAGTTCCCCAGGACCAAAGTCCACTATGCTAACCACTAGGCCACTCCTAGCTGGCTTTCTCATCTTGTCTTTTAAACAAGAGATCCTCTATGTTTATCCCATACCTTCTTAAATTCTGTTACTGTTTTTCCCATTACTACCTCTAAAGGAGACTATTTCATATATCAACCACCCTTTCTGTAAAGAAATTGTTGCTGGTGTTATTCTGAGTCTATTCTCTTGGGGCCATATGTCATGATTTCTTCTTCCTTGCCATTGAAAAACATTTGAAGTACAAAGTGAGACCAAAATGGCATTAGGAGCAGAAGTGTGGTGAGAGTGTTCTCCAAACTTTGCATCTGGTCAACATTTCTGCTTAACTACCAAGAAATGAGAATGCAAAAAGAACTGCACTTACCTTCTGAGCAATGATCAGTTTCCTTGCTTGATCCAAATGCCTCTCTTGGGTTCTGGCATTCTTCTCTGTGGAGTTATGACAGCTGACTCAGAACCCAAGTAAGTGAAACCATGAACCTTAATGTCACCTGGTCATTACTGAGCCTACAACAGAGACTGGCTCCCCAACATACCAGAAGTGCTGCAAACGTATTAGTACGAGCAAGCCAGTAGCCAAAGAATGTGAGGAATCATGCCCTGATTCTGAAGGGCTATCAGAGTCTCAAGCAACTTCAATTAGAGGAGTTTCTTTTTGGGGTCAAGATCTACCCTGAGATGCACCAAGGTGAGAGATCCCACTGCAGTTCAAGTAGTCCACACATTTAGGGATTTAAAGAAGCCAGCATTAGTCGATCTGGATGCTATCTAGGAGGCCTTTAAGACTCTAGACTCCTTTTTGAAAATAAATTGCAAAGGTTGGAAATTTGAATTTGAGAGATGTTGACAAGACTGAGGAAATTAGAAGAGCAAATGAGTGAAATGAGAAAGCTGGAAATGACACTGGTTAAAGAAAGAGAAGCGATAAGCCGTAAGGTGGAATACATGGAAAATCAGTAGCAGAGGAATAATAGACATGAATTTTCCAGTCTCCTTTGATATCCCCGCCAGAGATGGTTTAGAAATATCTTCAAGAGATATTGCTATTACTAACAGAGATGATGCCCCCTATAGTGAGAGCACAATATCTTGTATTGGGGAGCTTACCAAGTAATTCTATTCCAAGTACTGCAAAAGAGCCTCATTCTATCTTGAGAGCTTTCCTATTATGTCATCACCAACAGGACTACATCCCTTGTGACTTTTGCCTTACAGCATGACTGTAATTTAGTTATTCAGCTTTATTTTTGTCATCTATACTTGAAAGAGGAGCAGAACTTTGGAATTCTTTACCTACTGGAATCAGACTGATAACGAACTATATGAGCTTTTGATGATCAGTGAAAACCTGGCTTTTTCAAAAATATTTTGGATGCTGATTTGTCTTTTGGAACTGAATTTTGTTTCTTATTTTATTATAAGCTGAACTGATTGTATTTAGATTATGCAGAAATCTTAAGATCTTTGTATTTAATTGTATCCTTTTTTAGTTATTCTCTAACTTGAACTCGATTGGAAAGCGGATTATAAATTCTAAAGTTAAATTAAATTAAATTAAATCTACAAGAGTGGTTTGGGCACTCCACTGTTCATATTTTTCCTGATTTGGCTCAAGTGACACAAAAGTGCAGGAAGAATTTCTTCACTTTGTACGCAAGTGTTTGTACTAGGTGCCACATGTATATTGAAATTGTCTTCTAAGTTTTGTTATGTACAATGGTAACATTTTTATATTTTCTCTTAACCCAAACAACTGCTGAAATTTCTACTGGCTCATGAAGGTTTTAGTGTCTTGGTGGTGGGTACATCTCCAGGAGTTCTATGATTTGCTGACTTTACCTCCATCTATCCTATTCAGGAGAAAAAAAGGGGGGGCTTTCTGTCCTCTCATTTGCACAGCTGCTTGCTCCTATATGCTCTACTTCTGTCTTCCTGATGATTTTATAACTGTTTTTTTGCCTTGTGTTTTTTGTTTGTGCTGAAATTGACTGTTCAATAAGGGTGTTTTATTTTCAGATTTTTGTTTGAATCTTCTTCCTCCTACAAAGTTGACTGAGGTTTAAATTAACTAATTTGTTTCCAATTATACCTGGTGTCTAGCATCACTGAACTAAAAATAGCTAGAAGCATTAGACAGCTGTAGCTTCAATGTGAAATCCCTCAAATATAAAACCAGACTTTTGTCCTGACAAATGCAACCATGAAGAGCCTTAAGTTCTGTGCTTGGAACCTAAAGGAAGAAGTCCTTTGCTTGGAACCTGAAGGAAGTTGCAACAGTAAGCTTCAGTTTGCGATGTGATATCCTTCAATAAAAAAAAACAACTCATCCCTAATAAATGCAACAATATGATGCTTGAAGTGAGATATTTAAATAAATCCTTGCCAACATAAAACCAGAATGCAATCCTCACATAAGCGGCAATGAGGTATTCAGAGTCCCTTGCTAGCGACCTAAAAGATAAGTTCAATAGCCGAATTGTGATGCGAAGTCCTGCAACAAACAGACTGAAGTGGAAACGATATGTACCCATGACAACGATGCCCTGATGTATGCAATCAACAAGCAGTTCAATGCCCATTATAGCTAATGCAAGGATGCCAAAACCTAACCCAAAGGCTATGCGAAATTATTCAGTAAAACACAACTGAAAGGCCATCCAAAATTATTCGGTGAAAGCCAGACAAATGAAAAAGAAGTTTAGCAACTATTCCTAAGAGGTTTGAGCAATTGTTCCTCCAACTACTACTGTGCAACATACCCAATACTGCAACGTCGATCTTCAAGGCCGCTTAGCAGGAATGGGGCAAACTGCTTGAAGAACAGGATCTCCCTCTCTGAACCTCCAAAATTGCTAAAGTCCTCCCAGGGATTCCTTAACCTATTACCACAAGTCCTGTGGTTCAGAGCAGAATTTGCCTAGGTACATGCAGATCAAAGACTCAGGTATGTCAGCTGGCAATAGGAGGAAAACCCATAGGTAACATGACTCAGGATCTGCTGTCCCGAGTGAATGCTAACAGTTCCGACACGTCCTCTTTCCATGTCAAACCTACACTGGACACAACAACATTTTATGCAGATGAAAACTGCTTGTGCAAACTGCAATGCTAATGAATTAACAGTACTAATTCAGTGTGTATTAGATCAAAGATTACCTAGCAAAGTGAACCAGGGAATGCCATTGCTCCTTTGGGAAGTAAAACTTCTGTGCTGATGAAAGTACAGTACCATTTCTGTTTCTTCCAAAATTATATCACCATGTAAACAAGTTACTGCTGCTACTCCTGTGGGAGCTCCAGTGTGAAATCCATTCTAATATAAATGCGGCAACTCCTGCCGACAAGTAAGCTCCTTAAGCCCTTAAGTTAAACCGCAACTGACCCCGAGACCTGACGTTCCGTTGCAAATGCAATATCAAAAACAATATCTTAACGATGAAAACACATGAGCTGATGCAATCACTCAACAGAAACTCCACAACATCCCACACAGAAAGCAGGTTTGAGCAAGTACCTTGGCCAAACCAACCTGAGATAACTAGCACCTACTGCCAGCATTTGTGCTCCTCAAGTCCCATAGCTCATATCCCCATGCCCAGAGGTAAATGCAACTGAGCAACTTAGCTGTGTATTAGCACTGAATGCGGAGTGAAGCTAACTGTATGGATGCACATGAAATAACAACAACCTCCATGCACAGTTCTACCCTGACACCCAAGCCTGAAAACAGGTTCATGGAAATAAATGATGGAGGAAATCCCATCTGATGTGGATGCAAAATAGAATTCTTAAGCTCCCTTGCCCCTGACTCTAATGTCCATAAGGTAATGCAGTAAATACCTCAGTGTGCATCCCTTCTCTGAAAACGAACATGAAACTAGTGCTGTGGAGGATAGAACTATATTTCGTGTAGTTAACATCATGCTAGTGAGGCAAATATGACTGATATTTCGTAAGCCTGGTCCTGACATATGCTAGTAATGACCACCTGTAAATTGAAATTGTAAACCACATAATGGCCTCTGGGATCACTTGAGGTATACAGTGAGAAGAAAGAAAATAAATATATAAAATAATAATGCCTAGGCCTTGTCTGCCAACCTAAAGATATTAAGTCTTAGAGGTCACCAAGGCACATAGCCAAGGCTCGGGAGGCAATCAGAGGTGCTTCCTGTGCTCAGGCGGTGCTCTTTGTGGTCAGCTCGCCATCCATGAGCACTTAGCAGGCTCCACCTAACATATGTGACTTGGCCAGCACCACAATGCGCTGTAGTGGAAACAAACATCCCTCACCTGGATCAAAGGGCACTGCTCCAAGCAGAAGGCTAGCATGCCACCTCATAGCCAGAGGCATGTCTGTAAAACAACTCAAGAAGGGCATTATTATAAGCATGCATGCAATTACAGTACTAGATAGGGCCATTATCAGAGGCATATACTGAAACCATACGTAATGTAATTTGCGCTATACATGGCTGCTGTCTCCATATGTCATCAATAAAGCGCTCTAGTTAATATTTTATATGTAAAAAATGGCCATTATCAGAGGCCTATGTTCAAACCATACTTAATGAACTTTGCACACTACAGGTCTGCTGTCCCATATGTCACCAATATTGTCAAACATGATGAGTTGGAAGTTATATAATGACTGAATTAATATGTCCACATCTTGAAGCAATCCCCTGATGGAAATAGCAGCAACTGACCTCTCCATAGTGCCATGAAAAAGCAGCAGTATCTGACCTCACCAAGATGGCCACCAGCAGATGGTGTAAGCTTTAAGGTATGCAGCAAGGAGGGCAGAAGTATGTCATGGGACCTACAGAAGGTGACCTGTACTCCCTTTCTACTACCACGATGAATAGCACAATTGCTCAAACCAAATGAACCACGAAGGAACTGACCACCACTAACACATGGATAGTGGTCAGAGCTGCTACAATCCCAATCCCAATCCCAGAAAGTGGAGAAGAGAACCAACTGAAAGTAACAGGATAGATCATAAGGAATGCCAAGCCAAATGCAAAGCGGAGATAAGGAGGGCAAAAAAGGACTTTGAGAAGAAATTAGCGTTGGAAGCAAAAATACATAGTAAAAATTTTTTTAGATACATTAAAAGCAGGAAACCGGCCAAAGAGTCGGTTGGGCCGCTGGACGAAAATGGTGTTAAAGGGGCGATCAAGGAGGACAAAGCCGTAGCGGAGAAATTAAATGAATTCTTTGCTTCGGTCTTCACCGAGGAGGATTTGGGGGGGACACCAGTGCCGGAAAGAATATTTGAAGCGGGGGAGTCGGAGAAACTAAACAAATTCTCTGTAACCTTGGAGGATGTAATAGGTCAGTTCAGCAAGCTGAAGAGTAGTAAATCACCGGGACCTGATGGTATTCATCCCAGAGTATTAATAGAACTAAAAAATGAACTTGCGGAGCTACTGTTAGAAATATGCAATCTGTCCCTAAAATCGAGTGTAGTACCGGAAGACTGGAGGGTAGCCAATGTTACTCCGATTTTTAAGAAGGGTTCCAGAGGAGATCCGGGAAATTATAGACCGGTGAGTCTGACGTCGGTGCCGGGCAAGATGGTGGAGGCTATTATTAAGAATAAAATTGCAGAGCATATACAAAAACATGGACTGATGAGACAAAGTCAGCACGGATTTAGTGAAGGGAAGTCTTGCCTCACCAATCTAATGCATTTTTTTGAGGGGGTAAGCAAACATGTGGACAATGGGGAGCCGGTTGACATTGTATATCTGGATTTTCAGAAGGCGTTTGACAAAGTGCCGCACGAAAGACTCCTGAAGAAATTGCAGAGTCATGGAATCGGAGGTAGAGTACTATTATGGATTAAGAACTGGTTGAAAGATAGGAAGCAGAGAGTAGGATTGCGTGGCCAGTATTCTCAGTGGAGGAGGGTAGTTAGTGGGGTCCCGCAGGGGTCTGTGCTGGGTCCGTTGCTTTTTAATGTATTTATAAATGACCTAGAGATGGGAATAACTAGTGAGGTAATTAAATTCGCCGATGACACAAAATTATTCAGGGTCGTCAAGTCGCAGGAGGAATGTGAACGATTACAGGAGGACCTTGCGAGACTGGGAGAATGGGCGTGCAAGTGGCAGATGAAGTTCAATGTTGACAAGTGCAAAGTGATGCATGTGGGTAAGAGGAACCCGAATTATAGCTACGTCTTGCAAGGTTCCGCGTTAGGAGTTACGGATCAAGAAAGGGATCTGGGTGTCGTCGTCGATGATACGCTGAAACCTTCTGCTCAGTGTGCTGCTGCGGCTAGGAAAGCGAATAGAATGTTGGGTGTTATTAGGAAGGGTATGGAGTCCAGGTGTGCGGATGTTATAATGCCGTTGTATCGCTCCATGGTGCGACCGCACCTGGAGTATTGTGTCCAGTACTGGTCTCCGTATCTCAAAAAAGATATAGTAGAATTGGAAAAGGTACAGCGAAGGGCGACGAAAATGATAGTGGGGATGGGACGACTTTCCTATGAAGAGAGGCTGAGAAGGCTAGGGCTTTTCAGCTTGGAGAAGAGACGGCTGAGGGGAGATATGATAGAAGTGTATAAAATAATGAGTGGAATGGATCGGGTGGATGTGAAGCGACTGTTCACGCTATCCAAAAATACTAGGACTAGAGGGCATGAGTTGAAGCTACAGTGTGGTAAATTTAAAACGAATCGGAGAAAATTTTTCTTCACCCAACGTGTAATTAGACTCTGGAATTCGTTGCCGGAGAACGTGGTACGGGCGGTTAGCTTGACGGAGTTTAAAAAGGGGTTAGATAGATTCCTAAAGGACAAGTCCATAGACCGCTATTAAATGGACTTGGAAAAATTCCGCATTTTTAGGTATAACTTGTCTGGAATGTTTTTACGTTTGGGGAGCGTGCCAGGTGCCCTTGACCTGGATTGGCCACTGTCGGTGACAGGATGCTGGGCTAGATGGACCTTTGGTCTTTCCCAGTATGGCAATACTTATGTACTTATGTACTTATGTATTTAGTTACTTATTTATATGTTAAATTTAAATACAGACATCAATCACAGTTCTCAAACTCCGCAACCTACCCAATTTCTTTCCTTCCAACCTGCTAAAAGTATTAAAATTGAATATTCGCTAACACAGCTATTGCAAAAACCCACAAAGTGTTTACACTACACACCAGGGAATGGAAAAGTCACTGCTTTTCGGACTCCAGATGGCACGGTCCCAGAGGACATAATATCAGATGGTGAATGCAAGTGCACCCCTTGTGGAAGATTGGTCTGGAAAACGCCATTCCCAAAGCTAGTCAGGTATGGTGGACACCTGTGGTGCTGACCAGGAAGCACCTGCAGTGCAGCAGAAAGCCATTGCCCATGGAGGAACCGCTTCTACTTTACCTAGCAGTTAGAACTCATGTCTCTTACAAGGCACACCGCCAACTTTCATGTGGGGCATAAACCAGAACCCCCAAGCCAAACCCAAAGCTCATCATGAGACCAAGTATTAGGTCTTGTTTGCCAGAGGGATTAAATACTTATTTCCCTCTGCAGAATGCAAATAAATTCATATACTTTCCACAATGTGATTTTCCGGATTTAATTTGTGATGTGCTATCTCTCACTGTTACCAATAACCTACCCTTCAATTATGGGCTGCTCATGTCTTTGTCAGTGGGCAAACTTACAAAATCAGCAAGTGATCAAATACTTATTTCCACCACTGTATGACTTGCCCAAAGTCACAAGGAGCAGCACTGGGAATTGAACCCATGTTGCCAGGACCAAAGCCCACTGCACTAACCATTAAGCCACTCCTCCTCTGTTTTGGATGTATCGCATTTGGATGTCTTTTGTTCGAAAATGGACCAAAAAAAGGACATCCAAATCACAAGATGTCCACCGCATTTTTAAACTATTGAGGAAACTACACTTCTCCTTTCTTCCTCAAAATGTACCACCTGTTCCTCTGATCCCATTCCCACCCACCTTCTTAATGCCATCTCTCCTGCTCTTATTCCTTTTATCTGTCACATTCTCAACCTCTCACTTTCCACTGCAACTGTCCCTGCTGCCTTTAAACATGCTGTGGTCACACCTCTCCTTAAGAAACCTTCACTCGACCCTACTTGTCCCTCTAATTACCGACCCATCTCCCTCCTTCCTTTTCTCTCCAAATTACTCGAGCGTGCTGTTCACCGCCGCTGCCTTGATTTTCTCTCCTCACATGCTATTCTTGACCCACTACAATCTGGTTTTCGCCCTCTCCACTCAACCGAAACTGCGCTTACTAAAGTCTCCAATGACCTATTACTGGCTAAATCCAGAGGTCAATATTCCATCCTCATTCGTCTTGATCTTTCCGCTGCTTTTGACACTGTCGATCACAGCATACTTCTCGATACCCTGTCCTCACTTGGATTCCAGGGCTCTGTCCTTTCCTGGTTCTCTTCCTACCTCTCCCTCCGCACCTTTAGCGTTCACTCTGGTGGATCCTCTTCTACTTCTATCCCTCTGCCTGTCGGCGTACCTCAGGGTTCTGTTCTTGGTCCCCTCCTCTTTTCTATCTACACTTCTTCCCTTGGTTCATTAATCTCATCCCATGGCTTTTCCTACCATCTCTATGCTGATGACTCCCAAATCTACCTTTCTACCCCTGATATCTCACCTTGCATCCAAACCAAAGTTTCAGCGTGCTTGTCTGACATTGCTGTCTGGATGTCTCAACGCCACCTGAAATTAAATATGACCAAAAACGAGCTTCTCATTTTCCCCCCCAAACCCACCTCCCCGCTCCCCCCGTTTTCTATTTCTGTTGATGGCTCTCTCATTCTCCCTGTCTCCTCAGCTCGAAACCTTGGGGTCATCTTTGACTCTTCTCTCTCCTTCTCTGCTCATATCCAGCAGATTGCCAAGACCTGTCGTTTCTTTCTTTACAACATCCGTAAAATCCGCCCCTTTCTTTCCGAGCACTCTACCAAAACCCTCATCCACACCCTTGTCACCTCTCGTTTAGACTACTGCAATCTGCTTTTTGCTGGCCTCCCACTTAGTCACCTCTCCCCTCTCCAGTCGGTTCAAAACTCTGCTGCCCGTCTCATCTTCCGCCAGGGTCGCTTTACTCATACTACCCCTCTCCTCAAGACCCTTCACTTGCTCCCTATCCGTTTTCGCATCCTGTTCAAACTTCTTCTACTAACCTATAAATATACTCACTCTGCTGCTCCCCAGTATCTCTCCACACTCGTCCTTCCCTACACCCCTTCCCGTGCACTCCGCTCCATGGATAAATCCTTCTTATCTGTTCCCTTCTCCACTACTGCCAACTCCAGACTTCGCGCCTTCTGTCTCGCTGTACCCTACGCCTGGAATAAACTTCCTGAGCCCCTACGTCTTGCCCCATCCTTGGCCACCTTTAAATCTAGACTGAAAGCCCACCTCTTTAACATTGCTTTTGACTCGTAACCACTTGTAACCACTCGCCTCCACCTACCCTCCTCTCTTCCTTCCCGTTCACATTAATTGATTTGATTTGCTTACTTTATTTATTTTTTGTCTATTAGATTGTAAGCTCTTTGAGCAGGGACTGTCTTTTTTCTATGTTTGTGCAGCGCTGCGTATGCCTTGTAGCGCTATAGAAATGCTAAATAGTAGTAGTAGTAGTAATAGACATCTATCTTTTCGAAAATGACCTTCTTTCCTATTCAGAATTTGGACATTTTTGTAAAACGTCCAAATTCTGATTTAGACGTTCTATCAAAAATGCCCCTGATAGTAATATTTCATGGTTAACTGTGTCAAAGTTAGCACAGATGTTGAACTGTAGGAACACCATCTCGCCGCCCTGACACAGAACCTGCCTGACCTCAGAGGTCAGAGATAACAGTAAAGTTTCAGGGCTGTGGAAAGATTAGAATGCATGTTGAGATCCATAAAGTAGATTAAGAGAGGCATAATTGAACGAAAACGCCTATCTCCATGGGCGTTTATCTCCGAGAACGGGTCCGTGAAGGGGCGGACCCAAGCGTATTTTCGAAAAAATTAGACGTCCATGTTTTATTCGCCAAGTTATGAGCTGGGCGTTTTTGCTTTTCAGCGATAATGGACAATGAAATCGCCCAGCTCAAAAACGAATAAATCCAAGGCATTTGTTCGTGGGAGGGGCCAGGAGTCGTAGTGCACTGGTCCCCCTAACATGCCAGGACACCAACCAGGCACCCTAGGGGGCACTTTTACAAAATCAGAACAAAAGGTAAAAGAGCTCCCAGGTGCATAGCACCCTTCCCTTGTGTGTAGAGCCCCCCAAATCCCCCTCAAAACCCACTGCCCACAAGTCTACACCATTACTATAGCCCTAAGGAGTGAAGGGGGGCACCTACATGTGGGTACAGTGGGTTCGGGGGGGGGTTGGACGACTAAGCATTAAGCAGCACAATTGTAACAGGTAGGGGGGGGATGGGCCTGGGTCCACCTGCCTGAAGTCCACTGCACCCCCTAACAACTGCTCCAGGGACCTACATACTGCTGCCAGGGAGGTGGGTATGACATTTGAGGGTCAAAATAAAAAGTTGTGAAACATCATTTTTTGAGGTGGGAGGGGGTTTATGACCACTGGGGGAGTCAGGGGAGGTCATCCCCGATTCCCTCCAGTGGTCATCTGGTCATTTAGGGCACTTTTTGGGGCCTTATTCATGAAAAAACAGGGTCCAAGAAAAGTGCCCTAAATTCTAGCTAAAAACGCATACTTTTGTCCCATTATCTGTGAAATGCGCCCATCTCTGTTCGGCAGATAACCACGCCCCAGTTCCGCCTTCGCCACACCTCTGACACGCCCCCATAAACTTTGTCCGCATCCGCAACGGAGTGCAGTTGAAAACGCCCAAAAATCGGCTTTCGATTATACCGCTTTATTCGTTTTTGTGAGATAAACGTCCATCTCCCGATTTAGGTCGGAACTTGGGCGTTTTTCTCGTTCGATTATAAGCTGGTTAGGGCACTTTTTGGGGCCTTATTCGTGAAAAAACAGGGTCCAGGAAAAGTGTCCTAAATTCTAGCTAAAAACGCATACTTTTTTCCCATTATCAGTGAAATGCGCCCATCTTTGTTCGGCAGATAACCACGCCCCAGTTCCGCCTTCGCCACACCTCTGACACACCCCCATAAACTTTGTCCGCATCCACGACGGAGTGCAGTTGAAAACGTCCAAAAATCGGCTTTCGATTATACCGCTTTATTCGTTTTTGTGAGATAAACGTCCATCTCCCGATTTAGGTCGGAACTTGGGCGTTTTTCTCGTTCGATTATAAGCAGGTAAGTCTTTCAATGTAATCAGATGACTAAGACCCCACAACAAATTCTACCAGTTTAGTAAGAAATGGAATATTAGTAATAGGCCTAAAGTAAGAAACCTGAGATAAATCACCATCTACCTGTTTAGGAATTGGAGTCAGTACAATATTCCCCATATCATGGGTATATAAGTATATAAGTATATAAGTAATGCCATACTGGGAAAAGACCAAGGGTCCATCAAGCCCAGCATCTTGTCCACGACAGCGGCCAATCCAGGCCAAGGGCACCTGGTAAGCTTCCCAAACGTACAAACATTCTATACATGTTATTCCTGGAATTTTGGATTTTTCCAAGTCCGTTTAGTAGCGGTTTATGGACTTGTCCTTTAGGAAACCGTCCAACCCCTTTTTAAACTCTGCTAAGCTAACCGCCTTCACCACATTTTCCGGCAATGAATTCCAGAGTTTAATTACACGTTGGGTGAAGAAACATTTTCTCCGATTTGTTTTAAATTTACTACACTGTAGTTTAATCGCATGCCCCCTAGTCCTAGTATTTTTGGAAAGCGTGAACAGACGCTTCACATCCACCTGTTCCACTCCACTCATTATTTTATATACCTCTATCATGTCTCCCCTCAGCCGTCTCTTCTCCAAGCTGAATAGCCCTAGCCTCCTTAGTCTTTCTGCATAGGGAAGTCGTCCCATCCCCGCTATCATTTTAGTCGCCCTTCGCTGCACCTTTTCCAATTCTACTATATCTTTCTTGAGATGCGGCGACCAGAATTGAACACAATACTCAAGGTGCGGTCGCACCATGGAGCGATACAACGGCATTATAACATCCTCACACCTGTTTTCCATACCTTTCCTAATAATACCCAACATTCTATTCGCTTTCCTAGCCACAGCAGCACACTGAGCAGAAGGTTTCAGCGTGTTATCGACGACGACACCCAGATCCCTTTCTTGGTCCGTAACTCCTAACGAGGAACCTTGCATGACGTAGCTATAATTCGGGTTCTTTTTTCCCACATGCATCACCTTGCACTTGCTCACATTAAACGTCATCTGCCATTTAGCCGCCCAGTCTCGTAAGGTCCTCTTGTAACTTTTCACAATCCTGTCGTGAGTTAACGACTTTGAATAACTTTGTGTCATCAGCAAATTTAATTACCTCGCTAGTTACTCCCATCTCTAAATCATTTATAAATATATTAAAAAGCAGCGGTCCTAGCACAGACCCCTGAGGAACCCCACTAACTACCCTTCTCCATTGTGAATACTGCCCATTTAACCCCACTCTCTGTTTCCTATCCTTCAACCAGTTTTTAATCCACAATAGGACATTTCCTCCTATCCCATGACCCTCCAATTTCCTCTGTAGCCTTTCATGAGGTACCTTGTCAAACGCCTTTTGAAAATCCAGATACACAATCCAGCTTATAATTGAAAAAGAAAAACGCCTATATTGCGACCCAAATCGGGAGATAGACGTTTATCTCACAAAAACGAATAAAGCGGTATAATCGAAAGCCGAATTTGGACATTTTCAACTGCACTCCGTCGGGGATGCGGACAAAGTTGATGGGGGCGTGTCGAAGGCATGGTGAAGGTGGAACTGGGGCGTGGTTATCGGGCGATCAGAGATGGGCGCCTTTCGCCGATAATGGAAGAAAAATATGCGTTTTTAGCGAGAATTTAGGGCACTTTTCCTGGACCCTGTTTTTCCATGAATAAGGCCCCAAAAAGTGCCCTAAATGACCAGATGACCACTGGAGGGAATCGGGGATGACCTCCCCTGACTCCCCCAGTGGTCACAAACCCCCTCCCACCACAAAATATGCCGTTTCACAACTTTTTATTTTCACCCTCAAATGTCATACCCACCTCCCTGGCAGCAGTATGCAGGTCACTGGAGCAGTTATTAGGGGGTGCAGTGGACTTTAGGCAGGTGGACCCAGGCCCATCCCCCCCACCTGTTACAATTGTGCTGCTTAATGCTTAGTCGTCCAACCCCCCCAAACCCACTGTACCCACATGTAGGTGCCCCCCTTCACCCCTTAGGGCTATAGTAATGGTGTAGACTTGTGGGCAGTGGGTTTTGAGGGGCATTTGGGGGGCTCAACACACAAGGGAAGGGTGCTATGCACCTGGGAGCTCTTTCACCTTTTTTTTTGTTTTTGTAAAAGTGCCCCCTAGGGTGCCCGGTTGGTGTCCTGGCATGTGAGGGGGACCAGTGCACTACGACTCCTGGCCCCTCCCACGAACAAATGCCTTGGATTTATTCGTTTTTGAGCTGGGCGCTTTCATTTTCCATTATCACTGAAAAACAAAAACGCCCAGCTCACAAATTGTCGAATAAAACATGGACGTCTATTTTTTGCGAAAATACAGTTCAGTCCGCCCCTTCACGGACCCGTTCTCGGAGATAAACGCCCATGGAGACAGACGTTTTTGTTCAAATATGCCCCTCCACATCAACCGACTCCCCTTTGTCCACATGTTTGCTTACTCCTTCAAAGAATTGAAGTAAATTGGTCAGGCAAGATTTCCCCACACAAAAGCCGTGCTGACTCGGTCTCAGTAATCCATGTCCTCGGATGTGCTCTGTAATTTTGTTTTTAAACCAACCAGAAGCCAGAGTAGTGCTAACAAAAAAAGCTGGTCAATTCAATAACTCAGGAGAAGGATCTTTCAACAGAAAAGAAGGTATTCTATCTAAAGACACTTCAGCAATATTGATCATAAATATACTGAACTTTTCCTAAGGACACTTTGGCAATATAGCTCATGAAAATACTAAACAGAGTGAACCCGCCAAAAAGGCGGTAAATAAATCCTAATAAATAAATAAAATAAACTTTGCTGAAATCCAAGCACACCACATGAAGCCTAAGCCCCTTATCTAATTCTCTACTCACACAAAGAAACTGATCAAATTTGCTTGACACATCCTCCCTCTTTTCAAACCATTATGTTCTGGATCCTGCAACACACAGAATTAAATTTTTTAACATAGCACAACATAACATTTTAGGGGTAGATATTCAGTGGAATTTAACCAGGTAGGAAGGCTCCTACCTGATTAAATTCTTCTGGCAGGCTATACCACTGATATTTAACAGCACTTAAACATTAAATATTAGCACAGACCTCCGTGGTACTGTTCAGTTAGTGCCAGGGTGGTTTGAGAGTGGAGTTAGGATTGAGCTGGGACTAAGTACCCAGATAAAGTTAGCACTATGTCATGAAATGCCTAGCCACCCACCTGGGGCTACCCCACAGCCACTTAGAGGGTCTATCCCCAGCATAGCTCAGGTCCATCTGCATCTGCCACTTGTGCTGTACACTAGCACCCTCCTCCTGCCAACTGGGTCACAGCCACCTCTTTGGTGAGTGTCCTGCTGTCAAATTATTCCCATTGATTCCTAGGTTACTGGGGCCACACTCCCAGTGGTCCCATAGTTCTTAGAAAGCACCCACAGACCCAATACACAAACCACCAGGATTCTTAGTCATTCCAGACAAGTAGAGGCAATAAACTAAAAATGTTTATTGTCATGAAAAATTAGAACAATGAACAGAAAAGGTGCAATCAGCAAAACAATAACAGGTAACTAAAATACGGATCAAATATAACACTATCTAAACATTTGTTTACTATCTAAATAGTACCTGGGGAGATCAGGACATATAGCTGCTCACAGGTTATCAAATATAACTGTTCACAGGACCTCAGCAAAGAGGTCTTTCTCTCTCTTCTTCATGGCAAAGACTGGAGAAAAAGCCAGTACATCCTAGCTGAAATTGAGCTCCTGAGCCAATCAGAGCCCAGAACAACAAGTTTTAAAAGTAACTGGCCTCATCACTGCAGGTTAACTTCTTCTCTGTGTGCTAACTAAAGAAGGAACAGTCATTTCTCTGTAACAGCTTTAAACATAAACTTGCACCACCTGATGGCCAAACTAGAGAGATACACTTCAAGAAATAATCAATACAATTGATAGGCTTAAAACCCACTGTTTTGTTGCACCTCCCTCAAGAGAGAGACCCCAAACTGCAGCCTCTATAGACCTCTGGTTGGGTCTCAACAGTCCAGTGTCAGGGCATTTCTGGCTCTTCCTATCTAGAGAGTCTATCAGCATTACCATGTTCATTGCCCTTCCAGTGCTTATAACAGAAGCTTTCACCACACTCAGTACATGCTAACAGTTTTAATCCTGTATGCTTCAATTTGTGAATAGTGAGGAGTATCTTCTGACAGAAGCTTTTATCACACTCAGCATATGCTACTCCTGTGTGGATTCTCTGGTGCTTTGTTAGCTGTGATTTATAAATAAAGCTTTTCCTACATTCAGTGCATGTAAACGGATTCAATCGTGAATGGATTCTGTGCTGCTTTGACAATAATTTCCTGCAACTGAAACTTTTCTTATATTCCGTACTTGAAACTGGTCTCTTTTATGGGTGAAATTTTGCATTTCTTGAGGAGCTTTCTTCCTGATTGAAGCTAATGTCATAACCAGGACATGAAGATATTCTGTTATGAATGCTTTCCTGATGTTCTGTAATGTTTGCTTTATTGATACAGCTTTTTCCATATTCTACACTTGTACAAATTCCAGTTTCTTTATTATTTTTCAGGTGCTGCATTAGCTCTTTCTTCATACTGAAATCTTTCTCACACTTAGAGCATATAAAATGTGCCTCTTTTGTACATGTTTCCGGTTGTCCTTGTAGTTCTCCTTTTTGACTGAAGGTTTTTCCATAGTCTGTGCATTTAGATGGTCTCTTTCAGTGTCAGATCCCTCGGGTAATGTCCCTGCTAGAAGGTCAGGTATGGATTCACTATCCTAACACTGTTCTGGTGGGCTACACACAGCTAGTACTATGGCTGTGCAATTTGCATAGACTTCTAACATATTTACATGAAAGGTACACTGCTTTCTGTCTTGAGAGTCCATAGATATAACATAGTTTGTATCATTCAGGCGCCTTATGACTTTGTTAGGTCCCGCCCAATTAGCCTGAAGTTTATTCTGACGTACTGGGACTAAAACAAGTACCTGTTGGCCCTCATAAAATTCTCTATTTTAGGCCTTGCAATCATACCAGGTCTTTTGCTTAGTCTGAACCGCATGCAAGTTATCTGTGACAAAGCCCATAAGGTCTTCTAATTTCTATTGCATATTAACTACATATTCAACTACAGTGGTGTCAGAGTTGATCTCCCAATGTTCTCTTATTAGGTCGAGGCCCTTTCACCTTCCAGCCATAAAGTAGTTCAAATGGGGAGAACCCTGTAAACTCCTGGGGTACTTCTCTGTATGCAAACAGTAGATAGGGCAAGTAATTCTCCCAGTCTCATTCTCCTGTCTCCCGGGCACCAATCTGAATACTGGCCTATGTCAGGTAACTTCTAGTGGCCACTAAAGACCTGGATATTCAATACCAGTGTCTGGCATTGAATATCCAGGTCAGATTCAGTCTGTAATAGTCAGCTTCTTTAAGATCATTCACTTACCATAGGCTGAATATCAAGAAGTTAATTTATAACATGCCTTACCACCAAAATGTCCAAGGTCAGATACAGCAATCTATTCCAACCGATAAAAAAAAAGCAATGTACTTCAGTATTCTTTTTCTTTGTAGTGAACACAATACTCCAAGTAAGGCCTCACCTGGAGTATTGTGTTCAGTTTTGGAGGCTGTATCTTGCTATAGATGTAAAAAGACTGGAAGCGGTGCAAAGAAAAGCTACAAAAATGGTATGGGATTTGCGTTGCAAACCGTACAAGGAGAGACTTACTGATCTGAACATGTATACCTTGGAGGAAAGGAGAAACAGGGGTGACATGATACAGATGTTCAAATATTTGGAAGGTATTAATCCGCAAACGAACCTTTTCCAGAGACGGGAAGGTAGCAGAACTAGAGGACATGAATTGAGGTTGAAGGGGGGCAGACTCAGGAGTAATGTCAGGAAGTATTTTTTCATGCAAAAGTTTTCAATATGTCTCTGCCAATGTTTATGGAATTTTGTTTTTCACAATGGTTAACAGCCAATCTAAACAAAGTATAGAAGAAGGTGGATAATCATGCACAATACACAGCAATGTCATAGATCCTAGCAGTTCTGTCTATAATCAAAAGCTCATTAACTGAAAAGAAGTTGACTATACCTTTCAGAAAAGAGTATGTACTACTACTACTACTTAACATTTCTAAAGCGCTGCCAGGGTTACGCAGCGCTGTACAACAGAAGGACAATCCCTGCTCAAAGAGCTTATAAGATACATGTTATAGACTAGAACAAAGACCAAATATCTAGAATGTTAAAATGGCTTACCCATGTAAATTTATTTATTTCTGCATTCTTGTATCCCACTGTTATCCAAAAACAAGTTTCGGTTCAAAGTGACTTACAGTTTACATTTTAGGTGAGAATTGCAGCAGGGCCACTGACAGACTGAACTGGGCCCGGGGCAGGGCTCCCGCTGCCTGGCCCAGGGCAGGGCCGCTGCCTCTCCCCCCCCCCCCTCAATCGTCGTACGCTGCCACCCTCCTGATCACTGCCACTGCCGCCGCAGCCCCCCCCCCATCGCTGCCGCAACAGGAAATACTTTGGCTGGCAGGGATCCCAAGGCCCCCGCCAGCAGAAGATGTCTTCCTACAGCTCTGACTGCCTGCCCCTGTGGCTGCTTTTTCTCTCAGGGCATGCTCGATTTCAAAACCGAGTATGCACGCCTGAGAGGAAAAGCAGCTGCTCAGTAGAGCGGCGCTGGAGGAAGCTCCGGGTCCTCCCCAGCCTCAAAGGGGGGCCCGGCACCAGAGTTCTCTCTCTCCTGCTCCTGCTCGGGTCCCATCAGGAGCAGGAAAGAGAGAGAGAGACCCCAACGCTGGGCCCCCATTGGAGGCCCGGCAGGGCCATGCCAAGGGTCTCTGGTGCCCCCCTGCAGACTATCAGTTGGTGCCCCCCCCCCGTCTCACTTCTTCATTAGATGTTTCTCCATTGCTACCTGTCTTTCCTTTAGACTGAAAACTACAGGCCCAGCCAGACCTGACAAAAGGGTCTACCACACCCTTCAATGTCAAGCATATACTAGAAAACTGTAAATTAGCTTACACAGGAAAGCAGTTTAAAAAAATAAACACAATTCCTGCTGTTTCTTAACACTACTCTCCAGAGAAAGCACTGCCTTTATAAAGAGGCTTTTCAGTGGGACTTAGCCTATTAAAAACTACTTAACACTATTAGCATAATTAGGAATGGCCAGCCCTTGTAACTGCAGAGACCTAAGCTTTGATTATGCATGTTCCTGTCTTTGTTACAGGGGGGGGGGGTCTCCATCTCATTTACACAGTCTGACCTCCCTGGCTCACTGGGAGCCCAGTCTCTTGGAGACTGCTATACATTGCAAAATAAGATATCAGATGTAAATACTCAAAGTGGACATATTCCAAACACTAAAATGAAAATAAAATGATTTTTTTTCTACCTTTGTTGGCTGGTGACTTTCTTTTTCTGATCATGCTGGCCCAGTATCTGATTCTGTTGCTGGTATCTGTCCTCTTAACTCTGTTTCCAAGGCTTCCTTTCCACTGTATGTATCCCTCATTGATAAGTCTCTGACTCTAAAGTTTAGCAATTTCATTAAAGCAAAATGTATTTTCAAATATCACAAACTCTCCCTATCCAAGCAGAATGTTTTATATAAAAACAAACACACAAAAAAAGCAATCAGATTTTTACTTACCAGCTATTCTACACTATACGTCAGCTAAACTTCCTCTTTGAACCTCAGCCAATTAAATGGATTCTAGCTGTAGCTATGATAATTATGTACACATCATTGCAGTCATGCCCTCTTCTCAGTGTACATGCTCAAAAAACAAAAACTTTGAACCACTTACAGATAACAATTACACTATTTATTTTTTATTTCTCCCCAGTCTCACTTGCACACCTGCCTCCAAACCTGTTCTCTTTAATTTGAATGTTGTTCCAGCTTACCCTGAATGAAAGTTGTTCACACACCAAAGCCATAAATAGCTGCTGGTTGTACTCTTTCAAACAGCTTTAGCAGAGCAGAGTGTCTGTCTCAGCACTGGTGGGCTACCTTCACTTCCTGATGCGGGCAGGGGAGAGAGGAGAATCACAACTTCAGGTAAAAGATTTTGCAAGTGAGTGGCGCCCTCTAGAGGTCGGCGCCCCCCTGCATTGCTTACCTTGCTTACCGTGTCAGCACGGCCCTGAGGCCCGGGCCCGGGAAATTTTGACACCCCCCCCCCCCCCCGACCCTCCCTTTTGGCAGCCCTGAATTGCACTAGTATTTTACCACTTCCTTAGAGAGGACATCGATAGTCTGTGTGTTTATCTATCAGATCTTCAAGGTAGTCTGTGTATTTATCTGTGGAGTTTTGGGACAGGAAGTGCACTTCAAAGAGGTACGAATAAGAAATAATTTTCTGTATAGGTTGACATAAGTAACACATTGATGCTCTAGTGTATTCAAAATAATGCATGTGCACATAATTCTATACATAATGAAGGTCTTTTTCAAGGTCAGGAATGCTAGCAAATTTTGAAAGGGAAACTCCCCATGGAGATTCCTTTTCAAATTCTGCTGTGCAGGTGGTGCTGTAAGGAGGCTTTTCCCCACATATTTTGCAGGTGCAAAGTATGCCGGGAAAGCAGAAGGAGGCAGACAAGGGGATTTCAACAAAACTCCTGGTACATATTTCTGCTGACTCAGGCCTACTCCCCCACCCCCCCACCCCCATCCGCTATCTATGTTCCTCCATAGGGGCAATTTTCAAGGGGGGGTGTTTTCCAAAGATAAACAAAAAATTGATCAAGACATTTTTTTAAGGTCCCCCATATTTTCTCCGCAAAGGTCCCTCTATATATTACAAAGTCACAAGAAATACCATTTAGGTGGTCAGCAGTAATTGCAAAAGAATTTGGCCCAGCCCTGTTTGTATGATGGAATCTGTAGTTCCAGCTTTAATTTTGAAGAATAGAAACTATAAGTTCCATGGGTGAAGTGGAAAAGGGGAAGAACAAGGATTGATTCAGCCTGTCCCTGATGAGCTGGAACCATCCAATTACCTTTTCATGTGAATGAATTGAGTTGTATTGATATCTAGGTGTAGCACCAAGTGATGATAAGTGATGATATTTTGCTATTCACAACATTTTGGAATTAAAAACAAATAGGGCTGAAAGGCACTTCAAAATGTCATCTCATTAGAAAATTCTTATTAGCTTTGTATCTTAAATCATCTTCTCCTCCCACACACATAATAACTAGAAGTAACATCCTTGCTGCCCTGCAGAGATAAGAATATGGTATTGAGGGAAGCTGCCACTGTGAACCCTAGCCTGGAGCTGGAGAATAATGGAGAAGATTCCTATCGCACTGTGCTGTGGTTTGAGTTCCCTCAGGGCCTCTCCTTCAGGAAGGCATCTGTAAAGAAGGTATGAAAGTAAAAAGAAAACCATCTAATTAATAAAAAGAATGGAGGATTGAGGCTTTGAGCCATAGACTGAAGTAACTCTGAATTTGCAAATAGCAGCATTATATTACATGTTTATGAAACATCTACTACTATTCTCCTCCACAGTCCACTGGTAAGACCATTGTAAGTTGTGCTGAAATGTTGAAGCTGGAGGGTGAGGAGAAAGAAAACTCCAGCAAGGTATCCTGCAACATCAGCCATCCCATCTTCAGAAGGAATATTAAGGTTAGTCCAATCTGTGTACGACTGTTAGCTTTTGTAGTGGTAGGCAGGGAGCAATTTTTCCAGTATCACAATTTCAGGCTATAGTGGGTAGTAATTTCCTAATATGGAACCCAACAATGTGTGCTTGTAGTTAAGATGATTTCCCTAATGTGCGTCTACAAATATAAACAAAGAAATGGGAATGCAGGGTAGATTTGTGGCCATTACATAGAATGTAGAGATTGGAATTGAGATATCTGGGTGAGGACGTGTTCAGTTCCAATGGTATTTTAGAAAATTATCTGCCTATACAGAGCCTTTTAAAAAATATTTGCAGAAGTGCATATGTATTGGCCGGCTCATACAGCAGGAGCAGCCATTTTATAAAGATACAAATATAATGTGGAGGGGCATAAGCGAACGTCGCCGGCCAAATAGTTCACCGGCGATCTATTGTGGCGGCGGCGCCACAGCTGGCCGGAACCGTATTATCAAAAAAGATGGCCGGCCATTTTTTTTTCGATAATACAGTTTAGCCTGGCCAAATGGCTTGGATTTCACCAGGCTTGAGATGGCCAGGTTTGTTTTTCAGCGATAATGGAAAAAACTACAGGCGATCTCCAACCCGGCGAAATCCAAGCCATTTGGTCATGGGAGGAGCCAGCATTTGTAGCGCACTGGTCCCCCCTGACATGCCAGGACACCAACTGGGCACCGTAGACATGTGGGTACAGTGGGTTTTGGAGGGCTCCCATTACCAGCACAAGTGTTACAGGTAGGGGGGGATGGGTCTGGGTCCGCCTGCCTTAAGTGCACTGCGGTACCCACTAAAAGTGCTCCAGGGACCTGCATACACGCAGGCCTCTAGGACTTGTTGCTGCTGTATAAGCTTGGCACACCAGTTGACACCTGAAGACTAATTTCTTTGAAAAAGTCCTTTATTTGAATAAGCACGTTTACTCACAGTTAACTGCAGATCAGAGGTTGTGCCCCACTGGCAAAGAGTCTCCCTGGTATTGAGATTAGCAGTAGGTCAGAGCTGGCAGAATGCTGTACAATGCCCTCTTTCAGCCACATTCAAGGTAATAACTAAGTTCTCTAACGTGGCTAACACATGAAAGGGATCTAAAACTGGCTGACAAAAATGGCCACTACCTCATGGACTAACGGAAGTAAAACAGGGCACACTCTGACCCAGTTAGCAGGGGGAAAAGCAGCATGGGAGTACAGCCCAGTACCCTACACCCACCACAATGCATTGCTGATGTGACTTTGCAGTGCACCTAACAGAAAAGGTGTCACACTCACAACCAGGGAAAGGCTGTAGGAGGATAGAACACATTCTGCTGTCATGGAGGTGGGTACAGCATTTGAGTCTGGCATACAGGCTGGCAAAAAAGGTTTTTAATTTTATTTTTTAGTGTGGGAGGGGGTTGGTGACCACTGGGGGAGTATGGGGAGGTCATCCCCCATTCCCTCCAGTGGTCATCTGGTCAGTTGGGGCACCTTTTTGAGGCTTGGTCGTGAAAATAAAAGGACCAAGTAAACCCGGTGAAATACTGCTTATCGCCAGGGTTTTTTTTTTCCATTATCGGGAAAGCGGCGATGCTATCAAAAAAGCAGCTTTCAATTATACCGATTGAGGGGGTGCAGAAACCAAAAAAAGAGATACCAGATAGGAGGGGAGAGGGACCTAGGGGTGATGGTGTCCGAGGATCTGAAGGTGAAGAAGCAATGCAACAAGGCGGTGGCCCCAGCCAGAAGGATGCTAGACTGCATAGAGAAGAGTATAACCAGCAGAATAAAGGAGGTGTTAATGCCTCTGGAAAAGTCATTAGTGAGGCCCCATTTGGAGTATTGTGTTTGGTTTTGAAGGCCGTATCTTGCTAAGGATGTAAAAGACTTGAAGTGGTGCAAAGAAAAGCTGCAAAAATGGTATGGGATTTGTATTACAACACTTACAAGGAGAGACTTGCTGACCTGAACATGCTGGAGGAAAGGAAAAACAGGGGTGATATGATACAGATGTTCAAATATTTGAAAGGTATTAATCTGCAAAAAAATCTTTTCCAGAGATGGGAAAGTGGTAGAATTAGAGGACATGAATTGAGGTTGAAGGGGAGCAGACTCAGGAATGTCAGGAAGTAATTTTCTCATGGAGGGGGTGATACATACTTGGAATGCCCTTCCGTGGGAGGTGGTGGAAATGAAAATGGTAATGGAATTAAAAAATGAGTGGGATAAACAGAAAGGAATCCTGTTTAGAAGGAATGGATCCACAGAAGCTTAACGGAAATTGGGTGACAACACTGGTAATTGGGAAACAAAGCCAGTGCTGGGCAGATTTCTTTGGTCTGTGCCCTGAAAATGGTATAATATGTATACCTGACCTTGATTTGTCCTTATCAAGGTCAGGTATACATAGTAAGTATCACATACCATATGTAATGAGTTTATCTTGTTGGACAAACTGAATGGACCATACAAGTCTTTTTATCTGCTCTCACCTACTAAGTTGCTATGTTACCAAAGGTAGAGTTCCTTTTGATTGAAGCCACAGATTTCTCTCAGTGGGTCAATACGCCAACACATTCAGGTGTTTAGACCATTGATCTCTTGTTTACCTTGAGGATTTCAGTTGATTCACTGACCACTGTTACCGCTATTTCACTTTCTTGGACTGATCACATGTTGATGATCTTTGATTTGTCCTTCCCCATACCAGTAATCACATGAATACAGATAACTAGAATCTTGAGTGACCTGAAATCACTAGATAAAGTTCATTCTTGCTGCCCTTGCCAGGCCTTTTTGGGCACCTCTTTAGCACTAAGACTGGAAGATTAAGCCTTATATTGGCATGATTCAATCTTTCAGGCATTTAATGAGGTAACCCATTTATTCCTATGCTGATAAACACCCAAATCCATGTTAGCATCTGGACATCAGACTTTTTAAAAGCCAGCTCCTTAGAATGAAAAGGGTTGGATTTGAACCCATAGGCATTATATGAAGGAGACAAGGCAAAAGGCATTATATGAAGGAGCTAAAGAGGAAGAAGAGAGAAGAGACAGAAAGGACACAGGCTGCAGTTCCCTGGGTTAAGTTTGACCCCTGAAGGAAAGAATTAAAAGAGATGCCAGATACTGTTTATTCCCCAGAAGCAGGTGAAATGGACCAAAACACCATTTGTCATTTTTTGGTGTCCCCAATTATTTTGAAAAGTTGGCTCCTATGACAGGAACACTGTTCTGTGACCCAATCAGATCCCCATCACAAGTCAAAAGCTCTTTCTCAGCTCGATAGGGCTAACCAGACAGAACACATTGGGCTCAGACCCACCCAAAATTTATTCTCCCTTCGCCCTGCCAGCTGAAGACCTCCTCCCCAATGAACAAACTTACATCTTCGGTGGCTGCCAGCACTGTCCCCGAGTCTCTACTGCCAGCTGCAGGCCCTCCTTCCCCCCCCCCCCCCCCCACCCTGCATACATGCTCAGCTTTCACACATGCTCGAAACTGAGCATACATGGAAGCAGCAGATAGTGCCAGCTGACCAAGATATAAGTTCATTCAGTGGGAAAGAGGTCTTCAGCTGGCAGGGCTTGGGGATCCCTGACAGCGCAGTTATTTCATTTACTTTAGGAGGGGTGCCAGGAGGGGCGGTGGAAATCAAATTATGGTTTTGTTTTCGTTGCAGGGAGGGGCGGAGGTGAAATTTATGGCCCACCCACTTTGAGCTTGGGCCTGCCCTATATCAGCTGTCTGGCTAGGCGGCTGCAGAACAGCAGTCTCTGTCAATCACACACACTGTGAACCTGATTTTATAACAGGGCACCTATGTGAAATGTTGCAAAACGTATCTATTTAATAATAGCAACATAGGTGCCCATGTGCCTTTATAAAATAATCACCTAGAATCAGCCCCAGGAGCCTCCAAATCCTGTTGCACAAATTTATACCTGTTTTGATGAAAGTGTAAATGCATGTGTGTACTATATGCATGTATAATACTTTTACCAGGGGTTCACGAGGATGATAATATCATATACCTGCTTAAACACAATCCTCTTCAAATGAGTATATAGTAATGAGTTTTTTTTAATTTTTATGTTTTTATATATATCATCTAAGACGGAAGGAAAAAGCCTCAATTGACTCATTTTAAGGCTCCAAGCCCAACATTTCACAGAGTTCACAACATCATCTTTGGCTTTAAAAACCTCCCTTAAGTCTTTAGTTAATGTATTTATTTAAATTCTTAGAAAAAATGAGCTAGTACTTAGCTTGTAGCTATATCTTCTTTACAGCCGTTCCATTCCACTATATGCATGTACTCATGTATTTTATAAAATATATGTATATATCACAACTTCACCCCAGCTCTACCCAAACTATGCACCCAGGAATGTCTGCATGTCTTTCTATGCAACTAGATTTCACACATGTAAACTCCACACAATTTTGTAAGTGCATTTTGCCATATATTAAACATTCTTGACATGCGGAAAAAGCTTTGTAAAAATACCCCCACCTGTTTTAACTTTTTTGCTTAGGCAGTTAGCAGGCTTTTGCAGGGAGATACAAACTTAACATACTGTAACAGTGATAGGTGTTTCATGTAAGTTATATGAACCAGTTACTAGTGCTTCCTCAATATATATTAGGGCTTTTGCAGGGAGAAACAAACTTAACATACTGTAACAGTGATAGGTGTTTCATGTAAGTTATATGAACCAGTTACTAGTGCTTCCTCAATATATATTAGGGTCCCCATATAGCAGAATCCCTCAGTGTGAATGCAGCCACTTCTATTTTTGTCTCACAAACACAGCAGCAAAAGTCTTCAGGGGGCTTGCATGTAATGTTCTGTAACTAATCAATTTACACCCATGCCATAACACATATATGCATTCACGTGGACTCAGAAGGGATAATGGACATCATCTCGCCACACTCAGTATAGTTGACACATACACATACATATGTATCGATATAAGGTACTCATGTTGTGTCGGCCAATTAAATTGCAGGTGTTTGTGATGCATTTAGGACTCAGCCAAAATAAATGCCTGTCTCGATTTTCTAAGAATTTGTGTCCTCATAGTATCTCATTTTTTTCCTGTATCAGGCTGTGCTTCATCTGATGTTTGATGTGCTTACAAACAGTTCCTGGGAAGACTTTCTGGATATGAGAGCTTGGGTCAGCAGGTAGAAGAAGTCTGTTCCTCTTACTGTCTCCAATACATAAGTCACAGTGTATTAATGGCTAGTCTGACAGCCTGCCGACAGCAATGCGTTTCAGATTTATTTTAATATACCTCCTATTAGTGAACTATCTAGGTGGTTTACATAAAAATACAATTATAGATATTCATTAAAATAAAGACCAAATATAAATAAAATAGAATCAAATTATCAAATTATAAAAGGAAAGGAAGTTACAGTCAAAATATGAAAGATGCAGTTCAGAGAGACAAAAGCAATATAAAATTCAAAAATAAAAACCAGTGTTGAACGTCCCAGGGATCACTGCTCCTGCTGATGCCCTCCCAAACAAAAATTACATACAAATGGATAGAATTAAGAATCTAGGAACCTTTGTTAAAAAAAAAAAAAGTTGTAAGGCCAGTCTTAAATTTTTGAATAGGTTGCTCCAATCTGAGGTACAAAAGCAGATTGTTCCAAAGAATGGGTGCTATGGCACAAGTAAGACTAAATTCTAGATATGGTACCTAAAAATTAATTGCTGAAAAAAAACGCTCAGCACTATTCTATAAACTGTACTTAAAGTTAGGTGTGGTTTATAGAATAGTGCTTATGCCCAGGAACTATGACTACATTTAAGTGCGGCCATTTACACCAGTAGAAACTTGGTGAAAATGTTCATATCTAAATTAGGTTCAGATCCCAACTTATTCTATAATTATACATGTAACTGAAAGGAATGCTCCCAATTCACCCATGACCCTCCCATTTCTGTGCCCCCCCCCCCCCCTTTTTCACTTGCACATAAAATTTAGGTATGAATATTTTAATTAATTCTTTTTAGTGCCAATAATTGCTTGGTTAAAAGTCAATTATCGGTGCTAATTAGTTTGTTATTCAATTAAATTTCATGTCCAAATTTGCACACACAATATTTTGCGCTTTTTACAGAATTCAGAGGATAGGGTCTAAACAAACCTAAAAGAAGGAACAATTAGCAAATTTTGTTCAGAAGACTTCAAATCGTGATTGGATGCATTGGGAATTAAATGGTAGAGAGGTGTGGTAGCCGTGTTAGTCCACTCTTAAAGGTTATCAATAGAAATAAAATAAAATAAAACATGGAAAAGAAAATAAGATGGTACCTTTTTTATTGGACATAACTTAATACATTTCTTGATTAGCTTTCGAAGGTTGCCCTTCTTCCTCAGATCGGAAATAAGCAAATGAGGTAGCAGATAGTATATATGAGAGAAACATCAAAGCATTACTTTGACTGTCTGACAGAGTGGGAGGGTGGGTTTATGCATAGGAATTAAATGGTGAAACAAGATAGTGTGGTTCACCAGTGTAATATTTTATAAACTAATATTTTGCTGCATAAGAGAGTTGAATTCAATTTTGGACCTAGCTTCCCATTCTCAGACTGGTCAGATCTGGGGAATCTGTTTAAGGAAAGTACACAGCTCTTGGGAGGCAGAATGGCCTGGCTTTCACAGATGTCTGAGTATAAACTTGCTTTAAGTATTGGTAAAACCAAATTATTATTTAAGCAGAATTGTTGCAGCAAACATACCTATTCATTTTGGGCTCACAATGTACCCCAGTTTTTTAGTGACTTAGTAAATGAAAGCTACTGTAAAAAAATGTTTTCTTCGAGTTATGCAGTGTTTACCAATTAAAGCTATATTTAAATCCAGACAAATTTCAAGGTGTAATTCAATGATTAGTGATCTTATATGTTGATTAATTTGGTGCTGTCTGTTCTGTTCTTCCCGCCTCTACATTACGGATACTATAGGTGGTTAAAAATGCTGTTACAAGCACAAAAGCATTGCCATAATGGTTCAGACCAAAGGTCCATCAGGCCCAGTATCCTGTTTCCAACAGTGGCCAAACCAGGTGATAAGTACCTGAAAGGATTCCAGAAGAGTAAAACTTAGATTGTGAGCCCACTAGGGGCAGAGAAAGTACATGTATATAATATGTAAACTGCTTTGGTAGTACTCAGTTGTGTGCAGTAAAATTAACAACAGAGAATTCAGTAGATGTGCCAAACAACAAGAGGGACTAGGCAGCTCTATCCCATCACCATACCTCCAACTCCAGCAAGAACAGAAAGAGGAACTTGATAGGCCCAACCTAAAATCTCCTACTGCATCAAAGAACAACAAGAGGGACTTGGTGTCTTCCTGTCTCTATTGCCTCTTTGATTCTTCTCGGCCACCAATGATCTTCTTTCTCCAAGGACACACAAATGTTGGAGAAAGAAGATCATTGGTGCCCAAGAAGAATCAAAGAAGCAAAAGAAATAGCAAGACAATCTAATAACTTCAATGGAAACAAAGGGCTCATCCTAAACAAAGCATGACAACTACTCTTTCAAAAAGTAATGTAGTGTAAATTTAGTGTCTGCTTCCCCCACCCCTCCCAAAGTTTTAGATTATGACCTACAAAAATTCCTTCCCCCTCCAGAAGCAGAACTGTCCCAATGAATTTCCAGCCTCATTCCTGCCAGAATTTAAAATTCTGACCAACAAACTTTCCTTCCAAAATTCAAATTTGTGACCAATGGACTTTCCCCCTCAATTTCCTGCCGAAATCTCCTTCCTTCCTGAGGAAGCCACCTACCTCAAACCCTAGCCAATCAGATTTGAGGACCCACTATATATAAAGACCTATATATAGAGAACCCACTATAACTGCAGACTTCACAACCTACCCTGAAGAAAGCCACAGCATGACGGCTGAAATGTTGGTTCCACTTACTCAGATGCACAAGACCCAGACAACTGCAATAATTATGTAGAAGTTGTTAGCTTCTGTTTATTTAAGGATTCTTTGAAACATACAGCTTGACTAAGGGTACTCTGTGGCATTCATAACTCTATGATCTCTAACTCTAAGTGCATCCTGTTATTAAGCCTTTTAAAGAAAATGTAAAATTTAGGTATTACATTTTAGGTCTTAGTGGACACATTCTAACTAGAGTGTGGTGGATAACACATCATATTATTTCTCGTGCACACTCTTAATCCAAATTTCTATCAACATTCTTAATTTGCACGTGCATGTGTGCTAAATTTGCACTAACATTTTGCTGAAATACTTAAGCATGAATAGTAGTATCTTTGAAGGTAGTTTTATAACTGGATATCTATAATTAGGCACCCAGAGGGCACAAGGGCACCAGGAGCCTATTCTATAAAGAAACACAGGTGTCTACTTTCTTTTATAAAATATTAGCTTAACAGGATAGATATGTGTATTCACTTAGGTGTAAGTACTTACACCAACCATAGAGTCAGCATAAGGGTGTATGCCTAAGTGCCAGTGATATGCACCAGTAAATACGCACCGTGTAAGATATATTCATATTTATAGAATAGTATGAGCTCCAAGGTCTTTTTTCCTCTCTCTTTCATAGTGTGGTTGTGATTCATTTCAGCTATAATTTCAGGTTGCTTCGTGATATTGTGGTACTCATTTTGAAAGCACATATACTTACAAAGTTACATGGAGGGGTATTTTCGATATGACGTCTAAATCCGACTGTGAATGTTTTGCTGAAAACATCAAAAAATCAAATAGTGAAAATGACCATTTTCAAACCAGAAAAACGTCTATCTTTTTTTCTTTGAAAATGACCATTTCCTAGACGCTGTTGTGCTTAGTATGTCTATCTTTTTGGACCATTTTCAAACAAAAAAAAATCCATGTGAAAAACACACAAAATCAAGCCATTGGAAATATAGGAGGACCTACCACACAGTTACCCAGCAGAGCAGTGGGGCACCCTAGGGGGCACTGCAGTGGACTTCACATAAAAGGTCCTATGTACACATTTCACCATCACCCCCTTATATTATATGGTGAGCCCTTCAAAACCCACAAAAAACTTACTGTACCCAATTATACACCACTACAATAGCCCTCATGGCTGCAGGTGTCACCTATATGTGGGTACAGTAGGTCTGAGTTTTTATTTTTTGGGGGGGGGGGCTGACACTTTCCACCACAAGTGTAATAGCTATATTGGATTATGGGTCATGAGTCACCGTCTCTGCAGTGAAATGCACCAACCACTAAGCTATTCCAGGAACCTGCTTGCTGCTCTAATAGGACTGACCATACCATTTGAAGCTGTCATACAAGCTGCTATGTACTGTTTAATTTACATCTTTGTGGGGTGGGAGGAGGTCAGTGACCCCTGACAGAGTAAGGGGGTGTCATTCATTATTTCTGCAGTGGTCAACTGGTCATTTAGGGCACTCTTTTGTGGCTTACTTTTTAATAAAGCAGGTCTAGACCAAAACATCCAACTTATAGCCCTGAGAATAGCTATTTGGAGAGAGATGAGGATAAAATCAACATGCTAAATAATTACTTCTCTTCGGTGTTCACAGAGGAAAAGTCTGGAGAAGGACCACAGTCGGCTGCTGAAGGAATATCTGGGAATGGAGTGGATATTGTGCCATTTACAGAAGAAAGTGTTTATAAACAGCTCGAGAATTTGACGGTGGACAAAGCTATGGGGCCAGATGGAATACATTCCAGGATACTGAGGGAGATCAGAGATGTCCTGGCAGGAGCTCTTAAAGATATATTTAATAGATCTTTAGAGACAGGAGAAGTTTTGCGGGATTGGAGACAAGTAGATGTGGTCCCAAAAGTGGAGAGAGGGAAGAAGTGGGAAACTACAGGCCAGTAAGTCTCACATCGGTGGTAGGAAAAATAATGGAGTCGCAGCTGAAAGAAAGAATAGTTCTAGAAGCCAATGGGTTACAGAATCCAAGGCAAAATGGCTTTACCAAAGGAATATCCAGACCAAACAAATCTAATTGACTTCTTTGAATGGGTGACCAAAGAACTGGATGAAGGACATGTGCTAGATGTAATCTACTTGGATTTCAGCAAAGCCTTTGACACAGTCCACCACAGAAAAATTGTGAATAAGCTGAGAGGGCTTAACTTAGGACCCAAAGTGGTGAACTGGATAGGAAACTGGTTGACTGAGAGGTGGGAGAGTGTGGTGGCAAACGGAATCTGCTCGAAGGAAAGGAAGGAGAGCAGTGGAGTTCCTCAGGGGTCGGTGCTGGGGCCGATTCTGTTTAATATATTTGTGAGAGATATTGCTGAAGGGTTTGCCTTTTTGCAGATGACACGAAGATAGGCAATAGAGTGGATATTCTGGAGGGAGTAGAAACAATGAGAAGGGCACAATATGAAACAGATATGGTGGACTGTTGAGTTAGTCATCGAGCACACAGCACTTGTATTGTGATTCATACAGATGATTGGAGGTGGCGTATTTAATCAGCCAACGGAGGGTCAATAGACATACACTGTTTTTCCATGAAGAGCAGTCATCCAGCATTTACGTGGAAACACTTTTACAGCGTCCAAGCGGAAGGCATGGCGTCTGTAGGAAAAGGACTATCTAGCTGGCAGGACTGAGTTCTGATCATTTGTGCATGATATAATGTATAAGTATGGTAAAACATATGTAAAATAAGAAACAGCATAAGTATGCAGTTTAAAATGTAAAACCAGTTGTTTTGTATTCAAATACAGGTGGTGCAAGGTGAGTGGAGGAATGAATGTGTGAGGTTTTAACATTAGGTAGCAGTGCTGGTGAGGTTAGTGGGCATTGCAATACAATAAAACGTTTTTGTGATATGAAAAAAATACTGGAGTCTTTGTGTAATAGATATTAAAAGTGACTCTGGAATTAAAAGAGTTATCCCCTAATTAGTAATTTTAGTTAAACTTTAATGCCAAGAAGTGCAGAGTGATGTACTTGAGTTGCAGAAACCCAAAAGAAAGATACTGGATAGGAAGGGAGAGATTAGTATGCTTGACTCAGGAGAGAAACCTTGAGGTGATGGTGTCCAAGGATCTGAAGGTGAAGAAATAATGTGACAAGGCGGCGGCCATGGCCAGAAGGATGCTAGGCTGCATAGAGAGGAAGAAAGGAGATGTTGATACCCCTCTACAAGTTGTTGGTGAGGCCCCACTTGGAGTTTTGTGTTCAGCTTTGGAGGCCGTATCTTGCTAAAGATGTAAAAAGACTGGAAGCGGTGCAAAGGAAAGCTACAAAAATGGTATGGGATTTGCATTGCAAACCGTACAAGGAGAGACTTGCCGACCTGAACATGTATACCTTGGAGGAAAGGAGAAACAGGGGTGACATCATACTGACGTTCAAATATTTGAAAGGCATTAATCCGCAAGCAGACCTTTTCTGGAGATGGGAAGGCAGTAGAACTAGAGGATATGAATTGAGGTTGAAGGGAGCAGATCAGGAGTAATGTCAGGAAGTATTTTTTCATGATGAGGGTGATGGATACATGGAATGCCCTCGCGCGGAGGTGGTGGAGATGAAAATGGTAACAGAATTCAAACATGTGTGGGATAAACACAAAGGAATCCTGTTTAGAAGGAATGGAATGGATCTATGGAATCTTAGTGGAGATTGGGTGGCAACACTTGTAATTGGGAAGCAAAACCAGTGCTGGGCAGACTTCTACATTCTGTGCCCTGATCATGACTGAATAGATATGGATTGGCTGGAGTGTAAATTTTAAGGGCTTCAATGTTAACTTCAGAAATTTTAGTACAAGAATAGTGCTGGGCAGACTTCTACAGTCTGTGCCCTGAAAATGGCAAGGACAAATCAAACTCGGGTAGGCATATAAAGTATCACATACCATGTATAATGAGTTTATGTTGTTGGGCAGACTGGATACAGGTCTTTATCTGCCATTATAGACTATGTTACAATGGATGGGGGGGGGGGGGGGGGGGGTTGTTCCATTCTCCGAAGACAAGCAGGCTGATATTCTCACAAGTGGGTGACGTCACGTCGGCCCCGGAGGATTTTAAAGCAAAATCTAAAAATCTCTTTAACGGCGTTCCGTCGCACGAGCGATCGCACCACGCATGTGCGCACACATCTTCCCGCTCGCCGTGTGGACACGCCCCTCAGTTCTTCTTTTTCCACGTCTGAGGAGACACGGAGTTCGTTAATGCTTCGTGTTTTCTTCAGGTCCTTGGAGTTAAATCTCTTTTTTATTTTACCCTTTTGGGTGTTCTTTATTTTTTCCATTTGTACTTTCTCATGGCAGGCTCATTGTGGCTTACATATACAGGTACTTTTTGTACCTGGGGCAAGGAAAGGTTAAGTAATTGCCAGAGTCACAAGGGGCTGTGCCTGAAATGAGAATCAAAACTTATAGGTATTTCTTTATAAGTTTCTTTTTTTCTTTTTTCTTATTAAAGAAGAGTGTGCTGATAAATTGTTATCTGTGGGCTCTCTCTCGCCAGTAAATTAAAAGAGAATTCAGGAGGCCAAGCCCACATTTTAGGATCCATTTGTTAAAGTCCCAAAATTCTTAAAAACTTAACAAATGGCTCTCGAGAGCTGTGAGAGCCTGCTCCAGCACACCACTGACTTTAAGCCTTGTACCCGCTGCAACCGGATGCATCGAGTGAGTCTCCACCCGCCTCGGCGCCTCCTGCTTTGCAGGTCATTCGGGCGCATCAGCGGACGTGTCTTGGGCCGGATCATCTCCCTGAGAAGTGCAAGTAGTGTCTCAAAATGACGAGACGTATGCTACTTGCCAGGGATGCCCAAAGGAGATCAATTTTTGAGTCCGATAGAGACCGATGCACGCTGGGTACAGTGATGCATCGAGTGGGTCTCTACCTGCCTCGGCGCCTCCTGCTTTGCAGGTCATTTGGGCGCATCGGCGGACGTCAGTACCATCGGTGCCCAGAGCTTTGCTCCCTCTGTTATGGAGGTATCCTGGCATCAGACGTCGGTCGGTGCCGAGAGCGTTGCTTCCTCTGTTATGGAGGTATCCTGGCATCGGACGTCGGTACCATCGGTACCAGGTATCATGGGTACCATCGGTACCAGATGTCATGGGTACCATCGGTACCAGGTATCATCGGTACCATGGGTACCATCGGTACCAGGTATCATGGGTACCATCGGTACCAGGTACCATCGGTGCCAGGTATCATGGGTACCATTGGTACCAGGTATAATCGGTACCATGGGTACCCTCGATACCAGATATCATGACTATCATCGGTACCAGGTACCATCAGTACCATGGGTACCATTGGTACCGGGTATCATGGGTATCATCGGTACCGGGTATCATGGGTACCATCGGTACCATGTGTACCATCGGTACCGTCGGTGCCATCGGTACCAGGTATCACGGGTACCATCGGTACCAGATGTCATGGGTATCATCGGTACCAGGTATAATCGGTACCATAGGTACCATCGAATCCAGATATCATGACTATCATCGGTACCAGGTACCATCAGTACCATGGGTACCATTGGTACCAGGTATCATGGATACCATCGGTACCGGGTATCATGGGTACCATCGGTACCATGTGTACCATCGGTACCGTCGGTGCCATGGGTACTATCGGTACCATCGGTCCCATCTCTGTTATGGACACACAAGTCATCTGGCAGTCTGGTATCGATTCCCCAGCATTTCCAGATTCTGCCCTCGGCTTCGGTACCATGGGTACCATCGGGTGCCATTGGTGCTAGCGCCTCCTGCGGCATCTAGCTTTTCACCTGGGATTAGATCTCCTTCACCGATGCTGCCTCCGGTATTGGTGTTCGCAGCCTACTGGGTCGATTCTCCTTCACTGGAGTCGTCTGGAGAGTCAACTTCTCGACCCTGTCGTAGAGGTTACCGCGCCTCCATGTCGGACGGGTTTGGATCTGAGCTGCTCTGTCTGAGTTGTTAGCTCAATTCAATGATGGCTCATCTGATGAACATGAAGGTCATGGGGTTTTCTCTGCTGAGAATTCTCTAGATCTTCTATCTGTCTCGACACATTACAGTGGAGATTGTGAATCAGCCCAAGGCCCCAGATGCTCGAGGTCCTGGACTATCCATCTTCACCTAAGTCTTCTACCACATGATACAAGAAGACTGAATCCCAGTATCGGATCCACGGGGAACCCAGTTTCATTAGGCCTCAGTTACCTCATGATTCTGCGGTGGTGGATTCTGCTCTCAGAACAGATAGGAGTTCTAAAACCTTGCTTCGGCGCCCCCGGGGCCAGAGCATACATCCTTAGCCTCTTTTGGGAGAACGGCGTACCAGGCTGGCATTATCGCGTCCAAAATCGAGTCCTGCCAGATCTTTACGAGCATTCCCACCGGAGCAGGCTAAACCTTTTCACCAGGTGGTCAGGTAGCACACGGTGTGTCGCAGGTTCCTGTCCAGGGGCATTTTCGACACTTGTAATGTAACATCTAGATTTCTGCTCAGGGTATAGTGATGCGCAGACTCTCATGACTGCGTGCCTTTCACCTGGAGGAGGGGACTCAGCAAAAAATTGTAGATATTCTGTGCATACACTTCCTCATCTCGGAAGTTCTTTAAAGGGAAGAGAAGTTTTCCTTGTGCCTTAAGGGATCGTACGTATACTCCTGCTTCTCGACAGCCGGTTCAGGCTATGCCACAGCACGCTCGTTCTAGTCAACGGCGTGCACCTAATCAGGCCCCTGCAGCTACTCCGCAAAAACCAGGGACGGGTTTTTGACTGGCTCCAATTCAGCATAGCCACCATAAAAAAAAAAAATGTCCATACCGGTCAATCTGCCTGTCGGGGGGAGGTTTAAATTTTCTCCACCAAAGGTGGCTTCTTGTAACCTCCAACCGGTGGGTTCTTCAAATAGTCCGGTTAGGATACATTCTCAATCTGGAATCAAACCCTCCACATTGCTCATTGGGAGCTTAATCCTTTAGCTTCCATCACAAGTGGGTACTTGCAGAGGAACTCTCCGCCTTTCTCAGCGCCAATGCAGTCGAGCCCGTTCCACCAGGGCAAGAAGGGTTGAGATTCTATTCCAGGTGCTTCCTTGTGGGTTGCGTCCCATCACAGATACAAGGGGCCTAAACAGATATTTGGTTCAGGATGCTTTCCCTGGGCATCCTTCTTCCCATACTTCAGGAAAACGATTGGCTATGCTCTCTGGACTTACAGGATACTTATACCCAGTTTGCATCCAGAGTATGTTTTCCTAGTGCCTGGCTGTTGTTGCAGCGTCTCTTCATGGACTGGGAGTGCATGTGTTCCCTTATCCCAATGATTGCCCGTCTCAACAGATTACAGCTCAGTAAATATTGAGACTTCTAGGCACATGGCTTCCAAAGTTCACGTAACTCCCATGGCACATTTACACATGACATCCGCTCAGTGCATCCTAGCTTCCCAGTGGTATCAGGTTCAGGGTATCTAGAGGATGTGACCCAACTGTTCACCAGTTTTCGGAATTCCCTTCAGAGGTGGTCAATTCTCTCCAATTTGATTCTGGGGCGTCCCATCCAACTTCCTCAGCCACAAAAGCTGCTGGCGAAGGTTGCATCTCTCCTGGGGTCGGCTATCCAACCAAATTATTCTAATTCAACCAAACAATCGGGTTGCGATGTACTCGATAACAAAGGGGTACTGGATCTTGCCCTCTGAGTCAGGATGCCATGCAGATGTAGCGGTGGGCCCGCCAACGCGGCATGTTTTCTCCAAGCCACTTATCTAGTTGGCGTAAACAGCAGTCTGGCCGACAGGCTGAGCAGGATAATGCTACAGTCATGGTTGTTGAGCATGGCTGTAGCTCGAAAGATCTTCCGGGAGTGAGACACCCCCTCAGTGGATCTTTTTGCCACTTAGTCCAATCACAAAGTCCCTCAGTTCTGTTCCAGGCTGCAGGTTCACGGCAGGCTAGCATCGGATGCCTTTCTCCTTCATTGGGGGACAGGCTTTCTGTATGCGTATCCTCCCATACCTCTGGTGGAAAAGACTTTGCTGATTCTCAAGCAAGATTGTGGAGCCATGATTCTGATTGCTCCCTTCTAGCCGCGTCAGATATGGTTCCCTCTTCTTCTGGAGTTGGAATGTTTTCCAGCTCTCATTACGCAGAACGAGGGGGCACTTCTACATCCCAGCCTCCAATCTCTGGCTCAGTCTGGATGTTGAGAGTGTGGATTTCGTTGAGTCTTCCAGAGAGAGTCTCCCGAGTCTTGCTTGCTTCCAGAAAAGATTCCACGAAGAGGTGTTATTCTTTTTCATGGAAGAGGTTTGCCGTCTGGTGTGACAGCAAGGCCCTAGATCCTGCCTCTTGTCTTATACAGACCTTGCTTGAGTTCTTTCTACACCTGTCTGAGTCTGGTCTCAAGACCAACTCTGTCAGTGTTCATCTTCGTGCAATAAGTGCTTATCATCAACGTGTAGAAGGTCAGCCTTTAGCTGTCCACTTCATGAGAGGTTTACTTCTCCCCCAATATTGAGAGAATTCCTTGTATGTGTCTAGGGGGGGTTATTTCTGTTGGGCTTAGCACCCCCAATAATTTTGAAAGTTGGCTCTTATGCTTCGGTCAAAGCCCCTATCAATCCTTCTCCAGAATCTTGGGGTCTCAACGTCGTTTTCATCCAGCTGCTGAAAGCTCAATTCGGGCCACTGGATTCCTGCCATCTGAAGTATTGGACCTGGAAGGTCGTTTTCCTTGGTGGCTGTTTCTTCAACTCGTAAGGTCGGTGAGCTTCAGACTCTAGTAGCTCAAGCGCCTTACCTTACTTTTCATCTTAACAGGGTAGTTCTCCGCATGCAGCCAAAGTTCTTACTGGCGGTGGTATCGGAGTACCATCTGATCCAGTCAATTGTCTTGCCAACATTCTTTCTCCCTCATCTTACAAGCCCTGGCGAAAGCAAGTTGCGCACTTTTTACGTGGAGCGGACAAGCCCCCTCAGACAGTCCGCCCAGTTGTTTATGTCTTTTAATGCCAATAGAGAGGAGTTGCTGTCGGAAACCGCACCATTTCTTCTTGGCTAGCAGATTGCATTTCCTTCATTTTTGTCCAAGCTGGACTGACTCTAGAGGGCCATGTCACGGCTCACAAAATTAGAGCCATGGCTGAGTTGGTGGCTCATCTAAGATCGGTCACTATTGAAGAGATCTGCAAAGCTGCGGCGTGGTCATCAGTCCACACATTCACATCTCACTACTGCCTTCAGCAGGATAGCCGACACGACAGTCGGTTTGGACAATCGGGGCTGCAGAACTTATTTGGGGTTTAGAATCCAACTCCAACCCTCCTAGGCCCATTTTTGTTCTGTTCCAGGCTACACTCATTTAGATGTTTCTTCTTTTCAGGTCAATTTTTATTCTGGCCTCGCCGTTGCGAGACTCAATTGACCACTGTTTGTTGTGTTGTGTAAGCTTGGAAGCTAGGGATACCCCACTTGTGAGAATATCAGCCTGCTTGTCTTCGGAGAAAGAGTAGTTACTTACCTGTAACAGGTGTTCTCCGAAGACAGCAGGCTGCATATTCTCACAAACCCTCCCACCTCCCCTTTTGGAGTTGTCTCCTTCATCTTTTGGATTTAACTGAGGGGCGTGTCTGCACGGCAAGCGGGAAGATGTGTGCGCACATGTGCAGTGCGATCGCTCGCGTGACGGAACGCCGTTAAAGAGATTTTTAGATTCTGCTTTAAAATCCTCCAGGGCCGACGTGACGTCACCCACTTGTGAGAATATGCAGCCTGCTGTCTTCGGAGAACACCTGTTACAGGTAAGTAACTACTTTTTATGGCAGAAAAATGTGTAAGTATTAGGAACACCCAGATCCGACTCTTAACATGCCCCTGACACACACCCTTGTGATTTGAACACACTTCTGACAGACTTTATAGAAAAATGTCTAAAAATTGGTTTCAAAAATACCAATTTGGACATTTTTATGAGAAAAATGTTCAAATGCAGATTTTTGCCAGTTTTTGGACGTTTTCCTCTTTTGAAAATGAACCCCATAGTAACCTATGTAACTTTGTAAGTCTATGTGCTTTGAAAATGAGCCACTTGTATTCTACAGGTTGTGGGCACCTGAATTTCCATTGCATATTTTTAGGTTGCTTGGACACCCTCAATATTGAACAAACTCCTTGACTGTGCCAAAGAGGAAAATTTTCCATTGGGTTTAGCACCACCAATCATTTTGAAAAGTTGGCTTCTATGCTTCTTATCACAGAATACACTACTATATGCTATCCATTTAGGCAGTTTATAGAATTAGTCCCTCACATGCATACTGTGCTATTATATGGCACTAGCACACGTGTGTTTTAGTACACATGCCCCAAAGTGCCTATTCTCATGTTATTCCAATTGCATGAGTTCTTGAGATACACTGTGTAAATTTACCAGTATATTAAGGATAAAATATGGACTTCCTTTATTCTTTGATACATTAAGTACTCTGTATAATATTATACTAAAGATGAAATGATTGCTCCTTTAATGCCCTGACACATGAATTTTACTATCTTACTTTATATAGATAGATTTATGTTTTCTGTTATGTCTGATTCTCTCTCAGTGACAATGAGAAAAACGAAACATTGAAGGACAACGTAGCAGATTGGAAGATTCCTGTCCTGTACCCCATCAACATCATTGCTAAAGAGTACATATTCTTATATCCTACTTTTATATACATGTGTGTGTGTGTGTGTGTGTGTGTGTGTGTGTGTGTGTGTGTGTGTGTGGTAAAGGTCCTTAGAGGTTAGTTCTCTGAAGGACCAATGCAGAAAGCAACCACAAGCTCTGCTGCATGGATACCACAAGGTGAGCAATGAAGGATGGTGCTTAGTGTGAGTTTATCTTGGCACAGCATAAATGGCGGCACCCTTCCCCATGTGGTAAATTCTGGGATGCACTGAGCAAGGCAAGGATGCCATATAAGGAAAAACTATTTCTTTATCTTTTGGCCAATTGCTTTTATCACCCATTATAGGCTTGAAGACTCCACTCAGTATGTTAACTTCAGCACTAAGGAGCAAGAATTTAAGTTGGTTAAACATTCTTATCAGGTGAGGTTGCCTGTCTGTCTCTATCTCTTTCTGTCTCTGTGTGTGATTAAATGGCATTGTGCTCAAGCTGGTTATAGGGAAGGAGACACCAAAACTAGCCATTCAGGTCTATGTTCATTTGATAGCACATCACTTTTTCTCTTCCTGGTAAAATAGAGGTACTGGTCTTTTAAGGAGACAACAGATGAGCCTAGCAATAGATAAACACTTTAGCTACTTCTCAGATGACATGAGAATCATAATTGTTTTTTGTAAGGTGACTTCCATGTGGGTTTTTGGTGGGTTGTTGAGTGCTCACACTCAGTGGCGTAGGAAGGGGGGGGGGGCGGTGGGGCGGTCCGCCCCGGGTGCACGCCGCTGGGGGGTGTCAGCGCCTCACTGGTTCCTTGCTCTTTCTGCCCCAGAACAGGTTACTTCCTGTTCCGGGGCAGAGCGAGCAGGGAACCAGCGAGGCGCCGACACTCCCCCCAGCGGCGTGCTCTCGGCGGATTGGCCCGCCCACCCGCCCCTCACCGTCTTCTAGGTATGTTTTCGCGGGCGGGCGGGGCGGGGGGGGTGTTGCGCTATGGAGGGAGGAGGGTGCGTCGCGCTGCACCTGGGGGGGGTGCGCAGCGGCGACCCGCCCCGGGTGTCAGCTGCCCTCGCGACGCCACTGCTCACACTTTCCACCATAAGTGTAGCAGATTATTGGCCTGGGTCCCCTCCTCTACAGTGTAATGGCAGCGTTTGGCTATGCTATTCTTTGGCTATGCTATTACCACAGCAGTACAAAAAATAGTATTGGCTCTCAGCATTAGTGGTTTTACAGAACAGTCTAACAACAGTAGCTTTGGAATCTGTAAAAGAATCAGTCTGAACTTAGAGAAAAGAGAAAAAGGAGGAAGGAAAATTTATTCCTCACTATCATACAAAGGTCACAGCTGAGAGAAAGAAGAGAAAGAAAGGAAGAAAGAAAGAATGAATGAAAGATTCTCAGCCACAAAGAATTAGTTCTCATGGGGAGGGGTAGTTATTGGGCTGCCATAGCAACGGGGGGGGGGGGGGGGTTCTTATCAGCGTTTCTAGTTAAGTAAACATTCCTGCTTGTAACTGATAGTAGCATTAAGATTAACGGACATAAGATGGTCACAGACTTTATGAAAGAGAACTCCTAAATATTTCAGTTGTGTGTAGGACCATTTTAAATTGGATGAACCAATATCTGATTGAGATGTGACATCATTTAAGGGCATAACCTCAGATTTGTCCCAATTGATGCAGTAGCCTGCAAAGACGAGAACTGGAAGGCATAGGGGCTCATCTTCAAAGCACTTAGACTTAGAAAGTTCCATAGGGTACTATGGAACTTTGTAAGTCTAAGTGCTTTAAAATATGCCTCTAAGTTCAATAACATAGGAATAGAGATAGATGGTTGAGAAAGGAAAGTAATAAGGCCATGTTTGTATGACAGAGTCTTGTGTTGTTCAGAGCCAAAGGATACACCATAAATTATGGAGGAGGATCTAATAGCAATTAACAAGCATTCTAAGGCAATATTAAAAAGTAAAGGGGAGAAGGGGCAGCCTTGTCTGGTACCCCTATCTAATCTAATTGGATTAGATAAAGCATCATTAATTTTTAACCTAGAGAAAGGGATGAAGAATCTGTCTTCATTGTATAAAATTGTCATTACAGCCAAACCATTTAAGAATGTTAAAAAGATGAGGCCATTCAACTATATTGAACGCCTTTTTGGCATTGAGTGAAATGGTGATAGCTGGTTGGTTGTATTTGTGGGCCAGATCAATGATTGAATGAAAGGTGCAAACATTATAATCAATGTAGCAACCCTTTATAAAATCAACCTGGTATGGATGGATAATGTAGCCAAGAATTTTCTCAAGATGGGAGAGAACTTTAGCATGTATCTTACAGTCCAGATTCAAAAGGGAAATGGGTCTTTAGTTAGAAACCTTAGAGTGGTCCAGGTTTGGAGAGAGCAGAGATTTGTGCTTCTGTGAATCTACCTTGATCTGTAGGATGAGTTTTAAGGTAAGCAAACAGTTCACACAATATGGGAGATAATGATGAGGAAAAAAAAATTAAGAATTCAGCAGGGTGACCACCTGATAAAGGAGTTTTATGTTCTGTGAGAGATTTAATGGCCACTTTGATTTCCTCTTTGGTTACTGGAGCATCTAAAGATATGTTGTGAGATTCTGAAAGAGTTGGATGTGGTAAATGTTGCAAAAAAGATGTCAGCAGAAGAAGTAAAGGAACCTTGCAGCGAAGAGGTGTATAACTTCTGATAGAAGATCTCAAATTCTTTGGTAATGACAACATCATCAGGTAGAGAAAGGCCATTAGTATTGATAATGCTGGCAATTCTAGATCTCTGCTAGCGATTAGCTAGGTATCTTGCAAGGTATTGACCGGTCTTATTGGCCGAAGTATATTGACCAAAGTGTTGTAACATGATCCAGCTTATAATCGAAAGAGAAAAATGCCTATATTTCGACCCAAATCGGGAGATGGGCGTTTTTCTCGCAAAGGCGCCCAAATCGGTATAATCAAAAGCCAATTTTGGGCGTTTCCAACTGCACTCCGTGTGGAAACGAATAAAGTTGACGGGGGCGTGTCTGAGGCGTGGTGGAGGCGGGACTAGGGTGTGGTTATCAGCCGAGGAGAGATGGGCGTCTATAGCTGATAATCGGAAAAAAAGGCATTTTTACCGCGATTTTGGGTCACTTTTTTTTTACCCTTTTTTTTCACGAACAAGTCCCAAAAAAGTGCCCCAACTGCCCAGATGACCACTGGAGGGAATCGGGGATGACCTCCCCGGACTCCCCCAGTGGTCACTAACCCCTCCCACGAAAAAAACCCACTTTAAAAACTTTTTCTCCAGCCTCTATGCCAGCCTCAAATGCCGTACCCACCTCCATGACAGCAGAATATGTTCGATCCTCTGACAGCCTTTCCCTGGGTCAGATGTAGCTCTCGGGTACACTACAGGGTCACATCAGCATTGCATTGTGGTGGGTGTAGGGTATTGGGCTCCATGATTTCATTAGCTTGTGTTACAGTCTCACGATGTTGGTAGTTGGTAGGCTCTTCTCCCATGGTGCTTTTCCCCCTGCCTACTGGGTCAGAGTGTGCCCTGTTGTGTTTCCTGTTGTAGTCCATGCGGTAGTGGCCATTTTTGTAAGCCAGTTTTAGTTCCCTTTCCTGTGTTAGCCACGTTACAGAACTTAGTTCTTACCTTGAATGTGGCTGAAAGAGGGCATTGTACAGCATTCTGCCAGCTCTGACCTACTGCTAATCTCACTACCAGGGAGACTCGTTGCCAGTGGTGGGCACAACCTCTGATCTGCAGTTAACTGTGAGTAAGCGTGCTTATTCCAATAAAGGACGTTTTCGGAGAGATTAGTCTTCAGGTGTAAACTGGTGTGCCAATGTTATACAGCAGTAACAAGTCCTAGAGGCCTGCGTGTATGCAGGTCCCTGGAGCACTTTTAGTGGGTACCGCAGTGCACTTCAGCCAGGTGGACCCAGGCCCATCCCCCCCCTACCTGTAACACTTGTGCTGGTAAATGTGAGGCCTCCAAAACCCACTGTACCCACATGTAGGTGCCCCCTTCACCCCTAAGAGCTATGGTACTGTTGTACATTTGTGGGTAGTGGGTTTTGGGGGAGGGGGTTGGAAGCTCAGCAACCATAGTAAGGGAGCTATGCATGTGGGAGCTTTTTCTGAAGTCCACCGCACTGACCTAGGGTGCCCAGTTGGTGTCCTGGCATATCAGGGGGGGCCAGTGTACTACAAATCGTGGCCCCTCCCACGACCAAATGGCTCGGATTAGGACATTTTTGAGCTGGGCGTTTTTAGTTTCCATTATCGCTAAAAAAAACAAACGCCCAGCTCAAAACGTCCATTTTTTTCGAAAATACGGTTCGGCCCGCCCATTCACGGACCCGTTCTCGGAGATAAACGCCCATGGAGATAGGCATTTCCGTTCGATTATGCCCCTCCACGTCTTGCTGAGCTGTCGCTACACAATTTGTTGAACTCATATTTAAGAGGTAATAACTCTGAAGGAAAAGAATAGAGACCAGAGAAAATATGTGTGTGCCTGTTCCAATTTTGAAATTTCCTCTTCAAGTGAGTTGAAGTGAGCTTGTTCTTGCTTGTTACGCCAGGCTATGTAACTGAGGATCTCACCTCTTAAACATGTCTGGAAGGCAGCCTATACAATATTAAAGGAAGAAACAGAATGGGTATTGGTGTGGAAATGTTAGAAAAGAGTTAATTTTTAATTTACAAAAATTGGATCAGTCAACAAGTATTCATTCTCCAGCAGACAGATAGCTTAGAAGGCTGAAGTTCTATCTGTAAGGAGATCAAAGCATGATCAGATATGACAATTGGATAAATATTAGCAGATTTGGTCATAGGTAACAGAGATTTGGAGATGAGGAAGAAGTCAATCCATGAGTATTATTGTTGAGGGGATGAGTAGAATGTGAATTCTTTGTTGGTGGGATGAAGTATTCTCCATGGATCACATAGTCCGAGGTCTTTAATAATATGATGTAGGTCTTGCCACATTTTGGATGGATGAAATGAGCAAAGTGACTGACGATGAAGTATAGTGTCTAAGGATAGGTTAAAATCTCCACCAATTAAAATTGGATGAATACTGTATTCCATAAGAGTTTCTCAGAAAGATCATAAAAGAGGAAGTCAACACTGGGAATATAAATATTCATTATAGATAATGTTATAGAACCAATTTGTTATCACACAAACTTTCTCTCTTCAAAAAAGGCAAAATTTGTACTTAAAGTAGACTAAAGTTCTGTGAAGTGCATCAAGCTTTAAACTTTAAAAATACGAAAGGGAAAAAGCCTCTGAAATCCACCCATCCTCCAAAACAAATAATTATCTTTAATAACACAGGTTGGAAGAAATCATGGGTTCCTTATCATTGGCACAAAAAAACCCTTCCATTTTGTAGTGCAAGAGATGCTAAACCTTCACAGAACTGACTACAGATCCAGAGAAGTGTGAAGAAAATTATAAACTTAATTTCAAACTTAACTTCAACTTTCAAATGCAGGGAAGATATCTCATGTAGATAATCGGTCCAACACACCGACTTTGGCCAGAGTTTCGCTATATAGTAGCTGTCTCAAGGCATGAGCAAACCTTTAAAAAACAAAAACATGCATAAACTAAAAAGTGAACAAACATTAGTGGCAAAACAAAACACATGTAAACATCAAAGTGTCAAAATATGTGCCAGATCCAAAAAGTCAAAATTAAAAAAATAGTTCAAAAGAAAGTACTTGCCAAGCAGTTTCAACGCGTTCAAACTTCCTGCTCTAGGATCCCTATCAAAATGACCATGGTGTTTTCTGTTCTTTATAGGTTTACTACCCAATATCCTATGATGTCATATCCTGTGGTATTCATCACAGCAAACATAGTATATTGGTGATCTTATATTAGTAATCTTGTATAATGCCAACAACCTGCCTTAAGAATGTATTAAAAAATTATTATAGATTACAATTATCTCATGATGGTATGGCTAGAGAATCGCAATTAAATAAAGCAAATTTTTTTTATCGTGGAAACGTCTCCATTCTAATCATGGTGTGACTAGAGGATCCCAATCAAATAAAGCAGAGATTAATAACAGGAAACCTCTCCATCCTAACCTTAGATTCAAGCCCACAGGTTCTTCTGTCTTCAATGTAAATCTCCAAAATTGTTCCCTTTCTAACAATTTTCTCAATCTATTAGGGGAATCTTTTGGAATATAATCAACCGCACAGATCTGAAGTGAGGAAAAACCATGTTCCATCTCCAAGCAATGTGATACAATTGAAGCTTCTATTCTTCGTTGTTTTAGACAGCTTTTGTGTTCGGAAATCCGTCTTCTTAAAGGACGCGTAGTTTCCCCCACAAAGATTTTTGGGCAAGGACACATAATCAGATATACTACATAGTCTGATGAACAGGTAGTTTTAAAATTCAAAAATAATTTTTTTCAGGTTGTGGGATGAATAAAATGTTCCACAACCTCAAAAGTATTATGGAATAAAAAGCAACGGAAGCATCTCAAATGACTCCCTTGTAATTTCATTCTAGGAATTGTCTTGGAGATATCCGATTGGCTTGTAAGCTCCTTCAAATTTGAATTTCTGGTATATACAAAACGTAAATGGGTTTTAGAAACGTGGGTGAGATGTAAAGAATGTTCCAATGTTTTTTGATAATCTTTGAAATTTTCTCAATGCCTGGAGTATATTTCAGAATACGTTATACAATCCTCAGATTTATTTGTTGTCGGTCTTGAAGCAAACAATAAATCACAGTTCGAAAAACGTGCTCTTGTATATGCTCCGTGAATGATTCGTTTAGGATATCCCCATTCTGAAAGGCATGCTTTAAATGCCTTGGATTCCATTTTGAAGTCAGAGACATTAGTACAAATACGACGGAATCTCGAGAAGGGGAGACTCTTTTAGAAGAGGAGAAGGATCACTAGTAAAGCGAAAAAATGTGTTGCGATCTGTTTCCTTTTTTTACACTGTTGTTGTTGTGGACTGATACAGAGGACAGATTATTCCAATTTTTTGAGTGGCTGAATACATGCCATCAGAATATTCAGTTCACGCTGAACCACCATTCCTCTCAAATATCCTTCCTGGATGTTCTCATTTCCAAATATGATAATCATTTAACAACAACAGTGTACAAAAAGGAAACATCTTTTTTTTTTTGATTGAGCAGGGGAAAAGTAATAATTACCAGACCAGATAAAATTAGTTTTAGAACAATCTTCAAAATTTAAATGTGTTTCTTGTAATAGAAGAATGTCAATATTTTTTCTGTCAACAGAAACCAACCTAACGCCCAACTCTAGCTTATAAGGATTATGTTCGTAAAACAAGCAGGCTCACATAGGTTTTACAATTTAGACCATGTGGGAATGTGGAGGGGCATTTTCGAAAGGTTGTCCAAGTCTGAATTAGGACGTCCTCATGAAGTTGTCCAAAATCAGGTAGGTATAATCGAAAAATAGTATCGACATCCTTAGACATTCCATTATCGCAGTGCGAAACGCCCAAGTCAGGGACGTCCAAAATATAGTAAAAAAGGACACCCATCTTCCAGAACCGCCAAAGGACGTCCCCAAGACATGTTTTCTACTTGCCAACATTTGCCATATGAATGTCCTTTGGCTGTTCTACGAGAAAAACGTCCTTATTACTATACTTTGGACTTCTCTGATGTACCTGGTTGTTCCGCAGGTACAGTGCTTGTAGTTGTGGACATCCAGATACAGGAAATATAAGGAACATTCATAAGTGCAAAGTACAGTAACAAGGACGTGTTTCTCACAGAACTGTCCTTCGGTCCTTGCTAGCACGACTGACAGAAACAGGTATCAATGGAACAGTACTTGCTTGGTTCAGATCCTACCTATCAGACAGGCAACAATCCATAATGATTGGCAGCAACTCATCACCACCATGGACACTGACCTGTGGGATACCACAAGGATTGATACTGTCACCTATTCTGTTCAATATCTACCTCAAGCCACTAGCTGAGCTGATTCAGTCAATGGACACTCAGTTCTACATCTATGCGGATGATGTGCAGCTACTCATACCCATTGAACCTGACTTACCTACAGCTTTGAATAAACTGATCACTTGTCTAACATCAATTCAAGAATGGGCTAAACACAACAAACTTTGCCTGAACCCAAGTAAAACCGAGCTTCTCTGGGTCCCTAACATAAGTGGATACATACCTGACATCAAAATCCCTTTTGGGAAGTATGAACTCCCCCTCAAATCACAAGTCAGGAACCTTGGAATACAGTTAGATTCAACACTTACTCTGATTCCCCAAATCCAAGCAACCTTCAAGAGCTGCTTCTACTATTTGCGACAGCTACGCTGCCTCTCTCTTTACATCGAGAAGGTAAATCTTATCCCAGTTGTGCATGCCATGGTAACATAAAGACTGGATTACTGCAATGCACTATACAATGGTCTGACTACAAAGGGCCTGCACCAGCTCCAGTTGATTCAGAATGCAGCAGCAAGACTCATAGAAGGTTGCAAGCGAAGTGACCACATCACACCATTTTTGCAAAAACTTCATTGGCTACCAGTACAATACAGGGCTAAACTTAAAACTCTATGTCTGATCTTCAAGGCCCTGAAAGGAAATGGCCCCGAGTATCTGAAGAATAGGATGATCCTCCACACACCACCAAGGACACTAAGGTCCTCCCAAGGACTTTCACTAACTACACACTCTCCAAAAGACATTAAACGATGTGACACCCGCATGCGAGCCTTCTCCGGAGTAGCCCCCACACTCTGGAATGCATTGCCTGAAAGGCTCCGCTTAAGACAAGACTACCTTTACTTCAGGAAGCAGGTGAAAGCTTGGTTCTTCAACCAAGCCTTTAATGGAAGAAGTAACTAACTTGTTAGTCTCACTCACACACACAAGGATTGACTCGGGCTGCATATACTGCAGCGGGACATGTTTATCCACTCCTACCCTAGCTGAGATAATATTTAACCATCTCTCTGACCTCACGTGCAACTTTCTTCAAATCAATCACCTTACTTTCTAATTCTTCCTACTTTCTTACTCATCTATATATTACAACTTTACCTTACCCTTCACTACCAATTATAATGCTCTAGTACATGTGGAGGGGCATAATCGAACGCGAACGCCTATCTCCATGGGCGACTATGTCCGAAAACGGGTACGTGAAGAGGCAGGACAGACCGTATGTTCGAAAAAATTGACGTTTTTCAGCTGGGCGTTTGTTTTTTTTAGTGATAATGAAAACTAAAAACGCCCAGCTCAAAAACGTCCAAATCCGAGCCATTTGGTCGTGGGAGGGGCCACAATTCGTAGTACACTCGCTCCCCTGACATGCCAGGACACCAACTGGGCACCATAGAGGTCAGTGCGGTGGACTTCATACAACGCTCCCACATGCATAGCTCCCTTACCACGGGTGCTGAGCACCCAGCCCCCCCTCCCCAAAACCCACTACCCACAAATGTACAACACTACCATAGCTCTTAGGGGTGAAGGGGGCACCTACATGTGGGTACAGTGGGTTTTGCAGACCTCCCATTTACCAGCACAAGTGTTACAGGTAGGGGGAGATGAGCCTGGGTCCACCTGGCTGAAGTGCACTGCAATACCCACTAAAAGTGCTCCAGGGACCTGCATACACGCAGGCCTCTAGGACTTGTTACTGCTATATAACATTGGCACACCAGTTGACACCTGAAGACTAATCTCTCCGAAAATGTCCTTTATTGGAATAAGCACGCTTACTCACAGTTAACTGCAGATCAGAGGTTGTGCCCCACTGGCAACGAGTCTCCCTGGTACTGAGATGAGCAGTAGGTCAGAGCTGGCAGAATGCTGTACAATGCCCTCTTTCAGCCACATTCAAGGTAAGAACTAAGTTCTGTAACGTGGCTAACACGTGAAAGGGATCTAAAACTGGCTTACAAAAATGGCCACTACCTCATGGACTACCGGAAACAAAAAGGGTACACTCTGACCCAGTAAGCAGGGGGAAAGGCACCATGGGAGTAGAGCCTACCAACTACCAACATCGTGAACATTTAACACAAGCTAGTGGAATCACGGAGCCCAATACCCTACACCCACCACAATGCATTGCTGATGTGACCTTAACAGAAAAGGTGTCACACTCACCTGAGAGCCACAGAACCAGGGAAAGGCTGTCACAGGATAGAACACATTCTGCTGTCATGGAAGTGGGTACGGCATTTGAGGCTTGCATACAGGCTGGAAAAAAAGTTTTTAAAGTGGGGGTTTTTTTGGTGGGAGGGGTTAGTGATCACTGGGGGAGTCCGGGGAGGTCATCCCCGATTCCCTCCAGTGGTCATCTGGTCAGTTGGGGCACTTTTTTGGGACCTGTTCGTGAAAAAAAAGGGTCCAAAAAAGTGAGCCAAAATCGCGGTAAAAACGCCTTTTTTTTCGATTATCAGCTAAAGACGCCCATCTCTCCTCGGCCGATAACCACGCCCCAGTTCTGCATTCACCACGCCTCCAACACGCCCCCGTCAACTTTACCCATTTCCGTGACGGATTGCAGTTGGAAACGCCCAAAATTGGCTTCGATTATACCGATTTGGGCTCCCACAGGAGAAAGATGCCCATCTGCCGATTTGGGTCGCAATATAGGCGTTTTTCTCTTTCGATTATAAGCTGGAAATTGTGTTGTCATTGCAAGTAGTATACCATAAGAAAAAAGCAACACTGGGCCTTCAAGACTAGGACAACAGGAGTACTAGTCTTGAAGGCCCAATGTTGCTTTTTTCTTTTAGTTTCTCTGATTGTATACTGTATTACCCTCTCTGTCTGTATTATAAGTAGTATACCATGCCATACTTTGTATTGTTATTCGAATATTTTTACTGCTCTAATTGCCTATTGCTTATGTTTGATCTGTTCTTACAGTACTCTGCTTTGAGTGAATTCCTTCAAAAAGGCGGTAAATAAATCCTAATAAATAAATAATAAATAAATAAATATATGAAGAGGTTTGCACGCTTGATAATGATCCATATAAGGAAGGTTCCACATGTGTGAACACGTACTCATCCAGATAAGGCCCCGCACGCGTGACGACAGTCCATGCACATCATGGACGTCCACGTGCGGACCCATTATATATGCCAGGACATCCATAGATGGAACTATGCATCTAAAGACATCCATCACGCATGGAAGTCCATATAAGGCGATGCATGTTTTCCAACGGTTATTCACTGACAAACATGTCTTTACGGCAAGAGCCAAATTTCAGCGTTGCTGAAAATCTACGGCTCATCGAGCTGTGCCTGAGGCACCAGCGTGCACTTTTCATGCACCACCACCACCACCTGCCTCCCAGGACTGTCTCTATATGAGCCTGGAGTCATATAAGAGACAGTTTGCAAAGGTAACTGTTTGTTCCCCCCCCCCCTGGTCTTGGCCTATCAGGTCCCCCTCTTGTAGCTACACATATAAGAGCTTCCTCAGCAATGTAAGCACTAACTGTAGTCTGCATTCAAGGGTAATCAGTATGTGCACACGCACATTCACTAATAGAATCAATTTACTAGAAAGGAAAAACATTCTCACTTCCCAACAATACTGCACACAAATGGTACTCTCTGTCCTCATGTCCACTTCAATGACATCACCTGTACCAATATCATGTTCCCCCTCTCATCAGTGTTGTGTGTCTCTACAATTTGGCTGCCAAATGATTTTATGTTGTGAAGGCAAGAAGGGCCATCCCCTGACTCCTGGTGTACAAACTTGTATCTTACAGATGTTTTGGCATTAGGAGGGGCCTTGAGTTCCTAAGGCGAAGGTTCCGCCGTGAACGGCAGGACCACCCTTATATCATCAGGAGTGTGCGACAGCGCCTCAGGGGTCGATGTAAGTATTATAAACAGGACTGCCTGCACCGGTGGTGGAGGAGAAGGAGGAGGCGATAGCAGAAGGGCCAGACCCCTGGCATGATATGCCTTCCCTTGAGGAGGAGGGCCCAATGCCACCAGCCCTCTCCACACCAGCCCCAGCACCAGCACTGCACCTCCTGCAGCAACTGGTGCATAGCCAAAACCAGTTGCTGCAGGAGGTGTCAGCAGCGATGAGGCAGGATAATGAGCAGCACTTCAGGGCACAGAGGCTGCTCCTGGTGCTGCTCGTTAGCCTGCTGCAAAAGGCCATGCAGGGAAGAGGACGTGGCCTCCCTTGAGAGACTTTGGGAAAAATAATTGTAAATAGTTCTTTTTTTTTTGTTAAATAAACATTTCATATTTTTGACATAACAGGGTGTGTGTCTCTACTTTGTGCACTACATATTATCAAATGCTGGGGTTGATGTGAGAGGAGGCAGCAATCTGGGTTGCATGACAGGTGAACTGTGACAGAGAAACTTTGGTACATATGTGTCATAAGTGTGGCCATACAGAAGGTCACCTGTTCCTTCCAAATTGCATGGCTGTATGGTAAGGGAGGGAGGCTGGGTGGGCATTTCTGTTGAGGAACAGAAATGCCCATCCAACCTCTCCCCCCCCCCCCCCCCCTTACCATAGAGTCCCACAGCACAGAGTTGTGTAAATAATAGGTATGTTGTCTAGCACTAGTGATCTGCCAAGTACAAACTTGCAGATAACCATAGGTAGCTCATAGACGATGTTTGCTCTCTGATCACTAGACACTGTTAACCACAACCAAACCACATTGGTGAGGGCGAGGAAGGAGCTACAAACAGCTGGGTCATCTTTTCACATTGAATGTATCAGCAATGGTATATAGTGCTCAGGAGAAAAGGGAAAACAACAGTAAAAGCATTAGATGGATGTTTACTTCATCACAATTGCAATGTAATACTTCAGGTACAGAAGGGCACAGGCTAGGGGAATTATATAGGCACCAGGCTGTAGCCACCTGCAGGTAATTTAGAATAAGAACTGTAACCAGAACCCCTCTCCCTCACCATGACTTAAGGGCTGAAGACCGTGGTAGGCACGCACCTGTGGCCACCTAGAAAATGGTTTGCAGGATAGAATTTAGTTTTTTTGTTGTTTCATAACTATGGAGGATTGTAGAACTGTGTTGAATAATGTGGAACAGACATTGAGTGCATATATGCGTCCCCCCTGCCCACCCCCAACAACCTTGAGAATGGGTGGGCACTTCATAAAAGGGGACTGGGGTTCACCACATAAAGAAGGATGGAACCTAGCGGGGAGACACATGAGGTGCAAAGCGGGAGAAAAACTACCAGCTGTGGATACCCGTGAACCTGGTGAAAATAGAGGTAAGATTTGAATGCAGAGAACATACAGAGAATGGGGAGCCATTGACAATGAGGGATGCACACATCCATTCTCAGGGCCTCTTCCCCTCCCCCACCCAACAGGCAGCCACAACTGAGTGTGTCCAATAGAGAACAAGACATCTGTACAATGAATTGGGTAGAAACAATCATGGCTCTCAGAGTCCAGTGTATTACAGTTCACTGCTGAATCTTGCAATCCTCTTGACCAGCTGTCCTGCAAGATGCAAGACGTGTTTGTTTAGCACTTACATGGCAGAAAGGGAAGAGGTGGCTGAGAGGTATGAGCTTACCTTGAACTTGTGGTGCAAGAATCTGTTGGCTCCAGGGGACCAGAGGCTGCCTGCTTCAACAAAGGAGAGAAAGAATGGGGGGCAGTGAGGGAGCACATCACACACAGCAAGGAGCTCCTGGAGGGTAGAGAATGGATAGTTGGTCAGATGTAGAAAATGCAGAGTATATGCTAAGCTACCAGCAAATACCCAGTCTGAAACTTTTGGAAAGGAAAGCTACAAAGCCCACACATCAGTTATCTTTCAAGAATTTGCAAAAATGTTTTCCCCCCAAAAAAACAAACAAGTGTACGAAAATCATACAGTGACAAAAACAAGGTTTACTATAACTGAAGCTAAAACGCTTTCAAATACCACCCTATAATCTAAAGAAAAACCTCTAAAGTGCAAGCACAGAGAAAGCCATTTTAAAGAGGCACCAATAAAGGGAATGTAAACTTCCAAATCGGAAGAGCAGCTGGGGACGTTAATCATTTTCACCCATAATCGAAATTAGGGCGTCCAAAACACAGAGCAGCTGGGGTCATCCATAGTTCCCCCAGGACGCCCAAATCGCCACAGCAGCTGTGGACATTTAGGGATTTTGTCAATAATCGAAATAAGGACGCCCATCTCAGGGACGCCCATCGAGTTCTTACATGGGCGTCCCTGGGATAGTATTTAAGCGCCCTTCTTAGTATTTTCGAATCTTTGCATCGCATTGGTACAGTGGCACCAAAGCAAGCACCCACCCGCAAGAGTAATTTTAGCGACCCTGAAATTGAACTGCTGGTTCAGGAAATCCAGAGAAGGCACACACATCTCTTTGCTCCCACGGGCCAGAAGCTGGCTGCTACAACAAAGCAGAGAGAATAGTAAGCAGTAAGGGACCGGGTCAATGCGGTCTTCCACTGTGGCAGGGATGTGGAAGATTGTAAGTGGAAGTGGTGCCGGCTGAGACATGATGTCAGAAAGAAGGCTGGTGCCAACCCCTCAGCAGATGACACTGCTAACTTGACCCCCCTCGAGCGCATCATTCATGGGCTCTTGCCCCAGGAGGGGATCCACGGCATTGGGTCCCTGGACACATCAGCACAGCCTGAGGGCTCAGGTAGGTTCACCATTAGGAACCTGGGGTATCTGTTGTGTTGTGCTGCACTACACTCTGTTTTACACAAGTGGGGGACAGTGTGGTGCTCCTAAGTAGGGGAAGGGGTGAGAACACCACATGCAATACAAATCACTATCCATTACAGACCATGACACAGGGAATAGCCAGGGGGAGGGGGAGGGTTTCCAGAAATGTGTGTGTAGGTTACCACTGTTTCACAGCTTTGGGGGCCTTCCACACTCCCTCCTCTTTTCCCATCACCAAACTGTGCATATCTCCTTCCCACACCTCTGTGCTGTAGCCACTGTGTCCTCTGCACTCCTTCCACAGTTCTATGTCTACCCACCTGCCTGTGTGACTCTCTTGCACATCAGTCTCTGTTGTACACTGCGCTCCTTGTCTCCAGCTCTGTACCATGTACAATGACATCACTGGCTTGCCTGCCAATCCCATTCCTCACCATCTCTTTGCTGGGTCTTTGCATGTGGGGCTATGTATATGAATGCTGAAAACCAAAAGTGGTTTATTGTGACCAACACACTTCCTCCCCTTTTGCTATGCAGGTGATGACAGCCAGTCAGAGGAAGAAGCTGGCCCTAGTGGCCACCAGCCCCAGCACACAGAGCAGCAAACCAGTGGGTCTGGAGGTGTGCCTGCACAAGAAAGCACGCAAGACCAGTCACAAGGGGTGGAACCACAGGACCCAGCAGCAGCAGCGCCAGCTCTCCACCACCCGTAGCAGAGGCTCTCCCTCCACCACCCACAGCAGAGGCTCTCCCTCCACCACCCGCAGCCTTTGCTAATGGTGGCACAGAAGAAGAAGATGCAGAAGGGGGGGCACATCCTCAGCAGAGGTCATCCAGCCAGAGGAGGCAGCTACTGTGCCTCGCGACACGATTGCTGGGCCACAATGTGCACCTGGAAGAATACCAGCGCCAGAAATTGGAGCTACAACAGGAAGCGGTACAGGACCAACGTGAAGTGGTACAGCAGCTCCAACGGCTGGAGCACAGCATTGAGGGCCTACGCCATGACCTGAAAGCACCTAGTACAGCCCTGATGCAGCAACAAGTGACGTCTACTTCCACCACTGCATAGCAACCACCCACAAAGAAGAGGTGCTTGAGATCCTCAGCCTCCCCAGCCACTGGTCCAGCAGCCACCACACCAGCTCCCCTTCTGGGTCCTGTGCCCAGGTTGCAAGGTGGCCATACTTCCACAGGGCAGCCAAGGCAGCAGGCTGCCTTGTGGACACAGAGGAGGAGAGTGGGAGCTCATCAGAGGAGAACTCTCAACAGAGTTCCCCTGCAGCACCAGCTGCATAGGAACACAGTGGAAGGGGTAGGAGGGAACAGGGATGAGGCCGGGGGCGGGGAAAGTGATGGGACATGGTGGGGGGTGGGGGTGAGGGTTGGAGGGAGGGAGGGGAATATGCACACAACGGGTGATGGTGGTAGGAGGGGGGTGTGGGGGTGGTGTGTAAACAGTCTGTGATAGAAATAAATGTCAACTTACTCTCACACAAAACTTGTCTCGATCAGTTTTTGCCTGGCTCTGACCCCCAGCTGGTGTGCACTCTGTTGTGCTCTGTGGGCGGGAGGTGGAGGGGGCTCCTCATCCTGTTCATCTGGGGCCTGCTGCTGTGGTTGTTGTGGCTCTTCTGGGAGGACCTGTCCTCTGTGCATTGCCAAATTATGTAGCATGCAGCAGACCAGAAATATCTTTGCCACCTTTTGGGGGCTGTACAGGAGCTCCCCTCCAGAACAGTCCAGACATCGGAACCTGTTTTTAAGTTGTCCGAAGGTGCGCTTGATGATGCCACGTGTGGTCCGATGTCTACTGTTGTAGTTCTCCGACCCTGTTTCTGGGTGCACTATGGGGGTCATGAGCCAACTCCGCTGTGGGCAGCCTCTGTCACCTTTGGAGAGAAGCAGGATGAGAAATATGAGTGTTTGGAGTGAGTACCTTGTGGAGGTGGGGGGGGGGAATAGTGGGTTGTGGAGTGAGCTGGAGGGAGACAGTGCTGAGGGTTGCCCGGTGGAGGAGGTATAGTTTGGGCAGATCTATGCTGCCCTTACCTAGGAGCCATCCGCCGGTGATCTCCCCTCTGTCAAACCTGCGGAAGATTCCTGAGTGCTGCAATATATAGGCGTCATGGGTGGAACCTGGGTATCGGGCACACACGTCTAGAATCTCCCCCTGGGCGTCACACACAGCTTGCATATTGAGTGAATGGAATGCTTTCCTGTTCCTATAAGTGGCCTCTCGGGCCCGGGGGGGGTCTGAGTGTGACATGTGTGCAGTCAATGGTGCCTATGACCGAGGGGAAGCGAGCTATGGCGAAGTCAGCCATGTTGTTCTGCAGGGCCTGGGGGTGGTGGGGAAGGTGATGTACTCAGAGGTGTGTGTAAGGAAGGCATCAAGGAACTGGGTGAGGTAGTTAGAAATGGAAGCCTGGGTGAGACCTGTGTTCACAGATAGGACAGACTGGAAACTCCCAGTGACCAGAAAAGATAGAGAAGCAGTGATCTTTAGGTGCACAGGGATGAGGTTGTTCCTATGGGTCCTGGGCTGCAGGAGGGATTGGAGCTGGTCACAAAGGTGCTGAATGGCAGCCCTATCAAACCGGCACCTAGTGAGACACTGCAGGTCAGTGATGTCTAGGAAACTGCTACGGGGCCTGAAAAATCTGGGGCGTGAGTACCTCCTGCGGTGCCTCCCCTCTTCCTCTAACATGTAAGCCACCTGTGCATTTAGTGCCTCCATTTCCCCACACTACAGGTGCAATGCAGTGCCACCAGTGCTCATCTCTCCCTACCAACTTGGTGAAACACAGCAGCAACAAACAGAAGCTGACACTCACTCTCCCACCACCGACAAACAATGCGGTCATACACAGCAGAGCCACACTCCAAGCACTCTCTGACCCACTACAAACTCTCCTGCCACACCCTCTAGCCACTCACTCTCCAAGCAGCAAATGGCAGTCTTCACAAACACGCTGCAGCAGTGCACAGGACAAAGAGACAAACAGAGACAACAAACAGGTAAGGGAATGAAATATGAACTTGGGGACAGTGAATGTAGAGGGATAGGGGGAGGGGATGGGGAAGATAGAGGAAGGAGTAGTGGTGTGTGGGTTTGGGGGCTAGAAGGGATAGGGAAAGCTGAAAAGGTAAAACACAAAAGAGGCAGGTGAGGGTGAAAACATTCCAACTAGGGGACACAGACAAAGGTATCAGGTACTCAACAAACTCTTAGCTTTCTCTCCAAAAAACAATTCAGCTTTCTCTCCCAACAATGATCTCGCCACTCTCTAACTCCACAAAATCGCTAATGGGTCTAAAGACGACTTCCCCCTTACCCTGGTCGCTTTTGTTTCAGGTCTAACTAAGGACGCCCATGTTCCCACCCATGCGAAACCATTTCGCTAGCCGTTATACGTTGAAGGCACCCATCTTGTAACGCCACCCATAACACGCCTCCTGTGGGGACGTCCTTAGATGGGCATCCTCGTGCTGAGGACATCCTTGTGGACCTGTTTTGATTATTGGATTTGGACGATCTTCTTTCACAGGGATGCCCATGTGCCTTTTGTGTCGCTTTTTGGATGCCCTTCCCTTTCAAAAATGAGCCTGAAAGTGTCCAAAATGCATATCCAATGTTGTTCCTTATAATTCAATACATTTTCAGTATTCCCCCCCCCCCCCCACCCACCCTAAATCTACTTTATCAATAACCCTCCACTGTAGCTTTTGTATAGTATGTTTAAAATCTATAAAACAATGGGAGCTGAAATGACTTTCTGTTGCAAGATTTATGTTCAGCAAGCCTAAGTTTAATGGGTGTGATGGAATGCTCAACATAAACCTTATTACAAGGGTAGATCAAAGTATAAATCACATTTTGGCTATCACAGTTGGCATCAACATGAGCATATATAAGTTTATTCACTCCCGGTACCCTACAGGAAATTGCCTATAATAGCAGAACTGCACCATTGGCAATGCATACAAGTAGTATGGCCAGTTAATGTCTGTTGAGATGTTTCATAATCAAGGCGTTTGTAAGATAGAATCTCCCCTATTGTTTTTCCATGCTTATAGGCTACTATAGGATGATTGATGAATAGAGAGTACCTCCCAGAATTTATGGATTAATGCTTTCACAGTCATAGTGCCTATCATGTATGGCAGAACAACAAATCAATATCAAGACATTTTGGAAGCCAGGTCTCTAGGGAGGAAGTAACATCTGAGCCCTCTGCACCCTCAGGGAGACCCAGGATCCAAATATTGTTTCTCCAACTGCAGTTTGCCAGATCCTCGAGGTTGTCTTTAAGTATGTTAATGGCTGAAGAGATGGTTTCTATCTGCAGCATTGTTGCTTCAAGCTGCATGGTACAGGAGGAGAAGTCTTCAATAGTTTGCTGTGAAGCAACTATCTGCGAGTGTATCATTTTGAGTTCCTGCCTCGTATCCCTAAAGATTGCCATATAATTATACATTAATTCTTTTATACTACGGAGCTCAGATAAAACAGGATCTTTATTAGCAGAGTCAACGCATGGCCCACTGGTTTTATTGGGTGAAGGTGGGTTAGATTTGAGCTGTTTTAAGTTAGAGGAAATGTAATTTGCCTTGGATTTGTTCTTCATCTTGTGTCATATAGTAGTCAAATAGGATATTAAATTGAAGTAAAATAAGATGCCAAGGCGAGGAAAAAGATGAGAAATAGCAGTGGAAACTCACTAATCAGGCAGCCATCTTGTTCAAGATTCAACCAGAAGTCCTTACTTTTACTTTTTTGGAGCTGAATAACTTGGAACATAGGAGTCAGCTCTGTGGGTGCCAGTGGATGCTGAGTACCCCCAATATTGAGTAAATTCTTTCATTTTGGTAATTTGTAATGCGTTTCACACCTCCATCTTTTGAAATGTTGGTGCCTATGTCTTGACAAAGAAAACAGCACCAAGGGCCTTAAAAAGAGGGACACAGTTCTTTAATTATAAACTTTGATAAAAACAGTAATTGGAGAAAGACCTGACATGGGCCGTGTTTCGGTGCTCCGCAGCTGCATTACATAATATAATAAAATAAAATATACACTACAGTCAAACATGAATAAAAATTATATTCAAATAGGAACCTGTAATAAATAATGTAAAATAATAATGATAAAGATGCACTCATCAAAACAATATCATTTCAAAAAAACTTCACATTGGTATATAAAAAACCATATGATGATATATAAAGAATTACATAATAGTATATATCTATTCAAAAAATCTACATAATGGTATGTAAAATATAGAAAATAATGCAAGGGATGAGTATTTAGGAAAATAGCTCAGGAAATCTACATAATAAGATGTAAGAGTTACGTAAAAGAATCCTAACATTGTCCAGATAAGGTTTAAAATGTGGCAAACATTTCATATAATAGTATTTTCAAAACCATATCAAACAAAAAATATATTGGTTCATCAAAAATAGGATGCCTTGAGATGTGAAACACAGATCGTGTAGTCAATTAGTGTGAACAGTATATTGTAAAACATTTAACAAACTTAAAAGAGACTCACCACGATAATGACGGGGAAAATATTTGTAGAGTAACTTGAAACAGCTGATAGTTGTCAGATATGTCTACAGTATATATTCCTTATAAAGATAAATGTCATGTTAGTAGAGATACTTCCCAATGCGGCAGACGTTGATGAATTAATCGGCAAAACTTATATTGCTAAAAGCAGGAGTATATTATGTCTAGCCACGATGTATACAGCTTGCAATAAAATCTAAAACAGTACAACCGCGATGCGTACTTCTTGCAATAGTAAATATCACGTTCATAAATAACAGGCATTGAAATTCAAAAACGGTACATTACAGCCTACAGCGCTAGTAATGATATCATGTAGGAAGCCTTGATGAGCCCACGTAAGAGCAGTGCAGGCGGCTAACTTAAACCCTATGTGTTTTGGGTGAGCAAATTGTAAGGGATATCCATTAAATATATATTGTAAAAGATACCCTATAAATGCAAGGCAGTGAGACCTACTACACTAGTAACAATGTCATATAAGGGGACAATAAACTGCAGGCTTTTAAAGGACATCCATCTATTTAGACAGAAAACTGCAGGGTTTTAAATGAAACAAATTTAAGAGCAGAGAGTTAAAAAATTAACATAAATAAGTGATACATTTTTCTAATTTTTACATTTTTCTAATTTCCCTTTTATACACAGGAAAACAAGGTTGTTAAATTCCCAAACACCCATAAGGTTGACATTAGAAGACGTTATTAACACAGGAGCCAGAAGTTATACATTGACTGTAAATATGTGAACTCATACGTCATCGCTGACGTTTTTAACAAACCATTTTTTGTTATTATTCTGGCTATTATCGCCTTGACACCATTAAGTCATTCTTATATGATTTTACATTTTCTTTTATGTTGTTTGAACTTCTTTTAATTTTATCAATGCGGGAGCTACAACCTATACATAAACAGTAGGCTATTTGAATCTATACGTCATCAATGACGTTTTTAGCGCTTAAGTTATATTTATCTCATTATTCAGGTTATTATTGCTGCAGTTTGTAATAAACACTTTGAATTAAAACACATCTTTCAAAAATTAAATTATATCGCTATTTTTAATTTCTTTTACAATACCGAACGTCAAACGTCATCACTGACGTCACTAGGTTGTACACATTTAAACTGGGTTCTGTAAAATGTACTCTTTTCATCTATCGGACACCAATATCAAAAGAGAGTGCTAGCTCTGTATCTTATGAGTACTGTTTTTCCGAATATGCGTAGGTAAGTGCTTTCATTCACTTTTAACTATTGAAAACATAGATTGTAATGTACCGTTTTCGAATTTCAATGCCTGTTATTTATGAGCAAGATATTTACTATTACAATACATACGCATCGCAGTCGTACTGTTTTAGATTTTATTGCAAGCTGTATACATCGCGGTTAGACGTAATATACTCCTGCTTTTAGCGATATAAGTTTTGCCGATTAATTCATCAATGCCTGCCGCATTGGGAAGTATCTCTACTAACATAATCTATGGTGAGGTACCAGAATACATGCTTGAATTGGTTGATTTACCACCCAGAAATAGAACTAGTTCCTCACAATCATATCTGAACTTACACTACCCAGACTGTAATGGCTTAAAATATAAATCAATTTACACCTCAAACTTCACTTACATTGGCACTCAACTGTGGAATGCCTTACCCAAATTAACAAAAACTACCCAGAACTACCTAAACTTTAGGAAATCATTGAAAACAATATTGTTCAAGAAGGCTTATTCCTCAGGTTCAACATAATCAGAATTATCCCTTACTATTATAATATCCAATGGACTCTAATTACACCTTATTATCTTCTTATTTACTACTGATTAATTGTTAATTATATCTTACTTCAATACCTTTCTGTTAACTGTTATTTCTATCCTGCTCTCAATTTGCAAAAATTGTACTTCTTGCATTGTAACTTTACCACAGTATTATTGTAAGCCACTTTGAGCCCGCAATCAGTGGGAAAAGGTGGGATACAAATGTGATAAATAAATAAATAAAATAAATAAACATGACATTTATCTTTATAAGGAATATATACTGTAGACATATCTGAAAACCAGTGGCGTAGCCAGACCTGACATTTTGGGTGGGCCCAAAGCTAATATGGGTGGGCACTATCCATCCGCTTAGCCAGGCATTACCCCTTCCTTTCCCTCCCCATAGCTCAGCATTAGCCCTTCCCTATCCCCCATCCATCCATCCTCATAGCCCCTCATCCATCCATCACCATAGCCCGGCATCAGCCCTTTCATCCTTACCCCCCCCCCCCCCAATCCATCCTAATAGCCCAGCATCAGCCCTTCCCTTTCCTACCATCCCATAGCTAGGCATCAGCCCTACCCTACCCCACCCCCACTCCCCCCTGTAGCCTAGCATCAGCCCTGTCCTACCTCCTACCCACCACCCCCCATAGTGTGGCATCTCCCCTCCCCCCACTCTGAAGTACACCAACATTTTTAAATATAAAACATTTGGGGTTTTGTTTTTAATGTCTTGGGTACTGCAGAGACTAACCTAACCAGAAACCTCTCCATTACATATAAAACATTTTTTTTAAATTTTAACCTGGGTACTGCAGAACCATCGCCACTCAAAAACCCACACCAACATGAAAAATACACCTTTTTAAAAATTTTAACCTGAGCACTGAGCCCACCCCACCCAGAAACCCACCAACAAAAAGTTTTAATGTTGGTGGGTTTCTGGGTGGGGGTAAGCTCTTCACTGCCAAGGAGGAAAAAAAAAGGTGTATTTAATGATTAAACAAATATACTTCCCCCCCCCCCCCCCCAGGCAGTGAATAGCCCACCACCAGCATTACACTGTACATATATTTAAAAAAAAAAAACATTTGTTTTACCTGGCAACTGGGCTTATCTGTGTAAACGAGACAGCAATGCAGTGTGCTCCTTGTGCTGACTCCTGTGCCTGTTTGGAGCCGCGGGCTGGTGCAGAAACCTTTCAACTATTGCTGGCAGCCTGGCTGGAACAGTGAAGGAAACCCTCTAGGCCAAGAGTGAGCTGCGGCACTGGCAGCAGATTTTCCCTGCTCGGTGCGGGGGATGGGGACAATGCAAGGCAGGCATCCTGAGTGAGACGCTCGTCGGACTGGTCGGAGAGCAGTGACTGCAAAGGGTCTTCAGCACTTTGGTTTCCTTTTTAAAGGAAGTTTTGAGGGAGTTTTCATGGTGGCAGTTCTAGGCGTGCTCCACGGCTCTCTCTAAAGAGGAAATCCTCCAGATCTGAGTCTGAGCGATGCGGTAAATCGGATATAAAAACTGATGAGGGAGGAGCAATGGTGCAGCACTGGAAGGAGCCACCATTCCCGACCTGGACCTGCACAAAAAAATGTTGGTTCCGCTGCTGCAGGTAGGAGATGCTTCCTAAACACACATGGCTGAGCCATGGCAAACTAAAAGGCTATGTCACTGTGCACTTCCACAGTGCAGCTGCTGCCTAACCAGTGCCTAGAAGACCGGCACCCATTGGAGCAGGACAAACTGGGCGGGCCTCAGCTAAGTTTGGGCGGGCCTGGGCCCACCCGTAGCTACGCCCCTGACTATCAGCTGTTTCGAGTTACCCTACAAATATGTTCCCCGTCATTATCGTGGTGAGTCTCTTTTAAGTTTGTTAAATGTTTTACAATATACTGTTCACACTAATTGACTACACGATCTGTGTTTCACATCTCAAGGCATCCTATTTTTGATGAACCAATATATTTTTTGTTTGATATGGTTTTGAAAATACTATTATATGAAATGTTTGCCACATTTTAAACCTTATCTGGACAATGTTAGGATTCTTTTATGTAACTCTCACATCTTATTATGTAGATTTCCTGAGCTATTTTCCTAAATACTCATCCCTTGCATTATTTTCTATATTTTACATACCATTATGTAGATTTTTTGAATAGATATATACTAGTATGTAATTCTTTATATATCATCATATGGTTTTTTATATACCAGTGTGAAGTTTTTTTGAAATGATATTAATTGTTTTGATGAGTGCATCTTTATCATTATTATTTTACATTATTTATTACAGGTTCCTATTTGAATATAATTTGTATTCATGTTTGACTGTAGTGTATATTTTATTTTATTATATTATGTTATTTTCTCAATGTTCATTGTTTTGTATTTTATGTAGACCCCTGACGCAGATGCGGAGCACTGAAACACGGCCCGTGTCGGGTCTTTCTCCAATGACTGTTTTTATCAAAGTTTATAATTAAAGAACTGTGTCCCTCTTTTTAAGGCCCTTGGTGCTGTTTTCTTTGTTTGGACTTTTGCTTGTACTTTGTTCCCTCTCTTTGCTATACCATGGTGCCTATGTCTTGGAAATGTAGCTCTGTCTGTTTCTGGTCGTTTGATCCTCCAGGGGGTGCAGGTTTTCCATTGAACCTCTGACTGTTGTAGTCTATACCTGACTTCCTCTTTCTTGCCCCAGCAGCCACATTTACAACACACCCATGGTTCTTATGTAAGCCTTATCTGGGTTCAGCTGGATTAAAGGGGCAGAGTTCTGACTGTCCCACTTCCTGTAATTTTCCCTCTCCCTTTTCCCAAGGACCCTTTAGCTGGTTCTATATAATCTTCTTTATAAAATTACCCTGCATGCTTCTCCTTGGTAGTTGGCCTAATAAAGTTTCTGTCATATCAACTAGAATATGGTTTCACATCTCTCCTATGAGTCTCATGGACAATATTTCTAAATATGAGTGTTTTTCTCTCATCCTTGGCTGACTGCACTAACCTAGGTATCCTCTTACAGGTACAGAACCTCCTCCTGAAGTATCCTTGTCCTCCAATTACTGTCACCTTAGAAGTGCCTGTCACCTTCCCCAAAGGACTGGTGTGGAATGTGACAAATATAACAACAGTAAGTACTGGATAACCGAGTGGAGTAGTCTTTCTTCCATTACTGCTAGATTACTTCTCACATCATGCTGCTGTGCTGAAAGATGAAATATGTCTTGTATAAATACAATACCACCACTAGCATAGAATTCCCCAAAATCCATATCCTGGCTATTTTTATTTATTTGTTTGTTTAAATCTTTTTATTAAACAAAGCAAAGTATATAGATTTCAATGAATAAAAAAAAAAAGACCAAAACATTATCTGACTTTATATATGCAAAATCCACTGTAATCTCCTCCCCCTTCTACTACTATTACTACTTATCATTTCTATAGCGCTACTAGACATACGCAGCGCTGTACACTTGAACATGAAGAGACAGTCCCTGCTCGACAGAACTTACAATCTAATTAGGACAGACAAATATGACAAACAAGAGATAAGGGAATATTAAAGTGAGGATGATAAAATAAGGGTTCTGAACAAGTGAATAAGGGTTAAGAGTTAAAAGCAGCATCAAAAAGGTGGGCTTTTAGCTTAGATTTGAAGACGGCCAGAGATGGAGCTTGATGTACCGGCTCAGGATGTCTATTCCAGGCATATGGTGCAGCAAAATAAAAGGAACAGAGTCTGGAGTTAGCGGTGGAGGAGAAGGGTGCAGATAAGAGAGATCTACCCAGTGAACAGAGTTCCCGGGGAGGAATATAGGGAGAGATGAAAGTGGAGAGGTATTGAGGAGCTGCAGAGTGAATGCATGTATAAGTCAATAAGAGGAGTTTGAACTGAATGCGGAAACGGATAGGAAGCCAGTGAAGTAACTTTGTTACAATAAGATACTCCTATGAGCCAATAGGTTGTTTTCTTATATCTTTTGGTTCAACAATCTCTTCCACTCTTCCATCCCTTCCCACTTCCCGCTCCCCTTTATCCTGTCTATCTTATTCTCTTTATCCATCTTTAGCTAATCACTGATTATTTTTCCATTCAGGTCCCTAAGGTGCCATGTAGACCACTCCTGGATGGTGAGAGAGAAATATCACAAGCACACTTGATTAAAAACATCTCCGGGAAGATCCTGGTAATTTTTTTTCTATTAAGTACAGGGAAAGTCAAAGGGAATGACAAGGCGAAAAGGAATTAAGCAACCTCATAAAAGCAACAGGGACCCTGTTGCCTCAAGTTCTGGGGTAATTGCGGATGGAAGGAAGAAGACAGTGCAGCTGAAAGACCTGCAATATGGAACTCTTCTAATTGTGGTATCATTAGGTAGGGCCAAATTAGGGCCATATGACTGGAGAAGCCATAGCTGCAGATCATTATTTCTTCCACCTATATGAAACCATGGGAGCTAAGGCCTGTCTGGCAGTGGGATCCAAAAGAGAAATTCTCGCAGGTGAAATCAGGTGCAACCATTCTCCTTTCAAAGCAGAATGAATTAATAGAAAGGGGAAAAGAAGATAAGCAATTAAATAGTCTGAGGCTGCCTATCCTTTAATTGATATGGGAAGTCTCAAAACCTTCAAAATGATACCTGAAAATGCTAGTGATATAGATTCAGATTTTTCAGATGCAAGAAACTTTATTTCAATGACAATTTGTAAATAGCTTGCTAAAATGGCAACAGGAAAGTCATAGTGACCATTTTTTAACCCAGGGCTTTCAGAGCAGGAGCAAGTGAGGACCATCATGAGATTCAATGAACTGTAATACTTTTCATGGGAATTTACCCATGACAAAATGGAGTAGAAATGTGCTATTTTACTGCAGCTTGGTAAATATGCTCTACAATGTATCTAAACCTCTTAACTAGTGGTTCTCAAGCCAGTCCTCAGGACACACCCAGCTTGACAACTTTGCAGGATATCTACAATGAATATGCAGGAGATAGGTCTGAATACAATAGAGGCAATGCATGCAGATTTATCTCATGCAAATTCATTGTAGATATCCTGAAAACCTCACTGACAGAGTATGACCCAAGGACTGGCTTGACAACTATTTCACTAGACTCTAGTGCTCAGTGCATCCCCTCTTCTTGGAGTGATAGTGATCCAGGTTGCATGGCTTTCTTGTTTTTCAATCATTCCTGATTGTCTGATTTTCTTCTCTCTATTTCCCTGACCTATTTGGTCCTGACTTGTGTCTTCCTGCTCTCTCTCCTTTACCCTTTTACTCTGGTACTGCTCTGCCTTCCCATTCCTCCTATTCCTATTCTGTCTCTCCTTGCCCCCTGTTTTATCTGTCACTGCCCCACACTGTTCTGTCTCTCCCTGCTCCCCTGAGCCTTATGATAGTCTGTCTCCTCCTGCACCCACCCTGACCTGACCCCACTCTTTGCTGTTTTATTTCTGTCCCTGCCTATTTCCCTAGGTCTTTCAATGCAGCATGGAAGGCATAGACATGGTACAATATGACATCTCTGGGGACCTCTTCATCCAGAATAAGAGTGAGGTAAGCCGGGGGGGGGGGGGGGTAAGGAATTAGGTGTGTCAGCTTTGGCACCTTTCTGACTGGTTGCGGTGGACTGCTAACAGCAGTAATTTGAATAATATGGTCCTTAAAACTCTGAAGCAGCTCCCTGGCAAAACATTGGTCATTGTCAGTGGGACCATTTTACCGGCATGAAAAAGTTTACAGCTAAGTGATTTTTTTCTACAATATAAATTCAGTTGATGATCGTGAAAGATTTTTAATAGACAATTATGTAATATACCTGTTTTGAATTATGGACACTAGGCACTGTATTGAAAATTTCTACTGAAAGTTTGCCTTTGTAGAGGGAGGTTTTTTCAGACAATGAGGTGACTTGATCCGTTAAATCTGAGAGCAACACTTTGAGTTCCAGTTGGGCTCTGAGGCTTTTTCCTCTCTTTCAACATTTTTGAATTATCTTTGGAGTATGAGGGAAGCAATTTAAGATACATTGCTTCAAATGGACATTGGAATTTCTTAAAGGGTATGTATGTCTGACTATTTTACCCCTATTACTTATGAACAGATCCTTTTTGCACCACGGAACATGATTTGTTACATACAGTGGGGGAAATAAGTATTTGATCCCTTGCTGATTTTGTAAGTTTGCCCACTGACAAAGACATGAGCAGCCCATAATTGAAGGGTAGGTTATTGGTAACAGTGAGAGATAGCACATCACAAATTAAATCCGGAAAATCACATTGTGGAAAGTATATGAATTTATTTGCATTCTGCAGAGGGAAATAAGTATTTAATCCCTCTGGCAAACAAGACCTAATACTTGGTGGCAAAACCCTTGTTGGCAAGCACAGCGGTCAGACGTCTTCTGTAGTTGATGATGAGGTTTGCACACATGTCAGGAGGAATTTTGGTCCACTCCTCTTTGCAGATCATCTCTAAATCATTAAGAGTTCTGGGCTGTCGCTTGGCAACTCGCAGCTTCAGCTCCCTCCATAAGTTTTCAATGGGATTAAGGTCTGGTGACTGGCTAGGCCACTCCATGACCCTAATGTGCTTCTTCCTGAGCCACTCCTTTGTTGCCTTGGCTGTATGTTTGGGTCATTGTCGTGCTGGAAGACCCAGCCACGACCCATTTTTAAGGCCCTGGCGGAGGGAAGGAGGTTGTCACTCAGAATTGTACGGTACATGGCCCCATCCATTCTCCCATTGATGCGGTGAAGTAGTCCTGTGCCCTTAGCAGAGAAACACCCCCAAAACATAACATTTCCACCTCCATGCTTGACAGTGGGGACGGTGTTCTTTGGGTCATAGGCAGCATTTCTCTTCCTCCAAACACGGCGAGTTGAGTTCATGCCAAAGAGCTCAATTTTTGTCTCATCTGACCACAGCACCTTCTCCCAATCACTCTCGACATCATCCAGGTGTTCACTGGCAAACTTCAGACGGGCCGTCACATGTGCCTTCCGGAGCAGGGGGACCTTGCGGGCACTGCAGGATTGCAATCCGTTATGTCGTAATGTGTTACCAATGGTTTTCGTGGTGACAGTGGTCCCAGCTGCCTTGAGATCATTGACAAGTTCCCCCCTTGTAGTTGTAGGCTGATTTCTAACCTTCCTCATGATCAAGGATACCCCACGAGGTGAGATTTTGCGTGGAGCCCCAGATCTTTGTCGATTGACAATCATTTTGTACTTCTTCCATTTTCTTACTATGGCACCAACAGTTGTCTCCTTCTCGCCCAGCGTCTTACTGATGGTTTTGTAGCCCATTCCAGCCTTGTGCAGGTGTATGATCTTGTCCCTGACATCCTTAGACAGCTCCTTGCTCTTGGCCATTTTGTAGAGGTTAGAGTCTGACTGATTCACTGAGTCTGTGGACAGGTGTCTTTCATACAGGTGACCATTGCCGACAGCTGTCTGTCATGCAGGTAACGAGTTGATTTGGAGCATCTACCTGGTCTGTAGGGGCCAGATCTCTTACTGGTTGGTGGGGGATCAAATACTTATTTCCCTCTGCAGAATGCAAATAAATTCATATACTTTCCACAATGTGATTTTCCGGATTTAATTTGTGATGTGCTATCTCTCACTGTTACCAATAACCTACCCTTCAATTATGGGCTGCTCATGTCTTTGTCAGTGGGCAAACTTACAAAATCAGCAAGGGATCAAATACTTATTTCCCCCACTGTAAGACATCAGACCATCTACCCCTTGATAGAAAACAGTATTTTGTTGCAACCTTTGCACCAGCTGTGGCGCTCTTTAATATCTTGTTGAGGGTACTCTACAACATGCAGTGAATTGCTTCCCTTATTAGGGGAATGGACTCAGGGATAATACAGAATTGATATAGGAGAGGGCTTGCCTGCGTTGAGCACTTTTTAAGGGAGGATGGTTCATTGATACCCTATGAATCTCTTCAGAAAAAGTTACAACTTATCACTGGGGGAGAACAGTTTGCCTATGCACAGTCTATTATATTAATTCTTTGGACCCCCCCCCCCCCACACACACACACACACACAGGCTCTGGGAGCATACATAACTACTCATTAGGAAGCACTGGGTTCTGAACATTTGCATCGGGGTTTGTTTTCGTTTACCATAAGGCCCAAATCACACCTCCAAAGAATTTTGAACAACTTCTATGCTGTTGAGAACTCGATTTAGGTATGGGAGTACATGCTCTTGATGTTAAGACCCTTCTCAAGCAAATCCCTAAGGCCGTGCATGGTGCAGACCTCTAAGAGTGGACAGACAACCAAACAGCTGTTTGGTTGTCTGTTCTGCTTCTGCAGTAGACTGTCTCCTGTTTGTTTCTGCAGATCTCCAAGAGTGCCATGGTTGGTTGCGTATAAAACAGGGGCGTAGCTAGGTGGGACCACGTGGCATGGGCCCTCGCAGATTTAGCCCTGGCCCCCCTGCTTTCACCCCCCCCCCCCCCCCGCTGCCAACCCTCCCCCGCCACATTCGACTCCCCCTCCCGCTGTCCTCAATCCTCCCCCGCTGCTGCCGCCGCCGTCAGGTACCTTTGCTGACGGGGGTCCCCAACCCCTGCCAGCCGAAGTCCTCTTCAGCCCCGGTCTCCGGGGAGGCTAAAATGTGCCCCCTCACCTTGGGCTCTGGACCCCCTCCCGCCGAAGTCTGGCTACGTCCCTGGTACAAAATGATTTGGTGGTGAAATAATGTAACACAGTGCATATTTTCTAGCGAAAAAGGTGCCTGTACTCAAATGACGGGGTGGGGTGATCACTGAGGGACCCACCCCACAATAGCCAGGCCCCCTGCAACCAGTCACAGAATCTATGACAAGGCAGAATTGTTGTGTAGAGCCTGAGTTCTTTCATTAAAACTTGGGATCCATGGGTCAATTTTAGTAGACAATGGAAAAGGTGCCGGTACTCAGTACCCCCAAGTACCCCCTCAAAAAAAGCCCTGATGTAACATGTTATTGGATAGGTAATGTTTCCCCATCGCATTGGTTCTGGAGAAATAGAGTACAGTCGCTCGCTTTTAGCTGGGGTTATTTACTGCCTGAAAACATCAGGCTGCCAAGCCACTGCCTGATGCTTCTGGACCATCTCTTAAAGGGACATTACCTGTAGTAATAGTCTCCTGTGTAGGCATCCCCCTGTGATGGGGTGTATATCCCATTCCCATTACTAAAGTCCTCTATCCCGCTGTCAGTGGGTGTACCTGTTACGTCCCTCACCTGTTCAACGCTCCTCCCGGCTAAGTCATTCCTCAGCTCCGTCCAAAAGGGACAAGGTTCAGTCTTAGGAGGGTCTGTTTCAGTTTCCTAAGTCTGGCAGCTGTCATCAGGCTTGGAGCAAGGGCAGCAGCCATCTTGGCTAGCTCAGGATGGGGTAGCCATCTTGTATAAACGAGAACAGGAAGGAACTCCATATTTGGGCTTGGGAGGATCGCCTATGGGGGCAGCCATGTTGGATTCACCTGAGTTTGGTTTGCTCAGATTGCTTCACTATTTAAAGCACTGCCTCCAGGCCTTCATTGCTTTGGCCTCAATTATTCTGAGGAGTTGCTGTGGGAGTGCTGTTCTGACTATTCTTCTGTTCCTGTTTACCTGTGCACCGGACCTTGGCTAATTTTCTTGGATAACGCTTGTTTGCTGCCTGCCTTGACCCTGGACTGATTTTGACTATTCTTTGCCTGTCAGAGTACTGGTTCCTGCCATCCTGGTCAGCGGCTGTTCAACCCCGCTGGTTCCAGAAGTCCTGGTGGCCACCTGCAGCTGGGAGCTCAACTCTTGGTGAATAGTGGTCGCTTCCCAGGTGAAGCTAGGGGTTGTCTGGCTGCCTGACCGAGTGCGGCGTCACTCCATCTCTGCCGTGCTCAGTCGGGGCACAGGGGCTCACTACTACCGGGTCATAACAGTACCTCAAGGATCCGTCCTAGGACCTCTCATTTTCTCCATCTATACTTCCTCCCTTGATGCTCTGATCTCTTCCCACGGTTTTCAGTATCACCTTTACGCTGATGACTCCCAGATCTACCTCTCAACACCAGAAATCTCGGTAGAAATCAGTCCAAGGTATCTGCCTGCCTCTCTGACATTGCTACCTGGATGTCTCACCGCCACCTGAAGCTCAATATGTCCAAAACTGAGCTCCTTATCTTCCCACTTAAACCAACCTCTCCCCTTCCCCCATTCTCTATTTTTGTCGACAACATGCTCATTCTTCCTGTCTCATCTGCTTGTAACTTGGGCAGTGGCGTAGCAAGGGCGGGGCGGTGGGGGCGGTCCGCCCCGGGTGTCATCGGGTGAGGGGGTGCTCCGCTCCCGCTGCTCCGCCTTTAAATTTTTTTTTTCGAAGCGTTGGAGAGTGGCAGGTAGCGCGCCTCGCGTCTGCCCTGCTAGTAAAAAAGATCTCGCTGACGTCATCGCCCTTCCCACACTGAGTCCCGCCCGCCCTCGCAGTAATAGGAAGTTGCCTCAGAGGGGGGCGGGACTCAATGTGGGAAGGGCGATGACGTCAGCGAGATCTTCTTTACTAGCAGGGCAGACACGAGGTGTGCTGCCTGCCACTCTCCGGCGCTTCGAAAAATTTTTTTAAAGCAGGACAGGGTAGGAGAACGGACCTTGGGTCGGGTCGGGGGGGGACAGAGGGGAGAAGGGGATTGGGGAGGGGTGGGGGCGCTCAGAGGGGTGCTTAAAGGGAATTAGGGAGGGTGGGAGAGCATCAAGGAGGGGAGAAGAGGATTGGGGAGGGGTGGGGGACCTCAGAGGGGTGCTTAAAGGGGATTAGGGAGGGTGGGAGAGCATCAAGGAGGGGAGAAGGGGATTGGGGAGGGGTGGGGGACCTCAGAGGGGTGCTTAAAGGGGATTAGGGAGGGTGGGAGAGCATCAAGGAGGGGAGAAGGGGATTGGGGAGGGGTGGAGGACCTCAGAGGGGTGCTTAAAGGGGATTAGGGAGGGTGGGGGAGCTCAGAGAGGGGAGAAGGGTGGGGGAGCTCAGAGGGGTGCTTAAAGGGGGTTAGGGAGGGTGGGGGAGCTCAGAGAGGGGAGAAGGGGATTGGGGAAGGGTGGGGGAGCTCAGAGGGGTGCTTAAAGGGGATTAGGGAGGGTGGGAGAGCATCAAGGAGGGGAGTAGGGGATTGGGAAGGGTGGGGGAGCTCAGAGCGGTGCTTAAAGGGGATTAGAGAGGGTGGGGGAGCTCAGATGGGTGCTCAGAGAGGGGAGAAGGGGATTGGGGGGGAGGGGAGTGCTCAGATGGGAGAAGGGGTCTGAAGCTGGAACTGGGGTCTGACAAGGGGGCAGGAGGGAAAATGGGTCCATGCCTGGGGCAGGTGGGAGAATGATTCTGGGGCTGAAAGGGGGGGATGCAAGGCATGTGGTGGATGAAGGGGACTGGAACTGGGGGCTGAAAAGAGGGGGCAGAGAGAGAGAGGGGACAGATCCTGGATGGAAGGGGGGCACATGAGGGAGGGCAGACCCTGGACGAATGGGAGAGGGAGGGCAGACAGATTGAAGGGGCAGAGAGAAAGGGCAGATGGTGGGTGGAAGGGGAGAGAGAAAGAGGGCAGACTGGGGCAAATGGTGGATGGAAGGGGCAGAGATAGAGGGCAGATGTTGATGGAAGGGGGAGAGAGAGATGGCAGACTGGGGCAGATGGTGCATGGAAGGGGCAGAAGTGGATGAAAGGGAGAGAGGGCAGACAGTGGATGGAAGGGGCAGAGAGAGAGACACTGGACGGCAGAGAGAGAGCGAAGACAGATGCTGGACAGAAGGAAGACAGTGAAAAGATGAGGAAAGCAGAAACCAGAGACAACGAACTGTAAATATATATTTTTATTTTTTTGCTTTAGGATAAAGTAGTATTGTAGCTGTGTTAATAAATGTTTATAATAGAACATGTAAATAAGGTAATCTTTTTATTGGACTAATTTTAATACATTTTACTTTCAGAGAACAAAACCCCCTTCCTCAGGTCAGGATAGGACACTAACAGTACTATACTGAATTGACCTGAGAAAGGAGGTTTTGGCCTCTGAAAGCTAAATGTATTAGTCCAATAAAATGATATTATTTGTTTTATTTCTATTTGTTAATTTGTAAAGTGGTGATTGGTATTTGTTAGTTTTTTCAAATTTACATCTGCTGTCTTTATATTTTGCACAGTACTAGAGGACATTTTCTGTTTCTGTGGTGTTGCATTGTATGCAGAGTCTGGCATCGGGGGTTCAGTTTAATTTTTGTCTAAATAGAAAGTTTGTGATTACTTATTCTATAGTGGATTAGGGTGTATCTATTTGTGAAAAAGACATGGCTTTCAGTTGGCATTGACTGTGCAGGATCGACGATCTGTACTAATCTGTCTGTTTTTGTTTTACAATAGGTGAATTGATGTTCTAGTGCTCACTGTAGTGTTTAAGATGCATTCCTTTTCCTTGTGTGACTCGTACAAATTACTGCTTATGGTATGGTAGAATTGCTCTATAGGTCCTGAGTGTTTTGTATTCTCGGTATGCCTAGTACTCGATTCCGGGGGGGGGGGTGTTAAAAAATGACCGGCCCCGGGTGTCAACTACCCTAGCTACGCCACTGAACTTGGGGTCATCTTCGACTCCTCCCTCTCCTTCTCTGCACATATTGAACAGATTGCTAAAACCTGTCATTTCTTCCTTTATAATATCGCCAAAATTCGCCCTTTCCTTTCTGAACACGCTATCAGAACCCTCATCCATACTCTCATCACTTCTCGCTTAATTACTGCAACTTGCTTCTCACAGGTCTTCCACTCAGCCACCTCTCTCCTCTTCAATCTGTTCAAAATTCTGCTGCACGACTAATATTTCGCCAAAGTCGTTATGCCCATATCAGCCCTCTCCTGAAGTCACTTCACTGGCTCCCTATCCGTTTCCGTATAAAATTCAAGCTCCTCTTATTGACTTACTAGTAAAAAAGGCCCGTTTCTGACACAAATGAAACGGGCGCTAGCAAGGTTTTCCTTGGAGTGTGTATGTTTGGGAGAGTGTATGTGAGAGTGACTGTTTGAGAGTCAGAGTGAAAGTGTGAGTGTGTGAGAGAGAGAGTGAGTCTGGGTGTGAGTGTGTTTGTGAGAGAGTGTGTGTGTGAGAATGAGAGTGTGTGCAAGTGTGTATGTGAGACACAGTGTGAGAGAGAGTGTGTGTATGAGACCAAGCGAGTGTGTGAGTGACTGTGTGGCACATAGAGAGTGAATGTGATACAGTGTGAGACAGAGTGTGTGAGAGTGAGAGTCAGAAAGACATTGTATATGAGAGAGAGAGTGTGAGCCGTGCCCTCCCAATCCATGGCCATCTGTCCCCTGCCCCCTCCATTCATCCTTTTCCAGCAATTCCCCTCTCTCCCTGAGCCCTGCCCTCCCAATCCATGGCCATCCATGTTTCTCTGTCACCTGCCCCCTCCATTCATCCCTATCCAGCATTTCCCCTCTCTGCCTGAGCCCTGCCCTGCAATCCATATCCATCCATGCCCATCTGTCCCCTCCATTCATCCCTATCCAGCAATTCCCCTCTCCCTGAGTCCTGCCCTTCCAATCCATGCCCATCCATGCTCCTCTGTCACCTGGCCCCTCTATTCATCCCTATCCAGCATTTCCCCTCTCTGCCTGAGGCCTGCCCTGCAATCCATATCCATCCATGCCCATCTGTCCCCTCCATTCATCCCTATCCAGCAATTCCCCTCTCCCTGAGTCCTGCTCTTCCAATCCATGCCCATCCATGCTCCTCTGTCACCTGGCCCCTCCATTTTTCCCTATCCAGCATTTCCCCTCTCTGCCTGAGGCCTGCCCTGCAATCCATATCCATCCATGCCCATCTGTCCCCTCTATTCATCCCTATCCAGCAATTTCCCTCTCTCCCTTAGTCCTGCCCTTCCAATCCATGCTCATCTGTCACCTGGCCCCTCCATTTTTCCCTATCCAGCAATTGCCCTCTCTACCTGAGGCCTGCCCTGCAATCCATATCCATCCATGCCCATCTGTCCCCTCTATTCATCCCTATCCAGCAATTTCCCTCTCTCCCTTAGTCCTGCCCTCCCAATCCATGCCCATCCATGCTCCTCTGTCCCCTGGCCCTTTCATTCATCCATTTCCAGTAATTCCCCTCTCTCCCTGAGCCCTGCCCTCCCATTCCATGCCCATCCATGCTCCTCTGTCCCCTGCCGCCTCCATTCATCCTTTTCCAGCAAGTCCCCTCTCTCCCTTCCATGACCCCCCCCCCCCTCGCATCCATGCTCCTCTCTCTCCCATGTCCCAGCCTGGCCCGCCCTCTTCTCCCCCCCCCCTTCGCATCCATGTCCCCCCCTTCGCATCCATGCCCCCCCCCCTTCGCATCCATGCATCCCTTTTTTTTTTTTCTTCTTCGTTTTAACTTTACCTCCGTGGCGGTTCGTAGCAGCGAAACGTCAGGGAAGGAGGCGGCGCTCCCGACATCTTGCTTTCCCTTCGCTGTCTCCCGCCTTCTTTTGAAGGCGGAACACAGCGAAGGGAAGGCTAGACGTCGGGAGCGCCGCCTCCTTCCCTGACGCTTCGCTTCCGGATTTGTTTGGTTGAGGCGAGGGCGGGGCAAAGACGGCTGGCTGGCTTGAAGGCTTCACACCACGAATCCGGCGCGAACCCTTCAGCCTGGGAGTGACGTCAGATGGTTTCATGGCTTCAAGGCTTCAGGGCTTCAGGCTTCAAGGCTTCAGGCTTCAAGCTTCAAGGCTTCACAGAACGTTGTCCTCAGAACCGTTGAGGGTGCGTTTTATTATATTAGAAGATAAGTGCATTCACGTCTGCAGCCCCTCACTACCTCTCCACCCTCATCTCTCCCTACACTCCTTCCCAGGAACTCCGTTCACTAGGCAAATCTGTCCTAATTGCATCCTTCTCCTCCATCGCTAACTCCAAACTCCGTTCCTTTTGTCTCGCCGCACCTTATGCCTGGAATGAGCTTCCTGAGCCGTACGTCTAGCTCCATCCCCTGGCCGCCTTCAAATCCAGGCTAAAGGCCTACTTTTTGATGCTGCTTTTGACTCCTAACTTGTCACTTGCTCGTAACCTTTATCTTGTCTTCCTCTCTTCAATAGTCCCTTTCCCTATGTGTCCTTCTATCTGTCCTACCCTTATCCTTATTGGTCCTATCTGTCTGTCCTTATTTAGATTGTAAGCTCTTTTGAGCAGGGACTGTCTTTTCTTCATGTTCAATTGTGAAGCGCTGCGTACGACTGGTAGCGCTATAGAAATGATTTATAGTAGTAGTAGAAGCTCAGGGGAGAGAAAATGCTTACCAGAGAATTTAAGTCTCAAATAAAGACAGAAGAAATGCCAGGAGGGCAGCAGGTACCACAGAAATAAAGCCTCAGTAGGGAAAGCTGGATGGGGATAGGTCCCTAACCAATCATTGAAGCACAGAATTAAAGCCTCAGCAGGGGAAGCTGGGCAGGGATAGGTTCCAAGCCAATCAGTACAGACCTAATGCCTCAGCAAAGAGATCTGGGGGAGAACAAATTCCTGGCCAATCAGAGAGGGTAGAACCAGGGTGAGGAGGAGCACGGTTGCCAGGTGGGCGGTTTTCCACGACCCGCTACGGGAAATTTTTGTCCGCTGCGGGTCGCGGTTTTTTGGGCTATTTTGGGGGGGTTTGACCTGGTTTTTGTGCGGTTTTTTCGGGCCACAGGGGCGGGGCTAATGATGTTTTGGGCTGGGTTTGATGACGGAGGAGGCGGGGTTGGATGATGGCGGGGGTGGGGCTGATGACGGCGGGGCGGGGTTGATTACGCCGGGGGCGGGTTGATTAAGGCGGGGGCAGGGTTGATGACAGTGGGGGCTGGGGGTGTGAACTTTTGGACGTTTTTTGGGGACGGGTAATTGGCAACACTGAGGAAGAGGAATCAACAGCTCTATAACAGGAGAGAAAACAAAGCAGGGCTGAGGCTCCACTAAGGGACCGAAGAGTATGGAGCTCCTGGCCAAATGACAAGCAAGTACCAATAACATACAAACTATTTTGATATTTCTATCTTGGGACTATGGCATTGAGCTGCCTGGGAACCTAAACTGAATTTCTTTTTTTGTTTTGTTATTTTACCTGCCAGCAGGACGATGTATCCCTAGAGTAGGAATTAAATTTCAGGATATATGAGAGAGTGGTGATAGGTGGACTAACATGCATGGCCTTTCTTCTTCTTTTTATGTGATTGTTGGGAGACTTTTTGAATAAAGCTATTCATGAGTATTGTTGCCACAGATTTTTGGCATTGATGTGAACTGAGTAAAGCCTTTTTGAACCAAGGAGGACTGGAATGTTTCTGCCTCTCCCCCAGGGGCTTGCACAGGGAGGGCACAAAAGTTGGATACAGAGTTGGGGGTGGATCTGTGTGATTGTTGATAACCCTAAGGCAGGTGCAGCTTCACACTCCCCATCAAGATCACCCCCCCCCCCAATTAGTACCCTCAATATACTCCCCCACAGTTGTGTCTCTCCTCCCTGAAGGGTGTCCCCCCCCCCCAAGTTCAGAAAGACCTTCCCTTGCCCATATATGCCCTTATCTGGAAATATGACCCTTTGTAAGACTACCCCTAGGGGTCATTGGTGCCATTTTGGATCCTGGTGCTGGCAAGGCAGGATTGACTGGGGATTGCTCCTGCCTACTCCCTAGACCACCACGGATATTTTAAGGTAAGCATGAGGGAGGGTCATGGAGGGTTCGGGTGTCTTTCTGAACTTGGGGGCACGTTCGGGGTGGAGGAGCACACACAGGGACGTATATTGAGAAGGGACACACAGGGGACTGTTATTACTGGTGCTGCCCCTGTAAGAGATGGCCGGAAAAAGGCTGTGGCTTGGCAGCTGAGTGCTACCAGTCCGATGGGCTAACTATGCTTGTGTGGTGGCTCGCAGTCCATTACCACGGGAGTCAGCAATTTGTGGTGCAGAGATACTGCAGGTTGGTGACTCTCATGGGAAATCAAGGTGCATTAAGAGCACAGTAATACAATAAAATTTAAACAGAGAGAGCAGCATCTGTTCTACACCACGAAACTGAAAAACAGGAGGGAAAAAAAATCAAAATTCATGCATGAGAGAGGATATCATTTATAGATTCTTAGAGCAGGACTAGTAGGCCTCCAAATTTTGATGCAATTTTCCAGGTCACCCTCAGCTAAAAAGCAAATCTCTGGAAATGTTGATCTTTGCACCTGTTGCTTCCAAAAAAACTAAGCAACAATTCCAGAAATTAACCAGAAACAAATATGCAGCGTGAATTAGCTGTGAAATGAATAATCTGAGTCTTCTTCCCAAGAAAATCCTACTCCATAAATCCAATAAAAACAAAATGTGAGGGTGAGAACAAAATAAAAATTAGTGATGGAGCCAATTTCAGTTGCCACTAAGTTCAAGAAATGTGATATGTGGGCCCAGGATCACAACATCTGAATGTGAGTGTCTAGCACCCGGTATCCTCTCCAGCATACAAAACTAGCAGAATATTGGATAACTGTAAGTGAGTATAAATAACATCATTTTCAAAAATCTCAATCTCTGTCCATGTTGGCTCCAATCAGATAATGGCTGCCAAGACCTCCCGTGGCAGTCTCAACAGCCATTTGGATTGGAACAACGCACAGGGCAGGAAAAAGTGGGGCTCATTCCTGCCCCCGAAGAAGCCATTAGACCACCAGGGCTTCACAAAGGTAAGCCCTGGGAGGGCCTATGAGTGTTCGGGCAGGAAGAGGGGCACGAGAGAGGTTCAATTTCAGCCAAAAATGAGCAAAATTTAGTTGACCTCTACTTGATGATAGGTTCCACTTTAGGAGTCATCATCAAAGAAAAAGGTCATCATGGGCAACACGTTGAAGTTATCTGCTCAGTGTGCTGCAGTAGTCAAAAAAGCAAACAGAATTCTGGGAATTATTAGAAAAGTGTTAAAAAATAAGACAAAGAATATTGCTTTGTGGCGCAACCTCACCTTGAATATTGTGTGCAATTCTAGTTGCTGTATCTCAAAAAAGATATAGCATAATTAGAAATGTTTCAAAGAAGGGAAACCAAATGATTAAGGGGATGGAACTCCTCTCATATGAGGAAAGGCTTAAGAGATTAGGTCTCTTCAGCTTGGAAAAGAGGCAGCTGAGTGGGGATATGATAGAGGTCTACAAAAGCCTGATTAGAATAGAATGCCTTCTCTTTCAAGAAGTACAAAGACTAGGGGGCATTCCATGAAGTTACATGTTAAAACATTTCAATCAAATAAGAGAAAAATAATGTTTTTTTTTTCACTCAGTGAATAGTTAGGCCCTGGAACCAGTTAGCATATCTGGATTTTAAAAAGGATTGGACAATTTCCTGGAAGAAAAGTCCACAATCTGCTATTGTAACTTGCTTTTTCAAGGCCTTACCAAGATTAATTTAAAGAGACTTCAGCTGGTGCATAGTACAACAGTGTGCCTAGTTGTTGGGGGGAAAAAGTCGGATCATATTTTCCTCATTTAGCTGACTTACATTGAGGCTCATTTTCAAAACACATAGATTTACAAAGTTGCATAGGTTACTATCCAGCTGATAATCGAAAGTGATCGCCGGCCATTTCCCGACACAAATTGGGAGATGGCCGGCGATCTCAGAAAAGCGGCAAAAGCAGTATAATCAAAAGCTGCGTTTTTGACAGCATCGCCGCTTTCCCGTCGCCTCGCCAGCGAAAGTTCAAAGGGGTGTGTCGCCGGCTAAGCGAAGGCGGGACGCGGGTGTGGGCGTGGCTACCAGATGGCCGGCTTATGCTGATAATGGGGGGAAAAAACCCCAGTTTTAAGCAGTATTTCGCCGGCTTTACTTGGTCCTTTTATTTTCACGACCAAGCCTCAAAAAGGTGCCACAACTGACCAGATGACCACCGGAGGGAATGGGGGATGACCTCCCCATACTCCCCCAGTGGTCACCAACCCCCTCCCACACTAAAATAATAAAATTAAAAACTTTTTTTGCCAGCCTCAAATGCTGTACCCACCTCCATGACAGCAGAATGTGTTCTATCCTCCTACAGCCTTTCCCTGGTTGTGATATGGCTCTCGGGTGAGTGTGACACCTTTTCTGTTAGGTGCACTGCAGAGTCACATCAGCAATGCATTGTGGTGGGTGTAGGGTACTGGGCTGTACTCCCATGCTGCTTTTCCCCCTGCTAACTGGGTCAGAGTGTGCCCTGTTTTACTTCCGTTAGTCCATGAGGTAGTGGCCATGTTTGTAAGCCAGTTTTAGATCCATTTCATGTGTTAGCCATGTTACAGAACTTAGTTCTTACCTTGAATGTGGCTGAAAGAGGGCATTGTACACCATTGTGCCAGCTCTGACCTACTGCTCATCTTAGTACCAGGGGACTCTTTGCCAGTGGGCACAACCTCTGATCTGCAGTTAACTGTGAGTAAATGTGCTTATTCAAATAAAGGACTTTTTCAAAGAGATTAGTGTTCAGGTGTCAACTGGTGTGGCAAGCTTATACAGCAGCAACAAGTCCTGTCCCTGGAGCACTTTTAGTGGGTACCACAGTGCACTTAAGGCAGGCGAACCCAGACCCATCCCCCCCTACCTGTAACACTTGTGCTGATAATGGGAGCCCTCCAAAACCCACTGTACCCACATGTCTAGGGTGCCCAGTTGGTGTCCTGGCATGTCAGGGGGACCAGTGCGCTACAAATGCTGGCTCCTCCCACGACCAAATGGCTTGGATTTCGCCGGGTTGGAGATCGCCAGTATTTTTTTCCATTATCGCTGAAAAACAAACCCGGCCATCTCAAACCCGGCGAAATCCATGCCATTTGGCCGGGCTAAACCGTATTATCAAAAAAAATGGCTGGCCATCTTTTTCCATAATACGGTTCCGGCCAACTGTAGCACCGCCGCCACAATAGATCACCGGCGACCTATTTGGCCGGCGACGTTCGATTACGCCCCTCTATGGGGCTCATTTTTGAAAGAGAAATCATCTAAAAAGTGGCCTAAAGCAGCATTTGGGCGTTTTTCTCACAAAAACATACAATTAGTATTTTCAAAACCTGTTTTTTAGACATTTTTCTATGCTGTTTGTATGTAGTGCATCAAATCTCAAGGGGGCATGTCAGGGGTGTATTAAGGGTGGGATTTGGGTATTCCTTGGATGTTTTTTAGCCATAATGGAACAAAACAAAACCATCCAGGACTAAAACTAAGATGTTTTGAGCTAGACCTGTTCTTATAATGAATAAGGCACAAACAAGGTACCCAAAATGATCAGATGAGGGAATCAGGGATGATCTCCCTTTACTCCCCCAGTGGTCACTGACCCCCTCCTACCTCCAAAAATGTGGTTTAAAACATGCTCTATGCTAGCCTCCGCTATTATACTCAGGTCCATTAGAGCAGCATGCAGGTCCCTGGAGTAGTCTAGTGGGTGCAGTGAACTTCAGACAGGTGGACCCAGTCCCATACCTCTACTTACCTGTTACACTTGTGGTGGAAACTGTGAGCCCTCCAAAACTCACCAGAAACTCACTGTACCCACATATAGATACTCCTTTCACCTATAAGGGCTATTGTAGTGGTGTTCAGTTGGGGGTAATGGGATTTGGGGGGCTCAGCAGACAAGATAAGGGAGCAATGGAGAGATATGTATCTGGGAGTATTTATTTGAAGTCTACTGCAGTGCCTCCTAGGTTGCCCCATTGTTCTCGTTGAATGTCTGGGGGACCAGTCTACTAAAACTTCTGGCCCCTTCTACATCCCAATGGTTTGATTTTCTCTGTTTTTCACTTTGTTTTTTAATGGTCAAAAAAAATGTACAAAGTACAAAACTTTGTTCAAAACGGTATTTTTGAAAAAAAAAAAGATAGATGTATTCCTTTTTTCGAAAATGACCTTCTCTCGTATTTTATGCAAAACATTCAAAGTTGGACTTAGATGTCATATTGCAAATGCCCCTCCATGTAACTTTGTAAGTCTGTGTGCTTCAGAAATGAGCACCATTGGCTACCAATTTCTGCAAGAATTACCTTTAAGTTGTCCCTTGTTTACAAGTCTTTTCACATGGGTACCTCTAAATATCTTTCTGATGATTTCCGCAAACAAATGCATCAATACTTACTTTGCTTCAATTCCTTTCACTCAGTTCAATCAAACTAACTTCCACTAGGAATAGAACTTTTTGTTACATGGGACCCTTTTTGTGGAACTCTCTGTCAGCTGAAAACAGCAGCATTACTAGTTATGTTGGCATTGTAAAGCCTTAAAGGCCTTGCTTTTTGTGAGTAATTTTGGTTATTTTCTTTGGTTGCAATGTTCTTTTATATACTATAATGCTTTTTGATTTGTTGTAATAATATGTTATATCTTTGCAGTATTATTGTAAACCATTTTAAAACTTTGTTGTTTTAAGCAGTATATCAAGTTAATAAATCAATTCAAATCAAGATAGACATAAAGAGTGCCGCTATTTATTCTTTATTCACATTTGCTATACTGCTATAACCAAGAACAGAACTAAGTGGTTTACAGGCTAAGATACATTGGAATGGAACTACAAGTATCTTTCTAGAGTTTAAATGTCTGTATCATATCTCCCCTGTCCCTCCTCTTCTCCAGTTAAGACTTCAAGTCTCTTTTCATATGTTTCCTTGCACAAACCCTATACCATGTTGGTTGTTTTCCTCTGAATAGCTTCAAGTCTTTATGTCCTTGGCAAGATACAACCTCCATAACTGAACACAGTACTCCAAATGCAGTCTCACCAATGACTTATAAAGGGGCATTATCACCTCTTTTTTTTCTGCTGATTATGCCCCCTCTATGCAGCCAAACATTCTTCTGGCCTTGGCCACTGCCCTGTCACATTGCTTTGTCACCTTGAGATCCTCAGACAATATTCTCCTGGTTGAAAGCTTCTGAGCTGCAACTACTACCAAAGATCCTATCATTAATCAATACTAGCCTTTCATCTGGACAATACCAACCTCTTAGAAATCTGAGATACTACACTCCAGTGGCGTTCCTAGCTTGGATGGCACCCGGGGCGGATCGCCGATGCGCCCCCCTGCAAAATGACACCCACCCCCGGGTGCACGCCGCTGGGGAGGGTGCCGCGGCACGCGCCTGTCAGCTCTGAGTTCGCTAACTTCGCTCGTTCGCTGCAGCTCCCTCTGCCCCGGAACAGGAAGTAACCTGTTCCAGGGCAGAGGGAGCTGCAGCAATGAGCGAAGTTAGCGAACTCGGAGCCGACAGGCGCACGCCGCGGTACCCCCCAGCGGCGTGCACCCAGGGCAGACCGCCCCCACCGCTCCACCCTTGGTACACCACTGCTACACTCCATTCTAAAGAAACCTTCACTAGACCCTCAAATACCAGTCTACTACTGACCAATATCAAACTTACATTTCCTCTCTACAGTATTGGAAAAAATAGTTTATAAGATGTCGTCTTTTATTGAGTAGAGAGGTGTGGTAGCCATGTTAGTCCACTTTTAAAGGTAATCAATAGAAATAAAACATGGAAAAGAAAATTAGATGATACCTTTTTTATTGGACATAACGTTCGATTATGCCCCTCTATGTTACTATCCAGCTCATTTTCGAAAGTGATTGCCGGCCATCTTCCAACACAAATCGGGAGATGGCCAGCAATCTCGCAAAAGCGGCCAAATCGGTATAATCGAAGCCGCTATTTTGACACCATCACCGCTTTCCCATCGCAGAGCCAGTGAAAGTTCAAGGGGGCGTGTTGGCAGCAACACGAAGGCGGGACATGGGCGGGTATGGGCGGGGTTACGAAATGGCCGGCTTTAGCCCATAATGGGGAAAAAAACCCGGCGATGAAGAGCATTTGGCTGCCTTTACTTGGTCCCTTTTTTTTCAGGTCCAAGCTTCAAAAAGGTGCCCGAACTGACCACATGACCACCGGAAGATGGGAAGGCGGTAGAACGAGAGGACTTGAAATGAGATTGAAGGGGGGCAGACTCAAAATAGATGTCAGGAAGTATTTTTTCACGGAGAGGGTGGTGGATGCTTGGAATGCCCTCCCACGGGAGGTGGTGGAGATGAAAACGGTAACGGAATTCAAACATGCGTGGGATATGCATAAAGGAATCCTGTGCAGCAGGAATGGATCCTCAGAAGCTTAGCTGAAATTGGGTGGCGGAGCAGGTGGGGGGAAGAGGGGTTGGTGGTTGGGAGGCTAGGATAGGGGAGGCAGACTTATACGGTCTGTACCAGAGCCGGTGATGGGAGACGGGACTGGTGGTTGGAAGGCGGGAAATACTGCTGGGCAGACTTATACGGTCTGTGCCCTGAAAAAGACAGGTACAAATTCAAGATATGAGTTTATCTTGGGCAGACTAGATGGACCATGCAGGTCTTTTTCTGCTGTCATCTACTATGTTACTATGGAAGGAATCGTACTCCCCCAGTGGTCACCAACCCCCTCCCAGCATAAAAAACAGGTTACAGATACTTTTTTGCCAGTCTCAAATGCCGTACCCACCTCCATGACAGCAGAATGTGTTCTGTCCTCCGACAGCCTTTGCCTGCTTTTTATGTGGCTCTGGGGTAAGTGTAGCACCTTTTCTGTTATTTGCACTGCAGAGTCACATCAGCAATGCATTGTGGTGGGTATAGGTATTGGTAGGCTCTGCTTTTCCCCCTGCTTACTGGGTCAGAGTGTGCCCTGTTTTGTTTCCTGTTGTAGTCCATGCGGTAGTGGCCATTTTTGTAAGACAGTTTTAGATCCCTTTCCTGTGTTACCCACGTCAGAGAATGTAGTTCTTACCTTGAATGGTGCTGAAAGAGGGCATTGTACACCATTGTGCCAGCTCTGAACTACTGCTAATCTTAGTACCAGGGGACTCTTTGCCAGTGGGGCACAACCTCTGATCTGCAGTTAACTGTGAGTAAACGTGCTTATTTCAAGAAAGGACTTTTTCAGAGAAATTAGTCCAGGTGTGAACTGGTGTGCCAAAGTTATACAGCAGCAATAAGTCCTAGAGGCTGTAGTAGTATGCAGGTCCCTGGAGCAGTTTTAGTGGGTGCAGTACATTTGTGAGTAGTGGGTTGGGGGGGGGTTGGGGGGCTCAGCTCCCAAAGTAAGGGAGCTATGCACGTGGGAGCTTTTCTGAAGTCCACCGCAGTGATCCCTAGGGTGGCTGGTTGGTGTCCTGGCATGTCAGGGGGGCCAGTGCACTAAAAATGCTGGCTCCTCCCATGGCCAAATGCCTTGAATTTGGCCGGGGTTTGAGATGGCCGACATAACTTTCCATTATCGCTAAAAAATGAAGCCGGCCATCTCAAACCCTGGCCAAATCCATTGCAATTGGCTGGCCGGAACCGTATTATCGAAACAAAAGATGGCTGGCCATCTTTTTCGAAAATACGGGTCTGGCCAGCTGTTTGCGGCGCTGCCAAAATACATCGCCGGCGCCGTTCCATTATTCCTCTCCACGTCTTACGTTCCTGTATTGTTTTAAAGTTCCCTTTCAGGATCCTTACCATAAAATCACTGGTACAGTGTTCTGGTTTTGATGTTAAGGCTTTGCTGAAATCTAAGTAGACCACATCTAGCACATGCCCTTGATCTAGTTTTTCTGTCACCCAGTCAAAGAAATCAATCAGGAAATACTTTTTCCCAGAAAGGGTGGATGTCTGGAATGCTCTTCCACGGGAATTGCTTGGGTCAAAAATGGTGACAGGGTTCAATAAAGCATGGGATAAACACAGAGGTTCCCTGTATGGTGAGAAGATGGAATAAATGTACAGAACATTTCCATTTGCAGTAAAACTTAAATAACTATCATAATTTAAAGGGGAAAAAAAGCATAGATGGTGCTTGACTGCACAAGGGCATCAGTTACAACCCATATGGAGTCACATGTACCCTAGCCACCTTTCTGAGCAGATGGATGGGCCTTGCTGGTCTATCATAAAACATTTTTCATAAAACAGCAAGATGACACACATAGAGCAGGTGCAAACGTACGTGAGAAAAACTTAGGACCGATATTCAGCCCACAGCAGTCAGCATTTTTTAAAACGCTGACCGCCATGGTGAAAATAAAACTGGATATTCAGCACCAGTATCTGGATACTGACCAGCACTGAGTATCCAGATTCAGGGCTGACCAGCGGTAAGAGGCAATAGCCACCTTGGCTCTGTCCGTATAGTAGCAGGCAAATCAGAGGGAATAACAACACAAAATGTCATCAGATAAAAAGAGTGTAGCAGGCCGCAGATGGAACTACAAGGCAGACACAGAAGTCAAAGGAAACAATGTTTATTCAAAGACCCAACACAGCCCATGTTTCAGCAATCGCCTGCATCAGGGGTCAGTCAGAAGTACAGCATATAGGATGTCAAACTGGGAATTTCATCTCACCAAGAACAATATATGAGAACACTCCAAAGGTTCTCTACGTAGCTACAAAAGAAACTGGCAGTCCACTCCTTTGGTGCTGTTTCTGTTTGGTTTACAAAGGAGACAATTCATGCAAATCTCTCTCATGCATATTCATTAAGGATATTCTAAAATCCTGACCTTTCCCCAGGATTGTAGTTTGACATCCTTGGTGTAAAAGATAGTCTTTCCATCCTTGCAAATAGTTATAAGGCATGACTTTTTTTCTAGCCTGCAAGTGAGCCCACAGTAGGTGGAAAGTTTAGTTTAGTTTAGTTGGGGGGAAGGACGACAGTCGCTCAAAAGCGCATGGTTCGGGAAAAGGTATCTTGCAAAGATACCTCACAAACAGGGAAGATAGGGTTTCTGGATAGTGAGGTTGCACAACAGACCGTGGTAGACCAGGTGCCCTTAAATACAACTAAAGATCAGACAAAAGATGTCAAATCAATAGTGTCAGGTACTAAGCATCATGCAAATAAGAACAACAAACATACTCTGAAATGTCTATATGCAAATGCTAGGAGTCTAAGAAATAAGATGGGAGAGTTGGAATATATTGCACTAAACGAAAAATTGGATGTAATAGGCATTACTGAGACCTGGTGGAAGGAGGATAACCAGTGGGACACTGTCATACCGGGGTACAAAGTATATCGTAGTGATAGGGTGGACCGGACTGGTGGAGGGGTAGCATTGTATATTAACGAGAGCCTTGACTCAGATAGATTACAAATTCAGCAGGACACAAATCACACCTTTGAATCATTGTGGGTTGAAATTCCATGTATAAAAGGGAAAAAAAACGGTGATAGGAGTGTACTACCGTCCGCCTCGCCAGGATGAGCAGGTAGACACAGAAATGATAAAAGAAATCAGAGATGCGAACAAAATGGGCAATGTGATAATAATGGGTGACTTCAATTATCCAAATATAGACTGGGTAAATGTAACATCGGGACACGCTACAGAGATACAATTCCTTGATGAAATCAAGGACAGCTTTATGGAGCAACTGGTGCAGGAGCCGACAAGAGAAGGAAAAATTCTAGACTTGGTCCTTAGTGGAGCGCATGATCTGGTGAGGGACGTTATGGTACTGGGGCCGCTTGATAACAGTGACCATAATATGATCAGTTTTGATATCGACCTTGAAGTAACTGTACACAGAAAGTCAAATACGTTAGCGTTTAACTTTAAAAAAGGAGACTATGATAAAATGAGAAGAACGGTAAAAAAAAAAACTTAGGGGGGCAACTGAGAGAGTAAAAACTGTACAACAGGCGTGGACGCTGTTCAAAAATACCATCCTGGAGGCCCAGGCCATACATATTCCGCGAATTAGAAAAGAAAGACGGAACTCCAAAAGACAGCCGGCCTGGTTGAAAAGTGAGGTGAAGGAAGCTATTAGGGCTAAAAGAAACGCCTTCAGAAAATGGAAGAAGTAACCATCTGAAAATAACAAGAAGCAGCATAAGGAGTGTCAAAGCAAATGCAAGGCGCAGATAAAGAAGGCCAAGAAGGATTACGAAAAAAAGATAGCATTAGAGGCAAAAAAACATAGTAAAAAATTTTTTCGGTATATTGAAAGCAGGAAGCCGGCAAAAGAATCAGTTGGGCCGCTGGATGACCGAGGGGTAAAAGGGGCGATCAAGGAAGACAAAGACGTAGCGGAGAGACTGAATGAATTCTTTGCTTCGGTCTTCACCGAGGAAGATTTGGGTGGGATACCGGTGTCGGAAATGGTATTTCAAGCGGACGAGTCGGAGAAACTTACTGACTTCACGGTAAACCTGGAGGACCTAATGGGGCAGTTCGGCAAACTGAAGAGTAGCAAATCTCCTGGACCGGATGGTATTCATCCTAGAGTACTGATAGAACTGAAAAATGAGCTTGCGGAGCTACTGCTAGTGATATGCAACTTATCCTTAAAATCGAGCGTGGTACCGGAAGATTGGAGGGTGGCCAATATAACGCCCATTTTTTAAAAAGGCTCCAGGGAAGATCCGGGAAATTATAGACCAGTGAGTCTGACGTCAGTGCTGGGGAAAATGGTAGAGGCTATTATTAAAAACAAAATTACAGAGCACATCCGAGGACATGGATTACTGAGACCGAGTCAGCACGGCTTTTGTGTGAGGAAATCTTGCCTGACCAATTTACTTCAATTCTTTGAAGGAGTAAACAAACATGTGGACAAAGGGGAGCCAGTTGATATTGTGTATCTGGATTTTCAAAAGGCGTTTGACAAGGTACCTCATGAAAGGCTACAGAGGAAATTGGAGGGTCATGGGATAGGAGGAAATGTCCTATTGTGGATTAAAAACTGGTTGAAGGATAGGAAACAGAGAGTGGGGTTAAATGGGCAGTATTCACAATGGAGAAGGGTAGTTAGTGGGGTTCCTCAGGGGTCTGTGCTAGGACCACTGCTTTTTAATATATTTATAAATGATTTAGAGATGGGAGTAACTAGCGAGGTAATTAAATTTGCTGATGACACAAAGTTATTCAAAGTCGTTAACTCGCAACAGGATTGTGAAAAATTACAAGAGGACCTTACGAGACTGGGAGACTGGGCGGCTAAATGGCAGATGACGTTTAATGTGAGCAAGTGCAAGGTGATGCATGTGGGAAAAAAGAACCCGAATTATAGCTACGTCATGCAAGGTTCCACGTTAGGAGTTACGGACCAAGAAAGGGATCTGGGTGTCGTCGTCGATAACACGCTGAAACCTTCTGCTCAGTGTGCTGCTGCGGCTAGGAAAGCGAATAGAATGTTGGGTATTATTAGGAAAGGTATGGAAAACAGGTGTGAGGATGTTATAATGCCGTTGTATCGCTCCATGGTGCGACCACACCTTGAGTATTGTTTTCAATTCTGGTCGCCGCATCTCAAGAAAGATATAGTAGAATTGGAAAAGGTGCAGCGAAGGGCGACTAAAATGATAGCGGGGATGGGACGACTTCCCTATGAAGAAAGACTAAGGAGGCTAGGGCTATTCAGCTTGGAGAAGAGACGGCTGAGGGGAGACATGATAGAGGTATATAAAATAATGAGTGGAGTGGAACAGGTGGATGTGAAGCGTCTGTTCACGCTTTCCAAAAATACTAGGACTAGGGGGCATGCGATTAAACTACAGTGTAGTAAATTTAAAACAAATCGGAGAAAATTTTTCTTCACCCAACGTGTAATTAAACTCTGGAATTCATTGCCGGAAATGTGGTGAAGGCGGTTAGCTTAGCAGAGTTTAAAAAGGGGTTGGACGGTTTCCTAAAGGACACCATTGTCCATAAACCGCTACTAAACGGACTTGGAAAAATCCAAAATCCCAGGAATAACATGTATAGAATGTTTGTACGTTTGGGAAGCTTGCCAGGTGCCCTTGGCCTGGATTGGCTGCTGTCGTGGACAAGATGCTGGACTCGATGGACCCTTGGTCTTTTCCCAGTATGTCATTACTTATGTACTTATGTAGTTTATTGAGGCTTAGTATATTGCCTTTCATATAATCAAAGCGGTTTACAATTTATTCTATAAAATCAATAGAAAAAGGAAAAAAACCCAACCTTAAAGAAAAAGAGAAGTTAGGGCAGCAAGAAAATAAGAGAGAGAAATAAATACAGGACACAAGGAGGGGCATAATCGAACAGGGCGCCCAGGTTTTCCAGAGGGTGTCCTGGTAGGACGTCCTTGGGAAGGGGCGGAGAAACCCGTATTATCGAAACAAGATGGATGTCCATCTTACGTTTCGATAATACTACTACTACTACTATTAAACATTTCTATAGCGCTACTATACAAATTAACATGAAAAGACAGTCCCTGCTCAATAGAGCTTACAATCTAAATTGGACAGACGAACAGACAAATACTGTCGGGGACACCCAAATCTTAACATTTAGGTCGACCTTAGATATGGTCGTCCTTAGAGATGGTCATCCCCAGTTTTCAGAGATAATGGAAACTGAGGACGCCCATCTCAGAAACGACCAAATCCAAGCCATTTGGTCATGGGAGGAGCCAGTAGTGCATTGGTCTCCCTGTCATGCCAGGACACCAACCGAGCACCCTAGGGGGCACTGCAGTGGACTTCATAAATTGCTCCCAGGTGCATAGCTCCCTTACCTTGTGTGCTGAGCCCCCCAAAACCCACTCCTCACAACTGTACAACACTACCATAGCCCTAAGGGGTGAAGGAGGGCACCTAGATGTGGGTACAATGGGTTTGTGGTGGGTTTTGAAGGGCTCACATTTACCACAAGTGTAACTGGTAGGGGGGGATGAGCCTGGGTCCGCCTGCCTGAAGTGCACTGCTGTATCCATTAAAACTGCTCTAGGGACCTGTATACTGCTGTCATGGAGCTGGGTATGACATTTGAGGCTGGCATAGAGGTTGGCAAAAAATATTTTTAAAGTTTTTTTTAGGGTGGGAGGGGGTTAGTGACCACTGGGGGAGTAAGGGGAGGTCATCCCCGATTCCCTCCGGTGGTCATCTGGTCAGTTCGGGCACCTTTTGGAGTCTTGGTCGCAAGAAAAAATGGATCAAGTAAAGTCGGCCAAGTGTTCATCAGGGACGCCCTTCTTTTTTCCATTATCGCCGAGGATGCCCATGTGTTAAGCATGCCGCAGTCCCGCCTTCACTATGCTTCCGACACACCCCCGGGAACTTTGGTCATCCCCGTGATAGAAAGCAGTTGGGGACGCCCAAAATCAGCTTTCAATTATGCCGATTTGGGCGACCCTGGGAGAAGGACGCCCATCTTCCGATTTGTGTTGAAAGATGGGTGTCCTTCTCTTTCCTAAATAAGCCTGATAGTTGCCCAGCCAGCTGGCCCACCTTCAACTCAGGGGTAACTAGGGAAAGCTAAGATAAATAGATGGGATTTTAGAGCAACCTTAAAACTCTGATAGGATTGTTCAGCGTGAAGGGCAAAAAGTGTTCCATTAGGGATAGAGTAACAGAAAGAAAAAGCTGAGTGACAGGTAGATTGGAGTCTAGTGTGTGTAAATGAAGGAATAACTAGCTGGTTTTGGATTGAAGAGCACAGGGTACGTATAGGGCTATATGGTATAATCAATGATGATAAATATGCAGGGGTTTGTGTGTATTTATTTATTTATTGATTGATTGATTGATTGATTGCACTTTTATCCCACATTTTCCCACCTATTGCAGTCTCAGTGTGGCTTACAGAGCACTGTTAAGATGAGAATCTTGTATTGCAGGTGGAAAGTAATCAGTAGCCAGTGATGCTGCCTAAGTATGGGTGAAACATGGATGAAATGTGGCACTCCAGAGTCCAGACAGACATCTTATTTTATAAATGCAACATGGGCACCTGTGTGCCTTTATAAAATGGGCATCCAGATCCAGCCCCAACAGCATGAAAACTCTCATGCACAAATTTATGCCTGTTTAGAAGCAGGTAAAAATTGGTGTGTGTACTCTATGGGGGAGGGGGAGCAAATCTATAAGTGGACACCTCCATGTATGTGCCCTGACATTCCGTGAGGAGAGCTTATTCTATAAGGGAGTCTAGGCACCCAGATTCCATTATAGAAGACTAGCTTAACCCGGTATCAATAAACCTTACATTTATGTACCAGCAGTTATATCAGCCATAGACCTGGTGTAAAAAGTAAGGTCACATAAATGCAGCAGAGACATGTGTATCTTACAGTATTTTGTAAGTTACACACATAAGTGGGAGATACACCTATGTCCTGCCCATATGCATGCCCCCTTGCATTTACATGCTGTGCTACTTACGTGCACCATTACAGAAATATGCTAAGGGACCCTGCTGGCACTTGAGCGGGTAAGTGCGCACTTAACGCACATAAGTGCTAGTATTCTGTACATTTCTGTACAGAAATGTATATTCTATACAAGGGGCTTGTAAATGCAGGCACACAGTCATACAATTGCCCTTCACACGTGTAACTTTACTTGCATATCAGGCAGGTAGTTTTGTAAACACCCAAAGTACCATTTTACCAACAAATGCCTTTGAAAATTACCTCGGTATATTGACTAATAGGGCTGTGAATTATGGCAATAGCCAAAGTATATAGAAAGATCTACAATCAGACATCTGTCTCTCACTCAGTCTCTCTTTCTTTTTGCAGGATGCATCCAGTTTTGAGTTTCATAGTGCACTCTGGATCAGTTTCAACACCAGCAAATACGTTAGTTTATACAGCATTGATTTCACTCAAGCACAGGTAACAGATTCTTATGTAATGTCTCCATTGCTATATATGCCCCAAGGAATTACATGATTATGTGCACACCTAGCTTTGTGCATAATTAATAAGCATGTGCATAATTTCATTAAGTCCCATAAATTGACGGTATACAGACAGGCCCTGAAGATGCCTTACCTGAAGGAAAGAGATGGGTTCTGACAGGGAAGGAGATTTCAAAAGCCTGGGGTGCCCAATGGGGGGAGGTGGAAGAAAGGATGTTTGATAGAGAGGAAGGAAGTAAAGGGGGGGTACCTCATGGGTAGAGCAGGGGGACTTAATGGGGAAGGGGAGAAAGTGAAGGTGTTTTGTGGAGGAGTGGCCTAGTGGGTAGAGTGGTGGACTTTGGTCCTGGGGAACTGGGTTCGATTCCCACTGCAGGCACAGGCAGCTCCTTGTGACTCTGGGCAAGTCACTTAACCCTCCATCGCCCCAGTTACAAATAAGTACCTAAGCCGCATTGAGCCTGCCATGAGTGGGAAAGCGCGGGGTACAAAAAAAAGGGTGGACCTGAAGAAAGAAGGAGTACCTAATGAGGATGGAGAAGGGAAAGGGGAATTAGATGGGCAAGTGCTTGATGAGGAAAGGAGCAGGAAGCAAAGGAGAGATTGATGTGGGAGAAAAAGGGTTCATTGATGGGGAAAAGCAGGGGAATGCAACTGCACAGAATGATGATGTTGTCTAGACAAACCTGTGTGCAGAGCCCTTCTGTAGCACAGGAAAGACTTTTGGCTTCCCTTAACATGTGCGGGTAGGGTGGAAAAGTGTGGCTGCACCCCTCTGCTATCTGGTAAGCAATTCTGCTTTTTCTGCAGACAAGCTGGGTAGATGCAGGCACACTGAAGTGTGATTTCAAACCTGATAGTTGCCTTAGAGCCATAAGTGAATTTGCAGGATAGTTTGTAGGAAATCCATAGATTCAATATGGACGGTTGGAAAATTTTCTTTTTAACTTTTGTAAGCATATAGATTACAAAGCGTTACTTGTCCAAAGGCTTTGTCTTGACATGGAAGATGCGAACTGAGCATATGCAAGGACTTCTGGCGTCAGCAGTTGGAGGCACGCCACTAATCTCTTCTATACTGCAGCAGCGTGAGGAGGAGGGAGCAGTTCGGCAATGAATTTCTTTGGCTTGTGGGGCTTCGGCATCCCCACCAGCCATTTAACAAGAGCTGCACATAGGGGGAGCCTGAGACCAAAGTAGGGGGCCCAGGCCCCCAAGGGACCCCATCATGGCTACACCACTGTTCCACACTATAGTGCTTGGTAAATGTGTGAACTGAAAGCCAAATTGCAGCCTTGCAGTTATCTCTTATTATAGCCATGTGGAGTTTGTGATGATTGCTGCTACAGCTCTAAGGCGATGGTGCCCAATTGTGCCCTGAAATGGTAGATTGGCCTTATGATAAGTTACACAATCTGAGACTCATGTGGAGGGAGTGTGTTTTGATGCTGGTATTCCTAGGTTGTAGGTCACAAGGAGCTATGAAGCTTTGTGCAAGACTTTCATAGTAGATAATAAAGTAGTGCTCTTCTACGATCTAGAGAATGAAGATTGTCTTCCAGCAAACCCTGGAGTGGCACAGGAAAAAACACTGGTAGAGTGATGGACTAATTGATGTGAAATTTGGAATCGACTTTGGGGAGGAATTTGGGATGAGTACCTAGAACCACCTTGTGCAGGAGTCAGAACAAGAACCAAGACAAGACTAGACAAGACAAGGCTAGAATAAACCAAGCAAAACAAGACAAGGCTGGGCTAGACAAGGCTAAACAAAGGCTAAAGGGCAGAAAAAGCAAGGGACCAAAGACAAGACAGGGACCAGATCCAGACGAGGCAAGGAAATGAAAGCAAAGGGTTAGAACTGGAATCCAGGCAGAACAAGGCAAGACACAGCACTAGGTTAAAACTGGGTCCAGAAAAGGCAAGAGAAGGACGAGGCAAGAACTAGACCCAGACAGGACTGGACTGGACTAGACAAGGAAAAGCTACAGGAACAAACAGAGGCAAGGCTAGAGGCAACAGGAACAACAGAAGCAAGGCTAGAGGTCAAATCCGGAACAGGGCTTGGCTGAAGCAGAAACCAGGAACAGAGCTTGGCTGTAGCAGACACCAGGAACAGGACTTGACTGAAGAAGAAACCAGGATCAGAGCTTGGCTGTATCAGGAATCAGGATCATGACTTGGCTGTAGCAGGAATCAGGATCAGGGCTTGGCTATAGCAGGAACCAGGAACAGAGCTTGGCTGTAGTAAAAACCAGGAGCAGAGTACAAAGGAGCAAGGCTTCAGGAGCAAGGTTTGCAGGAACAAAGCTTCAGGAGTAAGATACACAGGAACAAAGCTTTAGGAGCAAGACTCACAGGAACAAAGATTCAGGAGCAAAACTCACAGGAACAAGGCAGGAACTTGACAAAGCTGGAGCAGGAACTAAGCAAGAACTTGCCAAGGCAGGAACTGGAACAAAACAGGAACACAAAGATAAGGCTAAAAGACCTCTTGTGAAGGCAAAGTATGAAAGTCCCAAGATTCCTTATAAAGGTCCTCACAGATGATGTCACAACTTGGAATGAGGCGTGGAACACATTGAGAAACACAGCAGGGAACCAGAACGAGGCTAAGATATTGGAACATCGCTGGGAGACAAGATGGCGTTCGTGAGAGGCGCTGTGCTGTGAGCGTTCTTAACTCTCCGCCAATCTGCGCTTTCTTTCTAACCCCTTAATCAATGGGGAAACGAAAGGGGAAAACAGTGGCTAAAGCCTCCTCTAGCCCGGGTCTTATCCCTGGTGCGCGTCAGACCACGATAGAGACGTTTTACACCCCATTACAAGGACTACAGTTACCGACCTTGGTTGGGTCTCCGGGGGTCCTTTCTGGAGATCTTAGCTCAGAGACGGTCTCATTGAGCCCGCCTCAACAAACGGCACCTCCAAGACCTGCTGGAGTGATTGTTCCGCAAGGAGAGCTGCTGCAGATATCGACAGCATCTACAGGAGGCCCTGCGGGAACGTCAATGCTGGGAAACTTATCAACTGAAGGTGGCCTGAGTGGAATATCTCTTCAGCCTCCCCTATCCTGGCGACCCCAGCGATGGGTCCTGGAAGATTTGTAAGCCCTGCCGTTGTTACATTGGAAACCCTGTTGGAGGCAATCCAGGCTTTGGGTTCGACTGTGCAACAAACTAATGATTTGCTTAAAGCTGAAGTAGCTGAAAGGAAACTTCAACATCATATGTTAGACAAAAGGGTGAAGATACAAGAAGTAAAATGTGAGTTTAATAGTTCTGAGATTAAAAAGTTAAAAGTGTGCTCTGAAACCCTGATTGCTGATACTGATAAGGCTCAGAAGAAGACTGAATACTTAGAAAATCAGTTAAGATGGAATAATCTCAGATTCCTGAACTTTCTAAAGTCACCAATGTTACCTGCAATAGAAATGTTGAGAAAATATTTCTTGGAAATTTTGGGAATACCAACTGATTTATTTCCATCTATTGTAAAGGCATATTATATTACAGGACAGAGAGTACCGTCTGTCCCAAATGTATCACAAAATTTATCTGAGTTATTGCAAACCTCTTTGGAGGTAATTACAGAATGTACAACTTTATTGGTAACCTTCACCTTCGAGTCTGACAGAAATAATGCTTTGAGGCTCTACTTCAGAAACATTTCTCAACAATTTCTTGGGTCTAAGATACAAGTTTTTCCGGATTTAAGTAAAGCTACTCAGAGGCGGAGAAAGGAATTCCTAGTGCTGAGGCCACATATTTTAGCACTGGGTGGCACTTTTACTTTAAAATTTTCCTGTAGATGTTTAATTTCTCTGAACTCAGTTAATTATGTTTTTTTTGACCCTGGTAAATTGGCACAACTTATCTCCCATAAGGAAAGTGACACAGGTGAGCTGAGCGGTCCTTGACTGCTCCAACAGGTAGCTGAAACCGCGGGTTGTGTAACGAGTCCTAGCCTCTCATAATATCTCTTTTTGTTAAAGATTGAAATAATACATTTCTCTTTAAATAATTTCCTTATATCTTGGAGTTATTTGTTGACGAATTTAAATGTTATTTTTCCCGCTATTTAACTTGAGTAATTATGGTATGATATTTTATTTTTCTGGCATTTATTTTATGTAAATGTATAAGTGAAAATGAATAAAGAATAAATAAAAAAAAAAATACTGGAACATCAGACTGAGGCTTGGGTAGACTCTGGAATGACGCTTGAATGCAGGAACACCAGAGTGAGGCTTGGATAATCTTTGGAATGAGGCTTGAGAAACAGGGAAACAGGCAACAGTGATATCAATGCAGGGAGAGACAGTCTGGAGAAGCCACAGAGCCCAACCACTGGAAGAAAAGGGTAAATCAGGACAAAGGGCATGGCTGCACCCGTGACAAAATGTTATTCTATAGCACCCAACAATTATGCTGATAGATTACCAAACCTCTCCAAATACTGAATCCTGCCTCCCTCCAGCCCAACTGTCAAAAAACTAGGATTAGGTTTACTAGTTGCAGCCTGCATGATCAACTGAATCCTCAGCTCTTTAGACCTTTGAGCATAGGGTTAAGGTGACTGGCAGTGAATGGTAGTTCTTATATAAGGCTGGTAATGCCACTGTGCATAGAACTGTTGGAAATATTGTTGATGGTTGGCTTTCTTGTAAAATGACTTCTGTGCTCTGTGTAACTGAGATTCTTGTTCTAATGATTGAGGACAACAGTTCATGTATGGTAGAACAACTATCCTTTATTTTCAATTTTGTTTATTGATTTTCACAACATAATGCAACAACATACAGGTTTATAAGTGGCATTACAGCATAAGAATAGAATTATCTTCTGTATTCTACGACTAGTCTATAACCCTTATGAAACATTGCCTTCTCGTTGCAGATTCTAGTTGTTAATATTATCCTAAAACCCCAAACTTTATGCTGGTAACTTCCTCGCTATACACAAGTTCTCCCCCTCTATATCTCCCCCCCCCCCCCCCCCCCCACCGAACCTCCCCATCTCACCCCTATAATGTTCTATCTGGTGCTCTATAATATTGTACTGACCTATCCTCACATATTCAAAATACGTCCTCTACCCCCTGAGGGTATGGTCTGCCAGAACAGGGTCCATATGCGAAAGAAGTCTTTATCTGTAAATATTCGATCCCCTTTATACTCTGCCATTTTCTTTTCAAACCTCATATACTCTATAAGCAGGCATCGCCAGTGTTGTAATGTTGGCTCTTTATTTGTAATCCACTCTGTGAGGATTAATTTTTTCGCCATCATTATGGCTCTGAGAGTGAAGCCCTGGAAGCCTGGTGGCGCAGGGCGAACTATTATTGGCCGGCCGAACAGCTGCATTGGACCCTTTTTCCATGTTGCGCCCCACATGCTTGAAGTCATTTGCGTAACTTTATTCCAAAATCTTTGAACTTTTCTACATGTCCAAAACATATGTCCCAATGTTGCTCCCTGTGGGACATGCTCCGTCCGGGGAGACCCCCATATGGAAGGCTCTATGAGGTGGAATGTAAGTTCTTAAAGCAAATTTGTATTCCATTTCACTGTACAAAGCCATCTTGGAGGATTTATGAATCGAATAAATGTACTCCTGCAATGCCTGAGGGGTCATTTCTGTATGTAATTCTTCATTCCAGGACTTTGCCAGTGTAGAGTAGTCAAGCTCTTCTGTCATATCTCTTAAATGTCTATGATGCATGGTTAATGACACTCTGCCCTGTGATTGCAAAGAGTAAGCTGACGAAAGTTCTTCTTGTACATCCTCTGTAAGGCATACCCAGGGTAGACTGTTTATGTAATGTTTTAATTGCCAGTAATAAAACTTGTCTTCGGACTTAAATGCGTATTGGGTCTGAAGTTCAACAAAAAGTTTAATACGCCCTTCTGCTGTCAACACCTGAAGGATATACACCACTCCACTCTGCTGCCACTGTCGGAATCTGTGGTGCAGGGTTCCCGGTGTAAACTGCGGGTTGTCACAGATTGATAGGAAAGGTGTAACTCGTCCCGAAAATCGATGGTATCGGCACACCCATTGCCAAACCGCCTTCGCTGTGGGTAGTATATGAGATTGCTGTAGAGCTTTTGGAATGAGTCCTCCTCCTGCGTGTAGTAGGTGGCTGAAATGTAGTCCCTGAGTCAGGCTGAGTTCCAAATTGGTTGCTGAAAAATCTGAGGTGGACCTAAACCAGTCAGAGATATGGCGCATACCGCCGACAACTGTGAGATATCTGATGCTGAGTAGGCCCATGCCTCCATACTCTCGTGGTATTTGTAAAGTTTTTATCGGAATACATGCTTTTCGTCCCTTCCATAGAAATCTTTGTATGTGCTGGTTTAGATGATTTTCATCCTCTGTTTTTAAAAATAACGGAAGAGTCTGGAATTTGTAGATCCACTTTGGCGCTATCATCATATTAAATATGGCAATTCGTCCCGTGAAGGATAATGGATAGTTTTCCCACAGTCTAAGCTTTAATTGAGTTGTCTCTAAAAGTGGCTCCACATTTTCTTGATATAGCTTGGTTAAATCCTGCGGAATATAGGTTCCTAAATACTTGATCTTCCCTTCTATGTTAGTTATGGGGCAGTCTCCCCCTTCTTGATGGGCTCTACTCGGGTATATGGCCATGGCTTGGGATTTTTGAGTGTTCAGGGTAAAACCCGACACTCGTCCAAATTCCCGAATCAGCCTCAACAGCTCAGTTAAGGAATCATGTGGCTGACTAGACACTATCAGCAGATCGTCTGCAAAGGCTAGGGCTTTAATGACTTCGTCCCCCACCCGTACCCCGGGAATTCCCTTCTCCTTCTTTATGAGTTTTAGGAGTGGTTCTAATGACAAAATAAACAGTGCAGGCGATAAAGGGCAGCCCTGCCTGGTACCCCTGAAAATCCCAAATGGTTTAGCTCAAATCCCATTCACTATCACAGAGGCTATCAGATTTGAGTATAAAGCTGCGATGGCTTGGTAATACCAGCCTCCAAATCCCATATAGCTTAGGACTTGGAATAAGTAGGACCATCCCACCTGATGAAATGCTTTCTCTACATCCAATGAATACATAGACGTGGGGGTTTCTGTCAACTGTCCAGTTGCCATTGCTAACAACAATCGGCGGACATTTTTGGCTGCCTGTCTGGACTTGACAAAGCCCACTTGCTCCTCGTCCACTAATCTAGGTAAAATGCTCGCCAGTCTGTTTGCAAGGATCTTGGCCAAAATTTTTAAGTCAACATTTATTAATGAGATGGGCCTATAGGAATTTGCCTGTTGTTCAGACCGCCCAGGCTTCAAAATCAAAGAGATCAGGGCCATATTTGCATGTTCTGGGAAATGCCCATCTCTAGCCACCTGCTCGTAATACCCCAGAATAACCATCAGGTCCGGGTGCCGATCCCAGGGGCAGGGTCTTTATAACCTCCTGGATCTCCCGGCCATCTAAGGGCCTTTCTAAATCCGCTCGCTCCCTATCTGTTAGCCTGGGGAGTCCTGCCTTTTCCAAAAGGTTGTGTATCTCCACTTCTTTAGGGTCTCCGGGAGAACTATAAAGTCCGGTGAAGAATTTTGTCAAAATCTCCACAATTTCCTCGCTCTTATTATGAGTATGCCCAGCCTCATCCTGGAGTGTGACTATCGGTTTGCGTGGCCCCCATGCTGAAACTAAATTTGCTAGCATCGCTCCAGATCTATTTCCAAATCTACAAAATTTGAATTGCTGATGGGCTAAGAACCTCTTGCCTCGTTCATGTAATAGGGCGTTAAGTGTCACCTGTATCGCTCTAAGTTGTTCTCTATTTCTTTGGGTCGGTTGCTTAATATATTGGGTTTTAGCTTTCTTAAGGCTCTGTTCGAGACTCACTATTGCTGCTGATTGTTTTTTATTCCTAGCATGGATAAAAGCAATTAGTTCTCCTCGGAGAACTGCTTTGGCGGCATTCCAGAACAGACCGGGTCTATCGATATATTCCTTATTGTTATGGGCATAATCCTCCCATTTCCGACTAACAAACTCTTTCAGTTCACTATTGTGGAAAAGATAGCTAGGGAACCTCCATCTCCCACCCTGCTGATAAAAACCGGGCACCTCCACATCCATCCATAAAATAGAGTGGTCCGATATCTCCTCCGGGCCTATTTCAGTGGCTAACACCCACGGAAATGCCTTCTGGGCTATAAATATGTAGTCTATTCTGGAATGCGTACCATGGGCCCTGGATAGATGGGTAAAGTCGCGCTCCCCAGGGTGTAAGCTGCGCCAAGTGTCTACCAGGTTAAGTGAACGTTGAAATGATGTTAAAGTGTGCGCCTGGGGCCCTCCTCTGGAAGTCACTCTCGGGTTAGAACAGTCTGCAGTAGGATCGGCTACTAAATTAAAATCACCCATTACTATCAGGGGAGCTGACTTATACTGGAGGCACAGCTGGACAAGGCTCAGGTAAAATTTTGGGTCATAAGTATTGGGCCCGTATATTCCTAAAAGTAGAAAGGTTCTCTGCTGAATCCATAGCCTTACTAAGACATAGAGGCATATTTTCAAAGCACTTAGCCTTCCAAAGTTCCATAGAAACCTATGGAACTTTGGAAGGCTAAGTGCTTTGAAAATATGCCTCATAGCGTCCTTTCGGATCTGCTCTCACTAGTTCTGTTTTGGCCCCAGACCCTTTGCGTATGAGCACTGCCACTCCTCCTTTACGATCTCCCGAGGATGCTCCATAAACCTCCCCCACCCACTGTCTCTTCAATTTGTTATGTTCTTCCTCAGTTAATTTTGTCTCCTGGAGACACCCAACGTCCTCTTTGTGTCTTTTGAGGCTTGCTAAGATTTTTGTCCGCTTAATTGGGGTCGTTATGCCTCCCACATTCTGTTGGATTATTTGTAGTAAATAATTAGCAGATTTTAGTACACACAGCTTCAGCTTTAGAAATGTTAATTTCTTTCTTCATCTCTCTCTCATTCACCCCTGAATAATTCACTGCTGAGTCACTTTAAAGTTGAAGTAACAAAACATCTGTTTACTCACAGTTTGTAGTTAGATTATAATCAGACAGGCTTATATTTACATATTACTATACATTTGTCTTATCAGCTCCTTCCATGTGCTTAGATGGTAATGGATGCTCACACCACCATAGATCCTCTCAGGTTAGGAGAGATCATGAGCTCCATGTGCTCCATGTGCTGCATCTGCTGCATCTACTGTGTCTAACCCCCACAGGAAGTTGCATAGCTGTGTGACCTCTCTAAGTAATTCACATCAGAGGTCACAGAGTAATCACAGAGAAATAATAGGTGACAGGCAATGCATGTAAAATACAATACATTCCAACAAACCCCTTCTCATGCATAACTGTCATGCAATTATTTATTCATACAAAGTCCAAGCTTTATACGCAGATCCTCAAAATGTTCTCTGGGTAACGGTTTGGTCATGATGTCAGCTGTCATCTCACTGGTGTGACAATAGTGTAGACTGATGACCCCTTCTTTCACCAACTCTCGCACGTTGTGGTATTTCGTTGCGATGTGCTTGGTGCGTGACTGAACCTTGTCATTCTGTGACAGTCGGATGCAGCTCTGATTATCTTCCATTATCTGGATTGGTCTCTGTTCAGCTATACCAAAATCCAGCAAAAGTTTTTCAATCCACATCAGTTCTCTGCACGCTTCCGATACGGCCACATATTCAGCTTCTGTAGAAGACAAACTCACAATACTTTGTTTATGACTGGCCCATGAAATTTGTACATTTCCATACATAAACACATATCCACTTGTGGATTTATAATCAGAATGATCCCCTGCCCAATCTGAATCACAGTAACATATTAGTTTTGGATTACTATTGGCTGAAATCTTTAATTTACAATCAATGGTACCCTTTAAATACCTTACCATCCTTTTAACTGCAGTCCAATCTGATTTGGTAGGTGAGCTGACCCTTCTGCTCAAAATTCCTACTGCATTTGCTATATCAGCCCTGTATGTGGTAGCTAGATATAAAAGCTTACCTATGGCTGATCTATATTGGATGTTATCTGGTAAAGGTTCTCTTACTGTTTCATCCTTCAGAAAATCAGTGATCATGGGAGTGCTTACAACTTGGGCATCTTGCATACCTAAACTTTCAATAAGCTCATTTATTTTCTGCTTCTGGCTTAGAAGATAAGAACCATCATTTTGTTTCTCAATTTCTATACCAAGATAGTATGACACATTACCCAGTTCTTTTATCTCAACATTGTGGTTTAAACACTTTACAATGCCCTTGTACTCTTGCTCACTTTTGCTTGCAATGAGCAGATCATCAACAAAAGCTAAAATGTATGCATATTGTCCATTTGTGCACCTAGTGTACAAGCATTTATCTGCTTCACCTTGCTTAAATCCTAAATTTGTCAATATTTCATGCAATTTTTCATTCCAACATTTTGCACTTTGCTTTAATCCATAAAGACCTTTGTTTAATTTACACACTAGCTGTCTTTGTTTTGTATTTATGAAACCTGTTGGTTGTTCCATGTACAAGTCTTCAGTTATATCTCCATGAAGAAACGCTGTTTTCACATCAATGTGTTTGACTTGCATGCCTTTTGAGACTGCAATGCTCAGAAGTGTTCTTATTGTCGTGTGTTTCACTACAGGTGCAAACACTTCATCAAAATCTTCTCCATATTTTTGAAGATATCCCTTTGCCACTAATCTGGCTTTATACCTTTCCACTTTTCCTTGTGCATTCCTTTTTAACTTGAATACCCATTTGCATCCTATAGCTTTCTTGCCAGGAGGTAATTTTGTAAGAATCCAAGTATTATTTTTATCCAATGCATCAATTTCTTCTTGTGCAGCTTTATGCCATTCAGCAGCTTCTTCTGCTGACATTTTCTCAATCTCATCCCATGTTAAGGGCTCTTGAGCTTCTGCTGACTTTGTTAGGTAAGACAGTCTTGGGGGTGGAACACCTTTGTTTTCCCTGGATGAGCGTCTGACAACAGGTTGGTCTGACCTTTCCGCATCCTCAAAATCTGAGAGTTCTTCTCCAATTGATTCCCCTTCTCCAACTGTACTGTCTTCTTCAATGATCCTTTCTGTGTCTGCTTCCTCTGTCTGTTCCTCGTTAGATACAGATGAGTTGCTTTCAGACATCTGCCTTGGTATGGCATTTATATACACTGGCATGTCTATTATGGTTCTAGTTTCATATTCTGGATGATAAGGCTCATCTGGGATAATCCAGCCTTTATCAACCCTTTTGTTTTCATCAAAATATGTAACATGTCTTATGCCAACAATGCCAGTTTTCAGATTCAAAATTCTATATCCTTTGTGTCCTGGAGCATAGCCAACTAAAATGCCCCTTTCTGTTGTGGAATCCAGCTTATGCCTTCTTTGCTTTGGTTCATGAGCATATGCTGTACTTCCAAATGTTCTTATGTGTGACAGGTTTGGCTTCCTACCATGCCATGTCTCATGTGGTGTGCGCTCAGCGCCTTTAGTTGGCATTCTGTTTTGTAGGTACACTGCTGTGAGAATGGCTTCCCCCCATAGTCTTTTAGGGAGATTGCTATCTGACAGCATACATCTGGTCATTTCCACAATTGACCTAAATTTTCTCTCTGCAACAGAATTTTGCTCTGGTGTATAAGCTACTGTTGTGATATGCTGAATGCCTTCTTGTTCTAGAAATGTGCGCATGCTTTGTGAAGTGAACTCACCACCATTGTCGGTCTGAAGAACCTTTGGTTTTCTTTCAAATTTATTGCTCACCATGGCTACGTATTTCTTCAGCATGTCTGTGACTTGACTTTTTTCTTTCAGCAAATAGGCCACACAGTATCTAGAGAAATCATCCAAGAATATTAGCACAAATCTGTTATTTCCCAATGATGGGATATTAAACGGTCCACATAAGTCACTGTGTATTAAGTCCAGCACTTTATTACTCCTATTTCCTGTGTATGCAGGAAATGAGGGTCTCACACCTTTTTGAGTAACACAGTCTATGCATTTCTCCATTTTACCAGCATCTGCACTTATCTGAATGCCAGTGGCTAGTTGCTTACTGTAAAGATCCTGGATCACCTTAGAATCACGATGTCCCAGGCGGCGGTGCCAGATTTCCAGACTACATTTACCATCATTCTTCCTTACTTGCGCCATATGTGAGGCTTCACCTGAAATGCTCAGTTTATAAACATCATTATGCATAAAAGCTTCAGCATACACTTCATCATTTTTAGAGATTGTGCACTTACTGTTTTCAAAATGAATCACAAATCCCTTCTTATCTAATGTAGATACACTAAGCATATTACAAACTGCTTGGGGAATATACAAGACATCACTTACAGGAATTTCTTTAACTTCATTAGACACTTTGCATTTTAAGAATCCAATACCTTTTGCTTGGATCTTAGCAGTCCCTGCGTTTGCAGTTTTAAGAATTCCTTCTTCTGGACACATTTCCTGAAAGAAATTCTTACAATTGGTTAAATGGCATGTGCTCCCCGAATCCAAAATCCAAGTACTTTCATTTGAATTATTATTTACCATAGTCAAAGATTTTTCTGCCATTAGAAAGCCCTTGTGTTTATCTTTGTCCTTCATACATTTCCTGGTTTGAAAATTCTTTAGTTCCATTGGCTTAGGTGAGCTAGAGGGAGTGTTTTGTGTTTCCTTACACCATTTAGATACATGTCCCTCCTTTCCACATGAGTAGCAAATCAGCTTGCCCTTGGGTGGAGTTTTCCCATAGCTCCGCCTTCCTCTGTTCTTTGCCAAGAAATTTGTTTCATTTCTCTCTGACTTGCTTTGAGAACACATCTCCTCAGAATCATTTATTATGCATTCCTGCCTTAGTTTTGATGTTGCCTGTTCAAAAGATTGCCCTTCAATGGCCTCATTTACAGACCTAAAAACATCAAACTTCTTTGATAGTGAGGTAAAAAGAAATGCTCTTTTCAATGCATCACACATGGGAATTCCTGAAAGTTCTAACTTTTGAAATGAAGACATAAGATGCATAATGTGATCATTACATTTACTTTTATCCCTTAATTTGGTTTCATTCAACTCTGCCAACCAAATTGGTTGCTGCTTTGCATATGTAGTTGCATACATAGTTCTCAGTTTATATAAAATGTCCTTTGGTGTATCTTTTCCCTCCACTAATATGGCTTGTTTCTCTGAGAGAGCTTCCAAAAGCATGCACTTCACATAATAGTTTGCATTGTCCCATTCAGCCATATTTTCAGCTGTTCTGTCTTGATCTAAGCATATATTTAATCTTTTTGCTCGAAGGAGACATATGAATCTTAATTCCCACTGCCGATAATTAAACTCAGTTAATTTAGGCACCTTGAGAGAATAGAACAATGGTGAATTTCTTCCCTCAGCCATTTTCTTAGCCTTCTGTCTGCTGTGTGGGGGGAGAGAGAGAGACAGACTGAATCTTTCCTTTAAAACTTAAGAGAAAAATGTGGCCTTTTTTTCTGCCTGGTAATATTTCTCTTCTTTTTCAATTCCTGGACCCTGGGCCCATAACCCTTTTGTTGGATTATTTGTAGTAAATAATTAGCAGATTTTAGTACACACAGCTTCAGCTTTAGAAATGTTAATTTCTTTCTTCATCTCTCTCTCATTCACCCCTGAATAATTCACTGCTGAGTCACTTTAAAGTTGAAGTAACAAAACATCTGTTTACTCACAGTTTGTAGTTAGATTATAATCAGACAGGCTTATATTTACATATTACTATACATTTGTCTTATCAGCTCCTTCCATGTGCTTAGATGGTAATGGATGCTCACACCACCATAGATCCTCTCAGGTTAGGAGAGATCATGAGCTCCATGTGCTCCATGTGCTGCATCTGCTGCATCTACTGTGTCTAACCCCCACAGGAAGTTGCATAGCTGTGTGACCTCTCTAAGTAATTCACATCAGAGGTCACAGAGTAATCACAGAGAAATAATAGGTGACAGGCAATGCATGTAAAATACAATACATTCCAACACATTCCAGGAAGCAAATCGGATTGTTTTAATGTGCTTTAAACTGGAAACTGCTACATTGCCAAGTGCCTTGCCTTATCTGCCTCAGGTGCCCAGCCTCACCTAAGGCTCTATGTGGTGTATCTCCCATCCCCGTTCCTCCTGGAGTATGCAAGGATCTCCTAAGTAAGATATGTGTTGTTTTAATTTCCCCTCTGCTAGACCTCTATCTGACTCCTTCACACGGGGGACTAATAGTACCTATTTCATATATCAGGTTCTGTATAGTTTCTCTAACCTCCATTGTCACCCAATCATAAGGGGGTCTGTTCTGGGGTGGCATTAGGAGCCGTAATTGAAAACTAATTCCCATAACTACTGCTTTCTGTTTTTCTAGATCTAGGTATATTCTGGACCATTTATGTTCCCACATAAATCTTATTAAACATCTGTCTAAGTTTCTGCAAAGACTGAGTGTCACTTGTATATGATCTACCTTGTAGGCTAAATGTTAGGTAAAGAGAAGACAGAATCTATAAAAATAGAGACAGAGATAGGTTTAGATAAATAGATACATTTTATTTCTTACCCAAAGACAAGTCTTCAAATTGGTACAAATACAGACATCAGATTCTGGTTTCAACCGCACAGGGCTTCGCCGTCTGACTGAAGCCTTGGAGAAGAGACTCTCAAACTGAGCCAAACTCTCCCCTCTTTTATACTCTATCTTCTCCATAGAAGTGAATGGTGAGATACCTAGCTCCTAATATGTCTCAACTTCCTGAGATCATACTTTCCCATGTGATCTGCTATCTGATGTGCCCACCTCCTTCCGTTCTCAGCTACTGCTAATTATCAACATGTTTTGGGAAGCGTTGAGATAACAGTTTCACATCTTCCGGCTGCAATACTTTTCATACCTTTCTCATGAACTCTGTATTACCTCTGTATCATTGTATACCAAAACTAATAAGCTCCATTTTATTCATCTGATCTTTCATTACAGGTGCTATATTTGAATTAAAAATTGTACCAATTTGTGGCAGAACTCATTGTTCAGACCTGCTTTTTGCAGATTCTTCAAATATTACATCATTTACTTGTTGTTTGGCCTGGTCAGTACTTTTTCAGTTGTTTTTAGGCTGCATAGCTCTGGCCAGCAATATTCCAGTGGTAGCCTTAAAGCTAGGCCATATATTAACATTCCCCTCTTCACCCTATCCCATAGGGTGACACCAGGGTTAACGTACCTTGGTACCATCCATTCCAGAAGGTATTCTAGGAGGCCATCAAATTGTCTGCGTCTTAAGATCAACTGGTACAATTTTATTATTTTGCTTCAACCTTTAAGAATGCATGTTTTGTCTTAATCTTATCTATGTGATTATATATACATTACTATCAATCAAAAATTCTTTGGTTATATACTGATTATATCTTAATTATACATTTGCATAGATTTGCACACTTGATCATATCATCTTATATAGCTTTATATGGTTACATTCTATCCCCCCTGTGCTATTATCTGATTATACAGTTGCAGACATCTCTGTGTCTCTAACAGTTGCATAGCGATTGGTCCTTCTCAGAGAGAGATAGTCCAATGTGTTATCTCCTGTGGTGTTAGGAAGGAGATTTTCGTACAGGGCATATTGTCCTGCTGTGGTCCTTTTCATTATTGCGGTTTCAATTAAGCGTTCTACTAAGCCTCTAGCACAAGGGATTATGCAACATCCTACTAAAACAAAAATTGCCACCACTATGATTATTGTCGTGGCTGCTGAGATGATAAATGTTTTCCATTTACCAAAAGCTCTATCCATCCAACCTGTCCAGGATGTATCAACGCCAGAGTTCTCTGCCAATTCTTGCGACAGTGAGGTTAAGCCTTCTAAAGCTCTGGTAATTGATCCATCTGGAGCTGTATTGTTGGGGATAAAGGTGCAACACTGGGTACCTATCTTTTGGCACACCCCGCCATCCGCTGCTAGAAGCTGGTCAAGAACTAATCTATTTTCCAACGTCATCCGGCTAGTGGCGTCTAATTGTGTTGCAATTCCTTGAACTGCATCCCTAGTGTAGTTCACAAATCTCTGCTGGTTGTAATATATATAGTTGATCCAGTCCAGATTCTTATTGATAGTCGCCCACCAAAAGAAAACTGATTCAAATCCTGCGGCTATCTGGTTTCTGGCTTTAAACTCATCAGGAACCCCTCTTGGAACTCCAATAGTATCTATATAGACCCGATCATCAAAAGATCCAGGCATTGCATTTCTCTTCACTCGTGAGGAAGAGCTGCTATGAGGAGGAGGCAAGGATGCTATAATGATTGGAATGACCAATTTGACTAGGGCACATCTGCCTGTCCAGTTGTTAGGAAGTGTATGGCGAATAGTGCGGGTTCCACAGTACCACCATATGTCTGCTCTAGCTTGTGAGAACCGTGTTAGGGTCAGATTTTTCAGAGTCCCATTTCCTAAGGTTGTGTTACAATTGGTTAAGTTTCCTAAAAACCGTGTCTGTTTCACCCCATATCGTTCCAGACATGTATGATATTTGGTAGCAGGATTTGGAATCCTGAATGCAGGTGGAATCCTCATCCGAGGAGGTAAGTAGGGGTGGTGCTCGTCAAGATGTAGACAAGACTGATTTATGTCATCTTTAACCTGCAATAACTGCAACATACACCAAAATCCATCTGGATCATTGTGGAGGTCTAACGGGAAAGGAACTAATGTTGGTTCTGCTCTGGCATGGGAACAAAAATAACAATTAGAGACATTCAAACTCTTTGTAGTATAATGGGCCCATTCGAGCCATAGGTTTGTCTCTCCAAATCCTGTTTCTAGTGCTATTAAATCTTTAGAATCATTAATTCGTACAATCTGGTAAGGGATTTTTATTTCTGGGATTGTTGTTGGCATTAAGGGATTAGTTTCATTCTTTTCTGGTACAGCGGGGGGTGGGACAACCTTGAAGTTTCCTATGGGATCTCTACCTGTGGCATCAATTCCTATGGAATAAGTTCTGTATGTAACATCCGTCACTCCTCTAAAAGTGATAGCCACTGGATTACATTTGGTCATTTGGCAGAGGCCAGTGACTCGCAATTTCATGATGGAAATGCTCCTTTTTAGATCTGGAATCTCAGTACCTGAGTAGGGAACCCATGAACCTGTATACCACCATACTTGTGCCCAACTTCCACAATTGGGGAAGGGACACAGGTATACTTCAAAAGCTGACAAATATTGCTGCACAGGATGTTCCCCACACATTGTGTAAGCACACACATCAAGGGTGATTGTGGTTGTGTCCTTGGAAGTGGGTAATGTTATATCATAAGTGGTTGTAAGGTGTTCCCGAAAATTTTCTAGGTGCTGTGTTCCATGTATCATGGGTGTGGTGAGCACACACAACAGGAGAGCTACGCAGTTCATGTTGGTAGTTTTCATAATGAGGCACTGTAATTGTATGAAGGGTGAGTAACGGCTACTGATTAAGGACAGTGACAAAATTATCCCAAGGGTTTAGCAACAGGTATTTGGGTATGGGGGGTAAATTCTAATAGCCCCTATTTCAGTTGGATCTGGGATTTCGAAAATACCATATACTTCCAAAGGTCCCAATCCAACTTTTCTGATGAACAGGAAGGGAATCCAGTCAGTGCCCAATACAGCGTATGTAATTACCCAAAAGTCTACAACTTCACTAGTTTGTGGTCTGATTAGGAGGTCGTCTGTTTGTTCAATTTGTAAGCCTAAGATTCCTCCAAACAATACCTGAGTATGTGTAACCGTACGGCTAGGACCTAATGTCCAACTGTCAAACAACGTTTCACACAGCGTGTGGTATCGGGTAAAGGGGTCCCAATTGGGATCGTCTTCTGGAGCAGGGTCCCAATGAGGATACAGTAATTCTCTTTCTGGGGTTTCAGGGATCAAGTGTGCACCTAAATTTAAAGGCGACGGTGGGGGAGGATCAGATGGAGAAGGCGAAGTGTCTGGTAAATTCTGGGACATATATTGATGATCACTTGAGCTATCTGGGAGGACGAGTGGCTGGGACAGTGGTGACTGGTGTGGCTAAAGTAGTATGTGTGGGAGGAGGAGCGTCACTAGCAGGAGACAGAGAATAAAGAGGAGGGGTGGGTTGTAATTCAAGCAAGGCAATATTATCCCCAAAAATAGTTGTACGATTGGGGACAATATGGACCGAGCTACTGATAGGATTGGGAACAGTTGTAGAATACAAAACAGGAGGATCAGTGAGGAAAGGAGTAGTTGCAGAGGTTTCAATAGGATCTGGAGGATTGCCAGTTGAAAAGTCTGTCGTGGCAGATGTGTCTGCCCAGGGGGTGGGATGACTGGTGGCAGCGAGGCTGATCTTTGAGATCGTCTGGGGGGGGCTATATCCAACCAGGCGTGGGAATGTGATGTTCTGTTGGAGCTTTGTGTTGGCTACTGTAGTAGGTAGTGGAGCAGGAGCAGATGCAAGTACAGAAGTAGTTGCAAGTACTGTTGGGGTAATTGCAAGTACAGAAGTAGTTGCAAGTACCGTAGCGTTTCCGGCTGGCAAGGTAACGTTGCCAGTGGGAAAGGCAGTAAGGGTGATCCAAAGATCACTGGCAGCAGTATAGGTAAACAAGGTAGTGAAAAGCAAAACCAAACCTATACACAGTATGATCATGCACACGAGTCCAACAGCAAACAGTCTGGCAGATGGGAAGCAGAAGAAGAGGGTGTATTGATGTAACACCGTTACAGCAGAGGCAACACTTGGACGAGCGCTGGTTCCGACCTTGTCATCAGAAATGGTGTCGGCTTCCAGATAATTGTCATCCAAGTCTTTGGACCAATGGGAATTTGTATCAGATACCTGTTCAGAGTCACACTTATGTAGAGAAACAGTCTGTAAGGGGATAGGTTCTTCTGAAGTGCACAGCGGCGGAATTTGCTGTGGCATTTATCTGGCTTGATTCGGGAAGTACCGATGTAGAATATCGAGCAGCTCACAGGTGTTGCTGTGCAAAATGTTTACTGTGGGAAATACAATGGACTCTCGGTCTTCCGGGGTCAACTGTCCTGCTAGGTTGCGGACTTGGAGGAGATCGTCTGCCAGATTACGGATTCTGATGAGGCGGATGCGAAGATCCACATAGGGAAGTGGATGAACAGGAACTGTGGGAGGTGGAGGTGAAGAAGGCAACTCAAATACTGGTTCAGATACAGGTGGTTGTTCAGATGGTGACTCTGGAGATTCTGCGAAGGCTTGGATAATAATGTCAGCCAGATCAAGGAGGTGTGATTCAGGAGAGGGGATAAGGTGGTTAAGTCTTTGGTCAAGTTGATCAAGATGATTCAAAAGTGTTGGGTGCGGGGTCGGTGGTCTCGGGCTCAGGGGCGGTGGTGATGGGGTTCGTACTGGGACTGGTCTCTCCAGTGACTGATGTGCTGGAAACAATGGCGGTGGAGATTGGGTTCGTGGGAACATCAATGGAATATCCAGGAGACCTGATGGGGTATTTGGATAAGCTCGTATATCTTTCAGATGGACCCAGGATGTGTGGTCCTCCAGCTTTGCAGCTGTGGCTGACAGGGCTTCTATCTTGAAGGGCCCAACGTAGATCGGATCTCGCCAGGTCTTGTGCGTGTAGTAACGCCGGTGCACCAGATCTCCCACTTTATAAGGGGGGGATCTATCGGCATCACAATCCCCTCTTCTGTCCGAAATGGCCTGTGGAATTGAGGACAGAGAACTTACAATAGTTTGCAAGATATCCCAATATACTGAGTATTGATCGGGTACTTGAGTGTCTGGATTGCCAGGTATGAGTCGCATCTGGCGACCTGTACATAATTGGAACGGCGTCAGTTTAAGGGAAGAGGATGGAGTGGCACGGAGAGATAATAGTGCCAAAGGAAGGGCATCTAGCCAATTCTTTATCCCATTGCCATAAGCTGACGCATTTTTGTTTTGAGCAATCCATTGTATCGTTCAACCAGACCATTACTGGTGGGTTTGTAAACACAGACAGTTCTGTGAGTAATGCCGAGTAATTTGTAACAATTATGAACTACGGTGTGACACATGGGCATCATTTGGGGAGCCCATAATCTGGAAGACAATTGATCATACAGTGTAGTAGCATTTAAATGTAAGGGGTAGTGGAGGGCATGCAAAAGAAGAGATAAAACATGCTGTGAAATACATAATTGCCCATTGGGATGGGTCCAAATTCCATTCGGATTTAGGAAACATCCTGCCTGCTTCCACAAAGTGAGTTCTGCTTGTGAAAGGGAGGAAGTGAGGGTAGTAGAGAAGTCTGAGATTAAGGATTCGGAGGGAGGGGACGTTACCGGGGGCTCAGATTCAGGAGATTGCAAGGAGGTGATGACAGGAGGAGTGTTGAAAGCAGGTGGGATGTCAGGGGAGGAGGATTTAGAGGGTGATGAATCCGTGGGAGTAGAAGGGGGCGTCTCAAAGGGAAGCGCTTCGGACGCGAGTACAGGAAGTGTAACATCGCAAGTGGATATAGTAGGAAGATTGGAAAAGGAAGTGACTTCACGGGCTAGTTCATCTGCAGCATGGTTACCATTAATGGCGAAAGAGAAAACTGTCTCCTGATGTGCTTTAATCCAGGAGATACTGGTGCGAAGGCCTTTTTGATGGCGCTTCTCCAGTGCTTCAAAAAGTGCAGTCCACAAAGGTAAGTGACTTAGGGGTTGCCCGATAGAGGAGATCATACCCCTCTGGTTCCATTTGCGAACATGGGAATGCAAGGAAGTGAATACATAGTCTGAGTCGGTGACAATGCTCAAATCTGAGTGTAGTGCTTTAAATAGTATAACATACAGAACTGCTGCAAGTTCTGCAGTTTGGGCTGTGAATGAATCAGGTAACCTGAATTGTATAGGCTCCAGAATATCTTCTTCTGGTGTATAACGGAGGGCGGCAAAACCGGCAACTCCGTTTTGCTGAGAACCATCTGTAAACCAAACCTCGCCACTTTGCAAGATTTCTGAATGTAGATGGAGTGATTCAGGAACAGATAATCGGGTAGTGCACTCATGGGGAAAAATAGCATTTTGTGCTGTCTCTGTTACAGTGAGTAATGGATCCAGGCGTTGAAGATCAGTTAAAGTTAATGGGTGAATAGAGTGCACTACACTGAACAAGAGCACTTGATACTTTTGTAATCGGCAGACAGTCATGTGACTGATCTGTTTATCCAACAGATATTTAACATCATGGGATGTGTGAAGAATCACCGGAAGGTGAGGAATGTAGCTGTATAGTTTTGTAACAGCTGTGCTGGCGGCAACAAGGCCTTTCTCACAAGTAGCAAAAGCTCTTTCGACAGGTGAAAAAGTACCCGAGAGATAACCACAAGCAAGGTCATCATGTTCTTGAGTGATCAGGCAAGACCAGGTATTCTCAGTATGCACGACCCAAAGGTGCACATCCTGAGAGACATCAATGGTTGCCAATGGTGAGGAAAGCATAACATCCTTTACAAGGGCCATAAGATCAGCTGTTTCTTGAGGTGTAAAAAGAACGGGTTCATGTTTTGCTTTCTGTTTGCCTTGTAGTTTCATATAAAAGGGTTGAGTTCGGGCTGAATAATTTGGTATCCACAGGCGACAAAAATTTTACATGCCAAGGACACCTCTGAGATCAGAAATGGTGGTGGGCAAACGCAAGGAGGAGACATGTTGCAAAGTGTCGGGACCTAGGCCCTTCTGACGGGGGCCAATGTGATGGCCAAGAAAGGTAACATGTGTCTGAGCAACTTTTAATTTCTTTCTGTTAACCTTGTAACCTTTCGTAGCAAGAAAGCCAAGAAAGTCACAGGTGACCTGAACACATGTGTCAAAATCGGGGCAGGTGATGAGCATGTCGTCTACATACTGAACAATGGAAGTTTGTGGTGGGAGGCTATATCTGTACTGTTTGAATTCTTGTATGTGTGCGGCTAAGGTCTGGGAAAAAACTGTAGGACTGTCAGTAAATCCCTGAGGGAGACGGGTCCACTGATATGTTGTGTTATTGAATTGGAAAGCCGGGCGCGGTGGCGCGTGCCTGTAATCCCAGCTACTGGGGAGGCTGAGACTGGCGGATCGCTTGAGTCCAGGAGTTCTGGACTGCAGTGTGCTATGCCGATCGGGTGTCCGTACTAAGGTGGGCATTCAATATTTTTGGATGGTTAGCTTTTACACGAGAAGTTTCCTAACTTTCCAATGTTGTAGTTTGGTTAGTCATATACGAGATGTTTCCTAACCACAAAATTTTGAGTGGGTTGTTGTACATGAGAAGTTCTCAAACTACAGGTCCTTTGGGGTGATTAGACGCACACGAGAAGTTCAAACGCACACGAGAAGTTCACTAGTCAGCGAAAACCCATTGGACCGCTGCTCTTCGACTCATGACACCTTATTCGCTGGTTTCTTGAGTCCTTTTTGGGAGTGTTTGCAAGGTCCCTTTTTGGGGGCTCTGCCATGTATACGGAATAGTTCTTGGTAGGCTGGGAAACTGGGTTTCTTTACGCCTTTAGAAGCACACTCTGGGGAGTAGTATTTATTAATTTGGGATAGAGTAGTATAAATATATAATAGCTGACACTAAACACCTTCTGCTCTATTTTCTTACACTTTTCACCTTTGTAACTTTCAATTGTCTGTTTATTTAACCTGCGGCAAAAGCATAGGGCTTTCCGCCAATTAGTAATTTATGTTTTAGGTTCCACTTCTGGGACGCTCTTGAAGACGCGTGAGTATAAAGGTGTTTTCTATACGCATGATGCATGTTTTCCTTTGAATGATCTTCCTTTGCACGTTTTTATATATATTTATACAGATACCTATTATAATTCTTTGAACTATATATATTAACAGTGTCATGGTCACTAATTGAAATCTACCCTTATTAACCCTCCCTCTATGATTTTGCTCCCTTCCCCTTCCCCCCCAACACTCTTCTACCCCCCTGCCCATCCCTAAACCCCAACCTATTCCCACCTGTCTAAAGTGAGAAATGGGAAGATCAATGATGTGGGCCTCCCCCATCCCCCCCGCCATTTCTTAATTGCAATATTTATCCAGTACCTCCAATTTAGAGACTCTTGGCCATGCTGATTGGGACCAGCCTCAGGTTTCTGTGGCTTCTTGCTGGCTGTCCTTGCTCTGTTGTGGGCGAGGAATTGTATTCACCCAGTCCTGTGCTTCTTTGGGGGTTGTTAAAACATGCCATTTACCTTGATGGTTGACTTGTAGAGTGGCTGGGTATATTAACATGAATTTCTTGTCTGCCTGTATCGGCATATTGCAGATCTGACCGTATGCCCGTCTCCGTTCTTGTAAAGCAAGGGAGTAGTCCTGGTGAATTCTAACAGGTGAGCCCTCAAAGGTCAGGGTATCTCATTTTAGGCTTGCGCCCCTTAGTATTTCTACTTTGTGCACAAAATTGTGGATTTTAATCATTACCATTCTAGGTCTCTGGTTATGTTCAGGCTTCCTTCCCACGTGGTGTGCGCGCTCGAGGCAAATCGGGCCCATTCCATCCGACAGCGCGAATTCCGCCTGTAGCCATTTTTCTAGTATCGAAGGCAGCGCACGATCAAATACCCTCTCAGGTATTCCTAATATTCGCAGGTTACCTCGTCTTGATCGATTTTCAAGATCGTCCAGTTGTTGCGCTTGCTTGTGCACGAGGCTCCTTAATTCTTTACGCTGCTTTGCTGTTCCGGTCCCTTCATCTTCTATTGTGGACACTCGTTGTTCAAGGTCCCCTGTTCATCTCGTCGTGTCAGCCAGCAAACTTTCCACTGCTTTTAGTTGGCTAGAAAGTTGCTGTAGCTGTGGGTCCAACGCTTGTTTCACCGCCGCAGTTATTTGTTCCAGTTGCGGCGTGATGAACAACGTAGCAGGCATTTCTGTCGGCGGATCTATCGCCATCTTATTTTCCGCCGTGCAAGGCCTGTCCGCATCTTTCTTTACAGTTTTCGGCGGCATCTTCGAATCAAGGCAAGTAACAAAGTTGTCCATGCACTCGCGCAATCTTCGCGTTTTGAATTTTTATTCGTTTGGAGTGTAACTTCAATCGTTCTAGTCGGCGGGGAGGGTTCGGCCTAGGAGGAGAGCTGTACCACCTCCGCTTTCTTCAACACATCACGTGATCCCCAGAACAACTGTCCTTAACCTTAAGACATCACATCCTTAACCTTGTCTGCAAAAATGTTGTCCCTTAGGCCAGGAGCATCGTCTAGGTGCTCCTTGAAGAGTTCAGAGACTCTCTGCTATGCCATTCTTCTTGCTCTACTGCAGCTGTGCAGGAAACCATATCATAGGCATTGTATGTAGTGTGAATAAGATGATAAGTACACTTTTGAAGGTTACAATGTAATTTAGATATATGGTCCTGCAGCCGTTTGAATGGTGCAGTTAGGACTTCTCCCATCTACTGAAGGAGTGAGTGATGGTAGTGTAAAATTTGCAACTGATGTGCCAGAACTTTCATTTTCAGCATTGTTACTTGGTAGACTTTCTTTCCTACAGTATCTTTGATTTTCTGGTCCTTTACTGCTGGTATCTGCACATAAGGCTTTGAGGGTTTAGATTTATTAAAAATGCTTTGGATTACCACAGGTTGATGAGGTTATTGTGGCTGGTCATAACCTGGTGCTGAAAGAACTATGTATTTGAGCTCAAGACATCTGGATCCCTTCAGAATTGGGATTGAAATTTTCCAGGTGTTTACTACTACTACTACTATTTAGCATTTCTATAGCGCTACAAGGCGTACGCAGTGCTGCACAAACATAGAAGAAAGACAGTCCCTGCTCAAAGAGCTTACAATCTAATAGACAAAAAATAAAGTAAGCAAATCAAATCAATTAATGTGTACAGGAAGGAGGAGAGGAAGGTAGGTGGAGGCGAGTGGTTACAAGTGGTTACGAGTCAAAAGCAATGTTAAAGAGGTGGGCTTTCAGTCTAGATTTAAAGTGGCCAAGGATGGGGCAAGACATAGGGGCTCAGGAAGTTTATTCCAGGCGTAGGGTGCAGCGAGACAGAAGGCGCGAAGTCTGGAGTTGGCAGTAGTGGAGAAGCAACAGATAAGAAGGATTTATCCATGGAGCGGAGTGCACGGGAAGGGGGTGTAGGGAAGGACGAGTGTGGAGAGATACTGGGGAGCAGTAGAGTGAGTACATTTATAGGTTAGTAGAAGAAGTTTGAACAGGATGCGAAAACGGATAGGGAGCCAGTGAAGGGTCTTGAGGAGAGGGGTAGTATGAGTAAAGCGACCCTGGCGGAAGACGAGACGGGCAGCAGAGTTTTGAACCGACTGGAGAGGTGACGAAGTGGGAGGCCAGCAAGAAGCAGATTGCAGTAGTCTAAATGAGAGTTGACAAGGGTGTGGATGAGGGTTTTGGTAGAGTGCTCGGAAAGAAAGGGGCGGATTTTACGGATGTTGTAAAGAAAGAAATGACAGGTCTTGGCGATCTGCTGGATATGAGCAGAGAAGAAGAGAAAAGAGTCAAAGATGACCCCAAGGTTTCGAGCTGAGGAGACAGGGAGAATGAGAGAGCCATCAACAGAAATAGAAAACAGGGGAGTGGGGAGGTGGGTTTGTGGGGGAAAATGAGAAGCTCGGTTTTGGTCATGTTTAATTTGGATGCAAGGTGAGATATCAGGGGTAGAAAGGTAGATTTGGGAGTCATCAGCATAGAGATGGTAGGAAAAGCCATGGGATGAGATTAATGAACCAAGGGAAGAAGTGTAGATAGAAAAGAGGCGGGGACCAAGAACAGAACCCTGAGGTACGCCGACAGGCAGAGGGATAGAAGTAGAAGAGGATCCACCAGAGTGAGCACTAAAGGTGCGGAGGGAGAGGTAGGAAGAGAACCAGGAAAGGACAGAGCCCTGGAATCCAAGTGAGGACAGGGTATCGAGGAGTATGCTGTGATCGACAGTGTCAAAAGCAGCGAAAAGATCAAGAAGAATGAGGATGGAATAGAGACCTCTGGATTTAGCCAGTAATAGGTCATTGGAGACTTTAGTAAGCGCAGTTTCAGTTGAGTGGAGAGGGCGAAAACCAGATTGTAGTGGGTCAAGAATAGCATGTGAGGAGAGAAAATCAAGGCAGCAGTGGTGAACAGCACGCTCAAGTAATTTGGAGAGAAAAGGGAGGATGGAGATGGGTCAGTAATTAGAGGGACAAGTAGGGTCGAGGGAAGGCTTCTTAAGGAGAGGTGTGACCACAGCAGTAGGGACAGTTGCAGTGGAAAGTGAGAGGTTGAGAATGTGACAGATAAAAGGAATAAGAGCAGGTGAGATGGCATTAAGAAGGTGGGTTGGAATTGAATCAGAGAAACAGGTGGTACATTTTGAGGAAGAAAGGAGAAGTGTAGTTTCCTCTATAGTAACTTCAGGAAAGGAGGAAAAGGAATGAGGGGAAGGAGAGAGAGGGGAACAGACTAGTGGAGGGAGAGGTGGCGAGGTAGAGAATTCAAGGTTTATCTTTTGAACCTTGTCGTGAAAGAATTCAGCAAGGGTCTGAGGAGATAATGAAGGGGGAGTTGGGGGAGGGGGCACCTTGAGGAGAGAGTTCAATGTGGTGAAGAGAAGTCGAGGGTTAGAGCCAAGAGAGTTGGTCAGTTGGATATAATAATCCTGTTTGGTGCGTAAAAGAGCAGATTGGAAGGAGGTCAGCATGAACTTAAAGTGTAAGAAATCAGCAAGGGCCTGAGATTTCCGCCAGAGGCGTTCAGCGGAGCGGGTACAGGAATGTTGGTAGCGGATATTAAAAATCAGCCAAGGTTGGGGTTTTGTACGCCTTATAGGGCGGGTCATCAAAGGTGCAAGAGTGTCTAAGGCAGAGTGTAGAGTATTGTTGTAAGAAGAAACAGCCTCGTTGACAGACGTGGATGGTGCCACAGTAGAGAGGAGGTTTGAAACATGGGAGGATAGAGATGAAGGGTCAATATCGTGAAGATTCCTAGATAAATTAGATAAGATAGGATGGGACTGGGAGGGAGGGAGGAGTGTTTAGCTCGAAATCTTGCAGAACTTGGTGCAATGGGAGGGCAATGGCTTCCTTTAAATCACTAAGCAACTGTAGAATGCCTTAGAAGTTGGCCTTTTTACTGGCTGCCTGTGAAGGACCAAACTGCAACACCTTTGAGATTTTCAAGAGAAATTTTGAATATGAATAGTCTTCTAGATGCTCCTCTGGTGAAATAATTAAAGGGTCCGGTGGCTGAACTTCTGGATTTAAAGGGCTCTCTTCTTCCACATTTTCACAGCTTCAAGAATATATGAGGCTATGGAAGGAGTGGGCATCATCTGAATCAGGAAGGCCCAAAACCTCTTGGGCTGGAGAGTCCTAGGAGAAATGTGAGGCGATTGAAGCAAAGAAGACTATAGAAAGTAGGATTGTGGAACACTGTGTGAATCCCCTATCACATTAGTACTTTGAAGAAACAGTGAAATATCCTGGATAAATTTCTGAAGGAGCAGCAGCACATTACTGTGAGTGACTTCCTGACCACTAGGTAGAACTATTGCTGTTGGTAATGGATGCTAAGTGGAGAGCAATGGCATCTGCTTGCTCAGTACTTCAGACCTGATGCACTTTTGAGGAGGTTCAGAAGGAATCTCCTGCTGTGGAGAAAATGGTCTTTTGGTATATTTCTATCTCCATTTAAATGTTTGGATTTTTTTTTCTTGTGCCTTTTGTTCTCACTGTAGTCTGCTTTAAGATGGATGGCTTACGTGAGTTTAGAGTCCAACTTTGAATAACTCTGCATGCTGCCTATTCTGACTTTTGGAAAAGTAATGGAAGTGATGCTGAAGGAAAGGATAGTGAATTTCCTGGAAGCCAATAAGTTGCAAGATCCGAGACAACATGGTTTTACCAGAGGAAAATCGTACCAAACGAATCTCATTAAATTCTTTGATTGGGTAACTGGAGAACTGAATCATCGACGTGCTATAGACGTAATCTACTTAGATTTTAGCAAAGCTTTTGACACGGTTCCCCACAAGAGGCTCTTAAATAAACTCGATGGGCTGAAGATAGGTCCCAAAGTGGTGAACTGGATTAGGAACTGGTTGACGGACAGTCAACAGAGGGTGGTGGTAAATGGAGTTCGCTCGGAGGAGGGAAAGGTGAGTAGTGGAGTGCCTCAGGGATCGGTTCTGTTCAATATATTTGTGAGTGACATTGCCGAAGGGTTAGAAGGTAAAGTTTGCCTATTTGCGGATGGTACTAAGATTTGCAACAGAGTGGACACCCGGGAGGGAGTGGAAAGCATGAAAAAGGATCTGAGGAAGCTAGAAGAATGGTCTAAGGTTTGGCAATTAAAATTCAATGCGAAGAAATGCAAAGTGATGCACTTAGGGAGTAGAAACCCAAGAGAGACTTATGTGTTAGGCGGTGAGAGTCTGATAGGTACTGAGGGGGAGAGGGATCTTGGGGTGATAGTATCTGAGGATCTGAAGGTGACGAAACAGTGTGACAAAGCTTTTGACACGGTTCCCCACAAGAGGCTCTTAAATAAACTCGATGGGCTGAAGATAGGTCCCAAAGTGGTGAACTGGATTAGGAACTGGTTGACGGACAGTCGACAGAGGGTGGTGGTAAATGGAGTTCGCTCGGAGGAGGGAAAGGTGAGTAGTGCAAAGTGATGCACTTAGGGAGTAGAAACCCAAGAGAGACTTATGTGTTAGGCGGTGAGAGTCTGATAGGTACTGAGGGGGAGAGGGATCTTGGGGTGATAGTATCTGAGGATCTGAAGGTGACGAAACAGTGTGACAAGGCTGTGGCTGTAGTGAGAAGGTTGCTAGGCTGTATAGAGAGAGGTGTGATCAGCAGAAGAAAGGAAGTGTTGATGCCCCTGTACAAGTCGTTGGTGAAGCCCCACCTGGAGTATTGTGTTCAGTTTTGGAGGCCGTACCTTGCAAAGGATGTTAAAAAATGGAAGCGGTGCAAAGAAAAGCTACGAGAATGGTACAGGATTTGCGTTCCAAGACGTATGAAGAGAGACTTGCTGACCTGAACATGTGTACCCTGGAGGAAAGGAGGAACAGGGGTGATATGATACAGACGTTCAAATATTTGAAAGGTATTAATCCGCAAACAAATCTTTTCCGGAGATGGGAAGACGGTAGAATGAGAGGACATGAAATGAGATTGAAGGGGGGCAGACTCAGGAAAGATGTCAGGAAGTATTTTTTCACGGAGAGGGTGGTGGATGCTTGGAATGCCCTCCCGCTGGAGGTGGTGGAGATGAAAACGGTAACGGAATTCAAACATGCGTGGGATATGCATAAAGGAATCCTGTGCAGAAGGAATGGATCCTCAGAAGCTTAGCCGAAATTGGGTTGCGGAGCAGGTGGGGGGAAGAGGGGTTGGTGGTTGGGAGGCGAGGATAATGGAGGGCAGACTTATACGGTCTGTGCCAGAGCCAGTGATGGGAGGCGTGACTGGTGGTTGGGAGGCGGGAAGTACTGCTGGGCAGACTTGTACGGTCTGTGCCCTGAATAAGGCAGGTACAAATCAAGGTAAGGTATACACATGAGTTTGTCTTGTTGGGCAGACTGGATGGACCGTGCAGGTCTTTTTCTGCCATCATCTACTATGTTACTATATGTTACTATGTCTCCATGCTCTGCTAGAAGCTGGGCAGTGTAAGGGGAATACCTTTGGGTTATAGATTCCGTTGCTGTGGATACAGGGGCAGTTTGCTGTCTCCTGTGGGAGCCATTAGAGGCAGGCAACACTGAAGTGAAATTTGATACCAGCTGATTACCTCCCAGGAAAGCATGCCGAGTACTGTTGGCATTTCTCGTGGTTGGTGTGGCATGCTGGTGCCTTTGAAGCTGGTTTTTGTAGTCTGAACTTGCTCCCAATGACAATATCAGGGTGGGGTCTTGGCAAGAAGAGAGAGTTTTAGTGTGGCTTGTGGTTCCCATGGGTACAGGTACTTGGTCCAATGGGCCACTGATTTGGAGGTTTGCAGTCACCTGAGCATCTTGCACCTGAGACGCTCTGCTGCTTTTTGACAAAGTGCTGGTGAAATTTAAAGTTTTTTGTGTGCTTTCTCTGAGGAGAGATAAAAGTTGTGCCTCTCAGGTCACAGGAAAAGATTGACCAAGGAGGGAGACTTTCTTGAGCTACAGGAGAGCTCCATACACAGGTTCAGCTGGATGACATCACTATTCAGTGTGCCTACATACATCTCCCTTGCTTACCTGTGGAGAACCAACTATACCCCTTTAGACATTCCTCATGTTCACTTCTCTAGCACCAGCCTACCATCCACCCATGCATCTCATCCAACCTGCTGCCAAAATATTAACATGAACTTCCTATTTGTTACTCTTAGATTCTAATATGCAGGGTTTTAATTTATTTAGTAGTTGGTATTTAATGTGTTGTGTGAAAAATACAAGTATTTACTTTTGCATAATTTTGATTTTTTTTTGGTGCATAATTTAATTTTAATTTAATTTTGGGCGCACGCAGATCCATTTCTCAGCGCACCTGCAAAAAATGCCTTTTTTAAAAAATGTTGATGAAAATGGGCGTGTGGCAAAATAAAAACTGTCACGCGTCCATTTTGGGTCTGAGACATGACCGCCAGCCATTGACTTAGAAGTAAGGTCTCTCGTGTTAACCGTGCGGTAATCACCTACGCGCTTCAAGTTGGAGTTACCGCCCGAATTTTCTGCGCACCAGAAAATAAAATATATTTTCTGGTGTGCATAGCTGATGCCGTAAAAAATGAAATTACCGCACGAGCCATACGGTATCCGGGCAGTAACTCTGACTTGGCACGCATTGGACACGCATGGGCACCTATCCAGCTTATAATCGAAAGTGATCGCCGGACATCTTCCGACACAAATCGGGAGATGGCCGGTGATTTCTTAAAAGCGGCAAAATCGGTATAATCGAAAGCGGCATTTTGACAGCATCGCCGCTTTCCCGTCGCTTCGCCAGCGAAAGTTCAAGGGGGCGGGTTGGTAGATTAGCGAAGGCGGGACATGGGCATGGCTTTCGCCGATAATGGAAAAAAAAAGCGGCGTTAAGCAGTATTTCGCCGGCTTTACTTGGTCCTTTTATTTTCACAACCAAGCCTCAAAAAGGTGCCGCAACTGACCAGATGACCACTGGAGGGAATGGGGTATGACCTCCCCATACTCCCCCAGTGGTCACCAATCCCCTTCCAAACTAAAAAAATAAAACTAAAAACCTTTTTTGCCAGTCTGTATGCCAGCCTCAAATGCCGTACCCACCTCCATGACAGCAGAATGTGTTGTATCCTCCGACAGCCTTTCCCTGGTTGCGATGTGGCTCTCGGGTGAGTGTGACACCTTTTCTGTTAGGTGCCCTGCAGAGTCACATTAGCAATGCATTGTGGTGGGTGTAGGGTACTGCGCTCTACTCCCATGGTGCTTTTCCCCCCTGCTAACTGGGTCAGACTGTGCCCTGTTTTGTTTCCTGTTGTAGTCCATGCGGTAGTGGCCATTTTTGTAAGCCAGTTTTAGTTCCCTTTTCTGTGTTACCCACGTTAGAGAACGTAGTTCTTACCTTGAATGGTGCTGAAAGAGGGCATTGTACACCATTGTGCCAGCTCTGACCTACTGCTAATCTTAGTACCAGGGGACTCTTTGCCAGTGGGGCACAACCTCTGATCTGCAGTTAACTGTGAGTAAACGTGGTTATTTCAAGAAAGGACTTTTTCAGAGAGATTAGTCTTCAGGTGTGAACTGGTGTGCCAAAGTTATACAGCAGCAATAAGTCCTAGAGGCTGTATGCAGGTCCCTAGAACAATTTTAGTGGGTGCAGTACATTTGTGGGTAGTGGGTTTGGGGGGGGAGGGTTTGGGGGGGCTCAGCTCCCAAAGTAAGGGAGCTATGCACGTGGGAGCTTCTCTGAAGTCTACCGCAGTGACCCCTAGGGTGGCTGGTTGGTGTCCTGGCATGTCAGGGGGGCCAGTGCACTAAAAATGCTGGCTCATCCCATGGCCAAATGCCTTGAATTTGGCCGGGGTTTGAGATGGCCGACATAAGTTTCCATTATCGCTGAAAAACAAACCCGGCCATCTCAAACCCAGTGAACTCCACGGCATTTGGCCGGGCTAAACCGTATTATCGAAAAAAAAAGATGGCTGGCCATCTTTTTCGATAATATGGTTCCGGCCAGCTGTAGCGCCAGCGACGTTCGATTATGCCCCTCCACGTGGCTTTGTGAAAGTGCCCCTAGATGTACTAGTTGATTTCTCAAGGAATGAAAATATCAGAGGATAGTCCAACAGAAGCTAACAACAAATGTGAGGTATCACTTTCAATATATCTAAACCTCCTGCTATAGGATTTGTGTTTGACCTCTCCATCTATTGTAGTTTCTTTTATGTTCCTCTTCTGATTTTTGTGTTTGCAGGCTATAACCCAGGTGGATCTGTTTGAGCCTGAGAACCTCCTTTACATTATCATTGGCAGCAGTGCAGGAGGTCTAGTGCTTGTACTTCTCATTGGCATAGCCCTGTACAAGGTAAGAGCTCTGTTTTCTAGAAGTAATGGAAGCTATGTCGCTTAATCTCTGTAGCATTTATAGACTAAGGATCTGGAGACCAGTGGCTTAGGAAGGGGGGGGCGATGGGGCGGTCCGCCCCGGGTGCACGCGCTGGGGGGGGGGGGTCGGCTCGCTGGTTCTCTGCTCTTTTCTGCCCCGGAACAGGTTACTTCCTGTTCCGGGGCAGAGAAAGCAGGGAAGCAGTAGAGCCGACGCAGCTCCCAGTGACGTGCACTGGGGGCGGATCGGCCCTCCCGCCTGCCCCCCCGCCGCAAGGTAGGGTGCATTTCGGAGGGGGGTGCGCTCTGGAGGGGGTGGGGGCGCCGTGCCCTGCACCTGGGGGGGGTGCGCAGCGGCGACCCGCCCCGGGTGTCAGGCACCCTCGCTATGGCACTGCTGGAGACCAAACCAAGAGTGAAGTCCAGGTCTCATAAACATTTTCAGCACTGCTAGCTTAACTGCAGGAGCATGAGATGAAAAGTTGGAGCTCAAGCCAAGAACAGAGTCCAAATCTTCTTAAATGTCAGCAACACTTCAGCCTCAGGGACTGGAGCCCAAGCTGAGATTACAACCCAAGACTTGTATTGAATCTGATCTTAGCATACTCTTCATTTCCATTTTCTTTTTCAGTGTGGGTTCTTCAAACGCTCTTATAAAGACAAGATGGAAATCACAGAGGATCAAGAGCAGAGTCCCATGGAAGGGGAAGAGCAGGAGAAAGACTCTCATCAGCCTCTCAATGAACCAGCAGTCAGTGAATAAAGATCACCATATTCCTTCCTCTGCAGACTGTTAAAGACGGGAAGAGACTGGCTTTCAGCTTCCCATGAGAGTGGTTTAATTCTTTCCAAACAGAAAATTCCAGCATTAATGGACCACTTTTTATATCATAGCAGAGGTTTTATTGTTTGTTTTTTATGGGGGGGCGTTATGGTTTTTGCTAGAATTTCTTTTTTAAAGGTCAAACTCTTGCAGAGGTTTGTCCTCTATAGGTTTAATTTAGTGACTTTAATCAATGTTAGGTACATATCCACTGAAAACAATTATATGAGACGATTGTTTTTTATTTTAATTAATGGAACTGAGTAGGAAAATGTGTATTAGTGTATTTTAAACAGAAGATTGAAACTTGTGTCTGGAATCAGGGCAGCTGGCCTGTCTCGGCAGTCAGGATGTCACAGAAGAGCAATAGAGGAAATCAAGAAGAGGTTATTCATTGACTGTGTCATGCCAGAGAATGGTGGCAAACTACAGATGCTATGACAAGATTTTACATATTGTGGTGGTTATTGTACAAGCTCTATTCTTGTTATGGACGTGTGAAAAACTGGCATTTAGATGTCCATATTGCATGAACGTCCAAATTACAGTTATGTAAAGGATGTCTTACACTGCTGTATGTCCATATGGCAAGGGGGCATGGTCTGGGGGGGTGTTTAGAAAGGGTCAAAATATAGACATCCAACTCCGATCACAGAAGGGGAAGAGACATCCATGTCTAAAAAAGCTGACCATTGTTATTTAGAAGATGAAAACAAACAGGAGCCACCCACTGCAGAATAGAAGCAAACGGCATAACAACAGCAGCAACAATCCAGGGAAAGAAGATTGGGCAAGAGTTCATCCAAACAAGATTTTATTAGAAACAAGACCCGACCTGGCAAGATTCGGATAGATCTTATGAGGGGTCTATAATTATATATAAAAACAATTAAAACCATTTTGAGCAGAGTGCTGAATAGCAGTTCAAGATAAGTATTTTTTTTATGTTTATGCAGCTGAAGTTATTAAAAATGTCAGAAGAAGATGTTTTTCATATAAAAAGTTGAGACCAGTGAGGAAAGGCATCTCTAGCACTGAGAAAAATGATTGTGCTTAGAGTATGCTGTAATTCTGAGGATCCCTAAAAAAAATTGTTTATGAGAGGTATGGAGGGGCATTTTCGATAGAACATCTAAATCAGAATTTGGACGTCTTACAAAAACGTCCAAATTCTGAACAGGTAATTTTTGAAAAAGATAGACAACTAACCATCAAGCCACTCCTCGTCTTGCATTTGGACGTCTTTTCTTTGAAAATGGACCAAAAAAGGGACGTCCAAATTACAAGACGTCCATAGCATTTTCAAACACATAAGCACATAAGTAATGCCATACTGGGAAAAGACCAAGGGTCCATCAAGCCCAGCATCCTGTCCACGACAGCGGCCAATCCAGGCCAAGGGCACCTGGCAAGCTTCCCAAACGTACAAACATTCTATACATGTTATTCCCGGAATTGTGGATTTTTCCCAAGTCCATTTAGTAACGGTTTATGGACTTGTCCTTTAGGAAACTGTCTAACCCCTTTTTAAACTCTGCCAAGCTAACCGCCTTCACCACGTTCTCCAGCAACGAATTCCAGAGTTTAATTACGCGTTGGGTAAAGAAACATTTTCTCCGATTTGTTTTAAATTTACTACACTGTAGTTTCATCGCATGCCCCCTAGTCCTAGTATTTTTGGAAAGCGTGAACAGACGCTTCACATCCACCTGTTCCACTCCACTCATTATTTTATATACCTCTATCATGTCTCCCCTCAGCCGTCTCTTCTCCAAGCTGAAAAGCCCTAGCCTCCTTAGTCTTTCTTCATAGGGAAGTCGTCCCATCCCCGCTATCATTTTAGTCGCCCTTCGCTGTACCTTTTCCTATTCCACTATATCTTTCTTGAGATGCGGCGACCAGAATTGAAAACAATACTCAAGGTGCAGTCGCACCATGGAGCGATATAACGGCATTATAACATCCTCACACCTGTTTTCCATACCTTTCCTAATAATACCCAACATTCTATTCACTTTCCTAGCCGCAGCAGCACACTGAGCAGAAGGTTTCAATGTATTATCGACGACGACACCCAGATCCCTTTCTTGGTCCGTAACTCCTAACGTGGAAACTTGCATGACGTAGCTATAATTCGGGTTCTTTTTTCCCACATGCATCACCTTGAACTTGCTCACATTAAACATCATCTACCATTTAGCCGCCCAGTTTCCCAGTCTCGTAAGGTCCTTCTGTAATTTTTCACAATCCTGTCGCGAGTTAACGACTTTGAATAGTTTTGTGTCATCAGCAAATTTAATTACCTCGCTAGTTACTCCCATCTCTAAATCATGTATAAATATATTAAAAAGCAGCGGTCCTAACACAGACCCCTGAGGAACCCCACTAACTGCCCTTCTCCATTGTGAATACTGCCCATTTAACCCCAATCTCTGTTTCCTATCCTTCAACCAGTTTTTAATCCACAATAGGACTTTTCCTCCTATCCCATGACCCTCCAATTTCCTCTGTAGCCTTTCATGAGGCACCTTGTCAAACGCCTTTTGAAAATCCAGATACACAATATCAACCAGCTCCCCTTTGTCCACATGTTTGTTTACTCCTTCAAAGAATTGAAGTAAATTGGTCAGGCAAGATTTCCCCAGACAAAAGCCGTGCTGACTCAGTCTCAGTAATCCATGTCCTCGGATGTGCTCTGTAATTTTGTTTTTAATAATAGCCTCTACCATTTTCCCTGGCACCGACGTCAGACTCACCGGTCTATAATTTCCCAGATCTCCCCTGGAACCTTTTTTAAAAATGGGCGTTACATTGACCACCCTCCAATCTTCTGGTACCACGCTCGATTTTAAGGATAAATTGCATATCACTAGCAGTAACTCCGCAAGCTCATTTTTTAGTTCTATCAGTACTCTAGGATGAATACCATCCGGTCCAGGAGATTTGCTACTCTTCAGTTTGCTGAACTGCCCCATTACGTCCTCCAGGTTTACTGTGAAGTCAGTAAGTTTCTCCGACACCGGTATCCCACCCAAATCTTCCTCGGTGAAGACCGAAGCAAAGAATTCATTCAAAAGATATTCAAAAGTTGGGAAGCAAGAGAGAGGTGCTGTTGCTGGGAGATTTCAATCTGCCGGATGTAGATTGGAAGGTTCCGTCTGCGGAATCGGAAAGAAGTAGAGGGATCGTGGATGCTTTCCAAAGTGTTTTGCTCAGACAAATGGTGATGGAACCCACGAGGGAGGGAGCGACACTGGATCTGGTGCTCACAAATGGGGATAGCGTGTCAAATATCCGAGTGGGTGCCCACCTGGGCAGCAGTGACCATCAAACGGTTTGGTTTGATATAACAGCTAAAGTGGAGAGCGGCCACTCAAAACTCAAAGTCCTGGATTTCTAGCATGCTGACTTTAGTAAAATGGGGGAATACCTGAGGAAGGAGATGATGGGCTGGGAGGAAGTACGAGAAGTGGAAGGACAGTGGTCCAGGCTGAAAGAAGCTATGAATAGGGCCACGAACCTTTAGTAAAGGAAAGTAAATAAAAGCAAGAGAAAAAGGAAACCGATATGGTTCTCCAAGCAAGTGGTTGAGAAAATAAAAGCTAAAGAGTTGGCGTTCCAGAAATACAGAAAAACTCAAGAAAAGGAACACATAGAGGAATACTGGATGAAAATGAAAGAAGCCAAGAGAGAGATACGACTGGCAAAAGCGCAAGCGGAAGAACAAATGGCTAGAAATGTAAGGAGGGGTGACAAAAATTTCTTCAGGTATATTAGTGAAAGGAGAATGACTAAAAAGGGAATTGTGAGACTAAAAGATACTGTGAACCGCTATGTGGAAAATGATGAAGAAAAAGCAAATTTGCTAAATGGATACTTTTGTTCTGTTTTCACAGAGGAAAATCCTGGAGAAGGACTGCGATGGATTGGAAGTAGTACAATTGAGAATGAAGTGGATAGAGCACCGTTCACGGAAGAAAGTGTGTATCAACAACTTGAAAAGCTAAAGGTGGACAAAGCCATGGGACCGGACGGGATCCACCCCAGGATATTGAGGGAGCTCAGAGAGGTTTTGGCGGGTCCTCTTAAAGATTTGTTTAATATATCCTTGCAGACGGGAAAGGTTCTGAGGGATTGGAGAACGGCAGAGGTGGTCCCTCTTCACAAAAGTGGTGATAGGGAAGAAGCTGGAAACTACAGGCCGGTAAGCCTCACTTTGGTTATTGGAAAAGTAATGGAAGCGATGCTGAAGGAAAGGATAGTGAATTTCCTGGAAGCCAATAAGTTGCAAGATCCGAGACAACATGGTTTTACGAAAGGGAAATCGTGCCAAACGAATCTCATTGAGTTCTTTGATTGGGTGACAGGAGAATTGAATCAGGGACGAGCTATGGACGTAATCTACTTAGATTTCAGCAAAGCTTTTGACACGGTTCCCCACAGGAGGCTCTTAAATAAACTGGAGGGGCTGAAGATAGGACCTGAAGTGGTGAACTGGATTAGGAACTGGTTGACGGACAGACGCCAGAGGGTGGTGGTGAAAGGAATTCGCTCGGAGGAGGGAAAGGTGAGTAGTGGAGTGCCTCAGGGATCGGTGCTGGTGCCGATTCTGTTCAATATATTTGTGAGTGACATTGCCGAAGGGTTAGAAGGTAAAGTTTGCCTATTTGCGGATGATACTAAGATCTGTAACAGAGTGGACACCTGGGAGGGAGTGGAAAACATGAAAAAGGATCTGAGGAAGCTAGAAGAATGGTCTAAGGTTTGGCAATTAAAATTCAATGAGAAGAAATGCAAAGTGATGCACTTAGGGAATAGAAATCCACGGGAGACGTATGTGTTAGGCGGGGAGAGTCTGATAGGTACAGGCGGAGAGAGGGATCTTGGGGTGATAGTATCTGAGGATTTGAAGGCGACGAAACAGTGTGACAAGGCGGTGGCCATAGCTAGAAGGTTGTTAGGCTGTATAGAGAGAGGTGTGACCAGCAGAAGAAAGGGGGTGTTGATGCCCCTGTATAAGTCGTTGGTGAGGCCCCACCTGGAGTATTGTGTTCAGTTTTGGAGGCCATATCTTGTTAAGGATGTAAAATGAATTGAAGCGGTACAAAGAAAAGCTACGAGAATGGTATGGGATTTGCGTTACAAGACGTATGAGGAGAGACTTGCTGAACTAAACATGTATACTCTGGAGGAAAGGAGAAACAGGGGTGATATGATACAGACGTTCAAATATTTGAAAGGTATTAATCCGCAAACGAACCTTTTCCGGAGATGGGAAGATGGTAGAACGAGAGGACATGAAATGAGATTGAAGGGGGGCAGACTCAAGAAAAATGTCAGGAAGTATTTTTTCACGGAGAGAGTAGTGGATGCTTGGAGATTTCTTTATTTACAGCAACGAATAACAAAAATACAGAAATCATATAAATACCAATATTCACATGCCTAACACAAACCATTCTATCACCAAAACAATCCCTTCTGCCCCTATACATATATACACCCCTCCCCCTCCCTTTTCCCCCCCTTATTCCCCCCCTAAAATTACAACCAACACAACATCACAGTAACTATAATCATAAGGCCTTTAACCTCACATGCTTCCACCACAGGGACACCATCTGTGAATCCCTCTCCACTCTTTCCCATTGCGCCACTTGCTGTACAGCCCGCACCACATCCCAACTGACCTGTTCAATGGATCGATCTTCTTGGTGCAGGGATACCCGGCAACGAGCCATCCAAAGACAGAACCGGAGAATGAGCGAAATCAAGAACCCCGTCCCCGGATCCAGCTGACCTCTCTTGAATCGATATCCATACACCCAGTCCGCATACGTATAGGAACGGAACGTGGGGATCTGGAGGAGAGCAGAAACCCTGTCACCCACCCCCCGGGAAAAGGGACAGTCCTTCAAAAAGTGGTCCATGGTTTCTAACTTCCCCACACATTCCCCCCTTGGACAATTCCTGTCCTGGATCTTCCTATCTCTCAGATTCTCTCTGACATATAATTTGCCGTGTAGGGACAGCCAGGCAATGTCCCGATATTTAGCCGGAATCCTCTCCGAATTGATATTCCGTAGCCCTTGCCTCAGCACTTCCCCGGGAGCATCCCTAAGTACCAGAGGGGACGAGAACATCTGGGAGCGCACTCTCTCCACCCAGATTCCTCTCTTCCCATCCCTAATCTCCCCCACTAGAATCCCCCAGACCCGAACTAATTTTACTAACGTTTTATAGTACCCTACCCTTTCCGGAGCCCCTTTCCGCAATACCCCTACCCTCTCCCCTCTCCTCCACCCCACCCAAACCCTCTCCCACCACCCCAGCACACTACTCGCCCACCCTGGAGGAGCCTGACCCACCGCTCTCCCTAGATTAAAGTGCACAAACAAAGAACTAAAAAACAAAACCGGATTGATCATCCCTACCCCCCCCCTCCTTCCTAGATAGATATGTGGTGTTTCGTTTGACTGGATTCAACCGATTGCCCCACAGCAGCTGGAAGAAAATGCTATACAACGAGGCATAGCACTTTTCAGGTACCAAACAAATGTAGCTGATGAACAAAAAGAGGGGCACCAAATGGGTCTTGATGAGTTTCACCCGATCTTCCATGGACATTTTCCACCTCTTCCACCTGTCCACCCGCCCCTTTGCTTCCTGAAGACAACGGTCCCAGTTGAATTTAGCATAATCTCCTATCTCAAAGTAAATCCCCAAAACCCTCATTCTATCCACCACCCCCGGGAAACCCCCTCCTAATTCAAACTGCTCCCCTACTGGCCCTAACCACAAACTGTTGCATTTGTGGATATTCACCCGTGACCCTGTATCCCCTGCGAAATCGTGGATGAACTCCAAAAGTTTATCCCCTTCTGCTTTGTTTGCCACCCACACAGTAATATCGTCTGCGTATGCCACCACCCGCAACTGTTCTCCCGTGCTTACCTCCACCCCCCTCAATCCTCCCACCCCACCCTGCTCCAGACGCCTAATAAAAGGGTCTATAGAAAATGCATACAGCAAAGGGCTTAAAGGGCACCCTTGCCGAACCCCTGCCGTCAGCTCAAATTCCCCCCCTTTCCACCCATTGATCAATGGAAATGCATGTGCATGAGAATATAACAACCGTAATTGTGCCACCCAATCCCTAGGGAACCCGTAATACTCTAAAACCCGCCAGAGGAATCCCCATTGGACCCTGTCAAAGGCTTTTTCTTGGTCAAGCGCCACCATCAGCCACCCTGACCCCTCCTCCCGACTCCGCTCTAAACCTTCCCTCACCCATGCCGCAGCCTCCAGCACCCCTCTACCCGGCACCCCACAAGCCTGTGAGGCTGCCAACAAGTCCCCCGAGAATTGCCGCATACGCTTGAAGAGCATCTGCGCAAAGATCTTACGATCACAGTTTAGTAGCGCAATAGGCCTCCAGTTAGTTAACAGCTGCGGATCTTTGCCCTTACTTAACAAAATCAATGCAGACTCCAACAAGGATTTTGGAAGAGACCCCCTCTGACGTGCCTCTTCCCAGAGATCCAATAAAATCGGAGCCAGGCGCCTGCGAAACGTATGATAGAATTCTGCCGGCAGCCCGTCCGGCCCCGGAGATGTCCTCTTTCTCAGGGCCCCTATAGCCTCCTCAACCTCCTGCAGTGTCCAGGGGCACGAAAGGGCCTGGAGATGAGACCCCCAATTCCCCACCCCCGGAGTCCCTTCCACATACTGATCCATCCTCCCCCCATCCAAGTGCTGATCCGAAAAAAAACCCCTGAAGTGCTCTTCCACCACCTTCAATATTCCCTCTTTGGAATCCTGCATCACCCCCCTAGTATCCCTAAAACCCTCCACCACCCTATGCTCTCTTCTTTCCCTACAACAAACGAAGGGATCTGGGCTAATCAATTTACCAAAGTCCCTCTCATAAACTAAAGAGGAATACCGATCGTATTGCGTCTTCTCTAACAGAGACTGTAATTCTTGGATATCCTCTTTCCTCCCTCCCTTGGAAATCAAATAATCCTTCCTTTGCTTCAAGGCCATCCCCAAACGTGTCCTTTCCCTTCCCCTCCTCCGTGCCTGTCCCATGAAAAGGAAACGCGTCCGTTTTTTCACCACCTCCCACCATTCTCCTCTGGAGGGAAAGATCCCCCGTAAGGATAACTGGTCTTCTAAAAAATTCAAATATTTCTTTTGAGCCTCCTCATCCTGGACCCATCTTAAATTCATCCTCCACAACCCCCTACCTATCCTATGAGCCGCCGACCCCCCTACTTCCACAAGAAGCAGTTTATGGTCGGAAAAATCCACGTCCAGCAGGCGAGGACCCCGCTGGCATACCCCTCTACGAACCGAAAACCGATCAATTCGGCTCCTACATCTCCCCCTGCTAAACGTGAATCCATCCTCATCTGGGAAATGTTCTATGTGAACATCTATCAGCCCCCCCTCTTTCATGATCCCGAGCAAGCGCACCCCATCATATGTCACCTGTACCTTAGTACCCCCACTATCCTGTTTCCTAATAATTAAATTGAAATCTCCCCCCCAAATTACCTGGCGTGCAGTAAACAAGTAAGGCCTGATCTTCCCTAATAACAAACTGCGCTCCTTCCTAGTCTGCGGCCCATAAAGATTAATAATTCGCAACGCCATACCCTGCCATAATACGTCTACCACTAAACACCTCCCCACCCCGAGTTCCATCACACACTGAATTTCCACCTTATGTGTCTTAAATAAAATCCCCACTCCCCCATATCGTTCCCCTGCCAGCCCCCACACCGAGGGTCCCCATCTCCAATCCCTGCGCGCCCTTCTCAGCTGCTCCAGGTTCTGCAAACGCGTTTCCTGAAGCAGAAAACAATCGGCCTTAACCTGAGAAAAGCACTCATAGGCCAAACACTGAGCTCTCTGGGAAGCCACACTCGCCACATTTAGGGTGGCGAACGTCAGAAGAAGCCCTGCCATACCCCCCATTAAGACTCATGCAACTCCTCACTCTCCTCCTTCCTTTGCATACTATCTACTCTCTGTGGCAACCTGCTACCCAGAATGTAATCCTCCTCTCCATTATCCCCTATCTCTGCCGCCCAGTCCCGTATCCCTGTATCCTGATCCCAACCTTCCCCTCCCCCCTCCCTCATACCTTTCTTCCTCCCTTTCTTCTTTTTAAACCCTACGGAATCCCCCCCTGCAACCTTCCCCTCTTGAACCTCTCCCCTCTGCACCCCCTCCCCCTCCTTTCCTACCTCTACATTACCGTCCCCTTGAGCTTGCTCCTGGCTAACCACCCCCTGCCCCATCCTCCTCTTCCCCCCCCCCTCCCTTCCCTACCGGAACCCCCTCCTCCTCCCCAACCTCAACATCTTCCACTTCCATCCCCCCCTCCTCGTCATGGGTACCCCTTCCCTTCCTACCTTGACTCCTTTCCCCCTTGACCTTTCCCCGACTCCTCTCCCCTCCTCCCTCTTCCTGAGGTCCCTTCTCCCCATCATCCCCCTTCCCCTGTATCTCTGCCCCCCCATCCTCTTCTTCCAAAATCTGAAATCGATTACCCCCCTGCCCCACCCCAGGCAACCCCTGTAATGTCAAACCCTTTCCCTTTGAAACCTTCCGTTTCTTTAATTTTGACACTTGAACCCACTCTCCCTTTCCCTCCTCCTCCTGTCCCCCTCTAGTCTCTAGACCCCCGCCCTCCTCTAACCGTAAACCCTCCTCTTCCCCCTGCAAACCACCCCTCCCCTGTACCCCCAAACCTCCCTCTCCTCCCCCTTCCTCCCAAGCCCTCCCAACCCCCAGACCCCCAGAACCCTGACCTAGATCCTGCCCCTCTCCCCGAATCATATTCCCCCTGCCCTCATCCCTCCTATTATGACGCGCCCTCGGGCAGTCTCTAAAGGCATGCCCCAGACCCCCGCACAAATTGCAACGGATAGAGGAACAATTTTCTGTATAGTGCTCCTTACTCCCGCACTTTACACACTGTTGTACTGGGCAAGACATACTATAATGGCGAAAGGATCCGCAACGGAAACACTGCCGTGGCTGTCCCTTGTAAAAACAGAGAATCCTGTCCCGGCCAATAAAAGCCGCAGAAGGAATGTGCTTGACCACTTGCCCTTCCTGTCTTAGCTTAACCCAAGCCCCCCACCCCCCTGCCCACACCCTACTTGGATCCGGGAGTTTGGATAACGGGGTTCTCAAATCCGCATGCCGCTGTAACCAGTAGGCCAGGTCTGCCCCTGAAATGGACTCGTTTCGCACCAAGTCAGGTCTACTAATAGGAATAACCACATAATTGCTCCAATCCCCCCTTCCTTTCACCCCCTCATACCTCTCCCAAAAGATTTCCATACCCCTCTGCGTTAGAAAACTAACATCGTACTCAGGCAAATTAACTGGGTGAATACAGGCATAGAAGTCCTCCGGCACAAACCCCAGGCCCATGACCATCCTCAAAACCGTCTCCCGAGAAGGCATAGCCCCCTCCCCCACCCATCTAATCTGCACCACATTCCTTCATTTGGGGATTTGCCCCGCCCCTCTCCCTTCCCCCCCTTTCCCCCTTGATCCCTCCACAGACACTGGCCGCCCCCCCATCTCCCCTCCCCCCTCACCCCTCACCACCGCCGCAAAGGAAAGAGCACCCTGCCCCTCCCCCGCCCCCCTCACTTCTCCCCTACCCTTCTTCCCTTCCTCCGAATCCCGGCTCCCCACATCCCCCTCCCCCACCTTCCGACAAGAAAGCATACCCCTCTCTTGACCAAGACCCTCCCCCCGCCCCCCACCCTCCCCTCGCACACAGCCCCCCCTCAACCAGTTCAAACCCAGACCTTCAACTGGGACATCAGGAGCTTTAAAAATTAGTGCACTTTCAGAGCTTACTCTGGTCTGAGCAATTGGTCCAATGTCCTGCTCCATTCCATGCAACTCCTGTTCCAGTTCCTCTTTCTCCTGCTGATTCTCTATGTCCTGGGCACCATACCCTAGCAGGTCCCCTGCAAACTTGGCTGCAGATTGAACAGAGATCTCTCCTGATTCTTCCTCCTGTCCGTCCTGACCTCGCGGGCAGACCTGCTCTGAGCCAAGCTGCACAGCTGATGATAATTGATCACCAGAAACTGCTGCCTCAATCAGAGCACCTTTGGAGTGCTCCTGCAGTTGGAAGCCTGCTGGTTTTTGCTTCTCTTGCAATCTCTCCACACAGGTAAGTTCAATACTTTTTTCCACACCCTGTTCTTCTTCCCCACTAGTGGGTACTAAAAAAGTGTCCTGGGTGGAAAACCTGTCTCCATCCGTTTCAATAATATGAAAGTGTTGTAACTTTGTGTCTTTTCCTTTCTGTTCTACCGTAATACCTGAGGCCAAACAATCCGCCCCTCCCCCTTCTCCTGGAGCTGTATCCAACCTGAGTACTCCCTCTTCCCTTGGGCTCATCAGGGCTTTCATAGTTTGCAATGTACTTTGACTGTTTGGACTTTGTACAATCTCTGTTACCAACTGCCTTTTGTGAAACAATGTTCCTGAGCTTAAACTGGTAGATTCCTGTGCTGGGGAAAAAACCTCCTGGCTCATAGTTTTAGATGTGCCAGCCTGCATCCTCTCTTGATTCTCATAAACCTCCCTCAAGGGATTTGCAGAGCCTGTTTTTAAACAAGCAATTCTTTTTTCCTTCTGTTTCAGCAACTTTGTTAAGCGCTTTTCTTCAGTCTTATACTTTTGACCATGCTCTGCTGGGGCCAGCCTACTCATGGCTTTAGTCATTTTCAACCGTTTCCCCAGCTCCTCTATTTCCTTCTCCAGAGACTTGATGTGCCTCACCCGCTCCACCGTTTCTCTGGCACACTGTCCTGGGTCCATATTCTCCCACTCACCGGCCTCCTCCCCTTCTTCTGACCACTCTTCTTCACTGCCGGCTGCCTCAAATCCCAACTGGGCCTCCTGCCCCACCTCCATTCCTTCTTGTCCTTGCTCCTTCTGGGTCTGCACCTTTAGGGCCTCAACCTTCCTCCTTCCTCCCCCATGATCTTCAGGCTCCTTACCTGGACGCCGCTGGGTCATGGAGGAGGCTTCAGATCCACAATCTTCCCTGGCCCTGGGCGCTTTACGGTCCAGGGGACTACGCTCCCTTCGTGCTGGAGGAGGGACTGGCTGAGAGCTACTCCGCCGGGCCTTCAGATCCTTCGGCCTTGTAGGCCCCATAGCCTGGGAGTTTCCTGGGCCTCTCTCCCCAGGCCCCCTCCGCATAGCTGGGGAAGGGACCAGGCCTGGCTCCCTTTCCTCAGAGCCTCTGACCGCACCTCCTTCCTGCCCTCTGTCTGACAACGACTGACGCTTGGAATGCCCTCCCGCGGGAGGTGGAGGAAATGAAAACGGTAACGGAATTCAAACATGCGTGGGATAAGCATAAAGGAATCCTGTGCCGAAGGAATGGATCCTCAGGAGCTTAGTCAAGATCGGGAGGCGGGGCTGGTGGTTGGGAGGCAGGGATAGTGCTGGACAGACTTGTACGGTCTGTGCCAGAGCCGGTGGTTGGGAGGAGGGGCTGGTGGTTGGGAGGTGGGGATAGTGCTGGCCCTGAAGAGCACAGGTACAAATCAAAGTAGGGTATACACAAAAAAGCAGCAAATATGAGTTATCTTGTTGGGCAGACTGGATGGACCGTGCAGGTCTTTTTCTGCCATCATCTACTATGTTACAATCTCTCTGCTACGTCTTTGTCTTCCTTGATCGCCCCTTTTACCCCTCGGTCATCCAGCGGCCCAACCGATTCTTTTGCCAGCTTCCTGCTTTTAATATACTGAAAAAAAATTTTACTATGCTTTTTTGCCTTTAATGCTATCTTTTTTTCGTAATCCCTCTTGGCCTTCTTTATCTGCGCCTTGCATTTGCTTTGACACTCCTTATGCTGCTTCTTGTTATTTTCAGATGGTTCCTTCTTCCATTTTCCATTTCTTTTAGCCCTAGTAGCTTCCTTTACCTCACTTTTCAACCAGGCCGGCTGTCTTTTGGAGTTCCGTCTTTCTTTTCTAATTAGTGGAATATGTTTGGCCTGGGCCTCCAGGATGGTATTTTTGAACAGCGTCCATGCCTGTTGTACAGTTTTTACCCTTTCAGTTGTCCCCCTAAGTTTTTTTTCCACCGTTCTTCTCATTTTATCATAGTCTCCTTTTTTAAAGTTAAACGCTAACGTATTTGACTTCCTGTGTATAGTTACTTCAAGGTTGATATCAAAACTGATCATATTATGATCACTGTTATCAAGCGGCCCCAGTACCATAATGTCCCTCACCAGATCATGCGCTCCACTAAGGACCAAGTCTAGAATGTTTCCTTCTCTCGTCGGCTCCTGCACCAGCTGCTCCATAAAGCTGTCCTTGATTTCATCAAGGAATTGTGCCTCTCTAGCTTGTCCCGATATTACATTTACCCAGTCTATATTTGGATAATTGAAATCACCCATTATTATCACATTGCCTATTTTGTTTGCGTCTCTGATTTCTTTTATCATTTCTGCGTCTACCTGCTCATCCTGGCTAGGCGGACGGTAGTACACTCCTATCACCGTCCTTTTCCCTTTTATACATGGAATTTCAACTCACAATGATTCAAGGGTGTGATTTGTGTCCTGCTGAATTTGTATTCTATCTGAGTCAAGGCTCTCGTTAATATTCAATGCTACCCCTGGAGGGGCCCTCCACCAGTCCGGTCCACCCTATCACTACGATATACTTTGTACCCCGGTATGACAGTGTCCCACTGGTTATCCTCCTTCCACCAGGTCTCAGTAATGCCTATTATATCCAATTTTTCATTTAGTGCAATATATTCCAACTCTACCATCTTATTTCTTAGACTCCTAGCATTTACATATAGACATTTCAAAGTATGTTTGTTGTTCCTATTTGCATGATGCTTAGTACTGGACACTACTGATTTGCCATCTTTTGTCTGATCTTTAGTTGTGTTTAAGGGCACCTGGCCTACCACGGTCTGTTCAATGCTACCCCTGGAGGGGCCCTCCACCAGTCCGGTCCACCCTATCACTACGATATACTTTGTACCCCGGTATGACAGTGTCCCACTGGTTATCCTCCTTCCACCAGGTCTCAGTAATGCCTATTATATCCAATTTTTCATTTAGTGCAATATATTCCAACTCTACCATCTTATTTCTTAGACTCCTAGCATTTACATATAGACATTTCAAAGTATGTTTGTTGTTCCTATTTGCATGATGCTTAGTACTGGACACTACTGATTTGCCATCTTTTGTCTGATCTTTAGTTGTGTTTAAGGGCACCTGGCCTACCACGGTCTGTTGTGCAACCTCACTATCCAGAACCCCTATCTTCCCTGTTTGTGAGGTATCTTTGCAAGATACCTTATCCCAAACCATGCGCTTTTGAGCGACTGTCGGCCTTCCCCCCATTTCTAGTTTAAAAACTGCTCTATCACCTTTTTAAAGCAGACACTAGCAGCCTGGTCCCACCCTGGTTAAAGTGGAGCCCATCCTTTCAGAATAGGCTCCCCCTTCCCCATAATGTTGCCTAGTTCCTAACAAATCTAAAAACCCTCTCCCTGCACCAATGTCTCATCCACGCATTGAGACTCCGGAGCTCTGCCTGTCTCTTGGGCCCTTTTTTGGTCAATTTTCAAACAAAAGACGTCCAAATGCAAGACATCCAAAACAGAGGAGTGGCTTAATGGTAAGTGCAGTGGGCTTTGGTCCTGATAGCATGGGTTCAATGCCCACTGCTACTCCTTGTGACTTTGGGCAAGTCAAATGCACAAGGGGCATTTTTGGATATGACAATTAAGTCTGAATTTGGCCGTTTTTTGTAAAACGTCCAAAATCAGAACAGGAAAGGTTATTTTCTACCAAAAAAAGTTTATCTTTTCATTTTGAAAATACTGTTTGGAAAAATGTTTTGTGATTTGGGGAAGTAAGAGGAGGTGATCCCCGATTCCCTTCAGTGGTCATCTGGTCATTTGGGGCACCTCTTGTGTGGAGTAGAGGTGTAGCCTAGGGGTTAGTACAGTGGTGGTATGGCCCTCTGAATATTCTGCTCAGAATAATGCTGGTGTTACGCTGGAGTAACACCAGCATTATTCTGAGCAGAATATTCAGAGGGCCATACCACCACTGTGAACATGCACACCAAAGATGTGCACAGTTTGAATTTAAATACATTCAAATGCTTTATTAATGAAGTCAGTTGGTATTCCCCCCCCCCCCCCCCCCCCCCCAATACCTCAGAACACAGCACAGAAACAGAATGCAGAAAAATTACAGCCAGCTTGGAGGTGTCATTCAGGAGGTTGTTGAAAGTATTTTCTAAACATCTAACTGTAACTGCCAGTTTTGAGGGGGCGGGGGTTTGAAGCAGAAGGGCAGTCTGTGTAGCCTCTGCCACTGACAGTGAAAAAACAAACGTGAGCATGTCCAGGGCCAGGCACAACCAAAAGTGAAAGCTCACATATGTGCCTGTTTTTCTACGCTTAAATACAACTATTCAAACATTCAATTTTTGAAAAGCTTATATTTAAGGATGCAAAACAATGGCAACAATGTGTGGTTGCACTTCCTCTTTTACCTGAGCATGCGCACAAGAGCTGCACTTACCACAAAATTCTTGTGCTCATGTGCCAGGCATATTCCTCCCCCTTAACTTCCCAATGCTCAGCATTGGGAAGCTTTTTATCTGTGCTCTTTCCTGCGATGTTTCCAACACTGTGCCGGAGTTCTTAGAATTGGCCCCTATGTTGGGCAATGGCAACATAGTTGTGCCTCACATTGCATAGGAGAAAACAATGGCAAATCACTCCTGTCATGCCCAGAAAAACATGAGGGATCGTGTGTGTCCTATAAAATTACGCTCTGTGTAGCTGTTCATCTACTTGTGTATTCTATAGCCCCAAACAATTTTATGAGTACTTTGGCATGTAAAATACTTTTCTACATACTCTTTTAGTCAATTAGCCCCAAAGGGCTAGATTCTATATATGGCACCTGAAAATTCTGCTCAGAAAAAAATACACCTAGGTGTATTCTATAAAGTGCACCTATATTTTATAGAATACGCCGAGAGCCTTTCCACGTGACCAAATTTAGTTGCTGCCATTTACGCCATGTTTTAACTTGTCATAAATCCCAAGACCTAAATTAGGTGCAGAGGTGATGTATTCTATAACAACATGCATAGATTTTTTAAACGGGTTCTAGGGGAGATCCAGGAAATTATAGACCGGTAAGCCTAACTTTGGTGCTGGGCAAAGTAATGGAATCTATTATAAAGAATAAAATTACAGAACACGTAGACAAACATGGTTTAATGGGACAGAGTCAGTATAGGTTCAGCAGAGGGAAGTCTTGCCTTACCAATTTGCTTCATTTCTTTGAATGCATGACTAAACATGTGGATAAAGGTGAGCCAGTTGAAGTAGTGTATCTAGATTTTCAGAAAACTTTTGATAAAGTTCCTCATAAGAGACTCCTGAGAAAATTAAAGAGTCATGGGATAGGAGGCAAGGTTCTGGTGTGGATTAGGAATTGGTTATTGGACAGAAAACAGAGGGTAGGATTAAATGGTCTTTTCTTTCAATGGAGGAGAGTGAACAGTGGGGTGCCACAGGGATCTGTACTGTGACCAGTACTATTTAACATATTTATAAATGATATGAAATTCGGAACGAGTGAGGTGATCAAATTTGCAGATGATACAGAACTATTCCAGGTTGTTAAAACACGTGCAGACTGTGAAATGTTGCAGGAAGACCTTAGGAAATTGAAAGACTGGGCGTCCAAATGGCAGATGAAATTTAATGTGGACAAATAGTAACATAGTAACATAGTAGATGACGGCAGAAAAAGACCTGCATGGTCCATCCAGTCTGCCCAACAAGATAAACTCATATGTGCTACTTTTTGTGTATACCTTACCTTGATTTGTACCTCTTCTTTTCAGGGCACAGACCGTGTAAGTCTGCCCAGCACTATCCCCGCCTCCCAACCACCAGCCCCGTCTCCCACCACCGGCTCTGGCACTGACCGTATAAGTCTGCACTACTATCCCCGCCTCCCGCCACCTGCTATGCCACCCAATCTCGGATAAGCTCCTTAGGATCTATTCCTTCTGAACAGGATTCCTTTATGTTTATCCCATGCGTGCTTGAATTCTGTTACCGTTTTCATTTCCACCACCTCCCGTGGGAGGGCATTCCAAGCATCCACTACTCTCTCCGTGAAAAAATACTTCCTGACATTTTTCTTGAGTCTGCCCCCCTTCAATCTCATTTCATGTCCTCTCGTTCTACCTCCTTCGCATCTCCGGAAAAGGTTCGTTTGCGGACTAATACTTTTCAAATATTTGAACATCTGTATCATATCTGAAAAGTATTTACCGTGAGGTAAAAATGCTACCGCAGTTTACCAAAAGACCCCCCCTAAGTGATTTTAAAACATAGTCTAATGGAGGCACTAGTAGGTCTGAAAAAGCCTGATAGAATTCCACCATGACACTATCATTCTCGGTGCCTTGCCTTTAGGGAGAGCTTTAATGGCTTCTAGAATCTTCTGATCTGAGATTTTTCTGTCCAGAAGAGAGTTCTGGAAAGTGAAACAGAGGGATGTGCAGTATCCCCAGTGAATTGCTTAAAGGCCTCTGAAGTAAATTGTATTTCAGAAGCATAAAGCTTCTTGTAATAATTTTGAAACTGCTGAGCAATATCATAGCCTGATGAATGAGAATCAAGATTCAGTAATTTCTTTTTGTGTTCGCGATGTTTACCGACAGTATAACTTATTATATGGCCTCTCAGAGTAGCTTCCATTGAGTCCCACCAGACACTTGCTTTGGTATCATTAAATGGGTTTAAAACAAAAAATATCAGATATTTTACATCTCATGAATTTAACAAATGCCTTATCCTGAAGGAGTGCAGAGTTAAATCTCCAAGTGGGTTTATTATTAGTAACGACATTACCCAGAGTTAATAGAAATCGGAGAGTGGTCAGAGAAGAAACTGCCAAGAATGTCTGCATTAAGTACACTGGGGATCAGGGAAGCGGAGATTTAAAATAATCAATATGGGAGAAACTATGGGGAGGGGGAGAAAAAATGTATAGGCTCTTTCCATGAGGTGAAACAGGCACCAAGGGTCAAATAAACCAAAGATTGTTTTTAAGTCTGCTATTTTGGTCAAAGATTTGGTCAACCTGGGGGGGAGGGGCAAGAAGACTTCCTGTCTAAAATGAGATCTTGTACTTGATTGAAGTCTCCTCTTAATATGATCTGGGAACTACCTATATCAGTAATTGCAGTAGTAATATTGTGGAAAAATTGAGGAGAGTCCGCATTTGCGGTGTACAGATTAACCATCAGAAAATGGCAATTACAGATATTTATATCCAACAATATCCCCTCTACCATAATTATTATAGGCTTGCTTTATGATGGTGACAGGATCTGCAATTCAGTATTGCTACACCATTATGTTTCTGGGAAGCGGGAGAGAAACCAGCAGCTTGATAAAGTTTATGCAATTTAAAGCTAACATTGTATTTAAATAGGTTTCCTGAAGCATTCAAGCATTTACAACACAGAAAAAGTATTGGGAAGTTTGTATTTATGATTTTCAAAACCACTTGAGAACAGATGACAAGGTGGGTGCAAGCAATTCTTGCCACAGGTAAAACTACTGGAAAGGTGCATCACTGAGGTTTTCAGGTTTAGGTTGAATTCTATTGTGAGAGAAGGAATATTGAGGTAAATAAATAAATAAAGCATAAAAGTGCAATTGTGTATAAAAACATAAAGAGATGAACCAAAAAAAAAAACCTTAAGGTCTAAGAAGTATGTATCTAAAAATGCATATAGTGGAGGTGACAATAATAGTCACTCCCTATTTACATGCACCTCCACTATATGCACTTTAAGTTCACCTCTTTATGTTTTTTTTATATGAATATCTATACAGTAGTTAGGAAGAAACGCAAGGCAGAGGAGAAATGATAGAAACATTTAAATGCCTATATAGTATAAATGCACAGGAGGCAGGCCTTTTTCTATTGAAAGGAATTTCTGGAATGAAGGGTAATAGGATGAGGGTGAAAGAAGATAGACCCAGATGTACTCTACTGAATTATTTCTTTATGAAATGGATAGCATATTCACAGAACAGCTTCCCAGTAAAGTTAGTAGAGATGAGGAAGGGATCTAAATTAAAGAAAGCATGGGACAAGTACAGAGGATCTTTGAGGGACAGGAAGCAATTGTAGAGCCTCTTAACTGGAGTACATGGGCACACCGGATAGACCATATACTACTACTACTACTACTACTTAACATTTCTAGAGCGCTACTAGGGTTACACAGCGCTGTACAAATTAACAAATAAGGACAGTCCCTGCTCAGAAGAGCTTACAATCTAAAGGACGAAATGTCAAGTTGGGGTAGTTTAGATTTCCTGAGAAAAGGTGTAGTGATTAGGTGCCGAAGGCGACATTGAAGAGGTGGGCTTTGAGCAATGATTTGAAGATGGGTAGGGAGGGGGCCCGGCGTATGGGCTCAGGGAGTTTGTTCCAAGCATGGGGTGAAGCGAGGCAGAAAGGGCGAAGCCTAGAGTTGGCGGTGGTGGAGAAGGGTACTGAAAGGAGGGATTTGTCAAGAGAGCGGAGGTTACGGGTGGGGACATAAGGGGAGATGAGAGTAGAGAGATAAGGAGGGGCTGCAGATCGAGTGCATTTGTAGGTGAGTAGGAGAAGCTTGAACTGTATGCGGTATCTGAACGGAAGCCAGTGAAGTGACTTGGGAGAGGGGTGATATGAGTATATCGGTTGAGGCGGAAGATAAGACGTGCGGCCGCGTTCTGGATGGACTGAAGGGGGGATAGATGGCTAAGTGGGAGGCCGGTGAGGAGTAGGTTGCAGTAGTCAAGGCGAGAGGTAATGAGAGATTGGATGAGAGTTCGAGTGGTGTGCTCGGAGAGGAGGGGGCGAATTTTGCTAATGTTATAGAGGAAGAAGCGACAGGTCTTGGCTATCTGCTGGATATGCGCAGAGAAGGAGAGGGAGGAGTCGAAGATGACACCAAGGTTGCGGGCAGATGAGACAGGGACGATGAGGGTGTTATCAATTGAGATAGAGAGTGAAGGGAGAGGAGAAGTGGGTTTGGGTGGGAACACAATAAGTTCCATCTTGGCCATGTTTAGTTTCAGGTGACGGTTGGACATCCAGGCAGCAATGTCGGATAGGCAGGCCAGTACTTTGGCCTGGGTTTCCGCAGTGATTTCTGGTGTGGAGAGATAAAGCTGGGTGTCGTCAGCATAAAGATGATAGTGGAAGAGATTAGGGAGCCTAAGGAAGAGGTGTAGATTGAAAAAAGAAGGGGCCCAAGGACAGAACCCTGGGGAACTCCAACAGAGAGCGGGATAGGGGAGGAGGATGAGCCATGAGAGTGCACTCTGAAGGTACGATGGGAGAGATAAGAGGAGAACCAGGAGAGGACAGAGCCCTGGAACCCAAAGGAGGACAGTGTGTCGAGAAGTAGGTTGTGATTGACAGTGTCAAAAGCGGCGGATAGGTCGAGGAGGATGAGGATTGAATAGTGACCTTTAGATTTGGCGAGGAACAGGTCATTGCAGACTTTAGATAGTGCTGTTTCTGTCGAGTGTACGGGGCGAAAGCCGGATTGAAGCGGATCGAGGATGGCATGAGAGGAGAGGAAATCCATGCAGCGGCTGTGAATGGCGCGTTCAAGTATCTTGGAGAGGAAGGGTAGGAGGGAAATGGGGCGGTAGTTGGAGGGACAGGTAGGGTCAAGTGATGGTTTTTTGAGGAGTGGTGTGACCACGGCATGCTTGAAGGTGTCTGGGACAGTTGCAGTGGAGAGAGAGAGGTTGAGGATATGACAGATGGTGGGGGTGATAGTAGGAGTGACGGTGTTAAGTAAGTTGGTGGGGATGGGGTCTGAGGAACAGGTGGTGGATTTCGAGGAGGAGAGGAGATAGCCGGTTTCCTCTTCGGTGATAGCAGGAAAAGAGGAGAAGGAGGCCTGGGTAGGTTGGTTGAGAGAGTGGATTATAGGAGGAGGAGAAGGTTTAGTGGTGAATTCAAGGTTGATCTTCTGGACCTTGTCACGGAAGTAGTCGGCCAGAGATTGCGGAGAGAGTGAGGGGGGAGTGGGAGCGGAGGGCACTTTGAGGAGGGAGTTGAGGGTGGCGAAGAGACGACGAGGGTTAGAGCTGAGGGAATTAGTCAATTGGGTGTAATAGTCCTGTTTAGCGAGGAATAGGGAGGATTGGAAGGAGGATAGCATGAATTTGAAATGAATGAAGTCATTATGGGCGCGAGATTTCCTCCAGTGGCGTTCAGCCGAACGGGCGCAGGAGCGAAGGTATCGGGTGCAAGGGGTCAGCCAGGGCTGGGGATTGGTACGCCTTGTGGGACAGGAGATGGGCGGTGCAAGGGTGTCAAGAGCAGAGGAGAGAGTGGCATTGTAAGTGGAGACAGCTTTGTCAACAGATTTGGAGGACAAGATGGAAGGGAGGAGGTCAGAGATACAAGAGGATAAGGTGGGGGGGTCAACAGCCTGGAGATTTCTGGACATAGTAGTTAGTGTGGGGTGAGGTTGAGGGGGAGGGTGCTGAAGTGTGAATATGATTAGGTGATGGTCAGAGAGAGGAAGAGTTGAAACGCAGAAATTGGAGGGAGAGCAAGTGGAAGAGAGGACGAGATCAAGACAGTGGCCAGATTTATGAGTAGGGGTGGTGGGGCTCAGTTGGAGGTTGAAGGAGGAGGTAAGAGTGAGGAACTGAGAAACATATGAGTCGGATGGGTTATCAGTGTGAATATTGAAGTCGCCAAGAATGAGGGTTGGGGATGAGGGCTCGAGAAAAACGGTGAGCCAGGCATCGAAGTCGGTAAGGAAGGAATGGAGGGATTTATCGGGGGGGCGGTAAATGACTGCAACTCTGAGTGGCAGTGGGTGGAATAGACGGATGGAATGAACTTCAAAGGATGAGAAGCAGTGAGACTGAGGTAGGGGGAGAGGTTGAAAACTGCAGGAGGGCGAAAGTAGTAGCCCGACGCCGCCACCGCGGCCAGCTGGGCGGGGCGAATGGGAGAAAAGATATCCACCGTGGCATAGGGCTGCGATTGAGGCAGAATTGTCAGGGGTGAGCCAGGTTTCAGTTAGGGCAAGCAGTTGAAGGGAATGGGAGATGAAGAGATCGTGGGTAAAGGGAAGTTTGTTGCAGATGGAGTGGGCGTTCCACAGGGCGCACGAGAAGGGGAGGGAGGAGGGGGATAGAGATGAGATTGGAGCTATCGCGGGAACGTTTGCATAGATGAGGTGAAGGCGAGGACAAGTGTGGGGGACCTGGGTTGGGATTGATGTCTCCCGTGGATAGCAGGAGAAGGAGCAAGACAGTGCGGAGAAGGGTGGGAGAGGAAGGTCGACGAAGACGGGATGCGCTTAGGAAGAAAGGGGAAGGGTTCATGGCAGGAAGGAGGTGTTGAAGGTTGAGAGCTAGGAAGGAGGAGGAAGACAGTAGGGATGGTGAGGTGGTGGGGGACAGGGGTAGGTAGGGTATTGGAGTAGCGAGGAGGACGGAAGAGGACAGGGATGGGTAGTGAGATCGTGTGGTAGATGGCGGTTGGAGGGGGAAAAGATTGGGGAGGGACAGTGCAAGGAATAGGCCTTTATCTTCTGTCATTTTCTCTGTTTCTATGTACCATGTGAGCAATTTCCAGAATCAGAAGATATTGATATTTTACTAGCTGAGGAGAGTTTGAATGAGCTAGTTCATAGCATGATAAGTGATGAGCAGATAAGTGATACTGCTAGATCCAAGAGTATGGCCAAAGAGCAAATGGTGGAGAGAATAAGAGATGCCCTGTGAGAGACTGAGTGGTACAAGATAGGGTTTTCCTAAGGACACTCAATAACTGAGGCTAGAACTAAGCTACCTTAAGGCAGGGAATAGCTTATTTAGCCTGCTGAGTCAGAATGGCAGGGCTCAGGCAGAAAGGAGGTTAAAGCCCTAGAGTGGAACAGAACAGGAAGGCACCGAGAAGGATCCTCCCAGAGTGTTCTGGCTTGGTTGCAGTACCTGAGGGGAGTTCCAATGAAGAGTGGAGTGGCCATAGTTCAGATGCTTGCAAGAATCCTTCAAGTCTGTGCCTCCAGGGATTGTCCAAAAGATAACTGAAACCAGACAAGGTAGAAAGACAACTGTAGTTCTAGGCTATTTTATTTTATTTATTTATTTGTAGCATTTGTATCCCACATTTTCCCACCTATTTGCAGGCTCAATGTGGCTTACATTATGCCGTGATGGCGATCGCCATTTCCGGGTACAGGATTTAAAATGGTATTACATTTAGGTTCATACATACTTGGTAAAGAAGAGTACATTGTGGTATTGCATACAAATGGTTTTGCATTAATGTGCATACATACATGGTACAGAGGAATGCATTAGCACAAGTGTAACAGGTAGGGGGAGGATGGGCCTGGGTCCGCCTGCCTGAAGTGCACTGCACCCACTAAAACTGCTCCAGGGACCTGCATACTGCTGTCATGAAGCTGGGTATGATATTAGAGGCTGGAAAAAATATTTTTTAAAAATTGTTTTGAGGGTGGGAGGGGGTTAGTGACCACTGGGGGAGTAAGGGGATGTCATCCATGATTCCCTCCGGTGGTCATCTGGTCTTTTAGGGCACATTTTTGTGGCTTGGTCGTAAGAAAAAAAGGACCAAGTAAAGTAGTCTTAAGTGTTCATCAGGGACGCCCTTCTTTTTTCCATTATCGGTCAAGGACACCCATGTGTTAGGCACGCCCCAATCCCGCCTTCGCTATGCCTCTGACATGCCCCTGTGAACTTTGGTCATCCCCGTGACGGAAAGCAGTTGAGGACACCCAAAATCTGCTTTCGATTATGCTGATTTGGGCGACCCTGGGAGAAGGATGCCCATCTTGCAATTTGTGTGGAAAGATGGGCACCCTTCTCTTTCAAAAATAAGCCTGCTACCCAGTTAGGCATGGATATTCAGCACCCAAACTATATACCACCTTGATAGACTGCAAATTGAGCCTATACAGGCAGCTAGCAGTTAACAATAATTAAAAAATAATAAGTCCTTTCTGTAATTGCGAGTGAGGAGGAGAAAAAAAACTATAGGTCATGTGGAAAAGCAGCAGAGAAGAGGAAGGTCTTCAACAGGGACATATCAGCTCTAAGAGATGTGGGAAGATCATTCCAAGATCTGGGCCCTAAGTAGATGAAAGTTGTCTCGCGTGAAATGAATAGGCGAAGAGCTGTTGGTGAAGGTACACAAAGTAAATTACCCGAAGAAGATCGTGGAGAGCATGGCAGGGAGTAAGGAATCGGGAGCTTATGCAGGAACTGAAGAATCTTGGCATTTAAACGTTAACATAAGAAGTTTATATTTGATGCGGTAAGAAACTGGAAGCCAGTGTTCAAGATGAAGAAGAGGGGTGACGTGGTCGAAACATGTGCCCTATGTATAAGTTTTACTGCAGTAGATTGTATTAACTGCAGTCGCTTCAAAGTGGTAGGCCAGCATACAGAAAGTTACAGTAACCCAACCTTGTGATAAGTGCCAAAATAAGGGAATGCATAGATTGAGATAGAAACAGTCTAACTGAACAAATACGTGAAAGTGCAAAAAAAGAAGATTTGGTTATGTTATCTATCTGTTCTTTAAAGATTAATTTAAAATCAAATATTACACCTAGAATTCTGATAGATTCACTATAGGCAAGTGGAGTATCATCCAAGGTTGGAGGTAGAGGGCTTGGTACATTCGGGTTGGAGAAAACTATAGTTTCACATTTAATTCTGTTTAAGAAAAGACCACTGTTCTACAGCCAGGTAGACACAGCAAAAAGGCAAGAGTTTAAAGTATGTGGAGTGGATGACAAAGACCCCAAAGTACAAAAAAGTATCTCTATGTTGTCCGCATAACAATATGGCTGACAACCTTGTTCTTGAATGAGAGTGAGTAAAGGAGAATGAAAGATGTTAAATAAAGTGGGAGAAAGAATAGAACCCTGAAGTACCCCAGAAAGAACAGGTAGATCAAAGAAAAAGACCCAGAGTGACTAAGTTGGAATGTATGGTTTGAGAGATAGCTCTAGAACCAAGAGTGCCCAGTGCCTGAGATTCCAACAGAGATGAGAAAATGAAGGAGAAGACGGTGATCCATTGAGTCAAATGTAGAAGAAAGGTCAAGAAATACTACAATAACAGTAAAACATTGGTCTAAAGATACCCAAATAGTATCATAAAAGGGAAATGAGAAGAATTCCAGTGCTGTGTGAAGTGCAGAAACCAGACTGGAATAGAGGAAGGACATTAATCTGTTCCAAAAAATGAGTCAATTGATACAATAGTAATTTATTTAAATTTTTTCTGAAGAATGGCAGATTGGAGATCGGATGGAAATTGAATGCCTGAGAGGGGTCTGAGTGAGGTTTCTTAAGCAATAGAGTGACTATAGCATGCTTCAATACATAACTACATAAGTATTGCCACACTGGGACAGGCCAAAGGTCCATCAAGCCCAGCATTCGGTTTCCAACAGTGGCCAATCCAGGTCACAAATACCTGGCAAGATCCCAAAAAAGTTCAATACATTTTATGCTGCTTATCCCAGAAATAAGTAGTGGATTTTCCCCAAGTCAATTAAATAATGGTCTATGGACTTTCCTTTAGGAAGCCGTCCAGACTTTTTTTTAAAAGCCTGCTAAGCTAACCGCCTTTACCACATTCTCTGGCAATGAATTACAGAGTTTAATTACACGTTGAGTGAAGAAAAATTTTCTCTGATTCATATTAAATTTACTACTTTGTAGCTTCATCGCTTGCGACCTAGTCCTAGTATTAAACGATTCACGTCTACCCGTTCAACTCCACTCATTATGTTATAGACCTCTATCATATCTCCCCTCAGCCGTCTTTCAGCTCTAATAGCTTCCTTCACCTCACTTTTTAACCATACCGGCTGTCGTTTGGTCTTCCTCCCTCCATTTTTAATTCAAGGAATATATTTGGCCTGGGCTTCCAGGATGATATTTTTGAACAGCATCCACGCCTGATGTAAATCTTTGACCCTCACAGCCACTCCTCTAAGTTTTTTTCACCATTCTTCTTATTTTATCATAGTCTCCTTTTTGAAAATTAAGCGCTAATGTATTGGATTTCCTGTTTATACTTACTCCAAAGCTAATATCAAATCTGTTCATATTATGATCACTTTTATCAAGCAGCCCCATCACCATTAAGTCCCACACCAGATCACCTACTCCACTGACTAGGTCTAGAATTTTTCCTCCTCTAGTCGGCTCCTGTACCAGCTGCTCCATAAAGCAGTCCTTGATTTCGTCAAGGAATTTTACCACTCTAGCATTCCCCGATGTTACATTTACCCAGTCAATATCAGGGTAATTGAAATCACCCATTATTATCATATTGCCCACATTGTTAGCCTCCCTAATTTCTTATAACATTTCTACATCTGTCTGTTCATTCTGGCCAGGCAGACAGTAGTACATTCCTATCACTATCCTTTTCCCCTTTACATGTGGAATTTCAATCCATAGGGATTCCAAGATGTGTTTTGTCTCCTGCAGAATTTTCAATCTGTTTGATTCAAGGCCCTCCTTAACATACAATGCTATCCTTCCACCAATTCGATGCACCCTATCACTACAATATAATTTGTACCCTGGTATGACAGTGTCCCACTGGTTATCATCCTTCCACCAGGTCTCAGAGATGCCTATTATATCTAATTTTTTATTTAGTGCCATATATTCTAACTCTCCCATCTTATTTCTTAGGCTTCTAGCATTCGCATATAGACATTTCAAACTATGTTTGCTGTTCCTATTTACAACATGCTCAGTACTTGACAGTATTAACTTGCAATCTTTTGTCTGATTTTTATTTTTAATTAAGGACACTAGCACATCTACTATGGTCTCTTTTGCAAGCTCACTATCGGGATACCCTATTTTTCCTGTTTTAGTGATATCCTCAAAAGATACCTTATTCCGAACCATGCGCTTTTGAGCAACTGTTGGCCTTCCCCCAGTCTCTAGTTTAAAAGCTGCTCTATCTCCTTTTTAAATGCTGATGCCAGCAGCCTGGACTCACCCTGGTTAAAGTGGAGTCCATCCTTTCAGAATAGGCTCTCCCTTCCCCAGAATGTTGCCCAATTCCTAACAAATCTAAAACCCTCCTTCCCGCACCATTGTCTCATCCACGCATTGGAGCTCTGCCTGTCTCTTGGGCCCTGTGCGTGGAACAGGTAGCATTTCAGAAAATGCTACCCTAAAGGTTCTAGATTTGAGCTTTCTGCCTAAGAGCCTAAATTTGGCTTCCATAATCTCTCTCCCACATTTTCCTATGTCATTGCTACCCACATGTACCAAGACAGCCGGCTCCTCCCCAGCACTATCTAAAATCCTTTCTAGGTGACGCGTGAGGTCCGCCACCTTCGCACCAGACAGGTAGGTCACCAGGCGATCCTCACGTCCATCAGCCACCCAGCTATCTATATGCCTAATGATCGAATCACCAACTACAACAGCTGTCCTAACCCTTCCCTCCCGGGCAGCACTTGGAGACATAACCTCGGTGCAAGACGATAGTTCATCACCCTGATGGGCAGATCCTGTCTACAGGAGTACTTCCTACTTCAACAGGGTAATGCTATCCTTCTAGGAGACCTCCCTCCTCCAAGGCAGCACAGGGGCTGCCAGATTGGAGATGGGACTTCTCTACAACATCCCTGTAGGCCTCCTCTATGTACCTCTCTGTCTCCCTCAGCTCCTCCAAGTCTGCTACGCTAGCCTCCTCTTGAGGCTAGAGTAGCAGACTTGGAGGAGCTGAGGGAGACAGAGAGGTACATAGAAACTCAGAAAATGAGTCTGTTCTCTTGAAAGCTAGGAGCTCTTTGCAACAAGCACACATATGACATCTCACCAACTGGGAGACAGTCATACATGTGACACTCAATGCAACCCCTCTCGCTGCTGGACTACTGACTGCATCTTAGTATTATAGAGTTGTTTAATTAAAACTTCTTAAGGTACTAGGGATATCAGGTGAATATATTGATTCTTTTGACTGTTGTAATTTGTAATTTATTTAGGGTTTGCTTCTTATAAACTAATTAAATGTAATTCAGACTCTAATGAAAATTGAAAATTCCCCTCTTGTCTTAATTAGAATAATTGACTACAAATGAAGAGTTGAGATAGGGGTGGGCAGGAGATGGGGCGAGTGGGCAGGAATGGGGACTGAACTGAGCTCTTCTGTGCCTTCTACAGACTATCTCTTAATGCTATGGAAGACTTCAAGTTTTAAAACTATGGGGAAAAGGGTATGGAGACTACCTAATAAAATTTGCTTGCTTTTTTTTTTATTTTAAAATTCTAATTGTGTTTATCAATATCCTACAATTCCTCTTTTAAACCCTAACCCTTAAGCTGTGGCAGAAACTTCAAGTTTTATAACTATGGGGAAAAGGGTCTGGAGACTAGTTAATAAAGTTTGCTTGCTTATTTTTTTTTATTTTAAAATTCTAACTGTGTTTATCAATATCCTACAATTCCTATTTTAAACCCTAATCTTTAAGTTACCAAGCTCAGAATAAAATAATGTCCTCTTCTCTCAGAACTTCTCAGAAAGGAATACAGAGGGAATCACACCGGTGGAGAGAGGTGCATGAAGCAATGGGAGAAGAAGAGGGCAGGCAAGCCGCTTAACTAAATGAGCTGGCCATGGGTCTGCTGTAAAAGTAGGATTGAGAGACTGAATAACCAACCTTATAAACTGTAGAAGCTGATGGCAAGTTGAAAGCTCACCATGTTGAAGCTGAGAATGGGGGTTGTACTAGGGAGCAAGAAAGGTATTAAGGTGATGCAATGAAAGAAGCATGTAGAAGCCGAATCTTGTCTTGCCATCTATCTCCCAAAGCAGAGCGAGGGAGTACATTGTCCTTATATGTTGAAATGAGAGTATCAGTAGGAGAAATTTTGTTAAAAATCAGAAAAGATCCTGTGGTTGGTTAGCTTGAGCAATACATTCGTCAAAATATTTCCATTTGGCATTCTTAGTGACAAGACGGTATTCCTGACATCGCTTACGATAGATTAGAAGAAGAGATGAAGACTTAGATTTGCACCATTGATGTTCTGCCCTTCACAGCTGGGCACGAATTAATTTAAGATTACTAGTGAACCAAGGAGCAAAATGTCTTGCCAAACTAGAGCTGGGGTGACAGGGAGCCATGCGATCAATGTGTTATTCAAATCACTGACAATTTCAGAAGCAGAACTGGAAAACAATGGATTAAAAGAAGAAAGAGAAGCAGAAAAATATTATTGACCGTTGAATCAGTTAATAATCGCTGGTTGCTAGAAATGGCCTGGCATTGACTATCTGGGTTTAACACTGGCGGTGGACAGCAAACACACTGTCCACTGCCAGCTGAATATCGGACCCATAAAGTATATTTAAAGTTAAAATTTATCTTCAGCAAGCAATTATTAATTTATTATATATTTATTTTAAAAGATTTATAATGCATCTGTCACAAATTTCCAGATGCCTTACAACATACATGGGATAAAATCCAATACAAACAAACAAAAATAAACAAGCCTGTCATATTAAACCAGATTCAGTAAATGGTGCTCGAATTTAGACACTGGGAAAAATCTGCACTAAGCGCTATTCTATAAAGGATGCTCCAGGCTGAGCCCCCTTTGAGAATAGTGCTTAGCACAGATTTCCAGGCTCAACTTTAGGTATGAGGACTTATGGCTGCTGAAATCTGGAGTAAATCCAGGGGCAACATGTGCACATAACTCTGGTATTCTATAACACTGCATCCAAATTTTGGGAATGCCCTGACCATGCCCATCCCAAGGCCACACCCCCTTTTGAGTTGTATGTGAGACAACATTTTATTTTTATTTTATTTATATCTTGCTCATACCTTTTTCATTAGTAGCTCAAAGTGAGTTACATTCAGGTACACTGGGTATTTCTCTGTCCCTCAAGGGCTCACAATCTAATTTTGTACCTGAGGCAGTGACTTGCCCAAGCTCACAAGGAGCAGCGGTGGGACATGAACCAGCCACCTCTGGATGTCAAGACTGGTGCTCTAACCGCTAGGCCACTCCTCCACTCTGCATTGTAGAATGGCGTGCAGGCAGATATGCAAGAAGTCCTAATTAGTGCTGGTTAACTTAAATAATTGATAGCAGCTTGTTAACTAATTAGTAGATATGCAGATTTGGATGACCTATATAGAATCCAGGAGATAGACATACTTAAAAATTAACATTTGTTCTATTAATCATAAATTCACAGAATGTACTTTTAACTTTAACCCCCAGATCCTATATAGCACATATTCTGGATTTGCACACGCAATTTAATTACTTAACAAGCCAATCAGTGCTGATAATTGTCACTTAGGCAATTTTTGACACTAATTGACATTAATTAGAATTTGCATGCACAACTTGAAAGGCATATTCTGTAAAATGGTGCGTGCAAATTTTAATGAGCACTGCCAAAAAGGAGATGTGGCCATATGGTTATAGAATACACCTACTCTGCACCTAACTTAGGTGCTGGTATTTTCATCACGTTTTACTTGGAAAATTAGATACACCTAGAGTTAGGCGTAGGCATGGCCACTAGGCATCCTATATAATAAAAAGCACCTCCAACGTTCTGAAGCTGACTCCGTGGCACTTAAACCTTGAGGCATTCGTGCTCTCCATCTCATGAATTGACGTCAGTACTTCCTGATATGTCACCAGAGACACTGGCCAACCACATGAAAGCAGCACGAGGCACACCAACGGACTGATGCACACTGCCACAGACCTCCCTCTCCTGTCCGACTTCAGACACCTGCCCTCTCCTCTCCAACTTCGGACCTCCCCCTCCTCCCCGACCGACTCCCTCCCGAATCGCCATGCCACTACAAAAAAAAACAAAGCCGGCACTTACCAGCTGATCCCCCCTGCAGCGCAGCACTGACAGCCGGAGCCAAGGGAAACGCTCTGGCTCTGAAAACAGCAGCAGTCAGTCGGACAGGTAACTCCCTAACTCTCCGCAAATTCTTTGTTTAAAATAAATTTTATGGTTCACAGATTTTTTTTTCCAAAGTGAGGAGAGAATGAGAGATCCAAGCAGAGAGCACAAAATCCTGTCAGATGAGAGTAAAGGGGGAGGCAGGGACCTTGAAGTAAGGTATGCCCCCAAAGGTGACTGAGGGAAGGAGGGGGGAGGGCGACCCTGGAACTGGGATGTAGGGAGGCCCTGGAACTGGGAGGGAGGGGCATAGGCGGTCGGTGGCCCAACTGTTTGGGGAGGCTAAAGGGGGTGGGGTTAGGGGTGGGGCCAGGGGTGGAGCTTAAATCCATAATTGTCTGATAACACACAGAAAAAATAAATAAAAGTCACAATTAATACCTTTTATTAAATTTAGATATTAGCTATGTATCATATGTCAAAGAATAAAGTGGTTGCTCAAAGCATATACTAACCACAATCGCTCAACTGCAAAACACTATGCACAACTTTGTGCAAAAACACACACAGAACCTTACTGTACCATAAATATTACACTGGGCAGAACCTAATACACCAATATACCACCCATACGGAAAATGCAGACTGTCAACAATATGAAACAAGGGATCATAATATCACAATTCTCATGTAGAGCCACAAAACATCCTAATTCATGTTTAATGTGGGATAAAATGCCATACATAAGTAAATAAATATAAACTTTTAATGTTGAGCACCTGATTCTCAAAGTGGACATATTCCAAACACTATAATGAAAATAAAATGATTTTTTTTCTACCTTTGTTGTCTGGTGACTTTGTTTTTCTGATCATGCTGGCCCAGTATCCGATTCTGCTACTATCTGTCCTCTTAACTCCGTTTCCAGGGCTTCCTTTCCATTTATTTCTTTTACTTTCCGCCTTTCTTCTTCATTTCTGGTCCTCAGCTTCTGCCTATTTTCTTCATCCATGTGCAGTTTTTCTCCTCTCTTCCTTTTCCCTCATCTTATCTCCTTCCTCGCTTTTCCCTCCCCTCCATCCATGTCCAGCATTTCTTCTCTCTACCCTCCTATCCCCTGCCCTCCCTCCATCCACCCATGTCCAGCGACCCTTCTCTCCCCTGCCCTCCATCCACCCATGTCCAGCAGTGACCCTCCTCTCCCCTGCCCTGCATGCACCCATGTCCAGTGACCCTCCTCTCCCCTGCCCTCCATCCACCCATGTCCAGCAGTGACCCTTCTCTCCCCCTGCCCTGCATGCACCCATGCCCAGTGACCCTCCTCTCCCCTGCCCTTCATCCACCCATGTCCAGCAGTGACCCTCCTCTCCCCTGTCCTGCATGCACCCATGCCCAGTGACCCTCCTTCCCCTGCCCTCCAGCCACCCATGTCCAGCAGTGACCCTCCCCTGCCCTGCATGAATTATTCTCCTCCCTCCCTCCGGATCCTGACTTCAAATTCTTTGGGGCAGGTGCCGGGCGGGCAGGCAGTTTTGCCTGCCCGCTGCGAGTGCTGACTCTCCCCCACTGGCGCTGCCGCTGCCGGCATTCACGCTTCAAAATGGCCACCGAGACTTACAGAAGTCTCGCGAGGCCGCTGGAAGTCTCAGCAGCCATTTTTAAAGCGCGAACGCCGGCAGCGCAGCGCCAGCGGGGGAATCAACGCTGGCAGCGGGGTGGGCAGGCAGGCAGGCAAGACTGCCCCGAAGAATTAGTACACCACCGTCGCTGCGGCTGGGGAGGCTTAGCCTCCCCAAGCCTCCAATACCGGGCGCCTATGGGGAGGGGGACCCTGGAACTGGGAGGGAGTGGGGGAGGGGACGACCCTGGAACTGGGAGGGAGGGAGGGGGTGACCCTGTAACTTGGAGGGAGGCGAGGGCTCTGGCACACACTCTCATTCTCACAGACACACTCTCTCTCTCACAGACACACTCGCACCCAGTCTCACTCTCTCTCTGTCACACACACACACTCACACATTCACTCTCTCTCTCTCTCTCTCTCACACACAATCACTCTCACAAACACTCTCTCAAACATACACACTCCGAGGAAAACCTTGCTAGCGCCCATTTCATTTGTGTCAGAAACGGGCCTTTTTTCCTAGTATTCTATAAACCGCGCCTAAATCTAGGCACAGTTTACAGAATACACCTAGGCACCATATATAGAATCTAGTCCTAAATGTATGTCTTATATGTTTTCTCACCAGCTGAATATTTGCTCTGAGTGTTTTCATCCGGACTGTTTCAACACTTGGTTGATCACTGATGTCAAGCATCCTACTACTACTATTTATCATTCCATAAATACAAGACCTACGCAGCACTGTACATGAAACATGTAAGAAACAGTCCTTGCTGGACAGAGCTTATAACCTAATCAAGACAAACAAACAGGACAAATACGGGATAAGGGAATTACTTAAGGTGGGAATAATAAAATAGCCAACAGGAGTTAGAAGTTAAAATCAGCCTTAAAAAGGTGGGCTTTTGTCAGGTTCTCAGGTTCAGAGCCCACGGGGCCGGGCTCTGGAGCAAACATGAGCCCTTGGGCTGCTGCCGAGGAGCGACAGCAGCAGGCAAAACCCACCAACCAACACTGGGCAAGCACACCAGCAGGGACTGCAGGCACTGCCCAGCGAACTGGAACACATGGACTGGAATCCCCCGGACTGGAGGACACAGGACTGGAACACCGGACTGGAGCACACCGGACTGGTCCACACAGCTTCACCTGCACTTAGCTACTAAGCCCCCCAGGAGTTGAGCTCCTGGGTTCAAGTAGCCGGCAGGACTTACTGGATACCGGATGACACAGGGACCAGGACTGGAAACAGCAGAAGTGCTCCTAAACCTAAACTGATCTACAGTGGTGGAAATAAGTATTTGATCCCTTGCTGATTTTGTAAGTTTGCCCACTGACAAAGACATGAGCAGCCCATAATTGAAGGGTAGGTTATTGGTAACAGTGAGAGATAGCACATCACAAATTAAATCCGGAAAATCACATTGTGGAAAGTATATGAATTTATTTGCATTCTGCAGAGGGAAATAAGTATTTAATCCCTCTGGCAAACAAGACCTAATACTTGGTGGCAAAACCCTTGTTGGCAAGCACAGCGGTCAGACGTCTTCTGTAGTTGATGATGAGGTTTGCACACATGTCAGGAGGAATTTTGGTCCACTCCTCTTTGCAGATCATCTCTAAATCATTAAGAGTTCTGGGCTGTCGCTTGGCAACTCGCAGCTTCAGCTCCCTCCATAAGTTTTCAATGGGATTAAGGTCTGGTGACTGGCTAGGCCACTCCATGACCCTAATGTGCTTCTTCCTGAGCCACTCCTTTGTTGCCTTGGCTGTATGTTTTGGGTCATTGTCGTGCTGGAAGACCCAGCCACGACCCATTTTAAGGCCCTGGCGGAGGGAAGGAGGTTGTCACTCAGAATTGTACGGTACATGGCCCCATCCATTCTCCCATTGATGCGGTGAAGTAGTCCTGTGCCCTTAGCAGAGAAACACCCCCAAAACATAACATTTCCACCTCCATGCTTGACAGTGAGGACGGTGTTCTTTGGGTCATAGGCAGCATTTCTCTTCCTCCAAACACGGCGAGTTGAGTTCATGCCAAAGAGCTCAATTTTTGTCTCATCTGACCACAGCAACCTTCTCCCAATCACTCTCGGCATCATCCAGGTGTTCACTGGCAAACTTCAGACGGGCCGTCACATGTGCCTTCCGGAGCAGGGGGACCTTGCGGGCACTGCAGGATTGCAATCCGTTATGTCGTAATGTGTTACCAATGGTTTTCGTGGTGACAGTGGTCCCAGCTGCCTTGAGATCATTGACAAGTTCCCCCCTTGTAGTTGTAGGCTGATTTCTAACCTTCCTCATGATCAAGGATACCCCACGAGGTGAGATTTTGCGTGGAGCCCCAGATCTTTGTCGATTGACAGTCATTTTGTACTTCTTCCATTTTCTTACTATGGCACCAACAGTTGTCTCCTTCTCGCCCAGCGTCTTACTGATGGTTTTGTAGCCCATTCCAGCCTTGTGCAGGTGTATGATCTTGTCCCTGACATCCTTAGACAGCTCCTTGCTCTTGGCCATTTTGTAGAGGTTAGAGTCTGACTGATTCACTGAGTCTGTGGACAGGTGTCTTTCATACAGGTGACCATTGCCGACAGCTGTCTGTCATGCAGGTACCGAGTTGATTTGGAGCATCTACCTGGTCTGTAGGGGCCAGATCTCTTACTGGTTGGTGGGGGATCAAATACTTATTTCCCTCTGCAGAATGCAAATAAATTCATATACTTTCCACAATGTGATTTTCCGGATTTAATTTCTGATGTGCTATCTCTCACTGTTACCAATAACCTACCCTTCAATTATGGGCTGCTCATGTCTTTGTCAGTGGGCAAACTTACAAAATCAGCAAGGGATCAAATACTTATTTCCACCACTGTACATGCTCCCAAGCCCTAAACCAGCAGGAGTGTTTCTAACAGTAAACTGACAAAAGGACTTCCTAAGCCCTATACTAAACAGGAGCTCCTAAGCCCTGCTCAAGAAAGGGACTTCCTAAGCCCTAAACTAACAGAGCAGGGAACTAAACACAAAGCTAACACAGGTGCTACTAAGCACCAAGCTACAAGCAGAGCTCTACACTAATAAGCTAAACACAAAACTAACAAGCTACCTAAGCACTGCTCTAGCAAGCTAGATACAACTAACAAGGTGCTTCCTAAGCACTACTCTGGCAAGCAACCAGAAGAGCTCCTAGCACTAAAAGGGAAGACAGGGGAGCCACAAGGAAAAAGCAGGGAAGCTAACACATAAGCCAAAAGTGATTCTAAATCACCAAACACCAACAGCAAAGACTGCAATGCTCCCAATAGCACAAACCCAGAAGTACTTCTAACAGCAAACTCTGCAGTGTTCCTAACAACACCAAACCCTGAAGTACTTCTATCAACAACAGAGCTTCCAAAACCAAGAGGGAAAAGCAGGGGAACCATAAGGGAAAAGCAGGAAAGCTAAACACACAGTCACCAGTGCACACTGCACTAACACTAACCTGGCCTTTAGCAAAAGCAAGCAGGGAAACTAGACACAAAGTCAGAAGTGCACACTGCACCACCCTACCTAAAGCAAACACCACTGTTGCAAAGGCTCTGAAGGAAACAACACCACTTCCTTATCAAGGCCCTCCCTGATGATGTCACACTCCCTAGACCTAGGCAAAAGCACACTGACCTAGAGAGGCCCAACCCACACCAATGCAACACCGTGAAGCACTTGAAGCCAGTACACCCAAAGAGAGGTAGAGCTAACTCAGTCCACCCACACAGCTGTAGTAAAGTAAAACAATTAACCCCATGCTGCTGGAAGCTGCCAGCACAGAGAGACAGAGTCAGCTCAGAAAGGACAGACAAAAGAAACAGAAGCCAGCTAAGAAGCTGACCCCCAGGAAAGAGGTAAGTTTGAGAGGGGTTCTGACCCCAATCATAACAGCTTTTAGCCTAGATTTGAAGTTGGCCAGAGCAAGGGTCTGGAGTTGGCAGTGGAGGAGAAGGATACAGATAAGAAAGATTTACCACCTTAACAGAGTTCATCCTAATACCAATCAGGTCGTTCCTGAAGTCTATAAGCTTCAATTAAAAAAAAAATTCCAAATGTGGAAAAGATGTACTCTTTCAGCTGGATTATATAGCTCAAGGAAGAGAAGGGTACTTGTATACAAGTATAGTACACAAGCTGTATCTACAGTGTTTATGTATGTTATCAACTTCAGCACACAGTCAATTCACATTTATGACTCCGCAGATTCTCAGAACCATGTGAGGTTGCTTAGAAACAAATTAGCATCTTCTGATTCTTGATTCTAGGACTTTCTAAGGAACATCAGAACTGAGCTAGTATTGGCCTGCTCTGTCTGTTTCGTGATTAACTCAGGGAATCAAGAGCTATCATCAATTAGCAGCAAGATGGATACAAATCTGTCGGAATATTTCCGGGCTCAATATGATCACAGGATCCTTAAACTGCTGGCGTAAGTAGCCAAGACAAACTGTGTGATTTTTGAATGAGTCACTTTATCTCCCTTTGTCTCAATTCTAAACCAAAGTTTTGCCATTGACTGAGCATGATTGAGTGACACACCTAAATTTCCTGCACTCGTGGATTGTACAAATTCATATGAAATGGGGATTTTGAAACTGTATGATTTCCTGTACAAAACCATGGACATTGTCAGAGTTATTAAATTGCAAAGCCATATTATTTCTATTCTTCATTGCAGAAAATTCCCAGGCCAAGAGGAAGAGGTACTTTCACCTTTTATCCGGCTGCTGGAAAAAAAGAAGGAGGAGCAGGTTGTGCACCAGGCCATGGAGGCACAGAAAGAGGTAAAATCTGGGGTAAACAAGGAAAATCACAACCGCAGGGCAGGTAAACAAAATTTTTGTCCTTTTTAAGGAGGAGAGGAAGGTTTTAGTGTTATGAACAGTCAAGTAAATTAGGATAATTCATAGGGATTCTGAGGACCATCATCTTCAACATTTAAGCAAGTTGAAAAGTGTATACAATAAAACCCAATGGTGCAGTTCTAGTTTCAAGTTTATTCATATTTCATATACCACCTTCGAGAAGCTTTGCAGGGCAGTTTACATCAATTTCCTCCATTTTCAGAGTTAAGCATGTCTGTGTGAGGGACTCAATTGAAATGGCAATGGTAAAGTTCATCGCTCTAGGGTAGCAGACAATGTATAAGGGGGTGCCTGGGTGGTTGAGCATGGTGAGGATAATGACGAATGGAGTGTGTGTGTTTATGCCGATGTTTGAGGTGTATATCTGAGGAGGAGTGAGGGTTGGATGTCAGAGGATGTTTGTGTGTGTTTGTGTGTTGGGCAGTGGTTCCCAAACCTGTCCTGGGGGGACTCCCACTCAGTTAGGTTTTCAGGATATCTACAATGAATATTCATGATAGATATTTGCATGCAGTGGAAGAGATGCATGCAAATCTCTCTCAAGTACACAGTGTAAAAAAAAAAACGAGACCCCCTAATATAGTTTCAAACTACTGTGCAATTGATTAAACATTTTAGAATGACCTTTGAAAATACACAAGTATATATTTTTTTCTTAGTTAATTCATAATTTATTTATTTATTTTATTTATTTATTGCACTTGTATCCCACATTTCCCCACCTATTTACAGGCTCAATGTGGCTTACAAAGACCTGTAATGGCAGCGCCATGCCAGGATAGAGAAATACAGTTGGAATTACAATAAGATCAAGGATGACAAAGAAGAATTAAGCAGACAGTTATAGAGCAGTGTCATTATTTGATGTACTTATGAATAATTACATCAAATATTGACCACTATGGGGTAAATATTCAATCAGCAGTGGTTTTTTAGCCAGCACCGGTGTTATGCCCATTTATTAAAAGCCAGGCCATGTCCAGGCATTGACCTTGAATATCCAGGTTTATGCGGCCTGCTATCTCTTCTTTATTTTATTTATTTATTTGTTACATTTGTATCCCACATTTTCCCACCTATTTGCAGGCTCAATGTGGCTTACATAGTACCAGAGAGACATTTGCAGACTCCGGTGTGAACAAATACAAAGTGATGTTGTGGTAAGATAGGGTTATTGTGTCATGGCCACATTAAGGATTTGTGTGCAAAGTGTCCTCCTTCAACCTTGCCACCTTTGCAAAGTCTTCAATGCAATTGAACTGATGCTTCAATGAATTCTGGGGTTTTGTAAATTAAGAGCTTAACTATTTTGCGAGCTCAATGAGCTGGAGCTCCATCCTGTTGAAAAATAAAGTACTCAGAATTGTCTTGAATTTTAGACAGAAGTTTCTGTAGCAACAGGATGTATTTGGGTTATTTAGAAAAATGTTGGAGGTCCCTTGTATGAGGGTTGGATGTCAGATAGTATTTGTGTGTGTTTTGTTTGTGTATGTGTGTGCTGTAGGTTGATGAGTGTGGGGGTGCATGTGTGTTGATGTTATGTGTGTGTAGGCAAGGTGTCTCAGGGTCTGTGTGTTGAGTGTGATGGGGTACGTAACACTTATACCGTTTCCACTACATAATCTTTAAAGTTGTCTCTATTATCTGTACTCTCTTCTCCTAGTCCTAGTATTTTTGGAAAGCGTGAACAGACGCTTCACATCTACCCATTCAACTCCACTCATTATTTTATAGACCTGTATCATATCTCCCCTCAGCGCCTTTTCTCCAAGCTGAAGAGCCCTAGCCCGCTTTAGCCTTTCCTCATAGGGAAGTCGTCCCATCCCCTTTATCATTTTCGTTGCCCTTCTCTGCACCTTTTCTAATTCCACTATATCTTTTTTGAGATGCGGCGACCAGAATTGAACACAATATTCGAGGTGCGGTCGCACCATGGTCCGATACAAGGGCATTATAACATCCTCATTTTTGTTTTCCATTCCTTTCCTAATAATACCTAACATTCTATTTGCTTTCTTAGCCGCAGCAGCACACTGAGCAGAAGATTTCAACTTATCATCAACAACGACACCTAGATCCCTTTCTTGGTCCATGACTCCTAACGTGGAACCTTGCATGACGTAGCTATAATTCGGGTTCCTGTTTCCCCACATGCATCACTTTGCACTTGCTCATATTAAACGTCATCTGCCATTTAGATGCCCAGTCTCCCAGTCTCGTAAGATCCTCTTGTAATTTTTCACAAGCCTCCTGCGATTTAACGACTTTGAATAGTTTTGTGTCATCAACCTCACTAGTTACTCCCATCTCTAGGTCATTTATAAATATGTTAAAAAGCAGCGGTCCCAGCACAGACCCCTGGGGAACCCCACTAACTACCCTTCTCCATTGAGAATACTGACCATTTAACCCTACTCTCTGTTTTCTATCTTGTAACCAGTTTTTAATCCACAATAGAAACACTACCTCCTATCCCATGACTCTGCAATTTCCTCTGGAGTCTTTCATGAGGTACTTTGTCAAACGCCTTCTGAAAATCCAGATACACAATATCAACCGCGTCACCTTTATTCACATGTTTGTTCACCCCTTCAAAGAAATGTAATAGATTGGTGAGGCAAGATTTCCCTTCACTAAATCCATGTTGACTTTGTCCCATTAATCCATGCTTTTGAATATGCTCTGTGATTTTGTTCTTTATAATAGTCTCTACCATTTTGCCAGACACCGATATCAGACTCACTGGTCTATAATTTCCCTGATCTCCTCTGAAACCTTTTTAAAAAATCGGCGTTACATTGGCCACCCTCCAATAACATAGTAACATAGTAATATAGTAGATGACGGCAGAAAAAGACCTGCACGATCCATCCAGTCTGCCCAACAAGAGAACTCATATGTGCTACTTTTTTTTTTTTTAATTTATAAAACCTTTTTATTAATACTTCAAAGTAACAAAATCTTGGAGAATGAATCTCCCCTTACCATCTAATACAATAGTAATCCTACTGTATCTGAACATCAAACATTTGGAGATCAATTCCCCCATAACTATCTAATACAACAATAATCCTGCTATGTCAAACATCCTTTTTCCCTTCCCCCTTTTCAGCCCCTCCTCCCCACCCCACCCTCCCTCCATCCTCCCCTTGCATCCGTATGGCCTTTCCCTCTTCTCTCTTTCCCCCAGCATTCATTTCATTAATCACTATTTTCACTTCTCCCATCTTTCCCCTTCTGCAGTTCTAATAGATGTACCCATTCCTCCGCATTCGGGTTATACTTCCCCTTACGTTTATCAGTCAACTTTTCCGTTCCCATCAATATAGTTAGCTTATTAATCCACTCTTGCTGTGTAGGGCCTATCCTATGCTTCCATTTTACTGCAATCATTGTTTTAGCTGCCGCCAAGCATATCCGTTTAACTATATGTGCTACTTTTTGTGTATACCCTACTTTGATTTGTACCTGTGCTCTTCAGGGCACAGACCGTATAAGTCTGCCCAGCACTATCCCCACCTCCCAACCACCAGCCCTGCCTCCCAACCACCGGCTCTGGCACAAAGGAGATAATGGGCACCCCTGTCTTGTGCCTCGATGTATGGGAAAAGCTGCCGATTCCACTCCATTGACCAGGATCTTGGCGCAAGGAGAATGATAGAGCGCATTCACTGCAGACACAAATCGTCCTATAAAGCCATAGTTCTCCATAGTAGCAAACAAAAAGTCCCATCATAACTTGTCAAACGCCTTTTCCGCATCAAAGCTTATGAGTAGTGACAGAGTACCCCGTCGCCTCCACATCTCTAACACCCCTAGTATTTTCCTCAGATTTTTAACTACCGCTCTCCCCTCCACAAACCCCACTTGTGTCTCATGTATCAGTTTTGGTAGAACTCTAGCCATGTGATTAGCCATTATCTTAGCCAACAATTTCGCTTCTACATTCAATAACAAAATAGGACAATACGACTCTGGTTTCGATGGGTCTTTACCAGGCTTTGGTAATACCACAATCTGTGCCAGTGACAGGCCCCTTGGTAACTGTTCTATATCTACCATTCTATCGAGGTATCTAGTGAGAGCTGGCGTGATGTTCTTTCCCAATATTTTATAAAACTCCAGTCTAAGTCCATCTGGGCCTGGAGCTTTAAACAAATTTCCTTTCGCTATCCCTAGAGTTACCTCATCCTCTTGTATCGGTTGGTTCAACATATCTAAATCCTCCTGATTAAGGGAGGGCAACTTAAGATTGTTTAAGTAAAGTGACCCTGGTCCAGTGGCTTTTCATACAGGTGACCATAGAACTTGGAGAAGATCTCACAGATGTCCTCATCCTTGCATACTACCGTTCCCTTTCCATCCTTCAGTTGGAGAACCCTCCCCTTACCCCCTTTAGGACGTGCTAAGTATGCCAAGAGTCGACCCGCTTTATTGCCAAATCTGTACAGGTTATATTGATAATACATTTGAGATTTGGAAGCACGCTGATGTAACAATTCATTTAACGTCACCTGCAGCTCCAATAAGCAGCTTCGGTGAGCCTATGCATGCGACCGTCCATATAACTTATGGACCTTACACACCAAAGAGCTCAATCTTAAAATCTCTCTATTTCGGGCTACTCTGACATAATGTAAGTAACTGTTAATCTCACCACGGAGCACTGCTTTCGCTGCATCTCAATACAAAAAGGGATCCTCCGCATGTTCGTTATTCAACGCCTCATAGTCGCGCCAACGCTCTATAATCCTTTCTCTAAAAACCACATCTCCATACAGCTCTACTGGAAACTTCCAAGAGTTAGAACGGAATTTCTTTTGGCCTAGGTCCCATTCCATACACACCCACGCATGGTCTGATATTGCATAAAGTCCAATGTTCGCTGTTTTAACCTTGCCAAACAGGTCGCTGGTAGTAAGTAGATAGTCTATTTGTGCTTGTGTTGAGTGTGCGCGTGAAAGGTGTGTATAATCCCTCTCTGTGGGATGTAACACCCGCCAGGTGTCTACTAAGTCTAATAAGCGACTCAGTCATTGCAGGCCTTTCTTAGACGCCATCTTATCCCTCTTCTGGCCCTGCGAGCTATCTATCAGTAGATCCCATACTGAAAACTCCACCCACCACTATATGTACCCTGGGATAGCAAAGTAGCTGGCCTATCACTGAGTTGTAAAACTTTTTATAATATTGATTAGGTGCATAAACATTACATATTAGAATCTTTTGGCCCTGATGTTCCATTTCAACTAGAACATATCTCCCACCAGGGTCTATTGATAGGGGTCGAACTATCGCGGCTACTCCCTTGCGGACTAATACAGCCACCCCTCCATTCCTTCCCTGGGCATCCGCAGATATACATTCCTCTACCCACCACATTCTCAGTTTGGCATGTTCTGCTTGATTAAGATGCATTTCTTGTAAAAGTGCTTTGTCTATCTTATGTCTCTGTGTTGCAAGATTTTGGTTCTTTTCATCGGAGTATTAATTCCTCCTATGTTCCAGGTAACTACTTTTACCATAATCAATGTAGAAACTGCTCAGATTTGTTAGCAATATAATTTCAACAGCAACCCGCAGGACGGCATCCCAGCCTTCACCCCCCCCCCCCAAGTAGATCATATACCCCTCCTCCTGCATCCTCTCTCCCGTACCCTACCTCCTTCCTGTTCTCTCACTTGACCCTCGCCCAGAATTCCTAGCAAACCCATTGCAATGATGAACACCCCCCACCCCATTCCTTCCCATCCCTCCCCTCCCTTCCTAACCCTCTCCCCCTGCCCCCCTCCATCCCTTTTCCCATCAATTGTTCCCTGAGAGGGAACTATCATGTTATAACCCCCCCCCCCCCCCCATCTTCTCCCTCCTATAACCAAATTACTAAGTTAACTTGACCATCTACCCATACCTCCCTCTGTTAAAGATGAAGGATGAAAGGCCTGCTGGAGGGAAAAAAAATTTACCTCCTAGCAAGCCCCCCTCCACATCATACTTAACCCTCTTACCACATAGCCCCTCTACCCTGTTCCTAGAGTTCAAGACAATCTGCAACCCCCCCCCCCCCCCTCCAAAACCTACAATACTATCCCTGTTATACTGGGGCAAACAAACTTATAATTGTTACTGCACTAGACATTATGCCCCGTCTACAAACATTCCATGTCCAAATATTTTGCTGCTGGAGCAGCTAAACCTGGATGATTTGGATTCGCCTTATCTCCCCATGCAGAAATTTAGTAAGGAAAGGTCCTGATTCTGTCTCAAGGTGGTGCATCTCTGCTGCAGCCTTCTGCATTCTCGTCCTCCAAGTGCGTCACATACTCCCTCGCCTCCTCCACCCACTCAAACAAGCGGACTGTCCTTTTATGCATAATCTTCAGCAGTGCTAGATACATCAGGGTAAAACATATTTTCATTACAAGGCTGCAGCAGAGACGCACCGCCTTGAGACAGAATCAGGACCTTTCCTTACTAAATTTCTGCATGGGGAGATAAGGCGAATCCAAATCATCCAGGTTTAGCTGCTCCGGCAGCGAAGTGTTTGGACATGGAATGTTTGTAGAAGGGGCATAATGTCTAGTGCAGTAACAATTATAAGTTTGTTTGCCCCAGTATAACAGGGATAGTATTGTAGGTTTTGGAGGGGGGGGGGGGTTTGCAGATTGTCTTGAACTCTAGGAACAGGGTAGAGGGGCTATGTGGTAAGAGGGTTAAGTATGATGTGGAGGGGGGCTTGCTAGGAGGTAAATTTTTTCCCTCCAGCATCTTCCGTTACCACGTTTAATTTTAAGAATAAATTACATATTACTAACAAGAGCTCTGCAGGTTCATTTTTCAGTTCTATCAGTACTCTGGGATGAATACCACCCGGTCCAGGAGATTTGTTACTGTTCAGTTTGTAGAACTGCCCCATTACATCCTCCAGGTTTACAGAGAATTCATTAAGTTTCTCCGACTTGTCAGCTTCGAATACCATTTCCGGCACCGGTATCTCTCCCAAATCTTCCTCTGTGAAGACTGAAGGAATGAATTCATTTAATCTCTCCGCTATGGCTTTGTCTTCCCTGATCGCCCCTTTTATTCCTCGGTCATCTAACAGTCCAATCGATTCTTTTGCCGGCTTCCTGCTTTTAATATACCTAAAAAAAATTTTACTATCCTGCTTATAATCGAACGAGAAAAACGCCCAAGTTCCGACCTAAATCGGGAGATGGACGTTTATCTCACAAAAACGAATAAAGCGGTATAATCGAAAGCCGAACTTGGACGTTTTCAACTGCACTCCGTCGCGGATGCGGACAAAGTTGATGGGGGCGTGTCGGAGGCGTGGTGAAGGCGGAACTGGGGCGTGGTTATCACCCAAACAGAGATGGGCGCCTTTCGCTGATAATGGAAAATAAGTATGCGTTTGTAGGTAGAATTTAGGGCACTTTTCCTGGACCCTGTTTTTTCACGAATAAGGCCCCAAAAAGTGCCCTAAATGACCAGATTACCACCAGAGGGAGTCGGGGATGACCTCCCCTGACTCCCCCAGTGGTCACTAACCCCCTCCCACCACAAAAAATGATGTTTCACAACTTTTTATTTTCACCCTCAAATGTCATACCCTCCTCCCAGGCAGCAGTATGCAGGTCCCTGGAGCAGTTGTTAGGGGGTGCAGTGGACGTCAGGCAGGTGGACCCAGGCCCATCCCCCCCTACCTGTTACAATTGTGCTGCTTAATGCTTAGTCGTCCAACCCCCCCCAAACCCCACTGTACCCACATGTAGGTGCCCCCCTTCACCCCTTAGGGCTATAGTAATGGTGTAGACTTGTGGGCAGTGGGTTTTGAGGGGGATTTGGGGGGCTCAACACACAAGGGAAGGGTACTATGCACCTGGGAGCTCTTTTACCTTTTTTTTTTTTTTTGTAAAAGTGCCCCCTAGGGTGCCCGGTTGGTGTCCTGGCATGTGAGGGGGACCAGTGCACTACGAATCCTGGCCCCTCCCACGAACAAATGCCTTGGATTTATTCATTTTTGAGCTGGGCGCTTTCATTTTCCATTATCGCTGAAAAACAAAAACGCCCAGCTCACACATTGTCGAATAAAACATGGACGTCTATTTTTTTGCGAAAATACGGTTCGGTCCGCCCCTTCACGGACCCGAACTCGGAGATAAACGCCCATGGAGATAGACGTTTTCGTTCAATTATGCCCCTCCACGTGTTTTTGCCTCCAATGAAATCTTTTTTTCGAAGGCCCTCTTACCCTTCCTTACCAGCGCTTTGCATTTGACTTGACATTCCTTATGCTGTTTCTTATTATTTTCAGTCGGTTCCTTCTTCCATTTTCTGAAGGATTTTCTTTTAGCTCTAATAGCTTCCTTCATCTCACTTTTTAACCACGCCGGCTGTCGTATGGTCTTCCGTCCTCCTTTTTTAATACGCGAAATATATTTGGCCTGGGCTTCCAGGATGGTGTTTTTGAACAGTATCCATGCCTGATGTAAAATTTTTGACCCTCGCAGCCACTCCTCTAAGTTTTTTTAGCACTCAAGAAAAAGATCTAAGTGTTGTTGTAGATAATATGCTGAAATCTTCTGCTCAGTGTGCGGTGGTGGCCAAAAAAGCAAATAGGATGCTAGGAATTATTAGGAAAGGGATGATGAATAAGACCGAAAATACTAGAATACCTTTGTATCGCTCCATGGTGCATCCGCACTTTGAGTATTGTGTTCAGTTCGGGTCACCGTATCTCAAAAAAGATATAGCAGAATTAGATAAGGTTCAAAGAAGAGCGACTAAAATGATAAAGGGGATGGAACTCCTCTCGTATGAGAAAAGGCTAAAGAGGTTAGGACTGTTCAGCTTGGAAAAGAGACAGATGAGGGTAGACATGATTGAGGTCTACAAAATCTTAAGTGGTGTAGAAGAGTATAAGTAAATTGATTTTTTACTCGTTCCAAAAGTACAAAGACTAGGGGACACTCGAGGAAGTTACATGGAAATACTTCTAAAACAATAGGAGGAAATATTATTTCATTCAATGAATAGTTAAGCTCTGGAACTCTTTCCCAGAGGATGTGGTAACAGCAATTAACGTCTCTGGGTTTAAAAAAGGTTTGGACAAATTCCTGGAGGAAAAGTCCATAGTCTGCAATTGAGACAAGCATGGGGAAGCAACTGCTTGCCCCAGAATTGGTAGCATGGAATGTTGCTGCAACTGCGTTTCTGTCAGGTACTTGTGACCTGGCTTGGGCACTGTTTGGAAACAGGATACTGGGCTAGATGGACCATTGGTCTGACCCAGATCATAAGTATATATGTTCAACACGAGTCATGTTTCGGCCTAAAAAGGCCTTCCTCATGAGTCTTCTGTTGGATGTATGGGGATTCTTAGCTAGTTTGCACTCCAGAGAGTTCAAGAGCTCACACACTTTTTTTGTTAGAAGCAAGCAGCAAGGTATTAGACATCACATGTATTCATTCAGGCTAGCTAAGAATCCCCATACATTCAATAGAAGACTCCTGAGGAAGGTCTTTTTAGGCAGAAACACAACTCGTGTTGAGTCTCGGATGTTGTAATAAAGCCACATATTTTGGACATCATCTGTTGTTCTTTCTTTTGTCACCCTCACTGTGTTTGAGTTGTTTACGTGACTGCAAGGATTGCTGTTCTTCTGTTTATTTGCTTTGACAATTGTTCTCAACATACAGTACTACATCATTCATTTCTTCAGCTCTGTATCCATGATGTTTGACTACTAGATTTATACTGTAATTATTATCATTTCCTCAGTCCCTCTTTTGTGGTGCTGCCCAAGACAATTAGGACTATTTATTTTGTCCCCTTTTATTGGTCTTTGATTGCATCTCTTGGTACCTAATGATATTTTGAATCTTTGTACATGTACAGAATTATTATTTGCTACTGAAATGCTTCTATTAAAAATCTCATTCTTGTGTTTTTCCCCTTTACCACCATGTCTGATTTTATAGCATGGAGCTTTTTAATGGTTACTCTCTGTAAATGATCACTTCCCAATCAACTGCTCTCCCCTTAGGATTTCAACATGAAAATGGAAGGATTTAGCTTTCGCTGGGAAGAGCTGCGGAAAAAAGAGCTAGAAATGAAGGATTACCTGCTGAAATTTGAGCAATTTATCAAGGTAAAGTAGCCATTTCTATCAACACAGATAATGACATGTAAAAAGTAGCCTTTTAACTAAATTACATGCCCTAATGGACTTTTTGCTGTTCTAATATGTTTTATTTTGTAAACACAACAATTTTGAAATAAAACATGTATACATTTTATTAGGGCCACACTTTTTAAAAAGTCAGTTATGCTTGAGATCACTTGTCAGCTGTTTATGCTGCATTCATATCTTAGACAAACGAACAACAGTGGATCCAATAAAAACCTCTCACAGTTGGCGTCCTTCTAAACAAGGTCTTTATTCAAATCAATAAAACAACCCGACACGTGACGTGTTTCGGCCGAGAAGGCCTGCGTCAGGGGTCTATTAGTCTTTCACGAAAAATACCTTGGGAATCAGATGACTCTCAATGAAAAAATGTTAACAGAGATATCATATGCGATGGGTCGCTGCACCTATCTCTGCCAATCGCTGTATGTCGGTTTGCGTCACATGTCGGGTTGTTTTATTGATTTGAATAAAGACCTTGTTTAGAAGGACGCCAACTGTGAGTGGTTTTTATTGGATCCACTGTTGTTCGTTTGTCTTTGGTTCTCCTGTGGAGAGATCACCTTCTGTGGGTGTTTGCATTCATATCTTATACATATCAGTGCAGTGCTTACATGAGGTTTCAATGAAGAGCAATCTTTCTACTGTCCTATGTTGTACTCATGCCTTAGTTGTCCATACAGTGCTTGCATGACGATCTGATACTGAAAACCCCTTTCTTTTTGAAATGCTCTAAAATGAAGCCTGGACAAAGCTATGCTCAGAATAGCATCATCAATTACTACATACACAAGCACACAGGGATCTCAGCACGTGCAATATGACTTGCTACTTTTTTGTTGATACTGCTTCCCCATATCACTGCAGGGACACATTGCCAGTCTTACATGGTGAAAGATGGAAGCAGACTTCCCAATTCACTCTAGTCACTCATGGATGTTCTAAATGAACTTTAGAATTCAAAACATCTAAGCATTCTGTGAGCCATATATTGCCATTTTAGATATAAAGAGGAGGAAGTTGCATTATAGAATGCTGGTAGAGAGGAATTAGAGGGCACAAAATATAGCACTTGGCTCATGATGTTTCCTAACAGACTGTAATTACTGGAGCTGAGAGGTGACCTCTTCATGTGTGTCATCTGTCTGCCAGGAGAACAACCAAAAGCGGCTAAGGGCTGTGAGGAAGGCAGCCAAGGAACGAGAACTGAAACGAATAAAGGAACGAGAGTTACATCGACTGCAGGCAGAGTGTGTGGAGTTGAAGCAAGAGCGTCAGCGGCTACAGCGCCGGGTGCAGAAGTATGCTCTCTTTGACCGCTATCTACAGCAGGTGGTGGAAACCTCAGACCAGGTGAAGCAGCACCAAAGGAAGGCTGTACTAAAGGCCATGGGTTTTATATTATTACCTCCCTTCCCTACACATATTAAGGGCCATCACCTGGATCTTTTTACCTAAAAGCACTAGATAGTACATAAGTACATAAATATTGCCACACTGGGAAAGACCAAAGGTTCATCAAGCCCATCATCCTGTTTCTAACTGTGGCCAATCCAGGTCACAAATACCTGGCAAGATCCTGAAAAAGTTCAATACATTTTATGTTGCTTATCTCAGTTGATAACTATTTATGGAAACCATAAACAATTAACAATTTGAATTACAGTGGAAGCAGAAAGATATGATATGAAAGTTTAAAAAGGTGGATTATTGCAATATGAGACTAGGGGTAAAATTGACAGACATGAATAATCCAAATCACGAGGTATTTTCCCTGTCCACGATTACCTGATGTTAGGGTCCATCTTGGAAGTCAGCACCCAAGAAAAGGATCTAGGTGTCATTGTAGACAATATGTTGAAATCTTCTGTCCAGTGTGTGGCGGTGGCCAAAAAAGCAAACAGGATGCTAAGAATTAATAGGAAAGGGATGGTAAATAAGACCAAGAATACTAGTTCCCGGGGGCGTGTCGGAGGCGTAGCAAAGGCGGGACTGGGGCGTGCCTAACACATGGGCATACTCGACCATCATAACTTTACCTGGTCCTGTTTTTCTTACGACCAAGGCACAAAAAGGTGCCTGAACTGACCAGATGACCACCGGAGAGAATCGGGGATGACCTCCCCTTACTCCTCCAGTGGTCACTAACCCCCTCCCACCCTCAAAAAATATCTTTAAAAATATTTGAGCCCTCCAAAACTGACCAGAAACCCTCTGTACTCACATATAGGTTCCCCCTTCACCCATAAGGGCTATGGTAGTGGTGTACAGTTGGGGGTAGTGGACTTTGGGTGGGCTTTGGGGGAGTCAGCAGACAAGGTAAGGGAGCAATGGTGAGATGTGTACCTGGGAACATTTTATAAAGTCCACTGCAGTGCCCCCCTAGGGTGCCAATTGCTGTCCTGGCATGTCAGGGGCACCAGTGTACTGAAAATGCTGGCTCCTCCCATGACCAAATGGCTTGACTTTGGACGTTTTTAGACTTGGACGTCTTTGGTTTCGAAAATGGCTGAAAATCAAAGACGTCCAAGTCCAAGGGTGTCCAAGGTATTTTCGAACACAAAGATGGACATCCATCTTTTTTCGAAAATTACCTTTTCCCGCCTCCGAATTTGGACGTTCTACAAAGACATCCAAATTCCAACTTAGACGTTTCTTTCAAAAATGCCCCTCTGAGTCACTTTAATGGTTTTGGAGGTCCATAAAGACTTCAGGATCTTATATAGAATTGAGGTGTTTGGCACTTTTTGAATCAGCTTGAAGTAATAATCTGTTTTAGCTGTGGAAATGGCAAGTTTATACAAGTGTGCTGTATTTCGATAGACAGCTAAAATGGCAGATGAAGGATGATGGCGCCATTTCCTCTCTGCTTGGTGGAGCTGTTGTTTGTGATGGTGTAGATCATGTGTATACCAAGGATTACATATATTACGGTGAGTTGAGCCTGTGTGAGATTACAAAGGCGCTACTGTTTCAAGTGTTGATGATAACTCATTATTCCATATCAGGATTTGATCAATCAAGAGATGGTCCCAGTGGCGTTCCTAGGGGGGCTGACACCCGGGGCGGATCGCCGATGCACCACGCCCCCCAAGATGCAGCGCGACCCCCCCCCCCTGGTGAAAGGACACCCCCTGCGAAAGAACCCCCCACCCGCGTGCACGCCACTAGGGGGGGTGCCGTGCGCCTGTCCATCGTTCGTTCCATGCTCCCTCTGCCCCGAACAGGAATGTTCGGGGCAGAGGGAGCATGGAACAAACGACGGACAGGCACATGCAGCACCCCCCCAGCGGCGTGCACCCAGGAGGACCGCCCCCATCGCCCCCCAGGAACGCCACTGGATGGTCCTTAAAAGAATCAAAGTTTAAGTGAGAGCTGGACAATAGTGAAGTTGACCCAAAGTTTAGGAAGTCTCAATATGTCATAAATTAAGGTATAGGTACAAGGTATAAAGAACTAGAGAGTGGTCTGACCATGGTATAGGTAACATCACAGGAATAGAATTGAGATTAATATCAGATACTAGGAAAGAGGCAGAATCTGGAAGAAGCGCTCTGCTTGCTGCTCTTATTTTATTTCCTTTCTCCTGTCCTGATCAATCCTGATCAGCTCATTCTGGTGGCCAGAACTAATCAGCAGTAAGAGGCACAAAAACATGTTTTCTGTCTCCTGAAAATGGGGACACAGAAAGGAGAAAAGTAAGACACTGTGGCCCTTATTTCAGAAGCTCTATTCCATGTTTGGACATCTGAAAACTGGCATTTATACATCATTGCATGGACATCCAAATCCCATTTTATAAAGCCAGGATATCGACATCCTAAAACTGCAGTATGTCCATATGGCAAGAGGGCTTGAGTCTTGGTGTTCATTGGGCAGGACTAACAAGAAGTTAAAATGTGGATGTCCAACTCCGATTGCAGAAGCAGAAGGGACCTCCATGTCCAAAAAGATGTACGTACATATTTTAGACCTAGTACTTGGTACAGCAAGGTTACAGAAAGATGCTCTGATTGAGCAGTTGTACTCTGGAGGGAGTAAGGGAAGTCACAGTAGGAAATTTCTGTCCCTGAAGGGCTCACAATTTAAATGGGAAAAAATTACAAAGAGCTGCAGTGGGATTTGAACCAGCCTCCTCTGGCTCCTCCACCAGCTGCTCTAACCATTACTCTACCATTCATGTGGATGTCCATGTCATTATGATGTCCCTATGCTGCCACAAAGATGCCCATGTCCCTTGTTTTGCCCCCTTCATAGTTGGATATTTCAGTTTCTAAAATAGACAAATAGCCAACATTTGGACACCATTTCTCGAGTATTTTAGAACAGGCTGAATGTCAGCAGATCCTGCTCTAAAAAACACGAGAAATGGATGCTCATATGTGATGTACATACTTGGATGTCTATATTCTGAGTTGGACATGCTTTCTAAAGCACATGTAACAGTGAGGGTGAGGTAAAGAGTGGAGCGCAGAGACAGAACCAGAGATTGCATATGTGTGTGAGAAAGAGATGATCAAGAACATGAGTGGCAGCCACAAATAGAGCAGGAAATGGTGTATGTGAGATGAGAAGACTGAGTGACAAGGAACCATAGTATGAGTGTATGGCGAGGTGCAGGGAGGAGACAGCAGCAGAGTCTGTAGGGTGGCAGTGACAGGAAAGAGCAAGAGGATGAGAAGAAGTGGAAGTACAGAGAGGAGAAATCAGGAGCTAAAGCTTTTGTAAAAATAAGAGGGAGATGAAGAGAAGATAACTGCACGGTTACAAGTGTCAGGGGAAAGAGAAGGGCTGTGAGAGGAGAGAACTAGAGATGTGTGTGAGGGGAAGATCAGAGTGTGAGTGTGTTATGAGCATTGAAAGGACAGAACAAGAAAGTGTTGTAGGGGCAGTAAGGCGAAAGAGGAAGTGTGTGTTGGGGGGGGGGGGGAGGTTAGCAGTGTCAGGAAATAGCAAAAAAGTGAATAAGTAAGGATGGAGGCATGTATGAGCAGGGAGAAGATCAAGAGTTTAAGGGAGGAGAAAGCAAGAGAATATCCTGTGGGGGGGACAGTACAATGAGAATGAGTGAGGGTGACGGCACAGAGATGAGACAGCAAGAGATTGTGTGTGAGGGGGAGATCAAAAGTGGGAAAACACACAGATTAGAAAGAAAAGGACTGTGTTTATGCCTGGGGGGGGTAGTGAATGCCAGTGACACATGAATAACATTTAGTATTCTGTAAGTTATGCATGATGTGAATTCTGCCCAGACTCTGTCTATGTGTACACCTATCTGTAAGATATGTGCATATTACAGAATAGCACTTATATTTGTGCTTATTAAGTTCTTGATATATCACCTTCTATGGTACAACCAAAGTACAACTTAGGAGGGTTTTTAACATGTACATGTACCTCACCCTCACTCTTACATGTGTGGAGCAGGACTTTAGAAAGAACATCCAACTCAGAAGTCTGTACATCACGTATGGACATCTATTTCTCATGTATTTTAGAACAGACTGTATGTCAGCAGATCCTGCTCTAAAATGCACGAGAAATGGACGTCCATATGTCATGTATCATTTGAAGAAGCAAAATCCTATTGACCTTCAAGTGCACTCAATCTGCAGCCCCCCATTACCTCTCTACCCTCCTCTCCCCATATGTTCCCCCCGTAACCTCCGCTCTCAGGACAAATCACTCCTTTCTGTACCCTTCTCCACCACCGCTAACTCCAGACTCCGCCCTTCTGCCTCGCATCACCTTATGCCTGGAACAGACTTCCTGAGCCCATACGCCATGCGCCCTCCCTGCCCAATTTTCAAGTCCTTACTCAAGGCCCATCTCTTCTCCCTTGCTTTTGGTGCCTAACCACCTTCCCATTCCTGATACCTACACTGACTACATAGTTTTTACCTTTAGATGTAAGCTGTCTTGAGCAGGGACTGTCCTTCCCCATGTTTAAACTTGTATAGCGCTGCGTAACCCTGGCAGCGCTATAGAAATGCTAAGTAGTAGTAGTAGTAGTAGTAAAATCACTGCTACTGAAATGCTCACACTTGCACTGCTTCCTAGATCATTGCCCGGAATTCCTGTTCCAATTTACTCCACCAGAGATGGTTCAATGGCTAACAGACTGCTTTAATGAGTTACTAGAATCAGGCTCTCTCCCGTTAGACACATTCAAAATCATTCTTACACCACTACTGAAGGACCCAGGATTAGATATAACCTCAACAACAAATAATCGCCCAGTGGCAAGCATACCCCTCTTTATGAAAATGCTGGAATCCAACATCAGCAAACAATTTTCCAAATATCTATACATATTTTCCACTTACACCAGTCCCAATTCGGATTCAGAACCACACACAGTACCAAAACCCTGCTTCTAGTCCTAATAACATAAGTCAAACAATATCTATGCAAGGGGAATCAGGTCTTACTATTTCAGTTCGACATCTCGGCAGCATTCGATGCAGTGGATCAAGCAATGTTACTTGAAAGAATGAATCAGATAGGAATAACAGGATCATTCTTCAAATGGTTTAACAAATTCTTCTCAAACCGATGCTACTCTGTAAAACAAAAACAAACACCTCTCCCACTATTGAATCCCATAATGTGATGTTCCACAAGGATCCCTGCTCTCTCGTATTTTGTTTAACTTCTTCATGGGATTAGGAGAGATACTACTATCATATGCTGATATCATGCTCCTATTACTGCTAACATCTTCACAACAAGATCCAATCCAATCCATAACAATTAGGATGAATACTATCCAAACTTGGGCTTTGGAAAGCAAACTGAAACTGAATGCACAAAAGACTAAGATCCTATGGTTCTGGAATCAAGGAATTGAGGTCCCAACCTCAATAACAGTATCCAATGACAGAACCTTCTCAGTTGAATCAGAAGCCAGAATGCTTGGGATCATTATAGACTCATTCCTATCATTCTCATCCCACATCAACCAACTATGGTAGAAAACAATGTTTAAAATAAGACAACAATGTTTAATCAGATCATTCTTTAATCAAAGAACCTTTGCGCTTTTGGTCTAAATGCTGATCCTACCTCACCTGGACTACTGTAATGCCCTATTTTTTGGCATCAAGACCCAATATAAAAAAAAAGCTACAGATCATACAGAACACAGTGGCAAGATTATTTTTCAAACTGAACAGATGCTCGAGTGTCTTGTCATACCTTACCCAATTACACTGGCTACCCATAGTTGAAATAATTAGGTTTAATGTTGCCTGTCTAGTGAGTCTACCAGATTCTACAACGTGCTACTTCTGAACTGTTGACTAATATCTCAGGAACCTTTCTTTGGAACTCATTCCCTCGAGCAATTACATCAGAGATTAATTACCTCAGCTTCTGGAGGAGGCTAAAAACTTTTCTGTTTCCAAAGTCTGCTACACAACAAACAATTTCTTTAAATCCCTAGACAGACTACAGCTCAATCAAACAAAATACCAACCACTGTCACTCCCTCTCATGTTATATAACATTGTATCTAACCTACAAGATTGTATTCACACAATGTCCCACCTATCATATTGTATCATGTTTGCCCCACCAATGATGTATGGTGCACTGAACCATAAATGGGATATTAGCGATATATAAGACCTGAATTGAATTGAATGTACAGACTTGTACATCATATGTGGACATATATACATCACCGTGTGCTAACCAATTAGTGCATGGTTAGTGCGGGAGCCTTTACTGCCTAGAAAATAGGTGTCAGTAAGGGTTGCTGCACTAATTGGGAAATTAGCACATAGCCATTAATTGAGGAAAAGGAAAATGTGGCCATTTTACAGCTGTGCTAAAAGTGGCCTCAGCAAGTCATAGCGCAGGCCACTTTTTAGCGCAGCTCAGTAAAATGGCCCCTTAATCCTCTCTTGCTCTTTTTATATACTATATATCCTATATAATAAAACGCACCTCAAACATTCTGAAGCTGACTGCATGGCTAAGGCATTCCTGCTCTCTGTATCCATCTCCTGAATTGACATCACGTACTTCCGGGTTTGTCACAAGCAGAAGTGACCAACCACACGAGGTTTCTCAGCTTCAGAATGTTGGAGGTGCATTCTATTAAATAGGATTGGTCAGTTCCTTGAAGCACAGCCAGAGCTCAGCGTCCTGTACAGTAACGCTCAGACACCAGAGAGAGAGGGGGGGGGGGTGCCTGACACCAGAGAGAGGGAGGGAGGGGGGGCATCTCTGTCACACACACACTCTCTCTCACACACACTCTCTCTCTCTCGCTCTCTCTCTCACTCACAGTCAATGTCTTTCTCTCTCTCACTCTCACACACTGTCTCTCACACACTCTATGTCTCACACTGTATCACATTCACTCTGTCACATAGTCACTCACACACTCAGTCTCACAGAGAGTCTGTGTCTCACACACACACTCTCTCTCTCTCTCGCACACACTGTATCTGTGTGAAACACACTCTCTCTCACACTGTCTCACATACGCACTTGTACACACTCTCATTCTCACACACTCACTCTCTGACAGACACACTCGCACCCAGAATCACTCTCTCTCTCTCTCACACACACACTCTCACATTCACTCTCTCTCTCACACACAGTCACTCTCACATACACTCTCTCAAACATACACACTCCGAGGAAACCCTTGCTAGCGCCCGTTTCATTTGTGTCAGAAACACGCCTTTTTTACTAGTATTTATATATTATACTTTATATATTATATACAGGTACAATAAGTACCTTATATAATATGTAAACTGCTTTGATTGAAAACCCAGAAAGGCAATATATCAAATCCTTTTCCCTTATTCACTCAGAATCAATTTCTTTTCTTAATGTTTTCTATGTTCCTAAATCTTTTTCTGACGTTGGAAAGTTTGGTGGGGAGCCAGTGGGATCTAGTCCTCATGAGAGAATTGATCGGACCACCTTCCTGGAAGACTCCCAAGATGTGATTTCTTTTCAATATACTGTTGTTGTCCCTTTTTCCTCAAATTAAGGAAGTTTTGTCTTGTGGCCATTGTGTAAAGGTGTTTCCAGATGTTTCATGCTTTATGTAGGAATGAAGCAAGCAATTTTTTGCTTTGAGGATACAAGTGCTGGAATTAGGACCTATACTTTTTACAGGTGTCCCTGTAGGTGCTTGGTGACTTTTCAGGACAAAAAATATGTACTCTTTGATCTACTGCATTACAATTAGATACATTTTTATTGGGTCAGAAGAAGGTGTAAAGGGTTGTAGGCTTTATATTTGCATCTTGAATCTGGTATCTTCCCTGTTCCAGGAGGAACATCATTCTCACTCCTATACCAGAGAATCCAAAAACAAGTTTATCAGAAATAAGCAACTATTGTCTGGTAGCATCTATTCTACTGTGTATTAAGATAATGGAGGGATATGTAACAGAGCAATTAGAACATTATCTAACTCAACATGATATTTTACATGACTCTCAATCTGGATTCTGGAAAAACTATAGCACCGAAACTGTAGTAGGCACATTGGTAGCTCAAGGTAAAGCTTTACTTGAGTAGAAATCAATGTGCAATTACTGTTCAATTTGATCTCTGTAGTGCTTTCGGTCTGGTTGATCATGAGTTATTGTTATGGATATTGAATGAATTTGGTATTCAAGGGAAGAATTCTAAGATGGTTTCATGACCTCCTCTCTAATCGCTATATGCAGTGAAAAAGGAGGGAAATTCATCTGAAAGGGGAAAACCTTTCTGTGGAGTCCCTCAGGGATCTCCTGTATCCATTTCATTGTTTAATGTCTTATGGTTCCTTTTCATTTATTTATTTATTTTAATTTATGCATTCTTATATTCCACTATTGTCCAAAAACAAGTTTCGGTTCAAAGTGGCTTACAATTTACATTTTGGTGGAGTTATAATCATGCTTTGCAGTGTGGGACGTCATCTTTAGTTCATGTGGTTATTCAGGGTTATGAGGAGATAGATTAGACAAGAAGGCATCTGTGGCTTTTGTCATTTTTTGTTATGTTTTTGGATTTGTTTATTCATTTGTTTTGCACATGAGGTGGTCTCTATAGGTTGTTGTAGAATTCTTTGAAGAGATAGGTCTTCATTTCTTTCCTGAAATGGAGGAGGTTTGGAGATGCTTCTTATGGCTTTGGTATTGAGTTCCACCCTTTGGAACCCAGGTAGCTAAATCCTGCTGTGTAGATGGTTTTACATAAGTACATAGCATTGCCATACTGGGACAGACCAAAGGCCCATCAAGCCCAGCATCCTGTTTCCAACAGTAGTCAATCCAGGTCACAAATACCTGGCAAGATCCCAAAAAAGTACAAAACATATATGCTGCTTATCCCAGAAATAAGCAGTGGATTTTCCCCAAGTCTTTTTTAATAATGGTCTATAGACTTTTCCTTTAGGAAGCTGTCTAAACCTTTTTTAAACTCCGCTAAGCTAACCGCCTTTACCACATTCTCTGGCCACGAATTCCAGAGTTTAATTACACGTTTCAATGTATCACAATGAATATGCATGACAAAAATTTTCATGACCTGCTCCCTTGTATCCAAATCTGTCTCGTGCATATTCATTGTGGGTATCTGAAAACCTGATTAGCAGGATGTAGCCCAAGGACTGGGATGAAAACTCCTAATCTAAACTGATTATGGAATGGATAATGTCCCCCTACGGAAAGCAACAGCCGTATAATACTGGCCAAGAAGCTTAAGATAGTTGCATTTTATATAGGCTTCTCTGGAGTAGAGTAGCTGACTATTGTAGAAGGCTGAGAACCAGGGGAGCCCAGTTTTAATCCCTCTGTGCTTCCTTGTGATCTTGGATAAGTTACTCACCCCTCCGTTGCCTCAGATACAAACTTAAGAGCCTTGTTTACTAAGCCAAGCTAGAGGCGCATTAGCGTTTTTAGCACAAGCTAACACACCCATAATATTCCTATGGGCATCTACACGGTACACATGCTAAAAGCACTAGTGCACCTTAGTAAACAGGGCACTTACATTGTGAGCCCACCATGGACTGGGAAAATACCTCCTATGCTTGAATATAACTCACCTTGGAAAGGCATGAGCTTAAATGCTTTTACAGAGCACAGCTTCAGGGCTGAGACAGAAAGGATTTCATTCTTATGTTTGGTGGGTCTCCAGGAGTGAGGTGAAGGGGAATGGTATTAAAGAGGCAGAGTTTAACAGGATTTATGCATTGATCACAAGATGTCCCTCCATATATGTTGTCGTACTTGCTACTTCTGGATATGTAGCTTGAGGATGTCTTTTTGTATGTTTAAGCTGCAGTATGAAAAAAAAAAAAAGTGGAAGAAACCCCCTTAACAACAAATCGCAAACAACATCAAAAAGAAGAAGGGGGTAAGCCAATGTTGTTCCAAAACTAATGGTTTATAGACTAAAAGTGACTTGATGCAGAACTGCGTTTTGGTGCCACATGCGACTGCCTCAGGAGTTAGTTGTGCAATCTCTATAAAACAACACAAATAAAAATACAATAAACAACACTTAAAACTTCAAAAATAAAATAAAACAATTATATAACACTAATAAAATACCTACAAATATTAAAAAATGTAAATTCAAATAGAAGATAGACATATATGACAATTAAAAACAAAGACTATAACTTAAAAAGAATGTAGAAAAATACAGATATCAATAAATACATGTATAAATATGATCACTCGCATGTAAAATATGAAATGACACAAATGTACAATTAGTTAACTGTACATTAGTCATATTTCATGTGAGATTGATCTTACTTATATATGTATTTATCAATATCTACATTTTTTTCTAAATTATTTTTAAGTTATATACTCATGTTTACTAAGCCACGCTAGTGGCTGTCTCAGTGCTAAAGCTGACAGAGCCCATTCAAAGTGAATGGGATCTGCCGGCATTAAAGCAAGGACAGCTGCTAGCACAGCTTAGTAAACAGACCTTATAGTCTTTAATTTGTTTTTAGTTGTCATATATTATTGTTATTACATTTATTATTTATATATATATTTTTTTTCTTCCGCCTCAGTACCTGTATACAATATGTAAGCCACATTGAGCCTGCCATGAGTGGGAAAGTGCGGGGTACAAATGTAACAAAAATAATAATAATAATGAGATATGTCTATTTTGTATTTGACTTACCATTTTTAAATATTTGTAGCTATTTTATTAATGTATTATTATTATTTTATATTTGAGGTTTTAAGTGTTGTTTATTGTATTTTTATTTGGGTTGTTTTATATTGTACCACTGAATCCTGAGGGAGACATATGTGGTACTGAAATGCAGTTCTGTGTCATGTCACTTTTAGTCAATAAACCACAAGTTTTGGAACAACATTGGTCTACCCCCTTCTTCTTTTGTTGTTGTAATTTGCAATATAGACATGTATACACTGGATGTTTGCTACAGATTCTAATAGTGTTATACCAAAAAATTGCATAAAAAATAAAATTAACAAATGTTTCTGCATTATTGTCAGATTTTAAACAAACTGGTCTTGAAGCGAATGCTACATACCTGTAGAAGGTATTCTCCGAGGACAGCAGGCTGATTGTTCTCACTGATGGGTGATGTCCACGGTAGCCCCCTCCAACCGAAACTTCACTAGCAAAGGCCTTGCTAGTCCTTGCGTGCCGATGTGCACCGCGCATGCGCGGCCGTCTTCCCGCCCGAAACGGCTCGTGTTCGTCAGTCCCGTATGTAGCAAGACAAAGAGAAGGGAAGACACAACTCCAAAGGGGAGGCGGGCGGGTTTTGTGAGAACAATCAGCCTGCTGTCCTCGGAGAAAGCGAATGCTACATACCTATAGAAGGTATTCTCCGAGGACAGCAGGCTGATTGTTCTCACTGATGGGGTATCCCTAGCCCCCAGGCTCACTCAAAACAACAACATGGTCAAATTGGGCCTCACAACGGCGAGGACATAACTGAGATTGACCTAACAACTTATCCAACTAACTGAGAGTGTAGCCTGGAACAGAATAAACATGGGCCTAGGGGGGTGGAGTTGGATTCTAAACCCCGAACAGATTCTGAAGCACTGACTGCCCGAACCGACTGTCGCGTCGGGTATCCTGCTGCAGGCAGTAATGAGATGTGAATGTGTGGACAGATGACCATGTCGCAGCTTTGCAAATCTCTTCAATCGTGGCTGACTTCAAGTGGGCCACTGACGCTGCCATGGCTCTAACATTGTGAGCCGTGACATGACCCTCAAGAGCCAGCCCAGCCTGGGCGTAAGTGAAGGAAATGCAATCTGCTAGCCAATTAGAAATGGTGCGTTTCCCGACAGCCACTCCCCTCCTGTTGGGATCAAAAGAAACAAACATTTGGGCGGACTGTCTGTTGGGCTGTGTCCGCTCCAGATAGAAGGCCAATGCTCTTTTGCAGTCCAATGTGTGCAGCTGACGTTCAGCAGGACAGGAATGAGGACGGGGAAAGAATGTTGGCAAGACAATTGACTGGTTCAGATGGAACTCCGACACCACCTTTGGCAAGAACTTAGGGTGAGTGCGGAGGACTACTCTATTATGATGAAATTTGGTGTAAGGGGCCTGGGCTACCAGGGCCTGAAGCTCACTGACTCTACGAGCTGAAGTAACTGCCACCAAGAAAATGACCTTCCAGGTCAAGTACTTCAGATGGCAAGAATTCAGTGGCTCAAAAGGAGGTTTCATCAGCTGGGTGAGAACGACATTGAGATCCCATGACACTGTAGGAGGTTTGACGGGGGGCTTTGACAAAAGCAAACCTCTCATGAAGTGAACAACTAAAGGCTGTCCTGAGATCGGCTTACCTTACACACGGTAATGGTATGCACTGATTGCGCTAAGGTGAACCCTTACAGAGTTGGTCTTGAGACCAGACTCAGACAAGTGCAGAAGGTATTCAAGCAGGATCTGTGTAGGACAGGAGCGAGGATCTAAGGCCTTGCTGTCACACCAGATGGCAAACCTCCTCCATAAAAAGAAGTAACTCCTCTTAGTGGAATCTTTTCTGGAAGCAAGCAAGACACGGGAGACACCCTCCGACAGACTCAAAGAGGTAAAGTCTACGCTCTCAACATCCAGGCCGTGAGAGCCAGAGACTGGAGGTTGGGATGCAGAAGCGCCCCTTCATCCTGTGTGATGAGGGTCAGAAAACACTCCAATCTCCACGGTTCTTTGGAGGACAACTCCAGAAGGAGAGGGAACCAGATCTGACGCGGCCAAAAAGGAGCAATCAGAATCATGGTGCCTCGGTCTTGCTTGAGTTTCAATAAAGTCTTCCCCACCAGAGGTATGGGAGGATAAGCATACAGCAGGCCGTTCCCCCAATCCAGGAGGAAGGCATCCGATGCGAGTCTGCCGTGGGCCTGAAGTCTGGAACAGAACTGAGGGACCTTGTGGTTGGCTCGAGATGCAAAGAGATCTACCAAGGGGGTGCCCCACACCTGGAAGATCCGGCGCACTACTCTGGAGTTGAGCGACCACTCGTGAGGTTGCATGATCCTGCTCAACCTGTCGGCCAGACTGTTGTTTACGCCTGCCAGATATGTGGCTTGGAGCAACGTGCCGTAACGGCGAGCCCACAGCCACATGCTGACGGCTTCCTGACAAATTGAGGGTGTATCCTTGCCGGACTATTTGAAGAACCCAACGGTCGGAGGTTAGAAGAGGCCACCTTTGGTGAAAAACTTTCAACCTCCCCCCGACCGGTAGATCGCCCGGCACGGATACCTTGATGTCGGCTATGCTCTGCTGGAGCCAGTCAAAAGCTCGCCCCCTGCTTTTGCTGGGGAGCCGTGGGGCCTTGCTGAGGTGCACGCTGCTGACGAGAGCGCGTTGGGGCTTAGCCTGGGCCGCATGCTGGCGAGAGGGAGGATTGTACCTACGCTTACCAGAAGAGTAGGGAACAGCCCTCCTTCCCCCATAAAAACGTCTACCTGAGGAGGTAGATGCTGAAGGCTGCCGGCGGGAGAATTTGTCGAAAGCGTTATCCTGCTGGTGGAGCTGTTCTACCACCTGTTCGACTTTTTCCCGCCAACTGTCGCACATTGTTCCGCATGTGGATGCTCGTGTAGAGCTGGTAGGACTGAATCTTGGCCACGAGCATAGAGGAATGATAGGCCTTCCTCCCAAAGGAGTCTAAGGTTCTGGAGTCTTTGCCCGGGGGCGCCGAAGCATGCTCTCTAGAACTCTTAGCCTTCTTCAGGGCCAGATCCACCACACCAGAGTTGTGAGGCAACTGAGTGCGCATCAGCTCTGGGTCCCCATGGATCCGATACTGGGATTTGATCTTCTTGGGAATGTGGGGATTAGATAGTGGCTTGGTCCAGTTCGCCAGCAATGTCTTTTTAGGACATGATGCATGGGTACTGTGGACGTTTCCTTAGGTGGAGAAGGATAGTCCAAGAGCTCAAACATTTCAGCCCTGGGCTCATCCTCCACAACCACCGGGAAGGGGATGGCCGTAGACATCTCCCGGACAAAGGCCGCGAAAGACAGACTCTCGGGAGGAGGAAAGCTGCCTTTCAGGGGAGGGAGTGGGGATCAGAAGGAAGGCCATCAGACTCCTCGTCAGAGAAATATCTGATGTCCTCCTCCTCCTCCCACGAAGCCTCACCATCGGTATCAGACACAAGTTCACGAACCTGCGTCTGAAGCCGTGCCCGACTCGACTCCGTGGAAACACGGCCACGGTGGGAGCGTCGAGAGGTGGACTCCCTCGCCAGCATCGGCGAAGCTCCCTCCGCTGACGTTGTCGGGGAGTCTGCCTGGGAGGCGGCCGTAGCCGGTACTGCAAGCGGTACCGATACTGGAGACCTCACCTCAGGCATGGGGCCAGCCGGCGCCTCACTCGACGGTACCGGTGGCGCAAGGCCTTTGCTAGTGAAGTTTCCGGTTGGAGGGGGCTGCCGTGGACGTCACCCATCAGTGAGAACAAGCAGCCTGCTTGTCCTCGGAGAATAGGTTAAAGCCCTTATCATAGCTGGAAAACCCAGCAATGCCATATATCGGACTTTGGCCAACATTTTGCTATAAGCTACTTCCGGGATTCTGTTGATTTATGTACAATCTGGCTCTGCAGTCCCAGTCTCACCTGCCTGCCCTTGGCTCCGTCCGCCACCGGGCCCCCTGCATTAAAATCGGCAGTGTCTCAGCTCCATTTGGAAAGGCAGATCGCCTCCCTTTGGGCCCTCCCTGTGTCCTGCCCTCACGGAACTGGAGGGTTACGTCAGACGAAGGCGGGACACAGTGAGGGAAGGTCCGAAGGGAGGTGATCTGCCTTTCCAAATGGAGCTGAGGCGCTGCCGATTTTAATGCAGGGGGACTGGTGGCGGACAGAGCCAATGGCAGGCTGGTGAGACCGGGGATTGCAGTGGGGGGGGGCGAGGGCGAGGGCGAGGGCATAGGCGGGGGGGGGGGGGGGGGGGGGGGGGAATCGGCAGGGGAGGGCGCCCTTGCCCTGGGCCCGGCTTAGTCTCTCAGCGGCCCTGAGAAAGTCATGGTAGTCATAGGTTTGTAAGATAGTGACTACTTCATTAATCATGGGGATATTCCTGTCCTATCAGAATGCACATTCAGTAGGCCCATTTGAAAAGAAACTCCCTAAATCTTTCTGAGCCTTCAAATTACCATTCTATTTGAAGCTTAGGACAAATAGAGGACCCTAGAGGCACTTTATCGTTTTTAGCGCGCACTAACCATGTAAATGGCCATAATATTCCTATGGGCGTCTATACGGTTAGTGTATTCTAATTTTAGTACTAGCTAAAAACGCTAGCGCACCTTAGTAAACAGGGCCCAAAGTGGCTATTGACATTCTACACCCTCTTAAACATTTTTCACGTTAGTGCATCAGATTTGCATGCATTTAAATTAAGAGGGATTTTTTTCACTCACATCTTTCAAAGGAAGAATGTTTTATTGGGAGTGGGGAAGAAAAATCATAGCTCCCCCCCCCCCCCCTCAAAAACAAAACAAACTGAAAAGCAATATTTTGATGTCTTCATCCTTGTGAGTCAAGATTGGTAGAAGCACCTTATTAACAATTACAACTTTGAATCTATTGGGATTGGTCTTCTCTACCAACTTTGCTCACCTAGATTTCTTTCTGTTATATAAACTGCTTTCCTAGTATTGGAACATCAAGGCAAGTTACATTTAGGTCATGGTCACAGTTAGGAGGAGGGGAGAGAGAAGAGGAGGCAATGTCCTCCCATATGCTGCAGTTGCCGCTTCTTCAACCTGGGTGAAAAGATCATCTCTGTGATGGATCGTGGGCTAGGAAAGTGTTGATCATGCGAACATAGGGTGCATGTATTCAAACGCTATCAGGCACAGGTTCTTGGCAATTTGGGCTATAGCAGGTTGAAAAGCAGCATGGCTGGAGGTGGTATGCTGTGGCAGATGCAAGAGGTGAACAGCTACTGCATCACCAAAAGAGATATGCTGGGAGCCATGGAAACTGAGGTGAGGGTGAGGAAAAGGAAAGGGAGTGCACAGGGAGGGTAGGGGATGCACAAGGAACAGAGTGTATAGGGGAAGGGTGAGGAGAGATAGAAAAACTACCAAGAAGGAAGAGAGAGGCAAGCATCATGCCAGGATGAAAGAGAAAAAGTAGACAGAGTGAAAGTGTGTGCCCAGGAGGAAGGGAACAAGAGAGAGATAAGAGGGGAGGGTGTGAGAAGAGGGAAGATGAAAAAGGGAGTCAAACTGATGGGAAAAGAAATGGTAAAAAGTGAGAGGGAGCATGAGGAGGGCTGGAAAGAGGAGAGGGAGAAAGCCATGTTCAGGATTCCCAGGTTTATTTATATTTTTGATTTTCAACACTCCTGCCACTCCCCCAGTCACAGTTTGGACACTGGGAACTTTATGCTGTTCCTGGTGTGTAGTAGGCTGGATGTTTACTTTACTTCCCATTTTTGAATCAGTGTTATTGTTTTAATTTTTTTCATTGTTATTCATACTTGTGAGGTGTTCATTCTATTTCTTTGGGCCTACCTTGAAGCCCAAAAAACAACAAACCTTTTTCTTACTAAATAACCTGGCATTTTGTGACAAAACTGGGTTTTAAGCGTTTAAACTGTATTGATTATTTCTTGAAGTGTGTTTCGCCAGTTTGGCCAGCAGGTGGTGCATATTTATGTTTAAAGCTGTTACAGAGAAAGCCTGTTACTTCTTTAGTTAACACAGATAAGAGGTAACTTGCAATGATGTGGCCAGCTACTTTTAAAAGTTGTTGTCCTGGGCTCTGATTGGCCCAGGAGCTCAATTAATTTAGGATGTAATGGCTTTTTTCGTCCAGTCTTAGCCAGGGAGAAGAGAGAAAGATCTCTTTGCTGAGGCCCTGTGAATAGTTATATTTGATAACCTGTGAGCAGCTATATGTCCTGAGCTCCACGGGTACTATTTAGATAGTAAACAAATGTTTAGTGCTATAATTGATCCATGTTTCAGTTACCTGTTTATTGTTTTGCTGATTGCACCTTTTCTGTTCATTGTTCTAATTTTTTCATGACATTAAACATTTTAGTTATTGCCTCTGCTTGTCTGGACTAAGAGTCCTGGTGGTTTGTGTGTTAGATCTGTGAGTGCTTTCTAGGAACTTGGGACCACTGGGAATGGGGCCCTCAGTAACCTAGAAATCACTGGGGATAATTTGAGAGCGGGAACCTTGCACAGAGGCAGTTGGGACCCAGTCGGTGGGAGGAGGTTCATCGCATAGAGCACAAGTGGCAGGTGGACTTGAGCTGCGCTGGGACTAGACCCTCTAAGTGGTCACGGGGTAGCCCCAGGCAGGTGGCTACGCGTTTCATAACATTTCTTTCTTCATTTGATTTGTTTAACCTCACTGCGCTCTCACAGTAACTATATTTTTCTTCTTTCTTTTTCACACATACACTTAGGAGAGTCAGCTCCACTGTTTTCAGCTTATGTTAGATGTGTCAGATTCATTTTGTCTTACAACTCTATGAATTTCATCATAAAGTCATGAAGCAGAAATATTTCTATCTTACTACCAACATTAGACTTGACCAGGGCCTGTCTGTCTCAAGAGTCTTCCACTCTGCTCCACTGTGTCACTAAGGAGCTCATTTTCAAGGCACTTAGACTTACATTTCATAGGTTTCTATATAACTTTGTAAGGCTAAGGGCTTTGAAAATACGAACATATATACTTGAGCTGCTCAGATGTTCACAAGGCTACTTCCTATTGCCTCAGTATTTTGGTATTTCAAATTCTATGCTCTGCAGCCTGTTAAGAGGCTCAGGTACTATTCTCAACTGATCTACAATGACCCTCTCCTCACATTTTAGTTCCAGGAGGTACATGAGGTGATTGGTCGCTACCATACTCTACAAGCAACCCATGAGGATTTGCAGCAGTCAGCACAAGAGGCACAAGAGAAAACTGAGCAGGCACGAGGCCAACTTGCACGCTATGTGGAAGAGAAGAATGATGCCATCCTGGAATTTAACAATGAGCTGGCACTGCTACAAACACGACTGGACCATGCCCAAAGCGAGGTCATTGTTTGGGTAAGAAGAATGGTGGGAGGTTTTCATGCTTTCTCAGGCCAAGTCCGTGCATCATTTCATCATGGATGGGCAGTGAAAAAATGTTTTTTCCTGTTCCAGAACAAATATCATCAAAAATGCTCACTCATTGCAAAGAATTGCACACTATATGTAAAGAGGCGAGCAGTTCTTAAAGTGTGCACACTATGTGAAAAAGGACACAATCTTCTTCCACACAGTATGCACTCTTTAAGAAAAGTGTACACTATTATTAGTAAACATTTAATCACAAACAGCCCATTCCTACTATCATAGTTCTCTATGTCTTTTGTTTCTATCTCCCTTCAACCAGGAATCCCGTTGGGCTCATATCCAGAATACTGCTGCCAAGAAGACACTGTTACTGGGCACCATAAAGATGGCAACACTTAACCTCTTCCAGACAATTGCTAAGCAAATGAAGGAGAGCACCCAGGTGGAGGTGGATGATACCCCAAGACAGCTAGATCTGGTATACTCAAACTCCTTTCCCCAGTCATATGTTTCACTAAGTTATAGACTCCTCTCAGTTGAAGCCTTCTCTAAATCAATACATGACACTGTTTGCAATCTATGACAAAAAGAAGCAAGTCTCTCTGAATCCTCTCCCCTCCAGTTCCAAACTTTCTGTCACAAGGTCTCCCTTCCTTGGTCACCGATTTCTCCAATATCACAGGACTCCCCTTCCCATCAGACTCTACTAAGTTACAAGACCTCCTGAGCAGAAAATCAAAGATAGTGTGGTTTCTGTTCCTTCACATATAGTAACATAGTAGATGACGGCAGAAAAAGACCTGCACGGTCCACCCAGCCTGCCCAACAAGATAAACTCACATGTGCCATTTTTTGTGTATACCTTACCTTGATTTGTACCTGTCTTTTTCAGGGCACAGACCGTACAAGTCTGCCCAGCACTATCCCCACTCCCAACCCACCAAGCCCCGCCTCCAACCACTGGCTCTGGCACAGACGTATAAGTCTGCCCAGCACTATCCCCACCTCCCAACCACCAGCCCTGGTGGTTGGGAGATTCAGGACAATAGGAGTTATCAGACGAATCCTTGAACTGATAAGGAGTCAATGATGTTGCCCTTGTTAGATCTGATGGCAATCAAGATCAAATGCAAAGTGCTTCAATATTCAGTCGACGAAGGGAGTTCTAAAGGCCTGAAAGTATTAATTCAGCCTCGGTCACAGAAGTACCTTCTGTATGTCTTCCACATAGATGCTCACCTGACTCTTTGCCTTCTCCAGATCGAGCAGTACATTCATGACTTAACAGACATCTGGACAGAGGTGAACAAGAAGACAGCTTCTCTCCATACGACAGGAAGCCCAACACACTTGTCCATTCTAACACAGGCAGGAGGAAACATATAACTTTCCGGCTGGGTACAAGCGGGAAGAGTGTAACTTTCCACACCCTTGTGTCCCACAGCAATGAAGGAAGCAGAGGGGACTCCTGTGAGCACATGCACCCTTATTAAGTCTACCAGAGAAAAAACGAATTGAAATCTACAAAATATATTTTTGTGTGTTACTGTATTTCTGTGCTTTGAATTCATTATTTACATTTTCTCATTATCATTCCAGAGGAGAAATATTAGGAAATGTCTCTCCACTCCCACTGGTGCCAGGAGACAAGGAGGGGGGCACAGCATGGAGAAATTGGTCGCTGTACTCTGGTTCTTTTGCTCCATGAAACACCATCCTCACTTCACTGTCTGTATCAGGCTGCAGCTCACTTTGCCCAGTATTAGTTGTAAGTGTATGCAAGTTGTTACAAGCACCCTCCCCATTTGGAATTCTAAATTAAATGTGCACAGATAAAGAGGATCAATAGAAAAAGGATCAAAGACCAAGTCCTTCCCCCCCCCCCCCCCCCCCCTCCCTTCCCATCTTCTGGCTGGCTAAGCATGCCACTCACATGAGTCAGCTAGGAGGGAATTTGGCTCTCCCTCTCCTCCCCCAACAATCTTTAAATTCTAACTTCCTCCCACAGCATAATCTCTAATCTCCTTCCCTCTCCTCAGGCCTCTATTCTCACATCCCTCCTGTCTGGCAGGAGGAGAGTGTCACTTGACACACTATCAGATTCCTTTGCTGTACTTTTGCACAGCTCAACGTTGTACTACTATTAAATCAGACAGTACCTGTTAGATATCACACTATTTTCCCCAGGCCTACCAGCTCATTGGCTAATACTCTCCTGTCTGTTTTTGCTCTCTGTGGCTTGCCCATTGCCTGTAGCTTTCAGTTGCTCGCTTATTTACTCATGGCTGTCTGCAGCTTGCTCAGCATCTGTCTCCTTTGTGTCCTCACTCATTTGCCTCGCTGCTTACATTTCATTTGTCTGTGTTTCACTTCCTAGTTGTGAGATTCAATCGCTGGTGGTAATCCACTCACTGTATATTATTCACATGCATCTACAGTGGCTGTTTGTTCTAGCTCTATTCATAGCTAACTGGCTACAATTTACTTGTTCAGGCTCTCTACATCTTACTCACCAACTGTTGGGACTGATGCAGAAAGCTATGCGCCAACAGCTGGAGCATGCAGCTTTTAAGGCAAGCTTCCCACAGAAGTTACAGTCTTGATGCAGTAAGCAATCAGCGTGCAAATTACTGCCATGTTAAGTGTGTACTGTCAGAAAAAAAACATGCACAGGACCGCAGTAAGCTGCCACTCATTGCTAAAACGTTTATTTTCCTGTCAGTACCTGAATAGTGACTGGCAAGTGAGCCATAAAAAAAAAAGCTGCTAGCTCCATTTGCCCCCCCCCCCCCCCCCCCCCCCCCCCCCCATCACAAATTAGCCCTGGCAGTCTATCAGCCTGACCAAACAAGCCTTGGTAGTCTACTGGCCATTACCCTCCCCAACAAGCCCTAGTAGTCTACTGCCTCACCTTCCGCCTAATCCTTCTCCCCCGATACAGAAAAATAAACCCCTGGACTCTCTCCACTCACTTTAAAAAGCTGAAAGGCACACACTTTCTCCTGACTCTAGTGCTGCCATCATTCAAAATGTCAACTCTTGACCCTAGCAGTGCATTGTAACGAATCACAATGGATCAGTCTACCAAATAAGGCAACCTTTATTTGGTAGACTGACCTCTAACAGGGTGACTCAATGCACTTCTAGGGGTAGTTTATCAAATAAGGCAATACTTGTTGCCTTATTTGGTAAACTAACCTCTAATGATGCACTGGACTGCACCGCTGGGGGTTAGACGCCACCATTTTTAATGAAGGCAGCACCAAAGGCAGGAGCAAATGGGCATCATTCCTGCCTTTCAACTTTTTAAGGTGGGTGAAAAGGGTCAGGGGAGGGACACTAGTCTAATCAATCAGGATGTGTTAGGGGGGGGTTCATTTTGGGTGGGGGGGGGGGAAGATTGCAGGAAATGCAGATTCTGTCATCAGATTGGTTCACTAGTCATCTGAGATGAATTACTGAACTTCACCTCAGATGACCCACAAGGCAAGCCGTACACTACCTCAGCCTTAGCATTACAACCTGGCTGTTGCAATCAGCCTGTCAGTCTTTTCAAAAATTCTCTATATCACAGCATTTTACTTAATAAACTACATTTCCATGTATTTTAATACTGTGGTGCTAATCTTAAATTAGGGTCCATGCTGCATTATCTTTAGCATAAAACACTTCTCTGCATCGCACAGCCATATAAATGCACGTAGTCTTCTCAATAACCTCACGCTTCTGCCCATGCTAGCTTTCTTCATCAGCTCCTGTGTCTGCATCTCACTTGTCTCTGCCTACCATTCACTTGCTCTCCTATCATTCAGTGGGCTCCCTGTGACTCTCTGGCTACGTCTATACCTCATTTGCTGGGTGTAGCTAGCTTGCTGCTTATGGCTTCTTCACTATTTGGCCTCACTTAATGGTTAAGACTATGAGGCATATTTTCAAAGCACTTAGCCTCCCAAAGTTCCATAGAAACCTATGGAACTTAGCCTCCCAAAGTGCTTTGAAAATATGCCTCTATATATCATACACTGGTTTTGGCTGCCTATATTTCTTGTGCTGTTACTCTTAGACTGACTGGTCAGTCTGCCTTCTCATGCAGGCAAAAGGCATACCTTGGTTTTCCCCAAAAGTGCACAAGGGTAAAATTATAAGTATGGCATGAACATTTTGCATACATTCTGTAACCTCCATGAACCAATCCAGCTGTTCCTTTAGTTATAATCTGTTTTCACATTGCTAAAGTGAGAAGCTTTAAGCCATACATTAGGTAAAAATTATAATAGCCCCTAAACCCTTGGTACAAATGAAATGTAGAGGACTTTGCAAAACACCACAAAATGGGAAAAATCGCTAGAGCTAAAGAATAAAAACAACACACAGAAATGGAAGCTTTTGAAAACCTATCCAGATTTTATGTATTCTGGTGAACAGACACAGGCATGAGAAGAATTAGACACTTCTCTCATCTGCTTTGCCCGTGAAATCAGTTCCTGCCTTGTAGGGTCACTTCCTCCCAATGATTTATACTGAAAGCAGGAAAGAAAAAAACGCATTTTCAAAACAACAAACAAAAGTTATCAAAGTTTATAGGCGACTGCTGGGAGTTGATAAATTATCATCATCCTCATGGTCCCTTTCTTAACCCTTTATATTTACAAAGGAACAAAAATATCCATTTCCAAAGAGATAAAGTGCCTGCTGCTGAAAGGCTCCAGGGATAAACTAAATTTGGTTCTAGGCTCACAAGAGAAGAGAGTGGCGGTCACTTCACTGACATCAAATGCAGGCTCCAAAGATCATGCTATTTAGACAAAGGTGAAGCTTAAAGTTTGTGAGAGCACTGATGAAAATGCAGTCTCTGGGGCACAGTCAGTCATGTAGACTGGGATCAACTGATATAGATGCGGTGGAAATCGTGGGCTCCAAAGGCAGCATTACATTTGGGGCATTTCCGCTGACGGGTATCATAGCGTGTCTTGACACACTCGAAGCAGAAAACATGGAAACATTTGGTGAGGACAGCATCTTTCTTGCGGGTGTTACAACATGGACATGTCAGCTTGGCCTGGACAGGGAGATAAAATAGAGGGTGAGAAGATTTTATTCATAAGGGTGCCATATTTTTAAATAGATCTTTTCTTGAGTCCTAATTTAATTCCTGGGAAGCTATAAGGATAGGGGAGAAAGCCCCACAGGTTTCCTGCTCCCCTATTCACTTACTTTGTATTCTTTGATCTCCTCCTGCAAGATCTCATCTGCATCTGCATAAACTTCTACCTTCTTCTGCTTCTCCAACTTACGCCGCAGACGAGAAATGTCCTCCTAGAAGGTAAAGGGGAAGGAGAAGGTTAATGCCCAAACCATGACAATGACAGCGAAGCAAAACATATAGAAAGGGGAAAAGAGGGAGGAATAGAGAAGAGAAGAGACTAAGAGCAAGACACACGAGAGAGGCAAACACACTAATGCAGTGTGTGTTAACAGAGAATAAAGCAAGTTTGTGTTTCCCTGATACCTGGGCTCGTTTGAGGGTGAAGGACTCCTTCTCCTTAGCTGTGCGGTTCTCAGACATGAAAGTTTGAATCTGTTTCACTTTGCACTGGACATTCTCTAGCTGAACTTTCAGGTCCTCAGCTAGTTGGGCAGCTTCCACTGCCTGCAAGAGACAAAAATGGTAAATAAGGGGGCATTATGCTTGTATCCACTAAGCTTCAGTTGTGTAGTGGGGTTACCAGCACTCCACTGACGAGACCCTCCTATATAGAAAAATCATGTTAGAGTTTAAAAGGAAATTTAAATTTTTATGTCCTGCCACCACCATCCTTTCTTTCCTCCATCCAATCCAGACTGAAAAATAAAGTTTAGATATATGAAGGTTATGAACTAGCTCCATTTCAAAGTGGACTCTATTTATTTTGTGGCTCACTGCTTTGCTCCTCAAAAAGGAGCAGAACACGATGACAACAAGATCTAGCTGATAGCACAAAATGGACATCCCCTCAGTGATAAAACTAGAGGGGGAGGTATCAGAGTAAACTGGCTTGTGAGGATAAGATATCAGAAGGGGAACTAGCTTAGTGGGAGACAGGGGATGTGGGGTATGAGGGAGAAAGAGGAGTTTTACAAGAAGTGTGTGGGGGGGGGGTGGAGTATTTTTAAAATAGGATGCAAGAGGGGAGTAACAGTTGGGTGTGCGTGTAGCGTAAATGTTATTACATTTCTGTATAGCCTTCATTGGGCATGGTACAATGCAAAGCAATTCACAAGAAGAAGCGATGCAAAAACAGAAGAAACAAATCTTAGCAAGAATATAGATTGTAGAACAAAACAGCGAATTCGACTAAAAAATGGACGATGCTCCAGGTAAATAAAACCACACTATTTATTGATCGATGAACAAGACTCAACACAGCTGTGTTTCGGCCTATGAGACTCCTGCATCAGGAGTCTAATTTCAAAACAGCATATAAAAACAATGAGTAACAAACAAACAAAATATAATGCTAAATATTGACACAGTAATTAGTATAATAAATAGTGAAGTAAAAAGTGAAATAAAAATACTTGCAAAGGAAGGACATTTATAAACAATTTGTTAAATGATATTGCAAACATCTAATATAATAATTTGCTCCTGCAACGTTCCAATGTATCTACCTGCGTTCGTAACCATTTCCTGACGTCACTAGCCCGCACTAGAAGCCTGCTTGTCTGACGTCTTTCTCATAGAACATCCAATTTTGGACGTCCTTAATTGCTCATTGCAGAAACGTCCAAAATTTGAACGTCCTCTACTGCCCCGCCACAGAAACGTCCAAATTTTGGACGTCCTCAACTACTCCGTCGCTATACCTCCGACACCCCCTAGAAATTTGGCTGTCCCTGCAACTGATGAGAAAAGGGGGAATTGATATGGAAGGGAGTGCCCACACACTGTCTCACACAGACACTCATTATATACCCTGATTTTTGGTAATGGTTCTGTTAACAACATAATTACAATTACATCATCATTATCCTAGCGCCAGTTTCATTTCTTTCAGAACCGGGCCTTTTTTTTACTAGTCATCAATATTTGTCTAAGAAAGACGTATATTACATCCACATCTTGAAGTATTTGTGTAAATAGCATCTTATGAATTACATTTTAGATACATTGTGATTATCAAGGTCTTTCTCAATGTAAAAACTAAATAAAAACAATAATAATGTATATATATGAATTAGTAATGTCTAAATCTTTCTTGATGTAAGAAAACAAAAGTACTATTACCTTTTATGATCAAAAAATTCACTTGTGTCTAATAAAGAAAATATGTGCATGTATCAATTAACAAAGAAATGACCTGACATTCAAGCAAAAGATTGTTGCAGAAACATTTACAGTTCTATGATAACAAAATGTTGTGATACGGTAGATCAAGCTTGAAATGTATGGAACTTAAAGTATTTGGAACCGAAGTGTTTGAAAACGATTGGTGCCCAACAGGTAAACACCAGGATGTTATTAATGCATATTATATTAGTAGTGAACTTACAGTTTTTAAAACCGAATGGTGCCCAAAAGTTAAAGATGTTGTAAGTGCACATTCTGCTAGTGGTGAACTATATCTTCATTAAATTGATGGTATTGAAATGGAGCTGCAGCGTCTTATACTTCAAACTGAAGTAGTGCTGTGCAAGAAAATATTCTTTAAAATGGTGCCAAAATAAACAAAGGTAATACACAAGTAGGATAGCTGTATTGTACAAAACCAGCTCTCTGCTTTTGCATATAGTGTATCATTTAAAGTATTTCTGTTCCACATAAGGCGTCTCTTATAAATTATAGTGCCGTAGTTTATCCTCATATTGCATTTAAACACCGCCGTGTATTCTTGAAGGGTGACTTCGCTCTTGCTAAGGTTAACGCTAAAGCAAAAAAATCCTCCTCTGGCCCTTTCTTAAGAAAGTAGCATTCTCTACATAAAGTGCACTGTATCGTAAAACTCTGTCTTAGCAGGTGCTATAAAAACTCAAACTACGTGGGAAAAAAAAAGCTTACCTCTTAAAAACTTTTCTAATCTCTAGAGTAGAACCGGATTGAAAAATGTAAACAGAACAGTCGTTTGTCATTCTATTTAAAAGGCGCCAATTGTGACGGTGCTGATGACATCACAACTGTTTGAAGGCATGGTTTCATAAAATTAAATAAACTAGATCAAGATCTCAAAAAAACTTGGAAAAGTATTAACAGACAAAGTAATGGGCAAGAAGAATTAGGGTGAGAAATATAATTACGAAAAAACCAGAAGTGACGTTTGTGATGAATATTCATAAATTGAACGCTGACAGTGGGATCGAGTGACTATATAAAGGTGACAGATAATAAAAATCAAAACATTGTAAATAAATTATGGCAAGAAACATGTTTAACAGATATATAACGTGATGTCATGACATATGTTTAAATACATTACCAAAATATTGTGTGGAGAATATCTTATATAATAAAACTCACCCTCAACGTTCTGGAGACACTGACGTCACTTCCTTCAAAACGGGCTCGAAGGGTTCGTGGTGGTGAAGCCACCGAAATCATCGAAGTCTCGGGGCCCCGCCCTCATGTCAAACGTGATGACATCGAGGGCGGAGCAAAGGCATTACACACCGAGGGCGGAGCAATGGCGTACAGTGCATTCAGGAGGTGCGGAGCAATGGCGTCAGAACGACGAAGGGGTCGGTAGGTAGATAGGGAGGGAGGGAGAAGGGGGGGTGTTGGGGAGGAAAACCTTGCTAGCGCCCGTTTCATTTGCTCCAGAAACAGGCCTCTTTTACTAGTTATAAAATAAGAAATAAGACCAGGGTGAACAGCGTGTGTGTATGTTTGAAGTAAAACGTGTACAAAACAATAGTTCTCCAATATATAAGACAGGGTGAACAATGTGTGTGTGTTTGAAAAAGCGTGTTCAAAACAATGATTCGCTGATATAGGAATCTAAGTGGCAATAGATAAAAACTAAAGGAGCCAAAACTAATAAAAGTTACATCCTTAAGGCTAAGGAAAGTGTCATGTTATATATCTATTAAACATGTTTCTTGCCATAATTTATTTATGCAATTTATTTAGCTACAGTTCTACCTATAGGCACTAGCACATTTAAATTTATACACAATGTTTGATTTTTATTATCTGTCACCTTTATATAGTCACACGATCCCACTGTCAGTGTTCAATTTATGAATATTCATCACAAACGTCAACAGCTTGGGGAGAAACCTTACAGTTTATAGGTCCCCAGACTTATTTCACATAAAATTTTAACTGCCAGACCCTCAACCATTCTTCTAACGTTCGGAGATCCCTTCTCATCGTTTCTACTCCTTCCAGAGTATCCACTCTATTGGCTATTTTCGTGTCATCCGCAAAAAGGCAAACCTTTCCTTCCAACCCTTCAGCTATATCTCCCACAAATATCAAACATATAAACGGCAAGTGACCGACTCACCTACAAATGCGTAGAGTCGGAACGCTGAGAGTGTAGAAGTCCAAGCCCCGCCTCCACAAGTAGTATAGCTCAATAGGGAGGAGGGCTTGGACATGGGCGTGGAAATCGGAGGAGGAGGGAGCAGGGAGGGAAGGAGGGGCGGAACTGAGGGAAACAGACGCTGGGGGGAGGGCAGGGGAGAGAGCAGGGTTGGTGGATGGGGGGAGGCCATAGGAAAACAAAAAACTAGTCCGTTGTTACGGGCTTCACAGCTAGTATTAAACAGAATAGGCCCCAGCACCGACCCCTGAGGAACTCCACTGCTCACCTTCCTTTCCTCCGAGCAGATTCAATTTACCACCACTCTCTGCCACCTGTCGGTCAAACAGTTTCCAGTTCACCACTTTTGGTCCTAAATTCAACCCTTTCAGCTTATTCACGAGTCTTCTGTGGGGGACCGTATCAAAGGCTTTGCTGAAACCCAAGTAGATTACATCTAGCGCACGTCCTTCATCCAGTTCTTTGGTCACCCATTCAAAGAAGTCAATAAGATTCGTTTGGCAAGATTTTCCTTTGGTAAAGCCATGTTGCCTCGGGTCCTGTAACACATTGGCTTCTAGAAAGTTAACTATCCTTTCTTTTAGTAGCGACTCCATTACTTTTCCTACCACCGACGTGAGACTTACCGGTCTGTAGTTTCCCACTTCTTCCCTGTCTCCACTTTTGTGGAGAGGGACCACATCTGCTCATCTCTCATTTAAGAGTAGCTCCTCTTTCCTCTCTACACTTCCCTCCTATCATGCTGCTTTTTGTCTCGCTTCCTTTAGTTGCCCTTTCTTTTCCCATTTCCACATCCTCTTTACCCTTCTTACCCCCTCTCCCATATATTCAGACTGTCTCCTTTCTTTTCCTTTCTCCCAGGCTCCAAATTCTCTTACCATCTCTTCTCCCTTTCACTCTAAGGATAGGATAGAGCAACAGCTTTGGGATACTGAGCAAGCTTGCCCTCCATGTCTGTGATCCTGTCTCTTTGGCACTTTAAATAAAAAGTAATCTCCATGGTGTTGTTATAGCCTCAGCAACACTAGTTAATTGAAAAGATTCCAGCATGGCAACTTTTGTATCCAAGTATCCAATTTCTTTTTTTTTTTCAATTTTTTATTTATAAGTTTATAATCTTTACAAGCATATTCAACTTGAACAGGTAAATTCAGACAGAAATAGTTCTATACCAAAAATTCAATTTCTTATATTAGCCCTCCATTAGTAGAGGGGGGAGAACCTACTCAGATGATGAGTTTTAAAAAAGAAAAAATAACAAATCAGGAAGGCTTAACACAATTATCCACTATTCTTTTTTACAAACATCCTCAAATCTTGGATCAAACAGTGTAAATCCTGGGAAAATCATAATTTCTTTTGATCAACAAATTGTTTCAAATGTTCAGGGAGAAAAAAAACATATTTAGTTCCCAGATATTTAATATTACATTTACAAGGGTAATTAAGATTAAATGTTGCACCTAAAGCAATAGTCTCTGTTCTTAATGCCAGAAAAGCTTTTCTTCTCTCTTGCGTTTGCTTGGTGACGTCTGGGAAAACCCATATTTTCTCTCCATAAAATGGAGTTTTTAAATTCTTCAAAGCTAGTCTTCTCACTGCCTCAAGATCTTGATCAAAGGTGAATGATACTAACAATGTTTGTCTATCTGTAACCGAGGTTAAAGATGTTTCCAGGATATCAGAAATATTCAATTCTCTTTGAGCATGAGGTAAATTTGTAAAGCCTCCTTATTTCCTTTAGTGGGCAAATAATAAATCTTGTTTAAAGGTGGAATCATTTCAGCAGTAAATTTCAGGTTTTCAATAAGGTATCGTTTAAATATTTCAAGAGGGGTATAAACTGGAGTACGAGGAAAGTTCAATAATCTAAGATTTAACCTACGATTAAAGTTCTCATAGGCCGAAACACAGCTGTGTCTTGTTCATCGATCAATAAATAGTGTGGTTTTATTTACCTGGAGCATCGTCCATTTTTTAGTCGAATTCGCTGTTTTGTTCTACAATCTATATCCTTGCGAAGATTTGTTTCTTCTGTTTTTGCATCTCTTCTTCTTGTGAATTGCTTTGCATTGTACCATGCCCAATGAAGGCTATACAGAAATGTAATAACATTTACGCTACTCGCACACCAAACTGTTACTCCCCTCTTGCATCCTATTTTAAAAATACTCCCCCCCCCCACACTTCTTGTAAAACTCCTCTCTCCCTCATACCCCACATCCCCTGTCTCCCACTAAGCTAGTTCCCCTTCTGATATCTTATCCTCACAAGCCAGTTTACTCTGATACCTCCCCCTCTAGTTTTATCGCTGAGGGGATGTCCATTTTGTGCTATCAGCTAGATCTTGTCACCGTGTTCTGCTCCTTTTTGAGAAGCAAAGCAGTGAGCCACAAAATAAATAGAGTCCACTTTGAAATGGAGCTAGTTCATAACCTTCATATATCTAAACTTTATCTTTCAGTCTGGATTGGATGGAGAAAAGAAAGGATGGTGGTGGCAGGACATAAAAATTTAAATTCCCTTTTAAACTCTAACATGATTTTTCTATATAGGAGGGTCTCGTCAGTGGAGTGCTGGTAACCCCACTACACAACTGAAGCTTAGTGGATACAAGCTCATCCTGTATTTTTCCCGAGAAAGGTGTTCAGGTTACAGAGGTTGAGGATAGGCCTGGGATCTCTTGACTTTTCAGGGATCAGAAAGAATTTGAAGTAGAAGCTTTGATCTTGCTATGGTGGCAGCACCTCTTTGATCACTCTGCTGTGAATCAGGAGACTGAGCTACATGGTCCGAATGGCAACATACTGGTCAGGGATTCTTGACGAGATATTGAGTCTGGAATTTGGTGTTCGATGGGCAAAGCTTAGTTTGTACTCCTGGCTGACAATATTTAAGACCCATTGATCTGTAATGATTGCCATCCAGGATTTTCTGAATGAAGGGACCTGCTCCCCATTCACGGGGCATCAAAAACTAGAATTATTTCGGGATGTTGTGGTCTGTTTACAGTCTTGGGTTCTCTGCTTCTGCACATATGGCTGAGTAGATAGATTCTAGGAGACTGCTCTAGACTATCCTAGGAAACACTTCAGAAGATAGAGCTTCTGGAAAACCTGTTGATGGTAGGGCCTCCTATATAAGGACTGGGATGGTCTGTGGTACTGTGGGGACTGTTTGGGCAATTGCAAGGATGATTCCCATAGCATGGAGCAGTTGTCTAATCTAGGAGACCCTGTCCTTGACTTCATGCACAAAGACACTTGTCCTCCAGGCAGGGTGCATCTGCAAAGTCTTTTGTACAGATCCTTACGAAGGCTTGAGGCTCAGTGCCAAGCCAGACACTAATGGATACTGCCATAATCTAAGATGCTATATCACAGGCATCACAGGTGAAGCATATGAGATGGTAGACAGACTCCCGTAGGGCAACGTACAGCTCAGTCTTGACCAGGAAGCTGGTTGAGGTGCGGCTTCTTCAAACTGAAGGAGGAGTGAGTGATGGAAGTGCAGGATTTGCAATTGGTAAGCCAAGAATCTCAGTGTAAGAATAACCCACCAGTAGGCCTTTCTGCCAGTCGGTGTGTTATCCTGTGTCATAGAGGTCTTACACTTTTTCATCGCTGCCTCTGAAACTATGGATTGATGGGGCCACTGCACCTGGTGGTGATCTTGGGCAGGTCTCACCTTATAATTGAGCTTGAGATGCCTATAAGTAGGCTGTGTGGAGAGCGGAGTCTACTATACACTGAGCATTAGTTCCTGCAGGATCTGGTGAATGGGTAGAGGTATGATCTCTTTGTGTGCAATGAAGGATCACCTGGAAATCATGTTTATTGCCCATTGTCTACATGGAGCTCAGGTCCAGGGTTTTAAAGATTTTCTGTAGAAAGTAAGGGTATGAGCAATCTTTCATTTGCTCTTCTGATGTGAGGTCCTGCAGGGAAGAGGCAAGACTTACAGGCTTGAGGGAGGTGGTCTTATCCTCAAGTTTGTCGCCAGTGACTAGGATGTATCTTTGTGTGAGAGTAACTTTCCTTGCAATTCAGGGAACATAGTTTCACTTTTGGAGAAAAGGGATCAATGTAACCAGAGAAACCATCAAACTCTTCTAGGATAGGAAAGAGTTTGCTTGTTTTCTTTGGGATAAGGAAATACTTGGACTAAATTCCTCACCCTAGCAGAAAAGGTTTGATTGAACTGGTTTCTAAGAGGGAAGAGAGTTTCTTAAAAGAGCATCCTGATATCAAGAGTTTGACAATGGTACAATCAGTGGGCAATGTGGTAGAGTTTCCAATATATATAGTCCGTACCAATTCTGTTTTATACCAAGAACACAAACGTCTGAGGTTATACTAGGTGAATGGTTTAGGTAGAATCTTAGCCTTCCCCTATTAAGATGATTCTGTGAAACAGACACTACAGTACTCTGTGTGTACCCAGACAAATACACATATTGAAAGCTCCTTGTATATATGGAACACTAGAAAACTTTAGAAAACTCTTGAGCTTTATTTACATTCTCTCCGAATCAGACTTCACAAAATACCCCCCAGGTTGCATGAGGACAATGAACAATTTCAGTGTCATGGTCCTTCATATGGCAGATTCAGTAGTTTGGGATGTTTGCTGCCTTGGGCTGCAAGTATAAATAGTGATTTTAAAAAGGAAAGTACATATGTACATTCCCTTCCAAAATCACTGTTTTTTTAGATGTAAAAGTACATTCTAAAATTAACTTTTTAGTTTTTAACTGAAAGCTCTGGAAATATCACTCAGCTCGGTGCCACGTGATCCACTATTATGACATGTTGAACCTGTTTTTCTTTAAAGAATTACAGACCCCCAATGGGAATACAAGTGTGCTGAAAGAAGAGCATAGGAAAGGAAGCAGTAAGTTCCTTACTTTTCTCTTATTAAGCTCCAGTGCCTGAGTCCGCAAAGTCAGCTCCTTCTCAATACCACCCAAATTTCCCTGTAGGATGTGCTCCTTCTCCTCCAGTTTTTGTACCAGAAGCAGCTGAGAATCTACCTGTGGGTCATAAAGCAACATGTCACAAAGTCACTTTGGATAATAACATGACATAGCTCCGACAGTGCTTACACTGATTATGTGTAATTTTGATGTTAAGGCTCAGTGTTAGTGCTTTGTATTCTGTCACTCTGTAACTTCAATACACAACACGTATCTTTATCTAGCATAGGACTGGAGTTTATCATTTGGTGTCAGTTGATCTTACTGCTAAACTGGGGTCATGTTATCATACCATACCTGTGATTTCAAACCCAACACACGGTCACATAGCTCCTCTTTCTCTTCCCGAAGAAGCTTGTGGATCTGATTGGATTTGATGCGCTCAGACATCAGTTTGAAGTTGGCATCATCCTTCTCTCGCAGCTGCTGCATCAATCGCATGTTCTGCTCCTGCATGTCTTCGAAGGCTTGACCTGTCACATCCATCTCTGAAAGCAATGCCTCCTCCTCCTTGATAAGTAGAGAGCAGCATTAACTTTAATAATTCTTTCCCCCCTCCAGTGCATCTGTGTCTCATGGCCACTTCTCTTGGGAAATCACAGTATAATGTTGTCATTCAGTAACTGCCTATCTCGAACGCCCATTCACAAGAGCCAAGTCTATCTATTCTCACATGCCCTACCTGCTTGGTGGCTGCTAGCTTCTTCTGCAAGTGGTCAATCTGATCTTCTGCCATTCTAATCTTCCTCAGTGCATCCTCGTCTGCCATCTTCTTACTCTCCCGCTTTTCCTTCTCCTCCAGCTCCCGTATCCGAACCTTGAGATCCTCCACCTTAGAGAAGGAAAGGACAGAGTGAAAGCCTCACGGACTTACAGACAACCCTCAGAATATAACTCCAATCTTTGCAAAGTGACAGAAGAGTGTCCCTCTATACCTCAGCTTTTGTTTTCTTCTCAGCTGCCATGAGTTGCACTTTGTCCCTTTGCTCCTTGGGAGCCGATTTGTACATATCTAGAAGCAGTTTCATCTCCTTCTGGCTTTCCTGTGCCTTCCTGGATTGAACAAGAGAGAAGAAGGGGGTGTGAGTAAGTGCGAAGAGCGATTAAAGTTGGAGATAAAAGACAGAGAAGAGGGGAATGACAAGAAAATGTAGGGAAAACTGAGAGGCAGAGAGAGAAAATGAGGCAGCTTTACAGGAATTATAATGGTGGAGAGAGCGAGCAAGAGATGCAAAAAGTACTTACTTGAGTTCAGCTCTCAGTTGCTTCAGCAGATCAGAGTCCTTCTTTTTGCTTTCATCTGTCTTTTGCCTGTCCTTGTCCCGCTCCCTCTCTCTGTCCCGCTCCCTCTCTCTTTCCTTTTCCCTGCCACTTTCCTTATCCCTTTCCCTCTCGGTCTCCTTGTCCTTCTCTCGCCCCTTTGGCCTCTCAGTTTCTTTCTTCACAGTTGTTTCCTCTTCTTCCTTCTTACACTCATGAGAACCAGGTTCCTCTCTGTCCTTTGCTGCAGCTTCTTTTGTTTCCTTCTTCACCTCTACACCCTCCTCCTCTTTCACTGTGGTCAAAGGGAGCTCTTCGCTTGGTGTGGAGGGGAGCAAAGAGGTGCCAGAAGAAAAACTGCTCATCTGTGTTCGGATCTAAGGGGACAAGATGAACAGACAGACACTCTATGCAATCAGTATGGCCATTAGATCTTATTTGTCCCACAAAACTGAGGCTAGAACTCTTTCGGCTCCCTCCCTCCATCCCTCATCCATATTGCAGATTATTCTATATCTCCCTTAGTAACCTCTCTGTTCACCCTGCCCCGCCCGATTTCCTCCCACTTCTTATGCTAGGGATTACCTTGCACATCTCAGCCTGTACTTCCCTCAGCTTCCTCTTGTATCTGAGGACATCTCCCTTCAGTTGGTGGTTGTGATTCTGCAAACTGCTGATCAGGTGTCGCATCTCACGGTTTATTGGTCCTGAGAGAAAGAGAGAGAGAGACATCTGTTACTTGATGAGTTTTGATAGCAATTGTACAAGTATATGTGTGAATCTCACATGTACAAATGCTCACCTAGGCAGATATATTTGAGCGTGTGTATATTGAATAAACCTATAAATAATTTAATGTGGCTCTAATAACAGACACTCAGAGCAAAGGGCAGATGAAAGAGAAAAAAAATACTTATTGACTTCACTATTGAAAAAATGGAGTCAAGATACTGTGCAAGGAGGTACACTGAATACAGCAGAGCATGAGCAGAGCCAAAACTTAATTTTGCTTCCGTAGGAAGTGAGTTGTTTTATTCTGTTGAAAACTTAAATTTAAAGATTTAATTCACAAGTTTTATTGGGTAGTGAATTTACAACTTATTTATTATTTCAAACTATTTATATACCACTTCCCTGGTTGGAAGGCCATGAAAGACATGCACTAGATTGCACAAAGGGATCATACAAACAAAAAAAGAAAACAAGGGGAGAGGAGTAGAAAGTAAAAGGTTAATGTGCAAATGGAATGATGCATTCTATGACTTGTTGCCATTTAAGTCTCTGTAGTTATAAAATAAGTTGGTATGTTTCTATAGAATTGGTTGTATGAACTGCAATTGAAATAAAAATAATGTACAAAAAAAAAGAGGAAACAAAAACTTGCCAAATCAAAAAAGTACACACACAAAGACCTTGTTTTCTCAAGGCTAAACCATGTCTTTCACCATAGTCCCACCACAGCATAAAATCTAATTGAGACACCATCAGGGAAAACTCAAAACAGCTGATGGTCCAGGACCAGTAAAAATAACTAGGAAATGGCCCCGAGTACCTGAAGAATAGGATGATCCTCCACACACCGCCAAAGACACTAAGGTCCTCCGAAGGACTCTCACTAACTACACCCTCTCCAAAAGACATTACACGATGTAATACCCGCAAGTGAGGCTTCTCCGGAGTAGCCCCCACACTCTGGAATGCATTGCCTGAAAGGCTCCGTTTAACACAAGACTACCTCTACTTCAGGAAGCAGGTAAAACCTTGGCTCTTCAACAAAGCCTTTAATGGAAGAAGTAACTGTTAGTCTCACTCACACACACAAGGATTGACTCGGGCTGCACATACTGCAGCGGGACATGTTTATCCACTCCTAGCTGAGATAATATTTAACCACCTCTCTGACCTCACATGCAACTTTTTTCAAATCAATCACCTTACTTTCTAATTCTTCCTACTTTCTTACTCATTTATATGTTACTACTTTGCCTTACCCTTCACTACCAATTATAATGTTCTAGTACATATTGTGTTGTCAATTCAAGTAGTATACCATGCCATACTTTGTATTGTTGTTCGAATATTTTTACTGCTCATGTTTGATCTCTTCTTACTGTACATCACCTTGAGTGAATTCCTTCAAAAAGGAAGTAAAAAAAAATCCTAATAAATAAATAAAATAAAATAGAATTCCTTATCATTCTCACCAGACCAGTCAAAAGCCTGTGGGTTATATCCATCATGATGGAGATAAGAGAATAAATCACTGTGCCTGCACACACAGCTCCTCAGTATTTCTCTGTCTCCAGCAGCTCCTGAAGTGATCTGGGTATGGCAGCTCCTAGCCCAGATGGTAGTTTAGTTTAGTCAAGCAAAGTGTTAGCAGGTCTTTTGGGGGTCTGTTTTCCTTTGGGGGAATACTCAGAGGAGTCTGGGTTCCTACCCCTTTTCCCACCACTATCCCCCCCCCCCCTTTTCTTCCCTGGTGGGAGGCTATTTTTCTCCCTCTCCTTTAGCCAGTGCTGCTTATTTATTTTGAAATCATTTTTATTGTTGGTAACATCACCTGTACAGTTGTTCAGAGAAAATCAAACAAGTCACACAACATGTCAACTGCACTAACAATATCATCTAATAGTTTTAAATTTTTCCTTGTTTTATCCCCTCCACTTCCCACCCCCTCCCCCCCCCCATCCAACACTCGCCCACAGTCAAATTGGATGGTCTTGCACCATGTTGAGGCAACCAGAGGGATACACCCCTCCGCCTGTCTCGCCGCAAAGGGCCTTGGCTCTTATGGCCCCCTGCGCGGTGCTGCTTCCGCTAACAGGGATCAGCTTTGTCATCTTCAATTTTTCATTGTGTTAATTTGGGCTCCGCCTGAGCCATCAATGGCAGAGCAGCTATAAACATTATATAACCATACATCATAGTCATGTCCCTATGAACAGCTCTCAATGGCAGAATATTCTGCTCCCGCAAAACAACTATTTATAGCCCACTGATCCCTCCGATTTCTAAATGTCAGTCTAACCCTCTCCCCTTTAAACCCTCCCTGTACACTCCCCCCCCCCCTTTCCCCCCCCCCCCCCCCCCCCCTTGGGAGTCACCATGATGTACCAATCAGCAATTCAAAATCCTGCTGCGTGCCACCGGGGTCAGAGAATCCCAAAACGGTGCCCACCGCTTGCAGAAAGCATCACCTCTAGGCAAGGCTAGGTCCCCCACCCCCCTGCGCTCTAGTGCACACAAAGAGATCATCCTGGACTTCCACTGTGAGAGAGTTGGGGGTTCTGCTCCTATCCATTGATGAAGTATAACTTTCTTGCCCATAAGGATAGCTCTCTTCAAAAAGGGTTTAAGCCCCACTGCTCCAGGTGTCTGCAGTTTAAAGAGATCAAATAACTGCGCGGCGTGGGGCTTCCAGTTCACTCCCCAAATGACCGACACATGTCTGGCCACTCGCCTCCAAAAATCCAGGACACACGGGCACTGCCAGAACATGTGCCCAAGGCCCGCCGGGGAGTGAGCACACTTCGCACAGGCGTCATCTGTTCGCATTGCCGCCCTCATTGCCCTATGTGGAGAAAAATACATGCGCATTACAAATTTGTAGAGAGTTTCTCTCAGCGTCACATTTTCTGTCACCCTGGGGATATTCAGCACGCAAGTCTTTAACTGGTCCCCCTTAAGCCTCAGGGTTAACTCATTATTCCAATGGGTTGCTAATTTTTCATAATCTACTTCACCCGACTGTTCTCTCAGTCGCGCATGGTAATATTTTAGGGGGACTGCCAATTGTGCATCTAGGGCAAACACCTCCAAGAGCTTCGTCCACACTTCTAGTTTCAGGGAGTCAGGGGGGATTGACCGTACATAATGGCAGAGCTGATGCCAAGCCAAGAAGTCTCCCGCCCCCTCGCCAAATTCCAACCGCCAGGCCCCCAAAGTCTTCCTTTCGCCATCTTCTGAATAAAACTGATGCAAATAATGTGCCCCTCTGGTTCTCCAGGCCTCAAATTGAGCTGAGCTCGTGCCCGGTGGAAAATCAGGATTACCCTGTAACGGTAACAACGGTGAGTACCTTGGCGAGAACCCAAGAAGGCGACACACCCACCTCCAAGCCCGCCGCAATGGCATTAACAAAACTGCATAAGGCTCAGGTACCTTATGTTCACATGGTTGGGCGTGTAACCACGCGCTAAGATGTATCGGTTGCAAGAGACGCTGCTCTTCCTCCGAAAGGGTGAAATGATTCTTGCCTCTAAGCCAGTCAGATAAATGCCTCATGTTCCCGGCGACAGACAGTAACTTGACATTTAGTAAGCCCCAGCCCCCCTGGCCTCTAGGTCGGTATAACTGCGCTGCCGCCATCCGTGACCGCTTCCCCTGCCAGATATAACGTGTCACCAATCTAGTCACTAATCTTTCATCTTTCCTTGTGAGTAATATAGGCACCGTTTGCAGGATATAAGTCCACTTAGGCACTAACACCATATTATACAGTGCCACTCTACCCAGGCTCGACAGCGGTAGCGATTGCCAAACCCCGAGAGAGGTCTTCATAATGGTACGCAGAGGTTCGACGTTCAGCTCATAGAGTTGGGTCAGGTCTTTTGGTATCCACACTCCCAAGTACTTTAATGGGCCCGACGTCCAAGATAGCGGAAACTCTCCCTCCCACCCGGTCCGTATATGGTCCTGTATCGGAAATGCTGCTGATTTTTGTAGGTTAAGAGCAAAGCCTGAGAAGTAACTAAACTCTTCAATTTCCCCGAGAAGGGCCGGGATCGACTGCCTGGGTTGTGTCAGGGTCACCAAAATATCATCTGCAAACGCTAGTGTTTTCAGTGGGATTGCTGAAAGATTCACCCCTACAACGTCTACGTTGCTCTGGATATACCTCAATAAAGGCTCCAAGTATAAAAGAAACAGTAAAGGAGACAGGGGACATCCCTGCCTTGTACCACAGGACACTTCAAAAGGGGCTGTACATGTTCCATTTACCACCAGGGACCCTCTTGGTTTTTCATAAAGCACTTCTACTGCCTTCCGAAACCATCCAGTAATCCCAATATGATCCAGCACCGCAAACATATAATTCCAACGCACTTTGTCGAATGCCTTTTCGGCATCTAAGCTGATCAATAGCAACGGCTCATTAACCACATGGCTCCGCGCAATGGCCAGACATACCTTCCTCACATTCACCGAGGAGTGACGCCCCCCTGACAAATCCCACCTGCCCTTCTCCAATCAGCGAGGGCATATGTAACGCTAACCTGTCCGCTAAGACTCTGGCCAGGATCTTTAGGTCGACGTTTATCAGGGAAATCGGCCTGTAAGAACCAGGGAGGTCCGCCGGTTTGCCTGGTTTAGGAATCAGCGAGATCAGGGCGTCGTTTGAAAACCCAGGGAATGAGCCCTGTTGCAACGAAGCTTCAAAAAAAATCGAGTAGCGGGACCGCAACTTGCGTGAACATACATTGAAAGAACTCGACCGAGAATCCATCTGGCCCCGGCGCCGTACCTCTCTTTAGTGTCTTGACCACTCGCTGAATCTCGTTCCCTTTTAGAGGCGCATTCATTTGAGCAACTACCGAAGCCGAGAGACGGGGGAATCCCGAATTCTCAAGATATTCACTCATGGGGGGCCCCTCCTGCGGGCATGGCGACGCATACAAAGCCGCGTAGTAATCATGGAACAACTGTGCTATCTTTGAGGTCTGAGTTTCCCTCCGTCCATTAGGGCCTATTAATGATGACACAAAGCGATTACCCCCCCAGGTTCTGACAAGCCTCGCTAGCAATCTACCTGATTTGTTCCCAAACCGATGGAATCTAAAAGAACGGTAGAACAGATGTTTTTTGGTACGTTCATGGATTAGGGCATTTAAAGCCACCCTGGCCGATAGCATCTGTTCTCTAGTCTGTGCCGAGGGAGTTGCCATATGAATCCGTTTGGCCTCTTGGAATACCTTCTCTAACCGAACCAGTCCCTGCGAGAGACGCCTGGACCTCGCACACATATATGCTATAATGTCTCCGCGCAACACTGCCTTAGCCGTTTCCCAGTATAATCTCGCGTCAGACGTATGGCAGGCATTCGCGTCTGCAAACAGTGACCATTTTTTCTGGAGATAGTCCTTAAAATCCTCATCTTCCACCAGATAGGCGGGGAATCGCCACAACCGTCGTCTTAACCGCGCCTCTCCAAAGTCCATGTCTACCCAAATGAGTGTGTGGTCCGAAATCTCCATTGGGCCAATCTCCGACTTTACTACCTGCGAGAAAATAGGGGCAGATACCAAAATATAATCCAGTCTGGACCACGTGCCATGTGCCCGTGACAAATGCGTATAATCACGCACGCTGGGATTGCACAACCGCCACGGGTCCACCAAGTTCAGGGCTTGACATAAATAAGGCAAACCCTTTCCTGCTCTCGTCACCGTCCCCACGTTTGGGCCTGAGCGATCCTGTTGTTCATCCAGCACCTGGTTAAAATCACCTACTACCACCCAAGGCACCTCCGCGTATTGTATTCCTAGGCGCACCAGGCGCTGGAAGAACGAATGGTCGTACACGTTAGGTCCATAAACATTTAGGAGATAAAAATCCTGCCCCATAACATTCAGTCGCAACAATATATAGCGCCCATTCCTATCTCTTTCCACCACTTGAGCCTGGCATTGTAAGCTTTTATGGATCAGTACAGCCACCCCCCCTTTTTTACCCTTGGCTGATGCAAAAAAGCAGTCCCCCACCCAACGCTGTTTTAACTTTAGGTGCTCTGCATCAGAGAGTTTGGTCTCTTGTAGACAAGCCATCGAAACATTGTGACGCTGGAGAGCAGTTAATATTTTTGTACGTTTAATGGGGGAGGTGATACCGCACACGTTCCAAGAAATTAATCGTGGCAACGGTGACCTATCCAGGGTCCCTACTCATTGCTCTTATCAAGGTCCATTCACTTATAGCGTTGGAGACTCCCGGGCGCCCAGCCCTCGCCCAGAAGTCCGCAACCCCAGAGATCTCCCAGGAGACCGCTCCCACCCCAGCGACACACTCCTCAGTATACCATTCCCCATTGGACACCATGGGACTCCCTAGAACTAACCCCCCTCCCCCCCTCAATGCCCCCCCCCCCTCCCTCCCTTTCCCCTTCCACTCCCAGTTCCATTCTTCTCCATGCTTCCATAGAGAAGCCTGTTTGTGATCACGTAATGACACCTAGAGGAATCCCATCCTCTCTTATGATTCTATGCCACATACATTTTCCACCTTACACTCCCTTATTCTATTACCTACTCACACTTTAACGGATCTCGACCATTATCCCACCACTCCTCCCCCTATCTTCCAGACTAAAGTTCTTCCTCCCTGTTACTTAACCCCCCTCCATAAACCACCCACCCCATTCCTAAACCATATTTGCACTATCAAACATTAGCAGGTACATGCTTTATTTTTCGCATATTTCTTTTACATAAACTTTCAAATAACCTTGTGCATCAAAGGGGTGAATGTTTAATAAAGAGAAAGCCTATTCTTCTCCTCCAGGAGTTTAGCATCAACTGAGGGAGGGAGGGGGTGAGGAGGCAGGGACTCAAAAGGCCCAAACCTGCTCTCGGCCTTGCTTACTTCCCGCTACCTCAAGTCCCCACCCACCCCCACTCCCCAAACAGTCCAGTCTTGGAGACCATAGTGCAACAATATAAACAAAAACACTGAAACAGGTGTGGTTTAAGTCTCATCTGGTCAGATATCTAACCCCTTTACCACCAACTCTTCAAGGTAGTTGTTCATCCACGATCTCTCCCCGCTGTCTCGGCCTCACCCCACTTGATCTTCTGCCACGTGCTGCTCAGGGACTCCATTGAGCCAGGCCATCGCACTCCCTGGTGTGTCGTGGGTACGCCACTGGCCATTATGCCACACTTTCAGAACTGCGGGATAGCGGACTTGAAATTTGTATTTCCTTTCGATCAAACGAGAGCAAACTTCAGAGTACTGGCGGCGCTTTGCCGCCAGCGCTGCGGAATAATCTTGATACACCCGCACTTGTACTCCCTCATAGGTAACCTCTTCCTTGTGTTGCCGGTAATGTTGAAGAAATCCATCTTTCTGGGCTGAGTTGAGGAACTTGACAATCACTATTCTCGGGCGCCCTTCTCCGGTTCGGACCGCTCCTAACCGATGTGCACGCTCAAGCTTCACCGGGTCTGGTTCTTCTTCCCGCACTACCATCGGGCTCATCCAGCGTTCCAAGACCCGGCGCAAAGATCTTTCGGGCACTGCTTCGGGAATGCCCAGTAGTCGAAGATTGTCCCGGCGGGACCTGTTTTCAAGATCCTCTAACTTGTTTTGTTGGTCCACCACCAGCTCTCTTAAGCGCGTCAGTTCTACACCATTCCCCTGAGCGCCATCCTCTATATCTGACACTCGGCACTCCAATTCGCCGGTTCTCCGGGTTAATTCCGCCGTTATTTGGGAAATCCCCGCCAACTGCTCCGACAACTGTTGTAGTCGCGGTTCCAGGGCAAGCACTACCGCTTTGGTAAGTTCCGTGATCGCTGCTTCCGTGCAGGTAAGTTGCGGGGCCTGCCCTTGGTCCGCCATTTTTTCTTCAGCCGTTCTGGAGCGTTCCGACCCCTTTTTCGCTGATTTTGCGGCCATCCTATTCTTTGGCGTAAGGTATTTGTCCATAAGACCCACCACTGCACTACCGAGCCAAACTGCAGGTTAAATGTGGATTTTTAATGGCGCTGTCAAAAGATGAGAGTTAGGACCCTCGAGCAGGAGGCAAAACACGTCTGTCTCCTCTCACTGCATCACGTGATCCCTCCCAGTGCTGCTTATTTAAAACAAAAAAACTTACATAGAAACGACAGCTTTATTCTTCTATAGAGCCGATTGTCTGAAGCAGAAGTAGAAAGACTGGGCTAGACCATGGAAATGGGCTGAGGTGAGCCAGGTTCACGCGCTACTAGGGGGGGGGGTGGGGGGTGAAGAGAGAGTTGTAATGGCTTTCTTCCTCCATTTCAGTTTAGAGGTGGAGGAGTGCAACCTCTATTACATGCTGGGAGCAATGTAGCAGCAACTTTGCCCAGTGCTGCAACCCAATTCTCTTTACCCGTGGTGGTGAGTGTCAGCACATGCTGAAGCCAAAGCAGTTAAGGAACTGCGTAGAGCCTAGGGAAGACTGGGATTCCATTCAGTTCTCTCAGTAGCTCGGTCAGACCCCTCTGGGTTTAATGGGACCAAGTCCACTGTGTGGCTGTAGCCACTGGAGGAAGCAAAGTGCTGCTTTCACTGTGGCAGCTATCACAGTATTTTAGGGCAATGCAAAGCACGTTGCAACACATTTCTAATGGTCATGGATCACGACAGTAACCCTGTGAGAGTAAAGGAGGAACAAGGTCCACTTCTGTTGGCCCCGGGATTGGTGCAGATGCTTCAATGCAGGGCTACACTCCCTTCAAGGAAGGGGCAGGAAAGATGGCCATTTTGTGTCCATATTCTCCTCCATCTTCCTTACCTGGGCCTTTAGTATCTGGTGAGATGTGGCACAGCAGGAAGGAAAGGGCTCTCACACGATCTTCAGCCCTGCTAGTTAATTCTCAAATTCCCCAGGGAGCAAGGAATCATTTTACCTGAGTTACTTTTAATAAAAATGCTTTCTGTAAATAAAAATAAAATTAAAAAAATACCTCGGGGTCCCAGGTCTGCACAGAGGGGGTCTTCAGTTTCTGGGACTACTGCTGAAGTCAAGGCAGTTAAGGGACTGGGCGTAGAGCCTTGGGAAGACTGGAATTCCATTCAGTTTTCTCAGTAGCTCGGTCAGACCCCTCTGGGTTTGCTGGGACCAAATCCACTGCACTGCTGTAGTCACTGGAGGAAGGAAAGCTCACAGCTGCAGATGATGATGGTCTTTCTATATGTGGCTGTTACACAGAGAAGAGCTGCCAGCTCCCCTTTAAATCCAATCTATCTGAAATCCACGATAACTTCACTGTTGACACCTTCCTTGATGTACTAGACCCTGGAACAGATGAAACACCTGTCGACCATTACTGGGCTAATTTTACCCTCCATACTACTGAAGAAGTCATCATAACCATACCAAAACTCTCTAGATCACAATGCCACCTCGACCACTGTCCGAACTACCTTTTGAAAAGCGCACCTTCATGCTTTATCTCTGACCTCACCTCCCACTTAAACTTTTTACTTCAAAGAGGCTCTTTCCCCACCAAGCATGGTAACATATTATTAACACCTATTTCAAAGAATACAAAGAAACCTGCGAATGACATTACCGATTACCATCCAATTGCATCCATACTTCTAATCACCAAATTGTTGGAAAACAGAGTGACCTTGCAACTTAATGAATATATCCAGAAATTCTCCATTCTTCACGAGTCCCAATCAGGCTTCTGTCCTGCCCACAGCACTGAAACAGTTCTTCTAACCTTAATATCTAAATTCAAACTTAAAATAGCAAACGGATACAACATCATCCTCTTACAATTTGACTTATCTAGCACTTTTGACATGGTTGACCATTCCATCCTTACCAAACTCTTGGACAAACTTGGGATCGGTGGAAACATTATCAACTGGATTAATAACTTCATTACCACTAGATCCTGGGGGACAGAGATCACGGGATGTGCTGAAGGGAGTGGAGGTGAAAAAGCTCTCCTCTTAAGCCGAACCCTCCCTCCCACCACTAAAAGATCGCTAACTCGAACTCCTTCATCAAATCCTAGGCGAGAGGGATGCGCGAGTGCATGGACCACTTTGTCACTCGCTTAGACCCGAAAATGCCACCAAAATCTACAAAGAAAGAAGCGGAAAGGCCCTGCGCTGTGGAACTTAAAATGGCGGCGAGCCCTTCACCCGAAGCATCGGCAATGATGTTCTCCCCGCCGCAGCTCCAGCAACTGACAGAGACTGTGAAGACGGCGCTAGACCCACACCTACAACAGCTATCCAGCCAGCTGACAGTGGTTGAAAACCTGCTGGCGGACACGACCAGACGAATGGGAGAACTGGAGCAAAGGGTTTCAACCATAGAGGATGAACGGGCCAGAACAACTGGAGTTAGAGGAGCTGAGACGCACAGTCCAAAAGCAATCACAACATCTAGACGAACTTGAAAATCGCTCCAGAAGAGGTAATTTAAGAATTGTAGGAATACCAGTTAGTATCTGATCGCTCATTGCCCTCGGTGATAGAAAAGTGGCTACAGGTGGAGTTCGCCCTCTCAGACGGAGTGGGAGCCATCTGCTTGGAGCGAGCGCACCGCGTGGGCCGAAAAGCTGACAACCTCCAGAGACCCAGAATGGTTATGATCAAAATCCATAATTTTGTACACAAGGTGGAAATCCTTAGAGGAGCGCGATTGAAGCGAGACTCGCTGACTTTTGACGGCTTGCCAGTTAAAATTTTTCAAGATTATTCCATCGCTCTGCAGGAACGGCGGAGAGCCTATGGGCAAGTGTGCCAAGCGCTTGTGGAAGCGAACAAAAAAATTCATGCTAACCTATCCTGCCACGTTGAGAGTAAATTATCAGAGCAAGTGGTACACATTCGCGACTCCAAAAGAAGCGTAAGAATGGCTGGCAGAGACACCAAACTCTAAATAAATAAGAACAAGGCCAGCTTCTAAAGGAACGAGAGGCCTGAGAGACCCATGCTGTAACAGAGCAAAGCACTGGGGCAGGCACATCAAATTGGAGGTACCGAGTAAAATTAGATAACTTCAGCATCTGGCGGGGGAGGGGGAAGCCTCACATCATTGATCCCACTATCTCTCTTACTCGGTAGGTGGGGGGGGGGGGGGCTAGATTGGAGGCACAGGGTAAGGGACAGGGTAGGGGGGTAGGCAAGGGGGTTGGGGTAAAGGGAGGGTAGGACAGGGTAGTATTTGGGAGAGATGACCACCGGTAATGATCACAATCCACAATCTTGTAAGGAAGTCCAATATCAAAGCAGGAGGGTCCTGGAAGAGCAGAGCCACAAACAGAACCTTAGGTGAGGCTGGGCACCTGGGGAAGCGTAGTTGGAATATAGCACAGAAGGTAGACATCCACAGTATAAAACAGCATTAAGACTACATGCTTTGCCTCCTGGAATGTGGGAGGTATAACAACCCAGATAAAGCGGGCAAAAATTCTAGCGAGTCTTAAGAGACATAATGTTGATATAGGATGACTCCAGGAGACCAGGCTTACCACAGAAGAACACGACAAACTGAAGAGACAATGGGTGGGGTGAGGTACATGCGGCATCCTCTGGAGATCGCAGGGGTGGGATGGCAGTGCTGATTCGAAAGGGGATAGCCGCAAAATCAGAGCTAGTGAGAGCAGATCCTAACGGACGCTATGTCCTAGTAAGGCTATGGGTTAAACAAAGGGATTTTTTAATACTGGGTGTATATGGCCCTAACGTATATGATGCAACGTTCTACCCGAGCCTGGTACAGCTGTGCCTCCCATATAAATCCGCACAGCTTCTAGTGATGGGGGACTTTAATCTGGTTACAGACCCCAATGCTGACTGCTCAAACCCGAGGGTGGCCTCTAGAGGGAGGCCTAGGGCACACGCGCTCTCATTTTTTCAGCGCTCCCTTAACTTAGTAGATACGTGGCGCTGTTTGCATCCGGGGGAGCGCAACTTTACCCACCTCTCCAGGGCGCATGGTACACTTTCCAGATTGGACTATATCCTTATGGCCTGTCCAGCGTTCTCCTGGGTGCTAGCCTCTGAGATAGGACCGGAGGAGATCTCAGACCACTCCATAGTGTGGACAGATGTAGAGATACCCAAATACTATCAGCAGGTTCGAAGCTAGTGGTTTCCGGGCTACCTTTCTCAGAATAGTGAATTCCAAGAATTCCTCAAACAGAAGTGGGAGGATTATCTTCATAATAATAAAGAGCATGCAGACCAGCCTGATTTGCTATGGAGCGCAGCCAAGGCAGTTCTAAGGGGAGAGATCATTGCCTTTGTCCACGCTAAAAACAAAAAACAAACCATAGCAATAGAGAGATTAGAACAAAGCTTAAGGAAAGCCAAATCTCAGCATATCAAACATCCGACATCAGAGACTAGAGAGCAGCTAAGAGCCATACAGGTGACGCTCAATGCCTTACTGCATGAACGAGGCCAGAGATTCCTAGCTCTTCAGAAGCATAAATTCCACAGATTTGGAAATAGATCGGGAGCGATGCTAGCAAATTTAATCAAAGCATGGGGGCCTAGTAAGCCGATAGTGTCACTCAGAGATGCGGCTGGGAACATACACAATAAGAGCGAAGAGATAGCGGAGATTCTTACAAAATTTTTTTCCACCTTCTACAGCCCCACTAGAGAACCGGACGAGGTGCAGATAATAAAATTCTTAGAGAAGGCTGGCCTACCAAAACTGTCAGAGGGGGAACAAAAAGAGCTAGACGCACCCCTGGATGCAAAAGAGATACAGGAAGTAATAAAGTCCCTTCCCACTGGATCAGCGCCGGGTCCGGACAGGTATGCTGGGGAATTTTATAAATTCTTACCCCACTCTTTTTACCCAGTGATATGCGCCTACTATGAGCAAGTGGTCAGGGAAGGGCATTTCCCACGACATGCAAATACAGCATTAATCTCATTGATCTTGAAACCCGGTAAGCCAGATCTCCAGGCAGATTCATACAGACCCATTTCCCTCATTAATGTCGATCTAAAAATTCCAGCTCCTTGCTAACCGATTGGCCAAGGTACTGCCCAGGATGGTGAGAGAAGAGCAAGTGGGTTTTGTTAAGACTCGACAGGCAGCCAAAAATGTTCGTCGACTACTGTTGGCCATGGCAACGGAGCAACTGACGGAGACTCCAACCACCCTGTATTCTTTAGATGCTGAAAAAGCATTCGATCAGGTGGGATGGAAGTACCTGTTCGCAGTCCTGCGGCACATGGGAGTTGGGGGATGGTTCTGTAGTGCCATAGAAGCCTTATATACAGACCTGACGGCCTCAGTGTTAGTGAACGGGATAAGAGCGCAAACACTTGAGATATCTAGGGGCACCAGGCAGGGTTGTCCTCTGTCTCCAGCATTCTTCATTCTGTTACTGGAGCCCCTATTAAGAACTCTAAAGAAATCAGAAGGAATCCCGGGGTACGGGCTGAAGGAGAAACTATCAAAGCCCTAGCATTCACAGATGACCTGATGATTGTGACTACTCAACCCTCTGACTCGCTAGATCGGGTGCTACAAGTTAACTGAGGAATTTGGTCAAATTTCGGGGTTCACCTTAAATACAAAGAAATCTCTGGCCATGGATGTGTACCCAAGAGGAGATCAACCAGGGAGGGCCGCTTGTCCCCTGACTAGAGTGGAGGACAGGATTAGATATTTGGGTACTTACAAGACGTATGAGGAGAGACTTGTGGACATGAACATGTATACCCTGGAGGAAAGGAGAAACAGGGGTGATATGATACAGACGTTCAAATATCTGAAAGGTATTAATCCACAAACGAACCTTTTTCGGAGATGGGAAGGCGGTAGAACTAGAGAGCATGATATGAGATTGAAGGGGGGCAGACAGAAAGTATTTTTTCACGGAGAGAGTGGTGGATGCCTGGAATGCTCTCCCGTGGGAGGTGGTGGAGAGGAAAACGGTAACGGAATTCAAACATGCATGGGATAAACATAAAAGAATCCTGTTCCGAGGGAATGGATCCTCAGAAGCTTAGCCGAGATTGGGTGGTGGGAGGCGGGGATAGTGCTGGGCAGACTTATACGGTCTGTGCCAGAGCCGGTGGTTGGGAAGCAGGGATAGTGCTGGGCAGACTTATACGGTCTGTGCCCTGAAAATGACAGATACAAATCAAGGTAAGGTATACACAAAAAGTAGCACATATGAATTTATCTTGTTGGGCAGACTAGATGGACCGTGCAGGTCTTTTTCTGCCGTCATCTACTATGTTACTATGTTACATACCGCAAGACCTTGCCAGACTATACCAGGAGAATGTTGATCCCTTGCTTGAGATGACACGCACAAAGCTTCGTCTGTGGGAGAATTACCCCCTGTCCCTAATGGGACGGATCGCTGTTTATAATATGATGATAGCACCCAAGTGGATGTATGTGTTCCAGACTCTTCCTCTCTTCCTAAAAAAAGAAGATGAGAAATGTTTAAATAAACTCATACAGAGATTCTTATGGAAAGGACAAAAGGCAAGACTCCCAATCTTAACGCTGCAAATGCCGCGTGAATTTGGAGGATTGGGACTGTTAAGCATGCGGTATCTCACAATAGCCAGTGGGATGCGACACATCTCCGACTGGTATAGAGCCACTTCAGAATTCTCTGATACACCACTGGAAACCTCCCTAACATAGGGAGTACACTTCAGCTGCTTGTTACATATGGGAGGAGGACAAATACCAAAAATCTTACAGCAATCACATATACTTCCTACAGCCAGAGCAGTTTGGCGGTGGGTCTGCTGACAACACCATTTCTCAGGGCGTGTCACCCCATTCCTAGCAATCTGCGATAATCCAAAATTCCCGCCAGGAATCTTACACGGCGGTTTTCGAAGATGGCGACGAAGCGGGCTGGTGTATATATACCAGGCCTTAAGTGAAGAGGGACGGATGAAGGCATTTGAGGAACTTAAGACTCAATTCTCCCTCAAACCAGCAGACCGCTTCCATTACTGGCAGTTAGCACATTACGTAAACAGTTTGCCTTGGGAATGCCTCACAGAAAACGAGCAGGAGGAAATTTCGTCAGCCTACTCAATGCAATCGCAAGATAGAGTGTCATTGACAATGCATCACCGGCACCTAAGAGACATGACAGAAGAGCCCAATTATAGGATGTTGACTCAATCATGGAATGTGGATTTGGTAACAAATCTGTCACCACAGACAATGCAGGAATATATCCTCTCGATTCACAAATCCTCCAAGATGATTACATACAGTGAAATGGAATATAAATTTACACTGAGGATCTACATACCACCGAGGAGAGCATTCCACATGGGGATCTCCCCAGATGGAGCATGCCCTAAGTGTGGGGCGCAAGGAGCAACACTGGGTCACATGTTTTGGGCGTGTCCTAACATCCAAAGATTTTGGAACTTACTTATCCAGTCGACATCACGGATGTGGGGTGCAACCTGGAAGAAGGGGCCCCAGATGATGTTTGGGCGGCCAATGTTGGTGCGCCCGGCCCCAGCAGGATTTAAGAGTTTCACCCACAGAGCCATAATGAGTGCTAAAAAGTTAATTCTCACTGAGTGGATTACAACAAAAGCACCCACCCTACAACAGTGGCGCGGATCGATGATGGACTATATGTAATTTGAAAGGAGAATGGTAGACTATAAGGGGGACCGGAGATTCACAGAAAAGGACTTGTACCGTATTTGGACCCCATTCTGGCAGACCATACCCTCCGGGGGTAGAGGACGTATCCTGAATATGTGGTCAGATGAGTGGGCATTATAATATGAGTGCAGAATGGTCATTATCATTAGGAAGGATGGAGAAGGGAAGAGGTGGGGGGGGGGGGGGGGGGGGAGGGAGAATAGGGGGTGAAGTTCTCAATTAGGCATGCCTAGGGAAGTCACAAGTTTAGCAACATTATGACCATAAGAATCTCTGGGATTCCACAAGAAGTAGACGTATTGTAGATAAGTATGTATGTAATATTCCCAGATTTAGGGTTACGCTATGACTTGAGATCTTTGTACTCACAGGATTACTGATGCATAAGGGTCAATGTATACAATGTTCAGTTATGTGAAAACTAATAAACAAATTTGAAAATAAAACTTCATTACCACTAGATCCTACCAAGTCAAAGGAACTACAAATCTATCATCCTCAAGGTCATCAGAATGTGGAGTACCACAGGGATCTCCACTCTCCCCGAAACTTTTCAACCTTATGATGATCCCCTTGGCCGGACTACTAACCAAACATGGCCTAAATCCTTTCATATATGCTGACGACGTCACCATATATATCCCCTTTAAATCCAATCTATCTGAAATCCACGACAAAATCAATACTGCCATTACCACTCTAACCTCTTGGGCTAATGCTTTTAAAATGAAATTAAATAAAGAAAAAACACAGTGCCTGATTCTCCCTTCCCAATACTCCCCTTACCTCCCTATTACTCTCAACACCCCTGATGTCAAACTCTCCATATCCGACAATTTAAAGATACTTGGAGTAACGATAGACAGCCATTTATCTTTCGATAATCACGCCAAATTCACCACGAAGAAAATGTTTAATATGATGTGGATATTGAAACGAGTGAAGCCATATCTCCCATTCAACACTTTCCGGAACCTGATACAGTCCACTGTTATTACCCATGCTGACTACTGCAATAGTGTTTTTTTAGAATGCAAAACCCAAATACTTAAGAGACTCCAAACTGCCCAAAACACGGCAGCCAGACTTATTTTTGGCAAATCAAACTTTGAAAATGCATCACCTTTTCGAGTGAAGCTTCACTGGCTCCCCATCAAAGAAAGAATAAATTTCAAGATCAACACAATGACCCACAAGATCATACACGGTGAATCCCCTGGCTACATGAGTGATTTGATCGACCTCCCTGCCAGAAACAGATCTACTTCTTCACGAACTTATCTCAACTTACACCTTCCCAAGTGTAGAGGAATTAAATACAAGACCTACTACACATCCAGTTTCTCCTTTTTGGGCAGCCAGCTTTGGAATGCTCTACCCAGACCAATCCGATTAACGACTACTTGCCCTTTAGAAAAATGCTGAAAGCTCATCTCTTTAAGGAAGCCTATCCTAATGTCCCAACCTAATCTCACCAACCTCCACTCCTAATTCTGTTCTTAGATGACGACCTCATCATTGGTTTTATTTACCCCACCTCCCCATTCCCCCTCTACTCATCCCACCCTTCTCTTCTCCATCGCCCCTTTATTTTATCCTTCCTTACCCCTTTTCTCCCAAATTATACTATCCTACCCTGTCTACCCTCTCTTATCCTAATCATACATTATCAAGCTCAACTTATCATACACTATCAAGCTCAACTTATAATGTTTTGAAATTTCTATTATATGACTTTGTATTTCAATTTACTATGTAAGCCGCATTGAGTCTGCATTATGTGGGAAAGTGCGGGGTACAAATGTAATAAATAAATATCATTATGAAGACTCTGGAAGCATTATCATGGATGCACAGGTTCAAAACAATATCTCACATGGGGACCATATCCTATTAGGAGACACTCCAAAGCCTTTCCAGTGCACCAAACTATTCAAGCCCTTATCTTGGCAGAGTGGGATACTTTTGAGGTAGGCCTTAGAGTACGCAGAACCATGTTGAGCTCTAGGCATTAGCTCTGGAGGAAGAGGAAAAGGAAAAGGTAACACAAACTAAGGTGGATGCTCTGACAACAGTGGTTACCAAGAAGATTACTATCTCACTGGAAGGAGGGTTCTGTGCTCATAGACATCCACGACTACAAGTTAGAGTCCTTGCTGAAGTAGGCATTTGAGGTCTTTGCGTTACGGCTGCAGCTATAGAGTTAAGTAGTAGTAGGCAGCAATCTTTGGTGCCTATGTTTCAAGAGCTTGTATTCACTGGGTCCAGCAATGCCAAAGAATATCTGTGGAATATGGCAACACTACGACTGAGCAGGTGCATCTGGAAGCAGGGATGGCCTCTATAGCTGATGCCTTATATGACTTAATTAGAAAGTCAACCAGAAATATGGCAGTGACCATATCTGCAAGGTGTCTTCTATGGCTCAGGAATTGAGCAGCGGACAGACTCCAAAACACATCTCAGCAGGCTCCCTTTTCATGGCAGGTTGCTTTCCTGGGAGGATCTCGAACAACTGGGAGAGACAAAGCCTCAAAGGTTGTCTGAAGGCAAGCTTTGGTCTCTACCCTGAGCAACAGCCAGCAGAGCTATGCTACGGGATGTAAGATGCTATAGACTGGGATGCTCTGGGTACTTTCAAAGCATCTGTTTTCATTCTCATCAGTTCTCCTTTTGAGGAGACAAGAAAAAATGCAGTCAGGGAGTGACAGCTTCAGCAGTCTCTAGACAGTCCCAATGAGGAGCTCCAAGTCCCTTCCTCGGTCTTTCAGAGAGGCAGCTGTCTCTCCACATTCTTTTAGTAATGGACCTGTTATGTTGGATCAATGGGTGCTAGATGTTGTCTTCCAAGATTACAAGTTGGAGTTTTCCATCCTTTTACAGATTCCTTTATCTTGTCGCACCCCGGCTGCAGTTCAAATTCCACTGTTCGGAATTTGTTAGATTTAGGAGCAGTAGTTCCAGTTCCCAAAGAGGACCAGGGAGTAAGGAAGGTATTTCATTTACTTTGCTGTTCCAAAAAAAAAAAAAAAAAAGGAAGGCTCCTTTTCACCAATTCTGGACCTCAAACAAGTGAATTGAACCCAAGGTGCTCCATTTCAGGATGGTTGACCTTCAAGGAGGCATATTTTCAAAGCACTTAGCCTTCCAAAGTTCCATAGAAACCTATGGAACTTTGGAAGGCTAAGTGCTTTGAAAGTATGCCTCCTTGTAACCAGAAATTGCAGCAGTATGAAAGTGGGAAATCTCTGGCTCTCAAACAGGCCTATCTAAACATCCCTATTTGGCTTCCCCATCAGCATTTCTTAATGTTCATGATTTGGGAGCTGCATTTCTGTGCCTTTTGATTTGGCTATGGCTCCCAGAACGTTTTCCAAGGTGATGGTAGTAGTAGCGGTGTTTCTTTGCCAAGAAGTGTTTTCTAGCTCATAAAATTCTACTGCTTTGTCACCCTCTTATCTACCATGCATCTCTCCCGGTCTCTCATCCACCCAGCTCCCCGTTTCTCACCTTACCCACCCCACCCTCTTCCTGTGAAACTGTCATTGGACTGCTTTGATGTTTCACCTATATATACTGTTATTTATCAACATCTGCTTATTTGTGAACTGAAGAAGGGTTACCTTCGAAAACTAATCAAAAAAATATTTTAAGTTAGTCCAATAAAAAAGGTATCATTATTTTGTTTTATTTCTATTTATTACCTTTTTCAAGAAGGAATCAGAGTTCATCCTTATTTGAATGTCTAGTTCACATAAGCCAGCACGGGGCAGGAGACCATGCAGACAATGTCTTGAATAGTGCAGTTTCTTTAATCCCTGGGCTAAGTGATTATTATGGACAAGAGACACTGTGTTCTGACCTAATCCTTTGAGTACTTGAGGGGCATGATTTGGCACTGAGGAAGGTAAAATTTTTTTCCGATGCAGAAGCTGCAGACTCAAGTTCATTATCTCCTAAGCCTAGCAGTTCCTCAGGCTTGGGACTACATCCAAGTATAGGGCTCTACAGCAACAACCATAGGATTGGTCCCCTAGGTTTGACAGCATCTGTGTCCATTGCAGAAGTCTCTGCTCAATTGTTGGTGGGTGCAGTCACAAGATTACAAATTCCAGCTGCCTTGGATGGAAAGGGGAGAAGCAGCATAAGGTGGTGACTACTGTCTTGCACACTGCTAAGGGGGGTGTTCTTGGAAGCTCTAGATTTGTTAGTATTGACTACAGATGTCAGCCTTTATGGTTGAGGGGCCCATTGTCAGGATCAGGTAGTCCAGGGGAAATGAACATTATCTGAAGCATCTTAGTCCATCAATTGAGGGCAGTTCAGAAAAGTGCTGTTCTCCTTTATGATCCTAATGAGGGGCTGGTCGGTAAGACTGTTCTCCAAAAATATGTGGGTAGTAACCTCTCCAAAAATACTAGGACTAGGAGGGACGCAATGAAGCCACAAAGTGGTAAATTTAAAACAAATCAGCTAGAGGAAGTGACATCACGAACCTGAATGGCTGCCTAGGTGTCTAGCTCCGACGCAACCCTCTTCAATTTAGCTATAATAGCGCTCCTCTGCTTGTTAAGTGGACTTAATTTTGTATTACAACGACACTTGCGGTGTGTGGATCTTGTTGCAGGAGGTTTCTTCGAAGCAGATGGCGACGGCTCGGAAGGAGAGCGATCGTCCCTCAGAGAAGCCAGCGCCCCGGACCACGCGGCGCCATGTGCTCTCGTCCGCACCCGCATCTCATTCTGACTCCGATTCTGCTCCGTCCCAGCGTGATACGGGCAAATCCTCCGCCAAGCGGAGTCTGCCCAAAGACCTAGCGAGATTTTTTTCGGAGATCCGCAACGAGATTAAAGCTTCAAAGGAGGAGATCCTGGAAAAGATGGATGTGCTGAGCGTGGACCTCCGGGAGATGGGAGGCCGCGTGGAAGATCTGGAGGTGCGAGTGGACGAGAACGCTGAAAAACTGATCGAGACAGAGACGCGTCTTTCTAAAGTACTTGCCTCACATGCAGAATTGCAACTTAAATTGGACGACCTGGAAAATCGAGGGCGCCGCAACAATTTGCGGTTTCGCGGCGTCCCGGAGGTGGGGGACCAAGAAGACGTTGGCGCCATTGTGAAGTTGCTTTGTGGCAAGCTGGTAGACTCTCTGGACATTTCTTTTGAATGTGCACACAGATCGTTAGGAAGACGATCAGATAATAGACCACGAGATATAGTGGTCTGTTTTTCCACTTTCACCATAAAGGAGCAGGTGCTGCAGAAGGCGCGCCAAGTACAACACATTGATTACAACGACGCACAAGTCAAGGTTTTCCAGGACCTGTCGGGGCACACTTTGTCTCTGCGGAGAGGGATGAAGCCAGCTTTGGAAGTCCTAATGAAGCATAAAATTCCCTACAGATGGACATTTCCCTTTGCCCTTTGCTTCACGACAGGAGGGCATTTGCATCGAACCCGGTCCCTTGAGGAAGTCTGGAATATCTTACGCTCCGAGGGATTGGTGACCACAGACGGCCCGCCAGCGGAACTGGACCCGACTACGCGAGCTAAGCTCCAGAAGTGGCAACGAGTCCAGGGCAAGGTGAAAAAGACCCGGACAGGCACCTGACTGGACAGCATGATCTTGTATGTTGGTCTATAGTGGAGTGCCATGTTAGCCTGTCAATGCTTTTTATAATTACAAAGTTAAGGGTTAAGGGGATGGAGAAATTGAAATGTATGAAAGAAGCATTGGGAAAAGGGGGCTTAGTTTAACATTGGTTTCTGTGTTGCAGAGGGGAGATTATAGTTTGATAAGCAGGGGTAAGGATTTAGGGGGGGCGGAGGGAGGGGGTCTTGGGTAGCTGAGCGGGGGAGTGGGTTCTTCCTCTTATACTCCTAGACGGGGGGTTATGACCTTCGCTAGTGGAACTAAGGGAGGCAGGGGAAGGGTGGGAGGGAGTAGTGGGGAGGGTGGGGGGGTCTTTTTTCAGAGTATGTATGTGTCACGGGGTATAGATGGGGGGAAGAGGGGTTGTAGTAACTGTGAAGGGTTTGGTGAGGGAGGGGAGGGGTTCTGGGCCAATGTAGGTCTGAGTGTTACTCCTTTGTTTTACATGAGTGATATACTGAATAAGCTTAATGTCTGATTTTAAAGTGCTCACCTATAATGTAAAAGGGCTTAACTCTCCATACAAGCGTCATGCCCTTCAGCGTGAATTGCGCTTAATGTGCCCGAAGGTGGTGTTTTTACAAGAAACGCATTTGTTACCAAAACATGAGGGACTACTGGCTTCCAAACTATATCCGGGAGTATACTGTGCTTCTGATGTCAAAGGGGGGAAAAAGAGAGGAGTTGCTATCCTGTTTCATAGAGATATCCATATACAGGTTCTCCACATGAGGAGAGACACTGGGGGGGCGTTTTCTTCTTATGCATGTGCAGCTTGAGCGGGAGGAGTTTACTCTGGCTAATGTTTATGCCCCCAATGAACACCAGGAGAGGTTTTTTAAGTACCTTCACAGGGAAATGCAGCTTTTTTCTCGTGGGAGGGTGTTCATGGCTGGAGATTTCAATGCAACCATGCAACCTGGACTTGACAGGTCTGCTCCTCCTGCTAAAGCGGATTATAATATTTCACGGGCTTCACGGAACTTAGTAGAGGATATGGGTCTGTGTGACTGGTGCCGACTGTGCCACCCGAGAGGGCGGGACTATACCTTTTATTCTCAAGCACAACTTTCTTACTCTAGATTAGACTATGTGTTTCTTGACAAGACCCTTTTGGACGGAGGAGGGGAATCCGCCATTGGCCATATTACAATCTCAGACCACGCTCCGGCCTGGGTTGCCGTTCCTTCTTTGGAGGGGGAGCGAAGGGACCAAAGGTGGTCATTTAACAACTGCTTGTTACAGGACCCTCAGATTGTAGCGGATTTCCTCCCGGTCCTGAAGGAGTACTTTGAGATCAATATGGACTCGGGACCAGCTTTGAGCACTGTATGGGATGCTTTTAAAGCGGTAGCGCGAGGACATTTTATTAAGTGTGCCAGTCAAAGAAATAGGGCCCATAAAGAGCGCTTGCTGAAATGTATGGCGCAAATTGGAGATTTAGAAACAAGATACAGGGCATCAGGTCGGGTATCTGACTATCGTAAACTGCAAGATGTGAGATTGGAGCTGACTGCGTTACATGAGGAGAGCTTGAAGTTTGTCCATGCACGATTAAAACAGATTTATTATGAAGGTTCCAATAAGCCTGGGAGGTTGCTGGCTAAGAAATTAAGAAAGCTGAGAGCTGATAGACACATTGTGCGTGTGAAAGATGTGAATGGGGCTATGTTACATAAATCTGCCCAGATCAGGGAGCGCTTTGCCCAGTTCTATGAGTCTCTATACAGGGAGGATGCTGCCGTACAGGTTGGGGGGAATAGACCAATACTTAGCTGATAGAGGATTGGCTGTACTATCCGAAAAGCAAAGAAGAGAATTGGACGACCTGGTGCAATTAAAAGAGGTGTTGCAGGTTATTAAGGCCTTGCCGACAGGCAAGGCGCCAGGTTTGGACGGCTTTACTAATGAGTTTTTCAAGACGTTTGCTCGAGAACTCGCGCCGTGCTTGACATTGGTTATCAATTCGGTTAGAGACGGGCAGACACTTCCTAGAGAACTATGTTGGAAGCCTGGGTGGCGGTAATACCTAAGCCTCAAAAGGATAGCACGGAATGTGCTTCCTATCGCCCCATATCAATTTTGAACACGGATGTAAAAATCCTGGCTAAGGTGCTTGCTAATCGTTTGGGTGAGTTGTTGCCTACCTTGATCCACCCGGACCAGGTGGGATTCGTGCCGAAGAGGCAGGCCATGGACAATGTGCGCCGAACCCTGGACTTGATGCACTGGGCTTGGTCGCGGGCCTGTCCGTTGGTGTTGCTGGGTTTGGACGCGGAGAAGGCCTTCGACCGAGTCCATTGGGGGTTCTTGGATAGGGTGCTGCATAGATTTGGAATTGGGCCCTTATTTAGATCTTGGATCCAATCGCTTTACACTCAACCACAGGCATGTGTTAGGGTTAACGGTGGGAATTCGGGTGCGTTTTTGTTGGGGAGGGGCACCCGACAGGGCTGTCCGTTGTCTCCATTGCTGTTTGCCCTGGCGATGGAGCCACTGGCGGCAGCCATTCGAGAGAACGTGAACATTTCCGGGGTTGAGGTGAGGGGGCAAGAACATAAAATTGCGCTATTTGCGGATGACGTGCTATTGTCTCTAACTAACCCATTAATCTCATTGCCTAACCTATTACAGGAAATAGAGGGTTACTCACGAGTCTCAGGCTATAAGCTTAATGCTAATAAGTCGGAGGGCATGGCGGTGGGGGTGCCGTTGAGAGTGTACGAAGCGTTGCAAGCGTCATATGTCTTTAAGTGGTCAACTAGATCTATACAATATCTAGGGGTACAGATTCCTGCAGTACAGTCGGAATTGTTTTCTGTCAACTACCCGGTACTTCAGAAGGCGATTTACAGTGATTTGGATAGATGGTCTCATATAGGATTGTCTTGGCTAGGCCGGATAGCGGCGATTAAAATGAATATTTTACCTCGGCTATTGTACTTCTTTCAGGTCCTTCCCTTGAGGTTGCCTCGGTCTTTCTTGTCTAGTTTGCAGGATCGCCTGTTACGCTTTATATGAAACCAGAAGAGACCCCGTTTGGCACGGACTATTTTGTATAGGAGTAACCACCTTGGCGGTCTGTCAGTGCCGAATTTGTGCTGGTACTATTGGGCTGCTCAGGCTAGGTCGGCGGTAGAATGGTTCAGGGGGGAAGACCACAAGCTCTGGGTACATCTTGAGCAAGCTATGGTGGGGTCCCGCAAGCTGGGTAATTTAATGTGGTTACCCAACAAATATAGAGGGCGGGTTGACCGGTTTCCTCCGACTGTACAAGCCACCTTTTACTATTGGGATCACATGTTTGCTGAACGTCAACCACCTGTTTCTGGTTTGGCACCCATAGCCGACAACCCTTTGTTTGGACCGAGCGTTGGGAACCCTGTCCTTGAGCGCTGGGCGGAGTCCGGATTGGATATGATGGGTCAGTTGCACGTAGGAGAAGATTTGGTTTCCTTTGACGCCTTGAGGGAGGATTTCCGGCTGCGGCAAAGTGATTATTATGTTTATTTGCAACTGAGACATTTCTTGAAAGGGCCTGAGTATGTAGCTTGTCTTAAGAGGGAAACACACCCAAAGGAAGAGGTGTGTGTGCAGCATCATAGTACAAGGGGTATGATCACTTTTTTATATACGGCCTTGGTAGCACACCAAAAGCCTTCATTGTTGCATAGGAGAAGGTGGGAACAGGAATTAGATTTCACTTTAACGGATGAAAAATGGCTACAGCTGGAAAAGGGGACTATGCATTCTGCGAGGTCGGTGTCTGTGAAAGAGAATGCAATTAAAGTGTTTTTCCGATGGTACCTCACTCCGGCGCGTTTGCACCATATGTTTGTGCAGGTTCCTGACAGTTGTTGGAGGAAATGTGGTGCTGTGGGTACAATGGGACACATATGGTGGACATGTCCAAAGGCTAAAGCGTATTGGAAGGCGGTGCAGGCGCGTCTTCAAAGATGGGTTGGTAGACCTGTACGGTGGCATCCACTAGTATTCATATTGGGACAGCGACCAGAAGGCCTTAAAGAACATGAATGGCTTCTGACAAGGGGAGCCCTACAGGCAGCAAGAGTAAATCTGGCTCAGAGTTGGAAGTCGCCCTTAGTGCCATCACTGGTACGCTGGCTTACTAAGCTACGATATATGTGTGAGATGGATAGACTGACAGCAGTTAAATCTAAGATCTTGCCTAGGTGGGAGAGAATATGGTTGCCATTCTTGAATGCTGGGTAGGGGAGAGTGTCACTGGACTGAACCACAGGAAGGAGTATTACAGCATGGTAAGGGGGGAGGGAGGTGTCGAGAGGGGGCTGTAGGGTGGGGGGGGATAGGTCGGGTGGGGGTAGTTTCTGTATAAACTTGAAAAAGTTGAAGTTATCTGGGGATCTAAGTTAGATTTGATACGAATTATGGTCATTGCTCATTTATGTACTAAGACTTCTGTTTTAATCTAGATGTGTTTCACGATGTTTATACCTTGTTGTGTATCAAAATAAGTTCAATAAAGACTTCTAAAAAATTTTAAAAAAAAAATTTAAAACAAATCAGAGAAAATATGTCTTCACTCAACGTGTAATTAAACTCTGGAATTTGTTGTCAGAGAATGTAGTAAAAGCGGTTAGCTTAGCGAGGTTTAAAAAAAGGTCTGGATGGCTTCCTAAAGGAAAAGTCTATAGACTATTATTAAAATGGACTTGGGGAAAATACACTGCTTATTTCTAGAATAAGCAGCATAAAATGTATTATACTGTTTGGAGATCTTGCCAGGTACTTGTGACCTGGATTGGCCACTGTTAGAAGCAGGATGCTGGGCTTGATGGACCTTCGGTGTGTCCCAGTATGGCAATGCTTATGTACATCAAAAGACAATGGGAAATAGTAGAAGCAGTCCAGCATTCCTCCTACTTCCTTGGCAGAGAATACCTTATACAGTGGGGGAAATAAGTATTTGATCCCTTGCTGATTTTGTAAGTTTGCCCACTGACAAAGACATGAGCAGCCCATAATTGAAGGGTAGGTTATTGGTAACAGTGAGAGATAGCACATCACAAATTAAATCCGGAAAATCACATTGTGGAAAGTATATGAATTTATTTGCATTCTGCAGAGGGAAATAAGTATTTGATCCCTCTGGCAAACAAGACCTAATACTTGGTGGCAAAACCCTTGTTGGCAAGCACAGCGGTCAGACGTCTTCTGTAGTTGATGATGAGGTTTGCACACATGTCAGGAGGAATTTTGGTCCACTCCTCTTTGCAGATCATCTCTAAATCATTAAGAGTTCTGGGCTGTCGCTTGGCAACTCGCAGCTTCAGCTCCCTCCATAAGTTTTCAATGGGATTAAGGTCTGGTGACTGGCTAGGCCACTCCATGACCCTAATGTGCTTCTTCCTGAGCCACTCCTTTGTTGCCTTGGCTGTATGTTTTGGGTCATTGTCGTGCTGGAAGACCCAGCCACGACCCATTTTTAAGGCCCTGGCGGAGGGAAGGAGGTTGTCACTCAGAATTGTACGGTACATGGCCCCATCCATTCTCCCATTGATGCGGTGAAGTAGTCCTGTGCCCTTAGCAGAGAAACACCCCCAAAACATAACATTTCCACCTCCATGCTTGACAGTGGGGACGGTGTTCTTTGGGTCATAGGCAGCATTTCTCTTCCTCCAAACACGGCGAGTTGAGTTCATGCCAAAGAGCTCAATTTTTGTCTCATCTGACCACAGCACCTTCTCCCAATCACTCTCGGCATCATCCAGGTGTTCACTGGCAAACTTCAGACGGGCCGTCACATGTGCCTTCCGGAGCAGGGGGACCTTGCGGGCACTGCAGGATTGCAATCCGTTATGTCGTAATGTGTTACCAATGGTTTTCGTGGTGACAGTGGTCCCAGCTGCCTTGAGATCATTGACAAGTTCCCCCCTTGTAGTTGTAGGCTGATTTCTAACCTTCCTCATGATCAAGGATACCCCACGAGGTGAGATTTTGCGTGGAGCCCCAGATCTTTGTCGATTGACAGTCATTTTGTACTTCTTCCATTTTCTTACTATGGCACCAACAGTTGTCTCCTTCTCGCCCAGCGTCTTACTGATGGTTTTGTAGCCCATTCCAGCCTTGTGCAGGTGTATGATCTTGTCCCTGACATCCTTAGACAGCTCCTTGCTCTTGGCCATTTTGTAGAGGTTAGAGTCTGACTGATTCACTGAGTCTGTGGACAGGTGTCTTTCATACAGGTGACCATTTCCGACAGCTGTCTGTCATGCAGGTAACGAGTTGATTTGGAGCATCTACCTGGTCTGTAGGGGCCAGATCTCTTACTGGTTGGTGGGGGATCAAATACTTATTTCCCTCTGCAGAATGCAAATAAATTCATATACTTTCCACAATGTGATTTTCCGGATTTAATTTGTGATGTGCTATCTCTCACTGTTACCAATAACCTACCCTTCAATTATGGGCTGCTCATGTCTTTGTCAGTGGGCAAACTTACAAAATCAGCAAGGGATCAAATACTTATTTCCCCCACTGTAAGTGGGGGACTGCAGTTCTCCATCCACCCATTATACCTGACCCATTATACCCTCCAAGACCAAACACATCAAAGCCGCAGCATTATATATCTGGAAGTCCCAAACCCCTTGAGATTTATCCAAAAACAACTTTGAGAAGGCTATTTGCACATCCCAGTTCTGCCAAATAAAGGATCTAATTGTACTATGGAAAATCCTTTCATCCCTGTGGGCCAACCAAATCAGGACAGTCTATATAGGGTATTTATTTATAACATTTATACCCCACATTTTCCCACCCACTGGCAGGGTATAGCAGCTTAGGTAATAATATCATCTTAACAACGGATACCCTACTCATCAAAGACAAAGGGAGATCCTTCCACATATGACAGAGCTTTTTAAGCTTCTCTAAGGTGTCTAATACGTTGCATTTATATATTACCTGAGAGTTAGTGCTTTAAAAAATTCCCATATATCTCATAGGTTTTTTAACCAGAGGAACAGGTAAAGTAGCATGCCACGACTCCACCTTGATGCCCGCATGTGGCAAAAGCTCAGACTTATCACAACTGACCTTAAGCCCCAAAATTTCCCCTATACCCAAATGGCGGGGAGCCTGGCCTAAATACAGCAATATATTGTCTGCAAAAAATGCTGATTTTACATTCAAATCTGCCCATCACTGTGCTCTTAAGTGTAGTATACTGCCATATCTTAATCGCCAAAGGCTTGATTGCAAGTAAAAAAAAAGTAGAAGGGACAGTGTGCACCCCTGGCAAGTTCCCCTCTGCAGATCAAATCCCTCTGTGAGCGTGCCATTAACGAGAAGCTAGGCCCGCGGTCCGGTATACAGTGAGCTTACCTATCCTGAAAAACAGCCCTACAAACTACATCGGCCCAACACCCAAAAGAGATATTCCCAAAAAATGCCATCAAATGCTTTTTCTATGTCAAGGCCCACAACAGCTGATGTACTACCGCCTCAACCCTTATATTCATGGATAGCTACCAAGGATTCTGTTAGATTCATGGAAGCAAAACACCCAGTACAAATCCTACTTAGTCTGTATGAATAAGCTTGGTGCAAGTATCAGCTCAGGTGCCACACCATAATGGCCACCAGCAGCTTTGCATCCTGGTTTAAAAAAAGATATGGGCCAATATGAACCCATGTATAGAAAAAAGCAACAGTATAGGCTGTTAATCAAGCTTCGGTAATCTAATACTATACGGACTGAAAAACAGCCTCAAACAATCTACCAGGTTATGTAGACTAGAGTGAATGTGAAAAATATACGAAATTGGGAAATACCCTCAGAAACCAAGGCTCCCGCCAAGGTCTGGTCAGCAAGACATTATTATCTATAAAAGATTTTGTGTCTATGACCAAACTCTCTCATTCAAAACTGCCAATATTTAAACCTTAGTTCTTAGAGTAGCTGAGTAAAAAAGATTTTATCAAGCATCAGCATGGTCTATTTTAACTTAGCTCAATCAATGCTGGCTTGACTCCCCCACAATGATCTCAGAGTGGCTTAACATCTCTTGCCTGTCTCAAGAGATGTTAAGCCACTCTGAGATCAATATCCCTGACAATATGATTTGGCTTAATGATTCCTGATGAAGCCCTGTTGTGGGTGAAACGAATCGGGCCCTGTTGAAAACCAGCAGTTACATTGTGGGGGAGTCAAGCCAGCATTGATTGAGCTAAGTTAAAATAGACCATGCTGATGCTTGATAAAATCTTTTTTACTCAGTTACTCTAAGAACTAAGGTTTAAATATTGGCAGTTTTGAATGAGAGAGTTTGGGAATATATACCCCATGAAAGAAATTAGGTCACAGACACAAAATCTTTTATAGATAATAGTGTCTTGCTGACCAGACCTTGGCGGGAGCCTTGGTTTCTGAGGGTATTTCCCAATTTCGTATATTTTTCACATTCACTCTACATAACCTGGTTGATTGTTTGAGGCTGTTTTCCCAATATGAACCCACCCACAAAGGATCCTTCCCTGGTTCAGGTAATAATATAATATGAGCCATATTTGACCTGTTGCCGCTCCCCAACCCCTCTAGGTCATTATACATAACACACAGTGATCTCGCCACCAAATCCTCCCATAAACTTATAATAATCCAGGCCAAATCTATTGGGTCCAGGAACTTTGGCCAATTTCATGTGCTTAATGCTCACTCTAATTGCCTCCTTGCTAAGGGATTTGTTCAATTCTTGCACCTGATTCAGGGCAAGGCTTGGCAAGTTAAGCCTTTGAAAGGTCAGGTTCCGGATTTCCTCATCAAGAAGTCTGCTTTCATACAATGCTCTATAAAACTGAACAAACTGTTCTCCTATCTGACCCTCATTTGTTTAACATTTCCCCTGGCCATCTTTAATAGCTAAGATCACGTGCTTCTTTCTACTGGGGCATACCAGGTTGGAGAGTTACTGGCCTTCCCTCCCCAACAGTGTAATTTATAGCGATGATTAATAAAGATCATTGGAGGCCCTCTCATTAAGGACAGCGTGATCTGTTTCCTGACCTTAGTAAGCTTCTGTTTGGTTGTGTAATCTAGTCGAGACAAATGGGTATTAAGCAGAGAACTGAGCTCACTAGAGCGGCAGAGCAACTCAGCCTCCCGGGCCCTCCGTATTCTCTTGGTATAGGCTACTATCGTTTATCATTTATTTATTTACTATACTGTTTCAAATTGCATTCACAAAACAGGACGGTTTACTTCATAATTTAAAAATATCATATTAAAAAACATAAGAAATCCATCAATTTGATAGAAAAGCACAGCAAACTAAAACAACCATTCTAAAAGATAAAACACCAACACACAATGAACAACCATTCATAACAAATACATAAGCAAGCATATTATTTTACTGCATATTCATTCTGCCTAATTTTTCCTTTCACTCCAGATTATTTTCAAATGTATTCTGAAACAAATATGTTTTCAAAAGTTTACGAAACTGAATATAGGACTCTTCTAGTCTAATGCTTTTAGGGAGACAGTTCCAATGAGAAGGGGATAGAAAAAAGAAAGCTGAATTTCTGGAAGATTCCCATCTAGCCTTTTGTGGTGGTGGGATTACTAATCTATTATCCATAACCACCTTGGACTTCTCTCAATAGGTCATGGAGCTAACATATGGAGAGTCATTAATTTGTTGGTAAATCAACCAATGCTCTCTTAGATAGGAATGGAAACCAAGTTTTCATGTAATAATATGGGAAATTTCCACACACTATCCTTCAAGTCAGACACAATAGATAAGACTAACATGATCAGGGAGGGGGAGAAAAGAGACCAGAAGGAATGCAGGGACTCTGTCCAGAAGCAGAGAGAAATAAAGAAAGACACCTCACTCAGCAGGGATCTTCCCCGTCAATGCATTCATGGAGATGATACTGAAATATTAAAAGATGTCCCAACAGGAGTCCCCATCAAGGTATCTACCCCCTCTCTGCACCCCATTCCCTATAAAAAGCGCTACAGGTGTGCCCGTGCCCTCATGCAGACTAGTAGCCAGTCCAACTAGGCAAATCAACCATGGCCTTGGCTTAAAATACTACTACTACTATTTCTATAGTGCTACTAGACATACGCAGCGCTGTACACTTGAACTGAAAGAGACAGTTCCTGCTCGAAAGAGCTTACAATCTAATCAGGACAGACAAAAAGGATAAATAAGGGATAATGGAATTACTAAGGTGCAAATGATAAGACATACATGGGTACTGTACAAGTGAATAGGGGTTAGGAGTTAAAAGCAGCATCAAAAAGGTGGGCTTTTAGCTTAGATTTGAAGACAGCCAGAGATGGAACTTGACATACTGGCTCAGGAAGTCTATTCCAGGCATATGGTGCAGCAAGTTAAAAAGAACAGAGTCTGGAGTTAACAGTGGAGGAGAAGGATACAGATAAGAGACAGTGGTTGTGCAGGACCTAGTGTCTGAGTCTCTGTGTGCCCCTTCCTACGGGCCCTCTTACATCTAAAAGTAAAAGTAGTACAATCCAGGCCCAGATGCGTTGGGAGCCAGGTTCTAAAAAGTTATATAGTTCTGTATCACAGACAGTCTCCGGGAGCCCCACAACCGAAACATTCTTCTTGTGAGCTCTATTTTCGTGCTCTTCCAAGTCTGTCACAGAGCTCTGCCATCTCCTTTTGCAGGGTTCCCAGTTGGCCTGCCATGCACACAGCCTCATCCTCGCGCTCTGAGACTCGTCATTCCATCTCCATGAGCCTGTGGAAATGCGAGTCAAACTTTTCGTTGATTTCGTCCATCGCGGATTGCAACTTATTTAAGCAGTCCTCCAGTGCTGCCATTACTGTCCAGATTTCCTGAGCCCATTCTCCCACTGGTGCGGTGACCATCGTGGTGCCCTCCACCATCTTGGGTTCCTTCAGTGATGCTTTACTCTGAGTTGGTTTAGAGTGCTTTACAGGCATACCACGTTCCAACCGCTCAAATCACTCATTGCCTCCTCCCGGAGTCTAATTCTGGTTCTCAAGACCTTAGCAATCTTCAAGTCATTGAAGAAAGTGACTCTTAAGGACTTTAACTTAAAGATGGTGTTCCTCCTCACCATTGCTTTGGCTTGCAGGGAGTTACAGGCTTTACAGGCATTATTCTGCAGAGATCCCTTCCTGTGTTTTACAGAAGCAGGAGCCATGATCCGAATGTTGCCACCCTTCCTACGGAAAGTGAAGTTGCTTACCTGTAATAGGGGTTTCTCTATAGACAACAGGGAAGTGCAGCCAAACTCATAGGCAAACTCATAGGCAACATCATCCGATGAAGCCTTGGGTGCCAGAGCAGTTCTTCAGTACTCTTGTCCAGCCTGTCCTCCTCTCTGACCCCTCCCCTCCCCACACAAAGCCAGCCTGTCCATATATCTGCCACCTCTTTCTGCTCCTTCCTTTCACAGCCAACACATCCGTCTCTCTCATCTCCCCTCCCCTGAATTCAAATGGCCAGATTGTCCCTTTCTCATTCCCCTGTCCCCCTCCCAATACACATCTTTGTGCCCCACGCATTTAATACACCTACAGCCAAAATATCCATCTCTATCCTCCCCCACACACATAAAGCAAAGTCTGTCCCTCCCTTTGTCCCTCCCCCCAATGCACGACCAGCCTCTCCATCTCTCTGCCCCCATCACCCAATGCACGCTATCACCTCTTTTTGTACTACCTACACACACCTACAGCCAGAATATTTCTGTGCCCCCAAACACACACACAGCCAACCTGAACCTCCCTCTTCCCCCAATGAACATAGTCAACCTGTTCATCTCTCTGCCCCCTCTAACCCAAATGTCTCTTCGCCCAATAAACATGGTCAACCTGTTCATCTCTCTGCCTCCTCTAACCCAATTGCCACTGCCAACTCTTTCTGACCACCTCCCACCCACCCATAACAGCCAGCCTATCCTTCTCTCACCCCCCTCAATACATACCTCCGTCTCTTTCTGCCTCACACATCTACAGCCAACACGACCCCCCCATCCCTGATCCCCCCAACACACATTCTTCTCTTTGCCCCCCCCCCCCCCCCCCACTACACAGACGAATGGCCTTCATTAACCAACCAACAATCCCCTTCTCTTTTCCTTCCCCAGGTAACACTTTTTTTTTTTTTTAATCTCCCCAACATCCCACAGAGGCAGCACACTTTTACCCCTCCCCCACACCTCATACAGGGAAGCACTACCTTTTCCTTGTAAAACTCAGCACACAAAAACATTTCTGATCCTGGTGTAATCTCACTAATATAACATACACCTTCTCAATACCAGGTTGTGAAGTTTAGACACCTCTACAAAAAGTCACTCAGGTCACAGAGCAAATCTACCATGCTGCAGTAACTTTCAAAACAAGGACCCTACCTACATGAAATGGCAGTGCTCTAAATATTTCAGCATGCCCTAAAACATCAATATATCTAATAGGAAAACTAAATAAGCCAAATTACTACGGATTGCTACATAAAAATTCAGTTGAATAAAATACCCAGCCTTGGTCATGCACACAGAATGCAAATACCAAATGTTATGTTATTAACATATTTTATAAGAGGCCACATACCTTACTAGTTCAAGGCAGGTTACAGGAACCAAGAAGCCAAATACAACTTTCTGGGAATTACAATAACACAATACAAACGTATGTATGACAAGTATAATCTGTCATGAGCCATGATTAGGATCAAGTTCACAGAAATAAAAATGATTTAACATTTTTTCTAAACAGTGCATAGCATTGAGAGCTTCGCAAAAATATAGGAAGTGAATTCCATGATGAGGCCATCGGATAATAAAGCAATGCAGAAAAATATGTTTAACTGATTTTAAGGCAGTAACACTAAGAAATTGTAAGAAAAAATGTTTTTGTGTGTTAGATCTATGAAGAAAATTCACAAGCTCCATCATATAAAAAGGAGCTTCACCTGACAGAATCTTAAATCTTTGACTGGCAACCAATGTAATTTCAGACAGTATTCAGAAAAAGTGACCACAAACTAGAAATACAAATATGTAGACAGAAATTAAACTGAAACCTCAGGAAGTCAGACCTTGCATGTAGAACACCACCACAGAAAGAGATGGATTTCCCTGTGCAACTTCCTGTTTGCTCAGATATGGGATGCAGCAGAGGAACGGTGTTTATGGCTGCTGCAGCCGACAAAGGAGACAGGTTTGGAAGTGCTGCAGAGGAGGGGGATTGGGACAGGGAAGTTGCAAGAGAGGTTTCTGGGCTCAAGCCTGCAAACCTTAGGTGCCAAGTTCTATTGTTTATTCTAAAGTATAAAAGACTGAGATCTGACCAATTACAACATGCAAAACTAGAAACATTTCCTATATAATAATTTGGACCTCTGCACTTCCGTCTGGCTGCCTGGATTCATAACCGAGTTCCTACTGGTCTGTCCTGGGGATGACATCACAAGGCGGACCAATGGGAAGTGAGAGGGAAGGGAACCCAGCAGCAGCCACCGGAGGTAACCAAACGCCGCCGCCGCCACCCCCGTTCCATGATCCCCAACCTCCCTCCCTCCTTCCACTCCCGTCGTCCGAGTTCCACGGGCCACGACGGATCCACTGCCGATTGAGTTCTGCGCCCCCCCTCTCCTCCCATTTCCGCTGCCCAGCGCCTCCCTCTGTCTCTGTGGCCTCCGAGTGCGGGTGCCCCAGCCCTTCGTACGTGGCAGCTGCTGTTTTAGAAGTTTTACCTCCTGCTCGGCCGGCAACACTCAACTCCAGCAAGTACAGACGCCGCTTCAGACAGGCTGTGGTTCACTGTTCCTGTGGTCCCACCCTTCAGCAAAAAGGAAATGAGGGCGGGACCAGAGGACCAGCGAACCACAGCCTGTCTGAAGCGGCATCTGTACTTGCTGGAGTTGAGTGTTGCCAGCCGAGCAGGAGGTAAAACCTTTTAAACAGCAGCTGCCACGTACGAAGGGCTGGAGCACCCACATACGTCCTCCTTGCACTCGGAGGCCACAGAGACAGACGGAGGGAGGCGCTGGGCGGCAGAAATCGGAGGGGGGGGGGTCCTGAGACGAGGGGGGAGGTCCTGAGACGAGAGGGGTGGGGGTCCTCAGACGAGAGAGGGTGGGGGGTCCTGGGGGAGGAGGTGGGGAGGAGTGGGAGGGGGCCCTGGAACCTTGCTAGCTCCCATTTCTTTTCTGTTGGAAACGGGCCTCTTTTACTAGTTTTAAAATAAAATACACTAAACTATTGCTAGTCCACTAATATATCTGTCTTACCCTATTTAACATTATCCCTTGAAATTTTGCTTGCAAATTGAACCAGTCAAACCTGATTTCTTTTCAAAATAGATATATTTCATCTCAAGTCTGCAGGATTTTTATTGATGGGTGTACACTAGATGATTTCTCTGGTTGGGACAGGCCATCATTACCTGCTTGCTCATTAGCTGCCAGATTCTGCTCAAATTCAATACGAAGCATCTCATACTCCTTGCGAACCTGCGCTAGTGTGTCCTCCAGCTGAATCACCTCTGTCCGCAGTTTCTTCTGCAGGCTCAGCTCATCACTCTGACAACAGGTGGAAAAAAATCAGACCACAAATGGAAGAGAAAGACAGAGTGGAATCATTAGAAAGGGAGGTCCAAAGGAGGGGGAGGAAGGGGGCAAATGATCAGCAACAAAAGCAAGGACCAATGGATACATGGTCTCAACTTATCAGCTGAACTACCAGGTATACCTCTTCACACTTCCTCCATGCTCTTCCTCTCTAAGCACATGTAGTCCTTACCAACAAAATGACCACTTACTTAGCTACTTACCTAATGCCCTTCTCAGCACTTTAAGGCAATTTACATTCAGATACAGTAGGTATTTCCCTGTTGCCATACAGCCTATAAGTTTTTATCTTTAGGCAATGGAAGCCAAGTGACATTCCCAAGATCAAAGGGACCAGATCACTGCTCTAATCCAGTGCTCTTCAACCCAGTTGGTCAGGTTTTCAGGATATGCATGAAACAGATTTGCTTACCAAGAAGGCAGTGCATGCAAATCTATCTTATGCATATTCACTGTGGATATCCTTAAAACCTGACCTGTTAGGTGTGCCCCAAGGACTGGATTGAGAAGCACTGCTCTATCACTGCTCTAACTATTAATATGCATGAGATAGATTTGCATACAGTGTATTATCCATGCAGATCTATCAGATATCCTGAAAACCTTGCCTGTTTGCAGCACTTGAGGCCTGAACTCCTGCATCCCTGAATTAGGATATCATCATGTATCTCCAACCATCTTCTTACTCCCCCATTTCTCTTTCAATGTGGGCTTTCATTTCTTCTCCTCACACTCTTAACTCTGTTGTTCTTTTAGCTACCCTTCATCAGATGCTCATCCTCTTCAACTGTGACGTGTTGAAGAACTGACACTGAGCAACAGCAGGACTGGAAAAGCTAAACGAGCAGGAGGAGATATTGCTTGATGTGTTCTTTGGTTTTCCAGAACAGAGAAAGCCAATGAACTACAAGAGGGAAGGGCATATTTTAGATTTACTTTTATAACTGACTCTTCCATATTAAGATGGATTTGGAAATGAAAGCGAACAGAACAGGACTATAGCACGATTTCTGATTCTTTTTACTTTACTCCTAGAAGAATTCTACAAAAAAAAAATTTTTTAATCTGTCCAAACATTTTGAAAATGTATTACAATTCTGCATAAGTACATAAGTACATAAGTAGTGCCATACTGGGAAAGACCAAAGGTCCATCTAGCCCAGCATCCTGTCACCGACAGTGGCCAATCCAGGTCAAGGGCACCTGGCACGCTCCCCAAACGTAAAAACATTCCAGACAAGTTATACCTAAAAATGCGGAATTTTTCCAAGTCCATTTAATAGCGGTCTATGGACTTGTCCTTTAGGAATCTATCTAACCCCTTTTTAAACTCCGTCAAGCTAACCGCCCGTACCACGTTCTCCGGCAACGAATTCCAGAGTCTAATTACACGTTGGGTGAAGAAAAATTTTCTCCGATTCGTTTTAAATTTACCACACTGTAGCTTCAACTCATGCCCTCTAGTCCTAGTATTTTTGGATAGCGTGAACAGTCGCTTCAACATCCACCCGATCCATTCCACTCATTATTTTATACACTTCTATCATATCTCCCCTCAGCCGTCTCAGCATTACTTGTAATATTTTCTTTGTCAGATTATGAAGAAATATCACAGTGGATGTAATGAAGAAAACAAGTGTGTCTTTATTAAAAATCTTCATAAGACTTTACACAGCCGTGTTTCAGATACTAGGCTGCATCAGGAGTCTACACATGCAGTTTGAAACAATAATGTAAAAAAAAAATAAAGAGTGATTGAGAATCTAAAAACAAGGCAAGATATGTATACGATAATATATAATAAGCACCTCTGAACATCAGGAAACAACCAGGATATGAAATCATAAACCTATACAAAAATATGGCTAATGAATAAACATAGCATCTATAGCGCCCTCCATAGCATGCCTTTATATGATGAAGTTTGAGAATAAACATGTTTATGATTGAGTGAGGTGAAGGAAGCTATTAGGGCTAAAAGAAATGCCTTCAGAAAATGGAAGAAGGAACCGTCTGAAAATAACAACAGCCAGCATAAGGAGTGTCAAAGCAAATGCAAGGCGCAGATAAAAAAGGCCAAGAGGGATTACGAAAAAAAGATAGCATTAGAGGCAAAAAGCATAGTAAAAAAATTTTTTGGTATATTAAAAGCAGGAAGCCGGCAAAAGAATCGGTTGGACCGCTGGATGACCAAGGGGTAAAAGGAGCGATCAAGGAAGACAAAGACGTAGCAGAGAGATTGAATGAATTATTTGCTTCGGTCTTCACCGAGGAAGATTTGGGTGGGATACCTGTGTCGGAAATGATATTTCAAGCGGACGGCGAAAGAGAAACTTACTGACTTCACGGTAAACTTGGAGGACGTAATGGGGCAGTTTCAGCAAACTGAAGAGTAGCAAATCTCCTGGACCGGATGGTATTCATCCTAGAGTACTGATAGAACTGAAAAATGAGCTTGCGGAGCTACTGTTAGTGATATGCAATTTATCCTTAAAATCGAGCGTGGTACCAGAAGATTGGAGGGTGGCCAATGCATGCCCATTTTTAAAAAAGGTTCCAGGGGAGATCTGGGAAATTATAGACCGGTGAGTCTGACATTGGTGCCGGGGGAAAATGGTAGAGGCTATTATTAAAACAAAATTACAGAGCACATCCGAGGACATGGATTACTGAGACCGAGTCAGCATGGCTTTTGTGTGGGGAAATCTTGCCTGACCAATTTACTTCAATTCTTTGAAAGGAGTAAACAAACATGTGGACAAAGGGGAGCCGGTTGATAATGTGTACCTGGATTTTCAAAAGGCGTTTGACAAGGTACCTCATGAAAGGCTACAGAGGAAATTGGAGGGTCATGGGATAGGAGGAAAAGACCTATTGTGGATTAAAAACTGGTTGAAGGATAGGAAACAGAGTGGGGTTAAATGGACAGTATTCACAATGGAGAAGCGTAGTTAGTGGGGTTCCTCAGGGATCAGTGCTAGGACCGCTGCTTTTTAATATATTCATAAATGATTTAGAGATGGGAGTAACTAGCGAGGTAATTAAGTTTGCTGATGACACAAAGTTATTCAAAGTCGTTAACTCGCGACAGGATTGTGAAAAATTACAGAAGGACCTTACGAGACTGGGAGACTGGGCGGCTAAATGGCAGATGACGTTTAATGTGAGCAAGTGCAAGGTGATGCATGTGGGAAAAAAGAACCCGAATTATAGCTACGTCATGCAAGGTTCCATGTTAGGAGTTAAGGACCAAGAAAGGGATCTGGGTGTCATCGTCAATAATACACTGAAACCTTCTGCTCAGTGTGCTGCTGCGGCTCGGAAAGCGAACAGAATGTTGGGTATTATTAAAAAAGGTATGGGAAACAGGTGTGAGGATGTTATAATGCCGTTTTAGCACTCCATGGTGCAACCGCACCTTGAGTATTGTGTTCAATTCTGGTCGCCGCATCTCAAGAAAGATATAGTGGAATTGGAAAAGGTGCAGCGAAGGGCGACTAAAATGATAGCGGGGATGGGACGACTTCCCTATGAAGAAAGACTAAGGAGGCTAGGGCTTTTCAGCTTGGAGAAGAGACGGCTGAGGGGAGACATGATAGAGGTTTATAAAATAATGAGTGGAGTGGAACAGGTGGATGTGAAGCGTCTGTTCACCGCTTTCCAAAAATACTAGGACTAGGGGGCATGCGATGAAACTACAGTGTAGTAAATTTAAAACAAATCGAAGAAAATTTTTCTTCACCCAACGCGTAATTAAACTCTGGAATTCATTGCCGGAGAACGTGGTGAAGGCGGTTAGCTTGACAGAGTTTAACAAGGGCTTAGACGGTTTCCTAAAGGACAAGTCCATAAACCGCTACTAAATGGACTTGGGAAAAATCCACAATTCCAGGAATAACATGTATAGAATGTATGTACGTTTGGGAAGCTTGCCAGGTGCCCTTGGCCTGGATTGGCCGCTGTCGTGGACAGGATGCTGAGCTCGATGGACCCTTGGTCTTTCCCAGTGTGGCATTACTTATGTACTTACGATTCTTGTTATAAAGATCACACAGTCTTATGGAAATGTTATATAGATGATATCATGCTATGGAAGGGCCTCTTGGATGTTTTGCAGACTTTCATTGACCAAATTAACCATGTGGATTCCTACATTACATTCACAACTAAAGTTCATGGATCTGAAACAGACTTTTTGGACATTAAGATTTTAAAATCTTCTGGACAAAGATTAACTACCACCATCTATAGGAAGCAAACTGACAGTAACACCCTATTACATTATTCTAGTGTTCATCCTAACTTGTTAAAAAGGGGTGTTCCTGTCGGTCAGTTTCTTAGATTGAGGCGTATGTGCTCCTCAGTTGAAGAGTTTAAAACACAGTCCACTGGTATGTTTGATCGGTTTATTCAGAGGGGCTACCCGGTGGAAAGGTTAAAAAAAAAAACTACAATCATGGCTTTTTTTTACCTAAATATAATGAAACAAAGAGCCCTCTTGTCTGCGGTCTTCCATATTCAACTCAAGGTACTGCTGATTGTAGTATTTATAAGCATTGGAATGTACTTGCTGTACATCCAGAATTTTGTGAACATCCAAAAATAGCTTATAAGCGAAGAGCTAATATGGGAGAAATATTGAAGGCCCCCAGACACAATCAATCAATTGGGGGACATTCACCCTGTGGAAAATGTGTTTATTGTAAGTTTTCCTTAACCACCAATAATTTACCTATTCCAGGAACCACCAAAAAGTTTTATTTTAGAAATAGGACTACCTGTGACAGCTCAAAGGTTGCTTATTGCATAATGTGTCCTTGCCACCTGTATTATATTGGGCAGACGAAAAGGAAATTGAAACAGCAATTGGCAGAGCACATTAGCATTATTAAAATGTGAGATTGGAGGCATTTTGGTGGCCCATTTGGTTACTAAGGGCCATTTGATTGATGATTTGTGATTTGTGGCGCTGTCACAGGTAGTTTTAAAACAGAGGTGGTGATGTCAGCAATGCTTTGTTGACTTTAGAACAAAGATTTTTTATTGGAATACGGTAACACCGGGAGGGTTACATTTGGAGGTGGAATGGTGATCCCATTATTGTACTGTGAACTGTCATTGAAGTTACTGGTAGGTCAGGATTTTATTTAAACCCAGAAGTAGATTATAAGGGCATTTCCACCTGAAGGTTAGGAACCCGATGGCACAGTCTGGATGAGGTCCCTCCGGTAAGCAGCAGTATATGAATTTTTTCTTTAATTTGAGATTCAGCTTAATTGATTGATTTACTGTAGATATTATGTTAGTAGGTAGGTTTATTTTTTGTTGTTTTATTTGCCGTGATCTTATTTGCTTCTCTTGAGGAAGATATATGAAATACATTCTCGCATTGGGGAGCAAAGAAGCAATTGAATTTTATATCTAACAGCATGCCTAATGGTTGCTGCGTTGGTACTGCATCAGTTTGCTCTCATGGATTTGAAGAAGTTGAGTCCAGGTGGAGGATACATTGAAAGTCGACAGGACTGAAAGTTAACAATATCAGGATTTACTTTTGGGAACGATAGTTCGTTGACTGATAACATCCTTTTTTTTTTTTTATATCTTTATTTATAATTTTCCAAATTAACAATCACATAACATGACTGCAATCACAGTAATTGAATTACAACATAACGAAAAAAATAAATCTAGGAGATAACCTCCTAAGGTAAACACTTCCATTTAGTTAGTCCACAATAAAACAAAGTAGGACAAGACACAATGAAAAAAAAATAGGAAATACTTAACATTAGAGCAGGAGAACTACTAGACCCACAATCAAATTTAACAGCATTAGCCTACAGGATTGTTCTGGATACATCAGTTCTCTTCTTCCTTGGAAACTATAAAGTCATGCATTTTCTTCGGGTCAGTAAACATGTAATTAACAGAGTCAAAGGAAAGAAAACATCTGCAGGGAAATTTCAATAGGAAAGTTCCTTTCAAAGTAAGAGTCTTCTGCTTTAAACCCAAAAACTCACGTCTTCGTTTCAAAGTCTCTCTATTTAAATCTGGAAATATTTGTATACTGGCTCCGAGAAACAATGCTTTCATATGTTTGAAATATAAACAAAATATATTATATCTGTCTGTTTCAAACACAAATGATACCAAAAGAGTAGTGCGCTCAGTTATTACTTCAAGAAAACTTTCAAGAAATTCAGTTAATTCAGTCCCGGTTGAGATTGTGTTAAAGTTCCTTTTCCTGTAATATATTGAGCTCTGGTAAATGGAGGATATGCTTCTTTCGGGATAGCCCAGATTTCACTGAAGTATTTCTTTAACATATCAGTAGCTGACAAAATAGGAGATTTCGGGAAATTAAGCAATCTTAAGTTTAATTTTCTAGCATTATTATCCAAGTATTCTAATTTCCTGTTCAAAATCTCTCTTTCTTTCATGACTGCCCCTGCAAAAGTTTGCAAAGTTTTTATCTCGCCTTCTAGCTTCAGAAATCTTTCCTCCTGTTTCTGAACAGTTTCAGATAAACGTTCTTCCGTAAACGTTTTAGTTACCTGGAGAAGAGAGCCGGTTAACTCCTGAATCGCGTCCCATAGGGTGTCCAGTGTCACCACGCTCGGTTTTTCACTTCTCGTCCAGGTTAAGGTGGTAGGCCCTAGGTTTGAAAGAGACGGGAACCCTCGTCCTTTACTTGATGTTAACTCTGGGGTAGAAGTAGCAGGAGAGCCTCCTCCAGGCATCAAAGAAACTATTCACCACTTCGGATTGTTCTTTTGCCTGCTCCACTGCTTGTATAAAACTGCCACCTAGTCTGGGAGGTGTCGTGCTCGAGGGAGAGCTCAAAGAGACCTCCTCTATGCTGCGGACTTCTCTCTCCGATAAGGGGAGGGAATGACCGTTCACAGTGGGCGTCGGAGTTCCCGGTACCTGAGCTGCAAACATCATCATTGTAGTCTGGCGAAGTGCAGGGTTCCCTCCAGGGGTTAAGGAGGTCTGCTCCCTGGGTTTTCCTTTTCTTTTCCCCATGTAAACGGGGAAAGAAAAGACCGCTCCTGCTGACAATTCACGACGGTTCAAGAGCTCAGGTATTTGCTTCTGCTCAAGACGCCATCTTGCCCCATCGATGAGATCCTATTTGGGAGCTTTCTGCTGGTGATGTGTGCTCCTGGAACACAACAGAAAGAGTGGATTTGAAAATATTTTTTTCTTTTAGGGTTAATATTTTTTGAGGATAGGTCCTTATGATTGTATTATTTTTAGAAAAAAATGTTTTCAGCAAAGCAGTTAGGAGTATGATTGGGTCATATGAATGTGTTAGGTGTGAAACTATTTATATAAATAAATATTTTGATAAAGTTTGAATAGTGGTCTGGAGTATCTATATTTAAATATTTTGAGCTAAATTTACTCCAGTTTATTTTTGAATATCCCCATTTTGTGTTTTAATATTTTAATTAATAAACAGACCAAGAAAATTATATATACAAAATGTTAAAGTGAACAGTTAATGCTAAACAATATTATGTCAAATAATTATAACAATATTTTTTTTACTATTGTTTTACTGTTTTTTAACTATTAACTTTTCATCTTTGAACATATGTTTGTATGAAGCTCATCTACTTGTTATCTTCTTGTTATTATATTATTTATTTTACATGATTTTGTTGTTTAGCATTAACTGTTCACTTTAGCTTTATTTTGTATATATGGTTTTCATGGTCTATGTATTCATTACAAAAAGCACCAGGAGCCTTCAAGACTAGAACATGTCCTTTAATTAGTAGTAGTAAAAACGATGCTGTACATCATTGACCCGACACAGGCCGTATTTCAGAACTCAGTGCCTGCATCAGGGGTCATGAAATGGTACCAGAACTAGAGTATTGACTACTTTAAAGGTCAACAATTACTATTTGAAGCCCCGGTGATGGGATAGCTCCTCTTCATTTCTGAAGATATTGTTTCATGACCCCTGATTCAGCCACCAAGTGCCGAAACACGGTCCATGTCGGGTCAATGATGTACAGCACAGTTTGTACTACTACTAATTAAAGGACATGTTCCAGTCTTGAAGGCTCTTGGTGCTTTTGTTTTGGATTGTTTGCTTTGTACTTCATATCCCTCTCTGTTTGGCTATGTATTCATTAGCCATATTTTTCTACAGGTTTATGATTTCATATCCTGGTTGTTTCATAATGTTCAGAGGTGTTTATTACATATTATTATATAAATATATTGTCTTTTATTAGAGTCTCAATCTCTCTTTACTTTTTTACATTATTGTCTTAGACTACATGTGTAGACTCCTGATACAGGTCTGGTGGCCGAAACATAGCTGTGTCAAGTCTTTTGAAGACTGTTTTCTTCGTTACCTCCACTGTGGTATTCCTTCATTGTTTGCTTATGGAGTTTGGTTCTTCTGTGTCAAATAATCCCATCCTAAAATCCTGGTGTCCCGTTTCGGGACCTTACCAGTGCTCCCGCGGCGGGGAGCGATGGTCGGCGGGGGCCGCGGGCCCCGGTGCGGCAGAGACAGGCCGCCGACGGGGCCGGCACTTCCGCGGGGCGGCCCAAGGCTGGCGACCCGCGGGAACGAACGCCGGCCCCAGGGAAGGGAGGACGCCGGCGGCGTCATTGTCTCCCCGACCGGAGCTGAGAGGATTGCAAGTCCCGCCCCCTTGCACCGGATTGGTGCATGGCAGGAGGAACTCCGATTGCGAGGCGGGTCCTCCAATCCCGGCCATCCTTGCCTGTCAGGGCTACAGGGATTGGCTCTTCTCCAGGGAGAGGATGGACGGGCGGGGGATTTAAACCCCGGAACAAGGAGGGCTCGGGGCTTCCGTTTCAAATGTCAGAAGCCACCGCAGGGACTGTGTTCTTCGTCCTGCTAGCCGTCCTTGCTAGCCACTTCAGGGACTGTGTTCTCGTCCTGCTAGCCGTCCCTTGCTAGCCACTTCAGGGATTGTGTTCTTCGTCCTGCTAGCCGTCCTTGCTAGCCACTTCAGGGACTGTGTTCTTCGTCCTGCTAGCCGTCCTTGCTAGCCACTTCAGGGATTGTGTTCTTCGTCCCGCTAGCCGTCCTTGCTAGCCACTTCAGGGACTGTGTTCTTCGTCCTGCTAGCCGTCCTTGCTAGCCACCTCAGAGACTGTGTTCCTTCCGCTAGCCGTCCTTGCTAGCCACCCTCAGAGACTGTGTTCTTCGTCCTGCTAGCCGTCCTTGCTAGCCACCCTCAGAGACTGTGTTCTTCGTCCTGCTAGCCGTCCTTGCTAGCCACTTCAGGGATTGTGTTCTTCGTCCCGTTAGCCGTCCTTGCTAGCCACTTCAGGGACTGTGTTCTTCGTCCTGCTAGCCGTCCTTGCTAGCCACTTCAGGGACTGTGTTCTTCGTCCTGCTAGCCGTCCTTGCTAGCCACCTCAGAGACTGTGTTCCTTCCGCTAGCCGTCCTTGCTAGCCACCCTCAGAGACTGTGTTCTTCGTCCTGCTAGCCGTCCTTGCTAGCCACCTTCAGAGACTGTGTTCCTTCCGCTAGCCGTCCTTGCTAGCCACCCTCAGAGACTGTGTTCCTTCAGCTAGCCGTCCTTGCTAGCCGCATCCAGAGACTGTGCTTTTGCAGCGCTAGCCGTCCCTGCTAGCCACTCAGTCGGGACTGTGTTGCTGGTGTTCAGCCAGGCCGGCCGTCACCCCGCGGTTCCAGCAGTCTCCTGTTCAGACTCAACCTCCCAAACTTCTCACTAGGTTTGACGTCCTTCTTCCTCCTCCCCCTCAGGTTCAACCCCCGTTTTCTCTGCCCCTTCTTGAATAGATACTCCCCTCAGCTTTCTTCCTCCTTGTTCCTGTTCTCCAGTTCTCTCTCCATCTCTTTTTCTCAAACCTCCCACAGCTGTTTTCTCAAACCCACCTGGCACACATTCCATCAGCTCTCTCTCCCCCTGCTCTCCACAGCTCTCTCTCAACTCTCCACCACTCTTACCCCACCATAGCTCTCTCTCAATTGCCCCCTCCAAGAACATCCCATACACTCTTTCTCAAACCCTCTCACCCACATAGCATCCCCATAGCATTCTCTACACTCACACCATCAAAATGCTATCTTAAACCCATCCCCATAGCTACTAGATGTACACAGCGCTGTACACATTATATGCAGGTACTTCTCTGTCCCTAGAGGGCTCACAATCTAAGTTTTGGTACCTGGGACAATGGAGGGTTAAGTGACTTGCCCAAGGTCACAAGGAGCTGCAGTGGGAATTGAACCCAGTCAGCTGCATCAAGCCCACTGTACTAACCACTAGGCTACTCCTCCACTCCTTTTTCTCCTGAATCACCCTGTGGCACCTCTTCCCAAGCTCTCACCTCTCCTCTGACAGGCACATATCCTTCTAGGTCTCTCTACCCAGCCCCTCCCCTCCCAGCACATATTCCTCCAATCTCTCTTTTCCCTGGCACACCTCCCTTTTCTCCCTGTCCCCACAGCAGACACCCTCTCCATAAGGGACCTCACCCCCCCCCAGAGTGGAACACATTCAGCTTACAATTTTCTCCTACTGCTACTCTCCCCTTGCCACATGAGCCTAATTGGCACAAGTGGAAACAGACAGCAGCTGCGACTGCATTCTCTTCCCTCTCTGCCACCCAGTGCCAACTGATAAATTTAAGCCACAGAGGACGACTTTCCCACTTGTGCTGATTTGGCTATGGGGGCAAGAGGGAGCAAGAATGGGAGAAAAGTATAAGCCGAGTCTGTTTGTAGCAGAGGTCCTGTATGGGAAAGGAGCTGCCACATGGGGAGAGAGGGAAATAATGGAATTACCTGCTATCTCAAATTCTGCACAAGTTCTGCAATGCAGAATAGAGCAGAATTCCTCAAGGAGTATTGCACATTGACAAGGGTTAAAGCCTGAAGGGATAGGAGACATCTTGAAATGGAAACTGGATTTACAAAAATGGAAAACCCTAGCTCTAGGAACTCATAGGACTTCAAAGGATGACCCAGTGGACCTGCAATTAAACATCTGGTTTAAGTGTTCTGGTAATGCCTCAAACATAATTGCACGAGTGAGAAGTGTCTATCCAGTGTATAGAGCTGTTTGGTTTTTTCAAATCAGTCAGGTTTGTATAACATTCCTTTTTCTGATCTAGTAGGGCAATTAGCTAGCTTGTGTCTTGGTTTTCCTCACAGACCATAGACAGGCTTGCTTAACCTAGTAATGGGCTATGAACTTTAACAAGTGTCTGTTTGTTTCAAACAGGCTTTGAACATAACACAGGGACATTTTCAGTGAAGGACCACAATGAGTGATAGGTAAACAGGTTACAAAGGCAAAAGATGACTATTTGAGAAAAATACCAAAGAAACAGAATTATGTGAAGATGACCTTAGAGGTCAGAGTTGAAGAATACCACATAGGTAAGAGAGAAAATATAAGGCATTAAGTGATTGGACAAAATTAAGCTTCAGTAGTCTGACAGCTTCCGAAGCGAAAACAGAGAGAGAGAGAGATTATATTTCCTTATACTGAAATTTGGACTGATATAAATAAGAATTCAATTTCTGTAACAACTAGGATAAAAGAATTTTTACTGTAACCATTTATTTACTCTAATAAATTTTAGCATTATTATGAAAGAGAAAAGGGCTTGTTTTTCTAGTCTCTTCTGTTCAGTTCCCTTTTAGAGGCATGGAGTGCCCTATATATATACACCAGCAAAATGGGTAAAACAATTCTCAGATTCCTTGAACATTTAGAAAAACAGTCTGTGTAGGTGAGAAGACATGAAGTCAGTCAAGGCACGACTGGATAAGAGGTTATGGAGGAAGAAGCAATATTATGTTTATGTTTATTATACTTTGATATACAACCTTTCAAGCAAAAATCAAAGTGGTTTACAATCATAGCAAGTACAATTACAAAGGAAAGAACTACAAGCAACCATGGAAAGTAAAAAAAGAAAAGAGAGAGGAAACATAAAGCACATTGCTAGCTAATGGTTCAACCTATCCTATAACCACAACAGAAAGGCCAAAGTAAAAGATAAACTTTCAAAGTAGCCTCAAATTTTAGATAAGATTGTTTGGTTCAGACACTGATCAGTAGGGAGGGAGCAACGGTAGAAGAAAACTGAGTGACATGTATACTCAAGTCAACCAACAAGCTAGGTTTAATGTGGGCCATCAATAAACACGGGAAAATATGCAAGGCAGATGATATGTAAGGAAGTTCCACTGGGGACTTGATGTTAATGCCCTGGCTGATGTAATTGTGGATAAGTTTGTAGCATTGAAAATAGATTATTGGGGATGGGAGGGGTATATAAAATGGGGCAGTTTCTCATAGTGAGAACTGAATAGGGCAGAGGCTAGAATTCTCCAACAATGTAAGGATGAACTACTAGGATCCCTATGGGTAACCTTCTCATCAATGGATCCTGCCCCTATCCCTACCTTTAATCAATGTATAGATGGTAAATTAGCATGGGATAAAAGATACCATCAATGTATTTTTACTGCAGAGGGTTCTGCCAAATAGTCTGGAGGCAGTAGTACCCTCATTGTGAAGAAAGGGGGAGAAAGGCCTTGGTTTGTACTAATTACACAGACACAGGAACAAAGGAAAGAAAAGGCTCCTATTTCCAAAAACTTCTCACTCCAAGAACTTCCTGCTGCAGCTGTACTGCCTCATGACAGATCAAAATGACTTTAAAAGAGTTGGACAAATACAGAGGATCCCTACATGCAAGAGGATGGAAATTAAGCACTGCTATAACCTGCATAGAGCAGAGGATAGAGCTCAGTGACAACTCAAAACAAGAGGGCATTGGGGGGTAACCTGTATGAAGCAACAGTAACAACACTAAAACCATGGGATCTATCAGAAAGCATTGAGGTAACCTACATAGAGTGGCAGTTATAATCCTGAATGCAATGGCACAAATTTGAAAAGATTAGGTGAAAGTGATAGTAAATACCAAGCTCTATGACAGCTGTAGATATAATGGCCATTCCTCTTAGAGCAGGAAGCAGGTTCTTTGAATAACCTAATGGTCAATGTAGTGGACTGTAGAGAAAGGGACCCAGGCCCATATCCCATTCTAACTCGTACACTTGTGGTGCAAAGTCTCAGCACCCCAAAAACCACAAAATACCTAATGATCCACTAGAGGTGACACCTGCAGGCATAAGGGCTGCTGTAGTGGTGTACGGTTGGGTAGAGTACATTTTTTGCTATTCATGGAGGGCTCACCATACAATATAAGGGGGATATGATGTGATGTATACCTGGGACCTTTTACGTGAAGTTCACTGTAATGCCCCCTAGGTTGCTCCACTGCTTTGCTAGGATGTCTGTGTGGCCAATCTAATAAAACTGCTGGCCCCCAGGACATCCCAATGGCTTGTTTTTGTGCATTTTTCTCTTGGATGTTTTTTGTTTGAAAATGGCCCTAAGGAGCACTGAGCACAAAAACATCTAAAAGGGTGATTTTGGAACCAAAAAGATTGACATTTTCTGTTTTGAAAATGACCATGTTTGACACTAGATTTTTGGAAGTTTTTGCAAAACATTCAAAATTGGATTTGGACGTCATATCAAAAATGCCCTCCATAGTATCTTACTAATTGTATATTCCTTCCTTTTCCTTATATTTTTCCTTAGAGGACTATTCTCCTTTTGTCTTCTATTTCTGATTCTTGATCTCTCTGTTGTGGTCCAAAGTAAACACTGCTGTGTTTTGCCTTTGATTTATCCCATTCAATGATTTTTCTATTTAAGCAATGTAATGTATATTTTCTGTTCAAATGTTTTGCTTATGATTTTCTTTGTATTTCCTTTTTTTTTATTTTAAGTAATTTAGAAATTTGAAATTCAACAATAAATCTTGATACAGAAAAGATGAATATTTCCAATTCAGATTTCCAAATCACAAAAAGAAAAAAACATAATCAACATATTATATTTTTCATCTTTAGTCCACAATTGAGGGAGAAGCAAGCACAATATCTGCAAAAAAAAAATGAAGAAAACTCTACAGTTCAAAGATTAGAGGCTAGAAAGGAGAGCTTCAGGATTATTACCAATTTAAATTACGATGTAACTACAAACTCTTGGCTGTGCAAATGGAGTTACAACAGTCTTAGAATCTAAGAAGAACTTAAATGTATAGGATCACAAAAAACATATTTCACTGAATTTAGTTTCAACACACATTTACAGAGGAAATTCAACCAGAAAAGACCGCCCAGTTGTATACTCGGGGGCGAAGTTTAAGGAAGATTGGCCGCCTCTTTGGGTCACTTTAGATACATCCGGAAATATTCTAATCTTACAACTCAGAAAACGCTCTTCTCTATGGCGGAAAAATTGTTTCAATATCCGTCTCTATCAGGTTGTAATACAAAGGTCACTATTAATGTTGCAGGTTTTAGACCCAAATTATCGTCTTCAAGTGCCTGGTAAGATTTAAACTCTCAAGGATACCTCAGTCCCTTCAGCAACAGGTTGTTCAGTAGTCTCTTAATATAAGGCAGTAAGTAATTTTTGAAACCAGAAGATAAGCTTGTTCCAGATCTCAATATTTCAGACAGATCTTTTTAAAGGTTATAGGATGAGCAATTGAAGATGGTCATAGGTAAAGTTTTTTTAATATTAATAATATTTCATATATATTTTTTTAATTTTTCTTTATTGAATTTTAGTAAACAGGGCCCAAATCCTGTCCTAGTATCATAGCTCATTCCTTGGAAGTACAAGATTCTCTTAAAAGTCTTGGAATTTATTTGAAAGCCTCTTTATCTTTTAATATGCAAATTTCATTCATAGTTTCCTCCTTTTTCTTGGATTTGCACCAAGTGCATGCTGTCAAACATTTCTTTGATGAAAAACACTGCTAGTATTACTTAATGTACTGTTCTTGTCTGGACAAGACTATTTTAATTACTTACACAATGGCCTCAAGCTGTCATCACTCTGTTGTATACACACTGGTAGAAAATACAGAGTTTAATTGGTATTCAGTGCTCACTCACTGATACGATCATGTTTCTCTACTTTTGAGATTACAAAACTGCCTTCCCATCTCTTAATGAAATACTTAAATTTCATCCTATAATTCATCAGATACTCTCAACATACATTCCACTTTATCTTTCAAATTCTCACAGTTTACATTCTCAGTATGAAGTTGCGCCAGAGAGGATACTGTTGTAGGAGATATATGTTCTTCTATCTTTTCCTATTTTACTCCTCTGCTATGGCTCTCCTTGTATCTTGTCACAAAAAACAAGTTAGACTGCTGTACTGGCTATGTGGAGTCCATATTTCTGTGTCTGATGTGCCCAACTAATTTCTTAATTGTTTTATAATAATTTAATTTAAAACATACATTCTATATTCTGTTTATACCTCCAAAGAAGATTAAACAAGGCTACAATACATCACACAAACCATTAAAAAAATTGTAGGCATTCTTAAATTAAATTACATCCAATAGAATCAATAACAAATAGATAAATAAAACCGCAAAAATATAATACTCCTTATTTCAAAAACCCCGAGGTCAATTTTCAACAGGACTTACACGCTCAGCACTGTGCCAGGTGTTTCCGTGCTGCTTTAATTTCAGTTTCAGCAGAAGTGCACATATAAAACTATATGTTTACTCTGGTACAGGTATATTTTTCTGAATGCATAGTTTTAAACATGCAGAAAAGGGCATGAAAGGACACTTCGGGGGTCTAGGCGAACTATACCTATATGCTGATTTTGGGGCACCTATATTGTCTAGGCATATATGTTTGGTTTGGATGTGCCAAACAAGTATACCTGGAGATCTCTAGTGAAATGTATAATCTGCCTACAGTAAACATATAAGTATGCACAGAGTAGGTGAGTATTTTCAGGCACAGACTATACATGCGGCACTGCTGAAATCCCCCTAACCTGTGTGTGTACTTTCAGCAAGCAGCTGAATGCTGCTGGATTTCATGTTTGAAAATTGATCCACATATCTTTAAGAGTTTCAGAATCAAAGATAAGGGTCTCAGGGCCCTGTTTACTAAGCTGTGCTATAGGTGTGCTAACGTTTTCTAGTGCACACTGCTAGAGACACCCATAGGAATATATGGGTGTTCCTAGAATTAGCGCGCGCTAATTTTAGAGCAAAGTAAAAATGCTAGCGCACCTTAGTAAACAGGGCCCTCAGTTGTAAAACCTGGTAAAGCCATTCCATAATTGAGAACTCCTCCCTAGTTTGATTTTCGGGTTGAAGAAGAAATTAGATCTTACCTGATAATTTTCTTTCCATTAGTCCTTCCACTATTCCAGAACCTGTAGGATAGTTGTGTCTGTCAACCAGCAGGCAGAGACAGAGAACTGAAAAATGAGCTGAGACATCTCTCTCTTGGCATCCAGTCCAGCTCCTCGGTATTTACATAGACAAGCTGTAAGGAGAAACTCAGAATAAACACTACAACCTTAAAACAACTCGCTAACCTAGCACTAACCAGACAAGTAACACGTGTAAACCTCTCTCGTCTCAGGACAACTTGTAGAGAAGAGATATGCAGGATGTGCAAGATGACAGTTGTTATTTGACCCATTACTTCGCCCCAACTAAATATCTCAGAAACCTTGGGTGGGCCTCTGAAATAGTGGAAAGGACTAATGGAAAAAAAAGATCAGGTAAGACCTAATTTCCTCCTTCCATTACGTAGCTTCCCACTAGTCCAGAACCTGTGGGATGTACAAACGCAATCCCTAGAGTGAGTGGGATGCTGGCGCTGCCCACCGCCCTTGAGGACCGAAGCCCTAAAACTGGATTCTGACACGGTGCAGCGTCCATCCTCTAGTGCTTGCAAAGTTATGCAGTGTCAACCAAGTCACCGCCTTGCAAGTATCCGCCAGAGACAGTAAGGTAGCCTCCGCACATATCACTGTATGCCTTGCAGAATGAGCCTGCAAGGCCTGAAGAACATTTTCCCTATAAGCAAATAAGCTGACATAATAGTCTCCTTCAGCCATCTAGCAATTGTGGGCTTGGAAGCCTTGAGGCCAAGCCTCTATTTACAAAAAAGCACAGTCTGTCCAATTTGTGAAACTCATTCATGACTTCCATATATCTAATGAGGACTCTACACACCTTGAGAAGCTTCAAGGAAGAATATCACTTTTCAGAAGAAAGGAAGGAATCATGCGCAGGGAGACTCCTGCCTCTGAAAAGTGAAGAAAGGGATCCGACAAGAGAGAGTCTGAAGCTCAAAACCCTATGTGCTGACGCAACAGTCACCAAGAACGCTGTCTTTAGCATAAGATCATCAAGGAGGCTTTCTGGAGTGGTTCACAAGGAGGCTTCTGAAGAGATCCCTGCAAGAATCGAATGATATCTGGGTGAGCTGCAAGAGCCGTCTTCTGTAGTTGGCCTCTGAAACAGGCAAAAGCCCCAACCTGAACTTTTAGAGAACCCATGCCAATCCCTTCTGAAGGCCTGCCTGGAGAAATGTTAGGATATACCGATCTGAGCAGAGGATGTCGATAGGGCCGCGCTCTGAACACCAGCCCTAGAACGTCCTCCACACCCCTCACGGTATGCTATGGATGTACAGCGTTTCTGAGCCTGAAGCAAGGTAGCAATGACAGAACCAGAATAACCATTTCATCTCAAGCAAGCCCTTTCAATGGCCCAAACCATAAGACCAAAGGGGCACGGATCCTCCATGAGCACCAGACTTTGCTTCAGTAGGCTGTGTACCTGTGAAAGACGGAGACGACCCCTGTCCAGCAGTCGAATCAGGTCCTCAAACCACGGTCTCTGTGGCCAATCCAGGGCTATGAAAATTATTTGACCCTAGTGCAATGCGATCTCTTTTGACATGTGACCGACCAAGGAGGGAAGACATATAGTAGATATGTCTTCAGCCAGGGCTGCAGTAAGGCATTGGTCCCCATCAAGCCCGGATCTTTCCAATGGCTTAAGAACTTGGGCACTTACGCATTCCTTTTTGTCACCATCAAATCCAGCAGCGGAGAAACCCATCTGTCCACTATCAACTGAAAACCCTGGCTAGATACTACTACTAATACTTAACATTTCTAAAGCGCTACTAGGGTTACGCAGCGCTGTACAATTTAACAAAGAGGGACAGTCCCTGCACAAAGAGCTTACAATCTAAGAGACAAGTGAACGGTCAGTCCGATAGGGGCGGTCAAATTGGGGCAGTCTGGATTTACTGAAAGGTAAGAGTTAGATGCCGAATGCAGCATTGAAGAGGTGGGTTTTAAGCAAAGACTTGAAGATGGGCAGGGAGGGGGCTTGGCGTAAGGGCTCAGGAAGGTTGCTCCAAGCATAGGGTGAGGCGATAGTTCACATTCTCCTGGGTCCAAGAAGTGCCTGATGAGAAAGTCCACCTCCATATTCCAGAACCCAGAGGTGTGAGCTGCTGCCAAGCAGAGAATATTTTTCTCCGCTCAATTCATGAGGGAGGCCGCCTCCACTACCATCGGACGACTGCAGGTCTCACCTTGCTTACTGATATAAGTCATCATATTGTAAGAGAAAACTCAGACCCAGGCCCCCGCCAGGGAACAAAGTCATATATAGCATTCTGCACTACCCTGACCTCCCAGTGATTATCAACCACTGAGACTTCTGTTCTGTCCAGGTGCCCCTGTGCCAGATAGAACTAGTAATGAGCTCCCCAACTGAACTTGCTAGCATCTGCTGTCACCATTTCCCATTGTGTTATCGGAAAGGGAGCTCCAATGGTCAAATTCCTGGGTGATAACCACCACCTCATACTCAATCTGGCAACCAGCATCCAAGGAAGATGAAGGTCGTGCTTCTGTGATACCAGAGAAGGCTCAGAAGAGATTCCTGGAATGGCCACATATGAGCCCTTGCCCATGGCACCATTCCACTGCTGCTGACACTGACCCCAGAACCTGGAAACAGTCCCACACCCAGGAGTGCCTTGACCGAGGAAAAGACAAATCTATTTAAGCAGCTTTGACCTCCTGTGGTCCGTGAGGAAGATCCTCTCCCACGCTGTGTCGAACAGAACACCCAGATACTCCAGCATCTGCGATGGAGCTGGTCTACTCGTCTCGAAATTGATCAGCCAACTCAATGATGGCAGAAGACGGACAACTTTGTCTGTCACCACCATGCTGTATGAATAGGATAACACACAAATGAGCCAGCTGTCAAGATAAAGGTGAACTCTGATTCCCTGGCGCCACCTGAAGGACACTGATGCCGCCACCAACATAACCTTGGTAAATGTTCTTGGAGCTGTGGAGAGCCAGGAAAGCCCTGAACTGGAAGTGATGCAGTGGCCATATAGGTATATGCAAGTACACCTCCTGGAGATTGAGGACAGTGAGTAATTCTCCTGCTTGAACCAAGGCTCTTAAGTGTCTCCATGTGAAAGTGGGACACTCGGAGGTGGCGGTTTAGACCTTTGCGATCTAAGATTGGACGAAACGTGCCTTCCATCTTTGGGACAATGAAGAAGACAGAATATCTGCCTTATTCCTGTTTGGCCTGGGGAAATGGAACAATGGCCTGGAGCACCAGAAAGGAATCTACGGTGGCCTGAACCTTGACTGCCTTGGTTCCCTTTCAACAAGGAGACTGCAAGGAGCAACTGGGCAGGAGAACTCCAACTTATAACATTCTGTAAAAATATCCAGAACCCACTGGTCTGACGTGATTTTGGCCTACTCAACCCAAAACTCCTGACATCCTCCCAATGGAGGAAGAGAAGAGTGGACCACCCTCACATCTTTGCGAAGTTCTGGAGGCATTAGGTGCTCTAGCTGATGGAGAAGAGGACTTCCTGTTCACACAAAAGGAAGATTGGTGTGCCTAAAAGTGGGACTTCTGACCATATTGCTGATGACCAGGCCGGAACCATCAGAAGTCTCAAAATCGAGAGCCCCCTGAACATGGACGACCAGAGGCTTTCGGCTTGTCCTCCGACAACCACTGTGGCTTAGTTTTCCCCAGTTACTGAGATCTTCTCCAAACAGCCACTTGCCATGAAAAGGCAGTTTAACTAGATGTGACTTTGATGCTGCACCTGCTGCCACAATTCCGCAACCACGGGTGCCAATGTGCCATGACAGACAAAGACATACTGTGGGACGTAACTGATAACATGTCATAAATAGTATCCACCAAGTAGGCCAAACCCACTTCCTGTTGGGCATTATGGTGCCCATCTTGTGTTGCTGACTGCTGATGCCACTTCAGGCATGATCTTGCCATGAATGAGCTGCACACTGTCACTTGAAGTCCCAAAGAGGCCACTTCAAAGGCTGTTTCAGCGAGCCTTCTAGATTCCTATCCTATAGGTCTTTTACGGCAATGCCTCTTTCCACCGGCAAAGTCGTCTTCTTAGTCACCACCGTAACCAAGAAGTCCAACCTGGGAAGCTGCAATTTATCTTTCTACTCCAGAACTAACAGGTAGAGGCGAGCCATGGTTCTTTCCACTCTCAGACCCGCGTCCGGTGAGACCCATTCTGTGTAATCAGGTTCTGAATGTCTGGAAAAGTGAACAAAATGGGAAATGGACCACGGACTCCAGAGACAAAGAAAACAAACTCAATACTTCAAGAAGGTTTATTGATCATGGACTGGACACAGAACCTGTGTTTCAGCCTACGGCCTGCTTCGGAGTCTTTAGAATGAATAAATGAGCAAAATCTTCAACCTCTTGTCTTTTAACCTTATAACACTAAAGACCGGTCTTTAAAAAGACCTTTGAGGTGATACCGCTAATAGTAGGTAAAAAATGTTGTCCTAATATCGCTGGGAAACAAATGAATGACTGGATGCACAGGAAGGCCTTAAAAGGACCTCTAAGGCCCCTCATGATCAACGAAGATTGAACTCCTGATGCCAAAGCAGAAGGCTCCTCAATGAAAGTACTGCCAGTGCCTCAGAAATAGAGTACCAAGTTCCTCTATATGGAACAACCTCAGTACTTTCAGACTATCCCTCGCATCAGAAGGAAGCTCTCCCTCCTCTAATGGTCCCCTTCAATGATGGCTCCTCTAAATAGACTGAGGCCACATCAGATAAGGGGACAGAAGCAGAAATAGTTCATCTGCCCACTCCTGGAGTTCTAAATGAGATCTCTTAGAAGCCAGTGGGGAAAGAATCAGAAGCACCTTGCAGCAACTCTGACTGTCCCTGCTTCAGTAAATAGGCCTGGTGTAAGAGCAACTCCAGATGAAAAAAAAAAATCCCTATGCAGCAGAATGCTCTGTCGAGTCCTGAGTCTGTAAAATGGCAGCTGTTCTCTGCTCGTGATCAGAGGCTGCTCCTCAATGCTGGATGGCCCCAACAAAATGGCGCCTGTTGCTGAGCTCTCCTGCATCAAACTGTGCACTAGCACTGCTGGAGAGCCAAAAATCCCGAAAACATTCAGATACTGTGCCAAATCTGAAGAGGTGCTGTTTGCTGAACGTTCCTCCGCGTCCTGCGGGATTCTGGGATTGCATGGACTGCAACGCTGGCCGGTGGGTCCCACAGCAGGAACACCACAACTGCCTCTGTGGGAGTTGCCATTCACCCCGACTGTCACAAGCACAGCACGTGTCCCAAGCAGTGAGTCCTGATCCCTCCTCTGCACCAAGTAGCACTTGCTGCCCTCCAGCGGTTTCTGAATCAAACTTTAGTCGGACTTACCATTGACAGCTACTCTTCCCCAAGCTCACAGTCTCTTCAAGTGGCTCAGGCCTGATACTCTGTCCCACACTCTCTAGCAAATTTCTTTTTTTTTAAAAGGCTTATGTGCTGGAAAAGCGAGGTTACTTACCTGTAGCAGGTATTCTCCGAGGACAGCAGGCTGATTGTTCTCACTGATGGGTGACAGTCAGACGGCAGCCCAGGATCAGAAGATCCTCCTAGCAACAAGTTTTGCTAGCCCTTGCGTGCACATGCGCGACCGTCTTCCCGCCTGTAGCGCGAGCGGTGTCCTCAGTCAAATAGAAAGCAAAAGACAAGGGAAGACACAACTCCAAAGGGGAGGTGGGCGGGTATGTGAGAACAATCAGCCTGCTGTCCTCGAAGAATACCTGTACAGGTAAGTAAGGTAAAATTATGTATCATACCTGATAATTTTCTTTCCATTAATCATAGCTGATCAATCCATAGACTGGTGGGTGTGTCCATCTACCAGCAGGTGGAGATAGAGAGCAAACTTTTGCCTCCCTATATGTGGTCATGTGCTGCCGGAAACTCCTCAGTATGTCGATATCAAAGCTCCATCCGCAGGACTCAGCACTTAGAGAATTACACCCACGAAGGGACACTCTGCCCAGCTCACCACCGCCGAAACGGGGGAGGGGAATTAACCCAGCTCATCCCCACACAAGTGGGGGAGGGGAATCCGTCCAGCTCATCCCCGCGGAGCGGGGGGAGGGACACCACACCCGCCGATGCGGGGGGGATCTGGCTTATCCTGCAACCGCAACCGCGGGAGGAGCTGACTGACCCTAACACCGCCGAAGCGGGAGGGGTACAAAGCTGCCCTACAGCCGCACGAAGCGGGAGGGAGTGCCGGCAGAATTTAAATCTCAATCCAGCCCCGTAAAACGGAGGGGAGAGGAATGCAGCAGCTCACTGTAACACAAACTCGTCTCAACTCTTGAAGAATCCAAGTGAAAGAAGAACTTGAACACGAAGTCCTCCTGAAGTAACTGAAGGCTAAACTTGAACCTAAAATTCAACCAGAATAAAACAGAACAGATATCTGGGAGGGGCTATGGATTGATCAGCTATGATTAATGGAAAGAAAATTATCAGGTATGATACATAATTTTACCTTCCATATCATCAAGCTGATCAATCCATAGACTGGTGGGATGTACCGAAGCAGTACTCACCCAGGGCGGGACATAGAAATCCCTGACCGCAACACTGAAGCTCCACACCGGGCCTCCGCCCGAGGCAGCCACAGTCAAGCGGTAATGCCTGGCAAAGGTATGGGCCGAAGCCCAAGTTGCCGCCTTGCAAATCTCTTCCAAGGAGACGGACCCTAAGCCGCTGCAATGGCTTCCTTGCCCATCTTGCCACTGTAGGCTTAGAAGCCTGCAGACCCTTACGAGGACCTGTAAACAGGACAAACAGATGATCCGATTTCCGGAAATCATTGGTCACTTCCAAGTATCTGATGATGACTCGTCTCACATCCAGAAATTGAGAGCAGAGTATCCTCTGGGTAGACCTCCCTACGAAAGGAAGGGAGACAGAGCTGCTGAATCACATGGAAGCGAAAAACAATCTTGGGCAGGAAGGAAGACACTGTGCGAATAGTCACTCCTGCCTCAGTGAACTGCAGAAAAAAGCTCTCGACATGAGAGTGCCTGGAGCTCGGAAACTCTTCTGGCTGAAGTGATAGCCACCAAAAAGACTGCTTTTCAACGTCAGGTCTTTCAGAGATGCCCTCGACAAGGGTTCAAAAGGCGGCTTCTGCAATGCTCTTAGCACCAGGTTGAGATTCCACGCAGGCACCACTGAGTGCACAGGAGGGCGCAGGTGATTAACTCCCTTGAGAAAGCGCACCACATCTGGCTGCGAAGCCAGGGAAGCACCCTTCAGGCGGCCCCTGAAGCAAGCCAGAGCCGCTACCTGAACATTCAGGGAACTGAGCGACAGGCCTTTGTCCAGACCTTCTTGCAGGAACGCCAACACTGAAGAAATTGGAGCAGTGAAGGGAGAAAGTGAGCCTGCTTCACACCACGCTGCCAAAGATACGCCAAACCTTGGCGTAAGCAGTAGAAGTAGAGCGCTTCCTCGCTCTCAGCATAGTGGCGATGACCTTGTCTGAGAAGCCCTTCTTTCTCACACGCTGCCGCTCAATAGCCAGGCCGTAAGACCAAAGGGGGAGGGATCCTCCATCACCACGGGACCCTGATGTAACAGGCCCTGCTCCACTGGCAGCCGCAGAGGATCGCCGACTGAGAGCCTGATCAAGTCCGCATACCAGGGACGTCTGGGCCAATCCGGACCCACCAGGATTACCCCGCCGGGATGCTTTGCCACCCGGTCTAGTACCCTGCCCAACATGGGCCAGGGCGGGAACACATAGAGAAGCTCTTGTGTCGGCCACTGTTGGAGAAGAGCATCTACTCCCAGGGATCGAGGGTCCCGTCCTCTGCTGAAAAAAGCGCGGCACTTGGCAATTGGCCGATGACGCCATCAGATCTAGGCTCGGCTGGCCCCAGCGCTTCGTGATGTCCAAGAACGCCTGAGCAGATAGCTGCCACTCTCCGGGCTCCAAGGTATGGCGACTGAGAAAGTCCGCCTTGACATTCATGACTCCGGCAAATGTGGGCCGCTGAAAGCTGCTCCAGGTTCGCGTCCGCCCACTGGCATAGATTCATAGCCTCCTTGGCTAGAGGGGCGCTCTTGGTACCTCCCTGGCGGTTGACATAGGCCACAGCCGTGGCATTGTCCGACAGGACCCGTACAGGCTTCAACACCAGTACCGGGATGAACTCCAACAACACCAACCGAATGGCTCTGAGTTCCAGGAGGTTGATAGACCACTTGCCTCTGCAGGAGACCAGAGCCCCTGCGCTTGTCCTTCCCAAGCAGTGGGCTCCCCAGCCCATCAAAGAGGCGTCTGTCGTGACGACAATCCCACTCCGGGGTCACCGGAGGCATTCCTGCAGACAACTTGTCTGTCTGCGTCCACCAGCTCAGCGCCTTGCGCACTGCTGGGTCCAAGGGAAGGCGCAGAGCATAAACCTCCGACATCGGAGTCCAGCGCAGCAGCAGAGATTGTTGTAGTGGTCTCATATGAGCCCTGGCCCAGGGCACTACTTCCATCGTGGCTGTCATAGAGCCCAACAGCTGCACGTAGTCCCAAGCCCGAATAGGAGAGGCTACTAGGAACTAGTCCACCTGAGCCTGAAGCTTGACAATCGATTGTCTGGCAGGAAAACTCTGCCCACTTGGGTGTCGAAACGAACTCCCAGATACTCCAGGGACTGAGTCGGGCGCAGCTGGCTTTACTCCCAGTTGATGATCCACCCCAGGGAGCTCAAAAGAGCAACCACCCGGTTCACAGCTTTGCCGCACTCTGCATAAGAGGGGGCTTGGATCAACCAGTCGTCCAGATAAGGATGGACTTGAACTCCTTCCTTCCTCAGGAAGGCCGCGATGACCACCATTACTTTGGAGAAGGTCCGCGGAAGCAGTAGCCAACCCGAACGGGAGGGCTCTGAACTGGAAGTGTCGGCCCAGCACTGCAAAACGCAGAAAGCGTTGATGAGGAGGCCAGATGGGAATATGCAAGTACGCTTCCTTGATGTCCAAGGATGCCAGGAACTCTCCTGCCTTCACTGCCGCTATAACAGAGCGGAGGGTCTCCATACGAAAGTGCCGAACTTTCAAGGCCCAATTGACCCCTTTGAGGTCGAGGATAGGCCGTACAGAACCTCCTTTCTTCGGTATCACAAAGAAAAAGGAGTAACGTCCCTTGCCCAGCTGATTTTCTGGCACCGGATACGACCGCCCCCAGGCGGATCAGATTGTCCAAGGTCTGCTGCACTGCCACAGCTTGACCGGAGACTTGCAGGGAGAGAGTACAATCCGTCTTTTAAGGGTCGGCAGAACTCTAGCTTGTAGCCGTCTCTGATGACTTCCAGCACACAAGCGTCTGAAGTTATTGTGGTCCACTCGCCCATAAACGAGGACAGCCGTCCTCCAATCTGCACTGAGGCGTGGACCAAGGCCCCGTCATTGGGTACGAGACCCTGGGGGAGGACCGGAGGGAGCACCTCCGGGACGGCGGTCTCTGCAAAAGGAATGCTGCTTGGGGGAGAAGTTCCTCTTGAAGGAAGAGGGGGCAGAGGAGCCCGACCTGCCCGGGCGGTACCGACGGGCTTCCTGAAACCGTCCTCTGGAGGTACCAGGGCGAGTACTAGCCCGAGCCCTGACCTCTGGTAACTTCTTGCCCTTAGACGTGCCGACGCGGTCACGATTTTGTCCAGCTCGACCCCAAAGAGCAGCTTGCCTTTAAAAGGCAATCTAGCCAGGCGGGATTTAGAGGCGTGGTCAGCAGACCAATGCTTCCGCCAAAGCCACCGCCGCGCAGAGATTGTCTGAGCCATGCCTTTAGCTGAGGCTCTCAAGACGTCATACAGCAAGTCTGCCAAATAGGCTAAGCCCGATTCCAGGGCCGGCCAATCAGCCCTCAAGGAATGATCCGAGGGGGAAGCCCGCTGCACCATAGTCAGGCACGCCCTGGCCACATAGGAGCTGCAAACTGAGGCCTGCAAACTTAAAGCAGCCGCCTCAAAGGACGACCTTAAGGCCGCCTCCAATCTTCTGTCTTGGGCGTCCTTTAGGGCCGTGCCACCTTCCACCGGCAACACCGTTTTCTTAGTCACCGCAGTGATTAAAGAATCCACGGTAGGCCACAGATAGGCCTCACGTTCACTTTCAGGCAAAGGATAGAGGCGGGACATAGCCCTAGCCACTTTAAGGCTCGCTTCCGGGACATCCCATTGAGCCGAAATTAAGGTGTGCATGGCATCATGCACGTGGAAGGTTCTAGGCGGGCGTTTCATCCCCAGCATAATGGCAGAGCCAACAGGGGCTGAGGGAGAGACGTCCTCCGGAGAGGAAATCTTCAAAATGCCCATGGCCTGCACAAACAGGTTGGGCAAATCCTCTGAGCTAAAAAGTCGCGCTGCAGAGGGGTCATCCGCTCCATCCGAGCGGGGATCCGTCTCCTCCAAGGAATCCGCAAAGGACCGTTGGGAGAACTCAGATACGCTGCCCTCATCTACATCGGAGGAGACAAAGTCTTCCAAGGCCTGGGAATCAACCCAAGGGCGTTTACCTCCGGGGGGCCTCAACCTCTTTACCTGACGAGGGAGCAGGGGCAGCGTTCTGCATAAGGAAGGCCTGATGCAGCAGCAAAATAAACTCGGGGGAGAAACCCCCCAGACTGTGCACTTCCGCAGCCTGGGCAACAGCCCTAGACGCACCCTCAACCGGCGCTCGCAAGAGCGGGGGAGAGACATGCTGCGCATCCAAGATGGCGTCCGGCGCGACACTCCGCGGAGCCGCGCGGGAAAACGGCGCTTAATTTTAGCCGCCTTTGTGCCGTCGCCCAAATTAAGGGCGTTCATGGCATTAATGTCTCCTACCTCAAGGGCGGCCCAAGAAGAAGCCGTCCGAGCCGCGTGGCCGGCCAAGATGGCGGAGGCGAGCAGCGGGGGATGGGCGTTTATGGCGGGGAAAAACCGCCACACCGGAGGAAGGACCGGGACACTCATCGGTCACAAAACTGTCACCCAACAAGGGCGAATCAGACTTTAAGACCCCCGCATCCCCTCTAGAAGCGCCCAAGCGATCCGGGGAGCGACTCTTTACGCCCTCGCCCTCCGACGCCATATGCCACGTGGAGATAAATCGGGGAACCCCCTGCCCGCTATAAAAAGGTAAAAATTACCTGCTTTCCGCTCCGAGCTGTAACGACCTGGTGTCCCAGTGAGTAGCTGCAATGAACGTTTAAATAAACGTCGAAATAAACGCCTTTAAGGACGTTCAAAATTTTTTTTTTTTTTTTTTTTAACGGAGCCAGCGGGAGGGGGGAGAAAAGGAGGGACCTGGCACCACCAGGTTTGCACTTGCTCAAAAGAGCCCTCAACCCCAGGCACTCAACAAAACCTAAGAATTAGGCTTGGAGGCCTAGCCAGAGCTGCTGCTGTGTGTGACCACCACCTGCTGAGATAGAGAACATACTGGGGAGTTTCCGGCAGCACATGACCACATATAGGGAGGCAAAAGTTTGCTCTCTATCTCCACCTGCTGGTAGATGGACACAACCCACCAGTCTATGGATTGATCAGCTTGATGATATGGAACCTCGCTTTCTCCGAGGACAAGCAGGCTGCTTGTCCTCACTGATGGAGTATCCCTAACCCCCAGGCTCACTCAAAACAACAAACAGGTTCAGGCCTGATACTCTGTCCCACACTCTCTAGCAAATTTCTTTTTTTTTTTAAACGCTTATGTGCTGGAAAAGGAGAGCTCCACAGGAAACAGGGGAGAGATACAAGGGAAGGAAGAAGTAACTTCATGGAGCACCAGAGACAGGGATCTGAAGACTTCCAGGTATGACTCTGCAGACTCAAGCCACCCAGAAAGCTCAACTGGGGACCATTTGACCAACTGGACCAGGAGCAAAGCACTCAGATACAGAGGTTGAAAAGTGTGTCCTTCCACCTGCTAGAGATATAAAACACTGAGGAGATAGACTGGATGCCAACAGAGAGATGTCTCAGCTCAGTTTTCAGTTCTCTATCTGCTGCTGGCTGCAGGACACAGCTATCCCACAGGTTCTACAGTAGTGGGAAGCTACGTAATGAAAGTTAACTTTAGGGCTCATTTTTAAAGCACTATGGAACTTTGTAAGTCTAAGTGCTTTGAAAAGACGCCTCTATCTCCTACAATGATGAAATGCTTACTCACCTATCCTAGTTTGAGCATAACACTCTTATGGGCACATATTGTTCAATCTTTTTTTCTCAAACGAAAAGACACTATTTTTTTTAAAGCATGAAAAGTAAATATCAAAACAAAATCAGTATGCAATGCTAGATGCAAGCAATCAGATATGGTGCAGCCCAGTTTCGTCTCTTCACCTGTTTATTGAATATTGTTTCTTGTTTTTATTTTCTGTTTTTTATTATTTTATTAAGTAAACTGCTTTTTTGCGAATGCTGAAATGCAGTATATCAAATTTTAATAAATAAACAATAACAGTCTTCTAGGGTACCTCTGCCCTTTCTCCCACCTCACCTCCATGTGCTCAATCTGTCGTAGGTGATTGTTCTTAGTGCTTAGAAGTAGTGCCCGTGCCTCATCCAGTTGTGTTTTCACTTGCAGACTTTCATTGTAAAGCAGGGAGAACTGAGATTGCAGGCACTTATAGTCTCCTGTGTCCTTAACCACTTCCTCTGGCATGTTCCGAAGATCCATCTTAAAAGAGAGATACACATACACTTTTTTTTCCAATGTTTTCTACGTCACATGCAATAATTCTGCCAAAATAAAGCTGAACAAAACTCAAAGATATAGTAATAAAGCAAAAAAGATAATAGGCAGGTTGAGAGGGAAAGAGACCAAAAACGTGTTATCAAAACCTGTTCTGCCGACACCTCAAAGTAGTCCCAGCTCCTTCCCCCACTTCAATCTCTCTTTCTTCTGCCTCCTTTATCTGCCTTTCCCTTTACCACCATTACCTTCAGCTTCTCCTTCAGTCGCACAGATATCTGTAACTCCTGCTGCAGTTTCTCCAGTTCTGCCATCCTACTGTTTGCCAACTCCTGGTTCTCCTCCAGTTCTGCATTCAGCATCTCAAACTGCGGAAGAAGTGAAAAAAAGGCATAGAAAATTATGCCAAAAAACAAGCATGACAGGGCAAAGTGAACGACAGTTTAAGAAAGAGAGTATGAGTGCACAACAGTGAATGTAAAGGTTACAGTTTGTGGGAGTAAACATACACAAGGATGAATGTGATATAAGAGTTATTTTAACAAGATGAATGATGTTGTTGTCCACTCTGGAGCAGGGGCGTAGCTACGGGTGGGCCTAGGCCCACCCAATCTCGCCTCAGGCCCACCCAGTTTAAGCGCCAAAAAGTATAGAGCCACAGCCTTTCTGCCGTCGCGGTTCAGCTCCCAGTTGCTATTTTGCTGATTGCTGCAGTTGTTATTTCGGTTTAAATGATGTGTAGGCTGCTGTCCCTACAGCTCTCCCTGACCTTTTGGTTTTGCCGATTTTCGAGCGCCGGAGAAGTTTTACCTGAGGCCGGCGAGTTCTGATTTGGATGAGAACTGAGAAGACCCCTCCCTCTTCTAGAAAGAAGTCACATCGTTAGTTTTCAGTTAAGCAGCTGCAGTGCTGCTGGCTGTTTATTTTTGTGTGTGCATTTAAGGAGGATGGGAGAGTCAGGCTCAGGTCGGGGAAGCGGCGGTGCAGCCGGGTTGGCTCAGCAGCCACAGGTGAAGAGCGTGGTGATGTACCATCTGCAGTGGGGATCCCTTCTACCACGGTCGAGAGGAAGGTGGGCAACTTCGAAGTCTTCCTGCAGGAGGTGACGGGCAGTGTGCACGCTCTCTTCGGCTCTGTTCGCAACGTATACACGCCGCAGGCTGGCCACCGAATTACCTCACTAGGCTCGCTGGACGATCCGCAGAGTGGCGAGCTGTATGTGGCCGGGGGATGGCGAGGACTTCAAGAAACTCGAGTAAGCCTAGCACCCCCATGCTCCCCGAAATTGCACACAGCACGATGGCACTGCACGCTGTGCCGCATGGCCCGGGAAAAGCTGTCGGCTGTGTCATGGGCGCAGCTCCTCCACAGTCCACCCTGTGCCTCCCAGCTGGGTCTAAATGATTTTATTTGTTATTAGCCTCTTCTCGAATCAGCACTCCCCCGCGGCCCCACACAACAGGAACATGAGCCAGGGTGCTTTTCTGCACCACGTGCAAGCAGCTGCCCAGCAGGTAAAATATATGTATTTTTTAAATTTTAGCGTATGCAATGTGTTCATCAGAATGCTGGCTAGTGGTGGGCTTCTGGGTGGGGTAAGCACTTCACTGCCTAAGGCAAAAAAAAGTATATCATTAAATATACCTTTTTTGCCCTAGGCAGTGAAGATCCCACCCCCACCCAGAAGCCCACTACCAGCCAGCATTTTGATTACTCTTGTAATCAAAATGATGGCTGTGATGGATTATGGCATAATGTAGCTGTATTTAAAAATATTGTTTTTTTTCCCCTCCATTAAGTATGTATGTGGTTTATGTTGATGCAGGGCAGCTGTTGGGCAAACTATTTAGAAATCCATCATCAAGTGCATTCTAAGGCATTATTTTGTAATATCCCAAGAAACACTACTCGTATATAGTGCCCACCCATATTAGCTCTGGGCCCACCCAAAATATCAGGTCTGGCTACGCCACTGCTCTGGAGTGCATCATGCTTGTAGATGGTAGATGGGACTACTTTACCTTCTGCATACTGAGGGTTACCTGACCCCCTTGGAAGCTAGCAGAGCTGCCAGACACATAATATCCAGAATTTAACTGCAACAAGAAAGAGATAGAATGATTAATATACAAAGAAAACAACTCAGGGTGATAGCTAAGTCTCTCATTGGCACTGTGACCTTAGGACAAATCACGATCTCCTTTGCATGCATCAGTTATCCATGAATAAATTTAATATAGGACTTCCGGTGACATCACCCCCTGATATGGCTACCTAATACTTGAGCATTACTCCCCCCCACCCCCAAGTTGTCATGGAAATCACTAACAAAATTGGACCCTTAGTAAAAAAAACAGTGGCTAGTGTAACTAATAGCAAAAAAAAAAAAAAAAAACACAGTGGTGTGGATTTAACTATGTTTGCATTTAAAAGTACTGGGTGGCTCTGATGCCTGGGACCAAGATAGCCACCGGAGATACACATGCAGTGAGAGATGATATCAAGCGGATGTAAAGTAAGGAGAACTCACCTCCACAGAAGGGAACTGTGGCAATGATTTCTTGATAAAGGGCAAAATAACTTTCCTTAAGGCTAACGTTTAGCCTGTGCTTGATTAACTGCGCTCCAATATAGCGAACTTGGGCCACCAAGTGGCAGAACTAGACATAAAAATGGAGGAACATAAGGATACCTTGAATGGAGTCCAAGGTCGACAGTATGAGGCAAAGTAGATGTACAGTGAGCTATAGGACAAGACAGGGGACAGGAAGTCAAGCCTGGCATAACAATTTGAGAAAGTCTGGGTCCCAGAATCGGAAGACAAATGTGACTACACAGCCCTGGTTCGGCAAATCTGCGAATGTTTTGACTACAGCTAACTTCAAAGAGGCTGGCATAAATCTGCAGTGAGAAAGGGCACACAGGGCCCTTGGACTCCAGTGGGATGGCAAGCCAAGGGACGTGACTGCCCTCTTTCATGAGTATAGGAAGAAGGAAATGGTGCTTCAAGCAGAGCTGGGTAGGATGTGGTGGGAGATTTACTCAGACCTCTCCAATATCCAAGGAGAGGGTTCCAGATCACAAGGTGTCTCAAAGCGCAAAAAGTGAAGTACTGCTGGCTACTACTACTATTTAGCTTTCTATAGCGCTACAAGGCGTACGCAGCGCTGCACAAACATAGAAGAAAAGAAAGTCCTGCTCAAAGAGCTTACAATCTAATAGACAAAAATAAATAAAGTAAGCAAATCAAATCAATTAATGTGAATGGGAAGGAAGAGAGGAGGGTAGGTGGAGGCGAGTGGTTACGAGTCAAAAGCAATGTTAAAGAGGTGGGCTTTCAGTCTAGATTTAAAGGTGGCCAAGGATGGGGCAAGACGTAGGGGCTCAGGAAGTTTATTCCAGGCGTAGGGTGCAGCGAGACAGAAGGCGCGAAGTCTGGAGTTGGCAGTAGTGGAGAAGCAACAGATAAGAAGGATTTATCCATGGAGCGGAGTGCACGGGAAGGGGGTGTAGGGAAGGACGAGTCTGGAGAGATACTGGGGAGCAGTAGAGTGAGTACATTTATAGGTTAGTAGAAGAAGTTTGAACAGGATGCGAAAACGGATAGGGAGCCAGTGAAGGGTCTTGAGGAGAGGGGTAGTATGAGTAAAGCGACCCTGGCGGAAGACGAGACGGGCAGCAGAGTTTTGAACCGACTGGAGAGGTTGACGAAGTGGGAGGCCAGCAAGAAGCAGATTGCAGTAGTCTAAATGAGAGTTGACAAGGGTGGGATGAGGGTTTTGGTAGAGTGCTCGGAAAGAAAGGGGCGGATTTTACGGATGTTGTAAAGAAAGAAACAACAGGTCTGGCAATCTGCTGGATATGAGCAGAGAAGGCGAGAGAAGAGTCAAATGATGACCCCAAGGTTTCGAGCTGAGGAGACAGGGAGAATGAGAGAGCCATCACCAGAAATAGAAAACGGGGGGGAGCGGGGAGGTGGGTTTGGGGAGGAAAATGAGAAGCTCGTTTTTGGTCATATTTAATTTCAGGTGGCGTTGAGACATCCAGACAGCAATGTCAAACAAGCACGCTGAAACTTTGGTTTGGATGCAAGGTGAGATATCAGGGGTAGAAAGGTAGATTTGGGAGTCATCAGCATAGAGATGGTAGGAAAAGCCATGGGATGAGATTATATGAACCAAGGGAAGAAGTGTAGATAGAAAAGAGGAGGGGACCAAGAACAGAACCCTGAGGTACGCCGACAGGCAGAGGGATAGAAGTAGAAGAGGATCCACCAGAGTGAATACTAAAGGTGCGGAGGGAGAGGTAGGAAGAGAACAGGAAAGGACAGAGCCCTGGAATCCAAGTAAGGACAGGGTATCGAGAAGTATGCTGTGATCGACAGTGTCAAAAGCAGGCGGAAAGATCAAGAAGAATGAGGATGGAATATTGACCTCTGGATTTAGCCAGTAATAGGTCATTGGAGACTTTAGTAAGCGCAGTTTCGGTTGAGTGGAGAGGGCGAAAGGAAGAAGGGAGATGGGTCGGTAATTAGAGGGACAAGTAGGGTCGAGTGAAGGCTTCTTAAGGAGAGGTGTGACCACAGCATGTTTAAAGGCAGCAGGGACAGTCGCAGTGGAAAGTGAGAGGTTGAGAATGTGACAGATAAAAGGAATAAGAGCAGGAGAGATGGCATTAAGAAGGTGGGTGGGAATGGGATCAGAGGAACAGGTGGTACATTTTGAGGAAGAAAGGAGAAGTGTAGTTTCCTCAATAGTAACTTCAGGAAAGGAGGAAAGGGAAGGAGGGGAAGGAGGGAGAGGGGAACGGACTAGTGGAGGGAGAGGTGGTGAGGTAGAGAAAGCAAGGTTTATCTTTTCAACCTTGTTGTGAAAGAATTCAGAAAGGGTCTGAGGAGATAATGAAGGGGGAGTTGGGGGAGGGGGCACCTTGAGGGGAGTGTTCAATGTGGTGAAGAGAAGTCGAGGATTAGAGCCTAGAGAGTTGGTCAGTTGGATATAATAATCCTGTTTGGCACGTAAAAGGGCAGATTGGAAGGAGGTCAGCATGAACTTAAAGTGTAAGAAATCAGCAAGGGCCCGAGATTTCCACCAGAGGCGTTCGGCGGAGCGGGTACAGGAACGTAGGTAGCGGATATTAGAAGTCAGCCAAGGTTGGGGTTTTGTACGCCTTACAGGGCGGGTCATCAAAGGTGCAAGAGTGTCTAAGGCAGAGGATAGAGTATTGTTGTAAGAAGAAACAGCCTCGTTGACAGACGTGGATGGTGCCACAGTAGAGAGGAGGTTTGAAACATGGGAGGATAGAGATGAAGGGTCAATATTGTGAAGATTCCTAGATAAATTAGATAAGATAGGACGGGACTGGGAGGGAGATTTAAGTGTGAAAGTTATAAGATGGTGATCAGAGGAGGGAAGATCAGAGGCAAGGAAACTAGAGGGTGAACAGTTGGAGGAGAAGATGAGATCAAGACAGTGACCATTTTGATGAGTGGGGGAGGTGGAGCATAGTTGGAGATTAAAGGAGGTCGTTAAAGCGAGTAACTTGGAAATATAGGAGTTGGCAGGATCATTAGCAGGAATATTAAAGTCACCAAGGATGAGAGAGGGGGAGGAAGGATCATGGAAGAAGGCAAGCCAGGTGTCAAAGTCACTGAGAAAGGATGAAAGGGACTTATCAGGGGGACGATAAATGACCGCTATTCGAAGAGGCAGAGGAGAGAAAAGGCGGATAGAGTGGACTTCAAAGGAGGAAAAACAGTGAGATTGAGGTGGAAGAAGGGGTTGAAATCTGGAGGAGGGAGAGAGAAGTAGTCCAACATCGCCCCCACGGCCAGCAGGGCGAGGAGTATATGAAAATAGATAACCGCCATGGCACAGGGCTGCGACTGAAGCAGAGTCATCAGGGCAGAGCCAGGTTTCTGTTATGGCGAGCAGATGGAGGTGACGCGAGATAAAATGGTCCTGGATATAGGGGAGTTTGTTACAGATAGAGCGGGCATTCCATAGGGCGCAAGAGAAGGGCAGAGAAGAGGAGGGGAGTAGAGAAATAGAGATAAGGTTAGAGAGGTCGCGGTGAGATCTGTAGAGTTGGGATAATAGTTGGTGAGGGGGGCCAGGATTGGGATTGATGTCACCGGCTGAGAGTAAGAGGAGTAAAAGAGAGCGGAGGAGAGTAGGAGAGGTGTGGCCACGAAGGCGTCAAAGGCGAGAGGTATTTAGGTGGAATGGGGAAGGCAAAATGGACGGAAGAAAGAGGCGGAGATTAAAAGCCAAGAGGGAGGAAGAGGGTAAGACAGAAAGTGAGGTGATGAAGTCGATGGATGGGCAGTGAGTTCCTGTAGCGGAGAGAGGTAGGGGGTGAGGGAAAAGATTAGGAAGGGACAGGGCTAGGAAGAAAATGTGAATAGGGGCCATAATTGACTGAGGTACTTTAGCAACTGGGAAGAAGATTAGATGTAAAGAGAAAATGTCCTGCACGCCATTAAGAGCGCGCGGCACCTAGAGCGGAGGCCCTGAGTGGATCGGAGTGGACCTGGGTGTCACCCCCGGAGAAGGCTGTAAGGATATGCAGATGAGCTGCAAGTCCTCCACAGCACCTGAAAGGCAGCCGGTGGTAGAGCTGGGCACCTCTCAGCTGAGGAAAGGCTTACCAGGGGTTAGGCCGAAGCCAGCATTCCTCCCCCTGAGGGTCGCCTGATCCTAGCCAAAAAGCACCTGGAAACCTCTGTGCACTTGGAGCTTCTACCCTTTTGGCCTACTGTGCATGATTGCAGGAACAGCCCAAACCATAGAGGGTGGCGACCTAAGGGATTGGGGACAGAAGGCTTGCCACACATGGAGAGTGATAAAGAGAAACAAAAACCAATGCGCCAGATGGGGGTAGGGGATTCCACAGTGGCAGCACTCTGGAAAAGGAGGCAAGTAATTTCAAAGGCAAATGGAAGACCAACAGGTGGAGGGGCAGAGTGGAGACTGAGCACTGCATGCTCCACCTAGGGCAAAGACTGGACTAACCAGATAAGGGAGCAAATATGAAACTGAATTTTGTGGTGTGTCTGTTGAGGGTGTGCACGCAGGACTTATTTACAATCTTGTATGTTTGAGAGTGCAAGTGTTTGTATGTGAGGTGGTAGGAGGGATAGTAAAAGGAGAAGTTTATAAATGGAAGGGTGAGCTGAGGGGTGAGTCATGACTGGAAAGGTTAACATGAAGGGGCTACCCTTCACTCTAATAAGGGGAAGGGGGAACAGGGAAAGGGACATAACAATAGGCAGGAGGTTGGAGGGTCAGATGTGTACATGGGAGGACACTATGGGATACTAGCTAAGGTGAAATTGGTGACCCTGAATGATGGGGGACTAAATTCCTATAGAAAAAGGCAGCTGATGTTCAAGCAGCTTTTGTGGGTGCAGGAAAGGATAAACTTTATTCAAGAAACACATTTACTTATGAAATATAACTATTTATTTAACCATCCAAAATTCCCCAGATCCAGAAGGAACAGAAAAAAGTGAGGGTGGTGATTATGGTCTAACAGCAAGTGAGTATGTAGAATCCTCAAGTTTTAAGGGAAGGAGAGGGGCATTTTATTTTTGGAAACATGAGATCCATGGTATTAAGTACACATTGGGCAACGTGTATACCCCAAATAAAAACCAGGGTCTCTTCTTCGACAAGTTTGGAGATAAGATTTGTGGGTTCATTACTACTACTACTACTACTTATCATTTAAGAGGACACTAATTATTTGAGGGGGAGGGAATTCAATACTGTGTTGGTCCCCAGACTAGACACACAGAGATACTACTGGGATAGGAACAGGCATAGACAAAAATTTAAAACATTTGTTAGGAATGCTGGACCTCTAAGATATGTAGAAAGAACTGCACCTTAAAGATAGCGATTACAAATGCTTTTTGGAGGCACATCATTCCTACTCCAGAATTTACTTAATTTGTGTTGAAAAGGGAATGCTCTCTTCAATGCAACAGTGAGATAGAGAATTTTGTGTGGGCAGTCCATGCTTCATTATGGTGTGAAAAGGGAGGTAGGCCATGAAGAGGAGGAGGAGACTGGAAACAAATGACTCCCTACTAAACGATAGACACAGTAAAAAAATAAGAAAAGGGACAGAGAAGTACTGTCTTTTATGATTCAGGGGACATGACCCCTGGAACAGTATAGGAATGTCTTAAAGCAGTAGTTTCATTACCAACTCATTTTGGCTGATGCACATAAGAAAAGTTAGAGAAAGTCAAAAGCCAACTATGAATCCAGATAATGCAAGCAAAACAAGAGTACTTATTGGGTCTGAAGAGATCCATGATCACAAAATTAACAAAGGGCAGTCTTCAAGACCTTAACTTTGAATAAATTAGATTTTGAATTAGACAAAATGAAAACTTAATTTTGAACAAGGCTTCTTTGTCCAAAAGCTAAAGAAATTTTGCAATCAGAATTAGATTTTTAAAACTAAGAACAAGTGGAACAAACAACTAAAGGGGGAATGACCAGACTAGAAAGTAATTTATGGAATTTTATGGTAAAAAATCTTATTAATTATATAAATGTCAACAGTGAGGGTAGATATCAAAGGCAAAGTCTCGCACAATCAGTTCCAAAACAGTAAAGAAAAATAACAAACCAAACCTCCCACCCATCATCCCTATCCCTACCCCCCTTCTTCCCATAATTCAATGATAAACAAAGATCTGGTACAGAAAACAAACAACACAGTTGCTATAGATTAAGTACTCTAATTCATGCATGAGGTGTTAAAGAATTCCAGAAGAGCTACCAAATATATTGAAACATCTTGCCTTTGGAAGTTCTCAGATCTCCAACATTCAATTTCTTATATGTTACGACTACTACTACTACTATTTAGCATTTCTATAGCGCTACAAGGCATATGCAGCGCTGCACAAACATAGAAGAAAGACAGTCCCTGCTCAAAGAGCTTACAATCTAATAGACAAAAAATAATAACGTAAGCAAATCAAATCAATTAATGTGAACGGGAAAGGAAGAGAGGAGGGTAGGTGGAGGCGAGTGGTTACAAGTGGTTACGAGTCAAAAGCAATGTTAAAGAGGTGGGCTTTCAGTCTAGATTTTAAAGGTGGCCAAGGATGGGGCAAGACGTAGGGGCTCAGGAAGTTTATTCCAGGCGTAGGGTGCAGCGAGACAGAAGGTGCGAAGTCTGGAGTTGGCAGTAGGGAGAAGGGAACAGATAAGAAGGATTTATCCATGGAGCGGAGTGCACGGGAAGGGGTGTAGGGAAGGACGAGTGTGGAGAGATACTGGGGAGCAGTAGAGTGAGTACATTTATAGGTTAGTAGAAGAAGTTTGAACAGGATGCGAAAACAGATAGGGAGCCAGTGAAGGGTCTTGAGGAGAGGGGTAGTATGAGTAAAGCGACCCTGGCGGAAGATGAGACGGGCAGCAGAGTTTTGAACCGACTGGAGAGGGGAGAGGTGACTAAGTGGGAGGCCAGCAAAAAGCAGATTGCAGTAGTCTAAACGAGAGGTGACAAGGGTGTGGATGAGGGTTTTGGTAGAGTGCTCGGAAGAAAGGGGCGGATTTTACGGATGTTGTAAAGAAAAAAAACGACAGGTCTTGGCAATCTGCTGGATATGAGCAGAGAAGGAGAGAGAAGAGTCAAAGATGACCCCAAGGTTTCGAGCTGAGGAGACAGGGAGAATGAGAGAGCCATCAACAGAAATAGAAAACGGGGGGAGCGGGGAGGTGGGTTTGGGGGGGAAAATGAGAAGCTCGGTTTTGGTCATATTTAATTTCAGGTGGCGTTGAGACATCCAGACAGCAATGTCAGACAAGCACGCTGAAACTTTGGTTTGGATGCAAGGTGAGATATCAGGGGTAGAAAGGTAGATTTGGGAGTCATCAGCATAGAGATGGTAGGAAAAGCTATGGGATGAGATTAATGAACCAAGGGAAGAAGTTGTAGATAGAAAGAGGAGGGGACCAAGAACAGAACCCTGAGGTACGCCGACAGGCAGAGGGATAGAAGTAGAAGAGGATCCACCAGAGTGAACACTAAGGTGCGGAGGGAGAGGTAGGAAGAGAACAGGAAAGGACAGAGCCCTGGAATCCAAGTGAGGACAGGGTATCGAGAAGTATGCTGTGATCGACAGTGTCAAAAGCAGCGGAAAGATCAAGAAGAATGAGGATGGAATATTGACCTCTGGATTTAGCCAGTAATAGGTCATTGGAGACTTTAGTAAGCGCAGTTTCGGTTGAGTGGAGAGGGCGAAAACCAGATTGTAGTGGGTCAAGAATAGCATGTGAGGAGAGAAAATCAAGGCAGCGGCGGTGAACAGCACGCTCAAGTAATTTGGAGAGAAAAGGAAGGAGGGAGATGGGTCGGTAATTAGAGGGACAAGTAGGGTCGAGTGAAGGTTTCTTAAGGAGAGGTGTGACCACAGCATGTTTAAAGGCAGCAGGGACAGTCGCAGTGGAAAGTGAGAGGTTGAGAATGTGACAGATAAAAGGAATAAGAGCAGGAGAGATGGCATTAAGAAGGTGGGTGGGAATGGGATCAGAGGAACAGGTGGTACATTTTGAGGAAGAAAGGAGAAGTGTAGTTTCCTCAATAGTTACTTCAGGAAAGGAGGAAAGGGAATGAGGGGAAGGAGAGAGAGGGGAACGGACTAGTGGAGGGAGAGGTGGTGAGGTAGAGAAAGCAAGGTTTATCTTTTCTGTTAGAGGGAAATCATCAAGGATCTCCATTGTAATAATGATGGTGCCGCTGCCGACAGCCACATGAGAATTTTTTTTTTTTTTTTTTGCCATATTAGGAGTGCTGACTCTTAATATGGACCCTAGCATCAGTTAACTATGATTTGAATTATTCCTCCCAATGTGCATCGCTTTGCATTTGTCCACACTAAATTTTATCTGCCATTTGGATGCCCAGTCTTCCAGTTTCCTAAGGTCTTCCTGCAATTTTTCCACAATCCACATGTGTTTTGACAACTTTGAATAGGTTTTGTGTCTCACGCGCAATAAATTCCATACCTGAATGATGCTGGAGTTATGGGGAGCGAATCAGATACCTAAATGTAAGAAACAGTTTTTACTAATATAGGAGGACTATGAACTAACTCTGGCTTCCCAAGGGTGGGGGGTTGGGATTGGGTTCCAAACATTAACAGGTATTGAAGCTGCTCAGTTGAAGGCTACATTAGCATGGCAGGATGTTGCACATGGTGATCTGTAACTGAGCAACAGGCAGCGTGGAGGGGGTATGGCTGCAAGACAGCTAGCTAAACCTTTCACAGAGCAAAGGTTTCATATATGGGAGAAATGGAAATTTAAGTTGATGTAGAACAAGAGAGTCTCTAGATTGGGTGGCAGAGCTGGTGGTGGGAGGCGGGGCTGGTGGTTGGGAGGCGGGGATAGTGCTGACCAGACTTATACAGTCTGTGCCAGAGCCGGTGGTGGGAGGCGGGGATAGTGCTGGGCAGACTTGTACGGTCTGTGCCCTGAAAATGACAGTTACAAATCAAGGTAAGATATACACAAAAACTAGCATATATGAGTTTGTCTTGTTGGGCAGACTGGATGGACCGTGCAGGTCTTTTTCTGCCGTCATCTACTATGTTACTATATACACCTTGAGATACAATAAAGACTAGGGCTGTACTGAATATTCATATTTGATTCAATTTGGCCCCAAATAGTGCTCCAAATACATTATCTCCTGGATTCTATAAATTGCGACTAAAGTTGTGAATGCAAATCAGCGTGCATAGTCGATTTGTGCACGCAACTGAATTGCTTAACAAGCCAATCAGCGCCAAGAATTGGCCACTAACAAGTAATTATTAGCACTAATTAGAATTTACGTGCGCAACTTTCTAAGCATATTCTATAATGTGATGCAGGTAAATTCTAATGCGTGGATCACACAAGGGTTTGTAGCCATGGGAGGGTCATGGACGTTCCTAAAAATTACATGCAATGTTATGGAATACGCCCAATCCATGCTCATGAGGCGCAGGCAATTACATCATGTTTTTGTTGGTGTAAATGGTCACGCCTAAATTTTAGTCATGGGGGACAGGTACTACACATATTCTAAAAACTGCGCCTAACTTTAGGCAAGGTCTATAGAATAGCGCTAAGTGCAGTTTTTTGGGCACCATTTTTTGAATTTGGTCATATTTGTATTTGGCTGAACAGTCATTTAAATTCGAATACAAATAATTTGGGGATGTACTGTGCTAAATCTTACTGAAATAAACACAATCTCTGATTTCACATTGCTTCTTTTATTATTTGTTATGTTAAAGCACAATGTTCATTATTTGCATTTGGCGAATACTATTTTTCATTATTTGTAATCAGCCAAATAGTAAAATATGCTATTCGGTACAGGTGTGGAGGATCTAAAGGAAAGAAAATTAGCAGGTAAGGCCTAATTTCTCCTTCACTAGCAACCTCCAGACTGGTCAAGATACTTGGGCAGTACCAAAGCAGTATCCCTCATTGGTGGGACCCCCAAAGACCAGAGAACAAAACTGCTGCTCCAAAATCTGCATCCTGTCAAGCATGTGCATCCACCCTGTAATATTTCAAGCATGAATGAAGAGACGACCACACCACCATCTGACAGATATCCTGCGGTGGAACCTGACTGCTCTCCCCATCCAAGTGGAATGCACCTTGAGCATAGATGGACCCCGTAAAAGATAAGCCGACGCAATGGCCTCCTTCATCCACTGTGCAATAGTCACCTTGGAAGCAACCACTCCCTTCTTAGGGCTGCTAAAAAGGACGAACGACTGATCCGCGTGATAAAACTCCTCAGTTCTCCTCAAATAATGATGTAACATCCAATTCACATTGAAGCATGCCAACAGACACTGAGACCAATCCTGTACCATAACCGGCAAAGAAAAGATATGATTTGCATGACAATCCGAAACAACCTTGGGCAAAAAAGAAGGGACTGGCCTCAGAGAATCTTTTCCTGAGAAAAGAGCAGGAAAGACTCCCTATAAAACAAAGCCTGAAGTTCCAAGATTCTGCACACTGAGGCGATGGCCATGAAAAACACTGTTTTCAATGTGATATCCTTACAGGTACCCTGATCCAGGGGCTCAAAATGCTCTCCTAAAACTGCAAAAAAGTAGGAAACATTGATGAGACTCTCAAATAGGTATGTGCAGATAAGCCTCCATGAGGTCTAAAGAAGCAAGGAACTCGGCAAGCCGAACCACAACAATGACTAACCGCAGGGTCTCCATCTGAAATGAGAGCAGCTTAAGGAACTCATTTACCTGCTTGAGAACCTTTTTGGAAACCACAAAATAAATGGAATAATATCCCGTTCTGCGCTCCTTGAGGAGCACAGGAATCACGGCCCACAGTCGCAGACACTGGTGCAGGGTGTCCCGTATCAAGGCAGGAGCAACAGGGACACTCTAACAGATCCGGGACAGAACATCCAAACTCCATCATGTAACGGTCGTGTATCACTTGCAGGACCCACTGGTCCTCTGTTACTTGGGTCCATCTCTGGTAAAAAAATCTTGCAACTAAGCACCAACTGGCACCAGAAGCTGGACCCCCACACCTTCACTGAGAACTTCCAACATGCCAGGGAGTACCCGAGCCCAATTCCTAACCACTACAACAGCCGCTGCGAAAGAACTGTGTACACTGGAAAAACCAACCCCACTAGGTCCCACAAGTTCTGCCTGGTCAATACTGTCTGTGTCACACTCACCAAGAGGGGTCCGGAGTTGGGTGCTGGGCTTTCAGTGCACGCAGCCACAGCACCATTGATCTTTTGCCAGCCATCTGAATCTGACGCTGTCTCCTGTCAGCTACCTGGATCTGACGCTGTCTTCTGCCAGTTGCCTGTCTACTCCTTTGAGTCTGAACCTGACACTGTTTTCAAATAGTTGTCCACCTGCATCCTTGAGCCCAAACCCAACATCACCTTCTGCCTGCTGCCTGTCTGAAACTTGGAGCCTGTTCCTTTGAGCCTGTGCCTGTTGCGGTTTCCTTTCTGAACTTGCAGTCTGCTAGTGGTATATCCTCCCCTCTACTCTCTCGCCCAAGACCCTCCCCTCGTCCTGTTGGCCGCCAGCACCCAGGGGCTCAACTCCTGGGAACAGCAGTCATTACAGGTGAAGCACTTGGCTTACCGACTGCTGGTCCTGGAACAGAACTTAACCCACTGGGCTAGATCCTCTGGTATCAAAACAGCAATAGGGCTCACAACTTGGATAACTACCATACCTACATTCGGTAGTGACAGTCTGGCCTCTTGAAACTTCCCGCATGCCAAGCCCCAGCTTCAGGCTTGTCCTCAAGCAAACGGGGAACCTTAAGGCAAATTTAGAGCAAGCAAAAGGAACCCCCTTGAGCCTACCAGACTGACTAGACTGCACATCTACCTCTGCTGAGAGACTTACAAAATACTGGCTAGCTTTGCACTAGAGAGTTGCACAGTAACAGAAATTTCACCCGTCCCTGCTGGAATCTCCTCAATCCCCGCCCACCCCCTTTACTAAAATAACCCAACGTGGTAAAATAACCCAACCTACACCATCAGCAAAGATGATAACTTCCGGGATAAGAAAAGAAACTGAAAAAAAACTGAAGATGGCACTGCATCAGGGGGTGGGGGGTGGGAGGTCACACCTGAACTAAAGTACTGGTAAATATTATCAATCTTTATCTATATATATATATTTATCTCAAAGCATAAAATGATATAACACATTTTTTTTTATTTTGAAGTTGGAGTTGATATTCTGACTCCACAGCCCTACTGCTAAGTCATTTTGTCTCTCCACTTTTTCTTTAACTAAGCAAAGCTAAAACATTATAATTGCCAAACATATGACAGAAAGATTTTGGTAATCTGTCCTCCTCTCTATTACTTTATTCTTCCCTTAACCCACCACCCTCTATTTTTACTTTCCTCTTTCTATTTTCCCATATCTAGACCCCTGCCCTTCTCTCTCCCCATATTTGAAATTATTACATACATAGTAACATAGTAAATGACGGCAGATAAAGACCTGTATGTTCCATCCAGTCTGCCCAACAAGATAAACTAATTTTGAATGGTATGTGATACTTTATACCCGAGTTTGATTTGTCCTTGCCATTATCAAGGCACAGACCGTATGTCACAATTGTGACTATTTTCTATGTCTGTGCTCACTTTGCCCCCTGGTGGCCGGACCCTGTGGCTGCTATAAACTGTTTTCTTGCTGTTTCCCAATCATGTTTCAGAAGTCATTCCAGTCCGGTTCGGATCTTCCTGCTTGCCAAACTTGCTTGGGTTGTTTGGAACTAAGCAGCACCCTTACCTGTGACCTCACTTGTAATTGCCTTTATTATGCACCTGGCCCTTTCAGCTGGGCCTTTGCAACGCCAAAGGTCGAGGTTAGTTGGTGTGCTGTTAGAAGCACTTCTGCCTTGCTTTACCCTTTTGGTGCTGATAGGAGCACTTCTGCCTTGGTGTGCTGTTAGAAGCACTTCTGCCTTGCTTTACCCTTTTGGTGCTGATAGGAGCACTTCTGCCTTGGAGTGCTGTTAGAAGCACTTCTGCCTTGCTTTACCCTTGTGGCTTCCCTGCTTTACCCTTTTGGTGCTGATAGGAGCACTTATGCCTTGGTGTGCTGTTAGAACTTCTGCCTTGGTGTGCTGTTAGAAGCACTTCTGCCTTGCTTTACCCTTTTGGTGCTGATAGGAGCACGTCTGCCTTGGTGTGCTGTTAGGAGCACTTCTGCCTTGCTTTGTTTCTTGCCTGTATGTCTTGCCTTGTTCTTGTTTGGTCTGTTTGCAGTTAAGCTTGTATGCTTCCCTGCTTTACCCTTTTGGTGCTGATAGGAGCACTTCTGCCTTGCTTGTTTCTGTATCCTATACGCTGTCTGAGTCTCCTGAACCCTGTTTTAGTCAAGCTTGTTTAGAATCCTGTGTCCGGTGTGAGAATCCTGTTGGTCCAGTATGTCTGTAACTCAGTCCCATAAGTCCTGCCGGCCGCCAGCACCTAGGGGCTCAACCCCTGGGGAACGGTGGTCAAGCGCAGGTGGAAAGCGGTTGCTCTGTCCTACTTATTCCCTGCTTGCCTACTGCTTTAGTTCTTGTCCTGTGGTTCCAGTTCGGTTGTTCCAGATTTGCCTGTCTACAGCTTCTACTGCCTTGCTTGTTTGCCCAGTCCTGGTTGGGGAATTTTGCCTGCTGCTGCCGCTCCTCAACAGTAGACCAAGGGCTCACATTATTCCAGTGTCCGAGAGCCTGAGACCGTGACACCGTAGAAGTTTGCCCAGCACTGTTCTTGTACTAAGTTCTGAAGCTAACGTCAAAACCCCTTAAAATTTATACTCCGGCCCATCCATATCTATTCAGTCACGATTTTGCTAGGCATAGACCGTAGAAGTCTGCCCAGCACCGGTTTCACTTCCCAATTACCGGCATCGCCACCTAATCTCCACTAAGATTTCATGGATCCATTCCTTCTAAACAGGATTCCTTTGTGTTTATCCCACATACGTTTGAATTCCATTACCGTTTGCATCTCCACCACCTCCCGCGGGAGGGCATTCCACATATCCACCACCCTCTCTGTGAAAAAATACTTCCTGACATTACTCCTGAGTCTGCCTCTCTTTGCACCGTATCCAATCTTTTTACATCTTTAGCAAGATACGGCCTCCAAAACTGAACACAATACTCCAAGTGGGGCCTCACCAACAACTTGTAGAGGGGCATCAACACCTCCTTTCTTCTGCTGGTTATACCTCTCCCTATGCAGCCTAGCATCCTTCTGGCCAGGCCGTCACCTTGTCGCATTGTTTCTTCACCTTTAGATCCTCAGACACCAACACCCCAAGGTCTCTCTCCTGAGTTGAGCTTACTAATCTCTCTCTTCCTATCCAGTATCTCTCTTTTGGGTTTCTGCACCCCAAGTGCATCACTCTACACTTCTTGGCATTAAATTTTAACTAAGCCTATTAACTAGGGGAAATGCTAAACCACCAGAGTCATATCGTTAATATACACATTAAGACTCCAGAATTATATCACAAATACAGCTTTTATTGCATCTATGTGTCTTTACAAATCAAATGACACATCTACAAAAAAACATATAAATACACCACCATTCATTCACCATTCACACTTCACCAGCGATAACAACCAGTGCAAAGTAAATGTCTTTAAACATCATGAATGTAATTCATGCAATATAACTACTACAGTGCACAAATGTCCATCAACAAATGTCCATCAAAAATGAACTGGCACTTATCGTCTTATGTACTGTTCTTTCTGTGAGCGCATTCAATAGCGCTAATGCTGAGTTCATAAGGCAAGAAGCACACCCTTGTTTCTGCTCCACAGACCATGTGACTCACAGCAATCTAAATCGGCCGCTGCATTCATTAACGCTCAAAATGAATACATCTGCTGAACTCGAACAGTACATTGCCAGTTTTCAACTTTTACAGCCAGTTGCGGGTCACGGGTGAAGGGTGACTAAAACCACCTTCAAGGTAGATATGCTTTTCATATTCACCACAATTCCCCGATGCTGGACCTCATTTCAGTACTCTTCCTCAGGAGGAATCATCTTTTCACCTATAACATTGTAATAGTACTCTTGTCACCTTCTAAACCAAACCTTAACAAATAATATCACTTCAAAATTACCCAACGTACATATCACTTACTATCATTCTTCTGAGTGACTGCTTGCCAGGTGGGAATTCGGTTAAGCGAGGGTCGAAAACCGCTCCACTGAACTTTACGTCATGGGCGTGAGCTTTTCAATTTAAATACCAGGCAGTGCTGACCACGCCCAGTATTGTTTAAAGGCATACATTATTATACCCATTCCACCTCTTGATTAAGGCCATACGGGGCCACCGTCCCCCAAGTGAAAATGTAAAGTTGCTCAATTATCGTTTATCCATTTTACTATACCGTTTCAAATTGTGGTTACAAAACAAAAACGGTTTACATGGTAATATAAAATCATAATAAAACAATCATAAAAGAACTCCATTGAATAGATAGGAAAGCAAACTAAAACAATCATTCTTAAAAATAGAAAACACCAATTCTTCCAACAACCATTCATAACAAGTACATAAGGCACATATAAAGTTCTGCTTATTTAATGCTGCCTACCCTAATGTTGCCATTTGTCACAAATTACTTTCAAATGTATCCTGGAACAAGTGTGTTTTTAAACATTTTCGAAACTGAATGTGTGATTCTTCCAATCTAAGGTGTTTTGGAAGACAGTTCCAAAGAGAGGGGCCCAGAAAGAAGAATGCTGAATTTCTAGTAGACTCCCATCTGGCCTTCTGTGGTGATGGGATAATCAATCTGTTGTCTGCAAGTGAACGAAGTGTTCGCTGAGGTGAATAAGACAAGATGAGATTTGATAAATACGACGGAATTAGTAAATATAGTGCTTTATGGGTCAATGTGAGGATTTTAAATTTTATGAGCAACCAGGCACTAATATCTCCTCCAATGGGCCACCAGAGGGGCTTCCAATTTATTATGGCATATATTGCTGATATGTTCAGCCAGCTTGTTCTTCAATTGCCTCTTGGTGTGCCCAATGTAGTATAATGGTGGCATTGCAAAACAAAAACATATCAGTGTTGTAGAGCACAATTTTCTCTTTCAGATGATACTGTTCACAAGCTGATTCAGGCAGACTCTTTTTTAGTGTTTAAACAATTTTTTATTGATGGTTCAGCATGTTACACATGTACATACTTAATATTATAAAATGACAAAATTATTGGAATAACATAACACGCATGTGAACATGGAAGTTCCTGCTATTGAATTTTTGATTCCCCCCCCTCCACCCTCTGTACTCCCCCCTTCACTCTTCCCACCCGTGTAACTCGTAACAGAATGCTTATGGTTATACTGTAAAAGAAACTTCCAAATAAAATAAAAACTGTTTACAGGACCTTTGTAGTCGTCGTTTATTATTACACTACTATGATGTACATTCACCTCCCCCCCCCCCCAAACCCTATACTTAGAAGTTAACACTTTACTGATGTCTAAGCAGGAGAAGCACATCTCACCATTTGAAGCTGTCCTTTTCCCTATCCTACCTTTATGTTCTACCCCCCCCCCAAGCTGCTCCTATCCCCTCCTCCCTCCCTCCCCTGCTCCCCCCCCCAGAGGTATCTTCCAGAATTTCTCTACATGTTGATTACCCCTTATCCTCCCCAGAATCAAAGGGAATTAAGTACCATACTCCTACCCCTTGTATGTAACGATTGAATATATGGGCCCCAAATATTCAAAAAAGTCTTCCTCCTCCTAGAGGAGCCTCGCACCGCCCGTCGCTCAAAAAGCATCAGCTTGTGAAACCTATTTCTCCAGTGCCAGAAATCCGGGAAAGAGCCGCCCACCCACTGCCAGAGAAGCAGCCGTTTACCAACTAGACAGGCCTTACGGACCAAATGTTTCCCTGATGTGCCCTGCAAAACAAAGGTCTCATACTTATCCAACAGTATCCCAACCGGGGAGCGTACAACTTTAGAGCCCAACAAAAAGGACAAATAGTGCAGGACAGAAGTCCAAAAACGCTGTACCTGATAATACTCCCATAAACAATGAAACAGAGACCCTGGTAATCTCCCACACTTGTCACACAAAGGATTTTCAACCCCACCCATCTGAAAGATCTGAGTTTTTGTAAGGTATGCTCTGTGCAGAATTCAGTATTGACATTCCCGGAGACCCGCATTCCCTGTCATCTCCAGAATCTGAGAAGTCAACAAATCAAAGTCTAAAGATAATCCCGATCTGGCTAAATCCCGAGCCCAACGCGTTTTTATCAATTCCCTGTCCTTCTTAAGTGGCAATTGTCCTAACAATTTTTACAGCCTCGAGACCGAAAGCCGAGCCTCTCCCCCCCCCCCCTCAAAGAATTTCCTCACCCGATGACAATGTCTGGATCTCAACGCCTCCGCATCTAAAGATCTCACATAATATGCTATCTGATGATAGGCAAAAATATTAATCAGATCGTAACCGATACCCAGAGCACCCAAATTTAACAATACCCCATGTTCATTCAAAAGATGTTCCAACCAACTAATACCCAAGCGCCCCCAAACTCGGAATATCCTACTATCCATCCCAGGCTTAAACAGCAAGTTCCCACAGATTGGCAACAAGTCTGACGTACTATTCTGCAAACCCCAGATACCCATCAAGTCTTTCCAAAGAGTCCGCAGAGATGTCAGCAGCAAGCTACTCCGCAGATGTTCCAGAATGCTAGCTCTGGGGGCCTGTATCAAAAAATAGAAATGACAAGGGGCAAAGAACTGGCCCTCTATCCTTCGAGGTGTGTAATCTTCTCGGTCAAAGAACCAGTCCCCAAAATGCCGCAACAGACATGCCCTATTATAGCGTTTCAAGTCTGGCAATCCCAGCCCTCCCTCTCTCCAGTGGCCCATCAACAAGAGCAATGGAAGCTTAGCCTTCTTCCCCCCCCCCCCCTCCCCAGCAATACCGTCTAATTAGACGATATAACAGTTTAAGATCTCGCTGACTTATGAGGACGGGCAATAACCGCAAACAGTAAAGCCATTTGGGAAATTCCACCATCCGAAACAACTGAATATGCCCATAGAGTGTGAGGGGCAAAGTCATCCAATTATGCAGCCGTACCTCCGTAGCACTCAAGAACCTACAAATATTTAATTGGTATACGTCGGAGAAGTTCACTGACAGCCAAATCCCCAGATAGCAAAACGACCCCTGCGCCCATCGAAGCGGAAAAGTTTCTCCCCATTCCCTTCTCTGTTCCGCATGAGAGGCCAGTGCCAAAGATTTTGTGTAATTGAGCTTGAATCCTGCAAAATCTCCAAACTCTCTAACAAGGCTGGAAGCGACTGGAAGGGTTGCGTCAAGTGTAACAATAAGTCGTCCGCAAAGGCCGACAATAAAAACTGCGAAAATCCTATCAGTACCCCCTTGGTCTCCGGATGGGACTGGATCGCGCGAACCAGGGGATCCAAAGACAGCACAAACAATAAAGGGGAAAGCGGGCAGCCCTGCCTTGTGCCTCTAAAGATGTTAAAGGAGCGGGAGCATACCCCATTTACCCAAACAGACGCCAAAGGCTCCAAATACAACACTCGAATTGCATCTAGAAAAAACCCCTGGATACCATATTGTTGCAAAGTATCAAACAAATAGGGTCATCTCACCAGGTCAAAAGCTTTCTCTGCATCAAAACTGATTAACAGAGAAGCTAATCGCTTATATTTCACCGTCTCTAGGGATGCCAATATAGCACGCACATTCCGAACCGCTGTCCTCCCCTTCACAAACCCTACTTGAGCATCTTCTACCAAATCTGGGAGCACCCGGGACAACCTATTGGCCAATATTTTAGCATACAGCTTAGCATCCACATTAAGAAGGGAGATTGGCCTATACGACCCTGGGTCCACTGTGTTCTTTCCAGCCTTAGGGATTACCACCATCTGTAATACCTTCACCGTGTCCGGAATAGTCTGCTCCAACACCATGGAATTAAACAAAGACAGAAGCGGCCCTTTAAGATAGTCATAAAACTGTTTATAAAATTCTATACAATAGCCATCCGGACCTGGTGTTTTATGAGAAGCTCTTTGCTGCAGTGCCAACATAAGATCCCCTTCTACAATTGGGCTATTGAGCATCCTCAATTGCCGAGGGGAGAGCCTAGGCAACTACACGGAGTCAAAAACAGATCAGAGCTCAACCCCTCATCCTCTGGCCTAGCATATATAGCCTCATAAAACTGACCAAAGCAGTTTACTATGTCCTGGTCTGATCTCAACATCTTCCCATCCAGAGCTTTCAACTGCAGAACTCTGGAGGCTCCTCCTTTACTCCGCACCATATTTGCCAACAATCATCCAGCCTTATTACCATACTGGAATAGCTTGTACTTATAATAAAACTGGGTCTTTGTGGCTCGTTGATGCAACAATTCATTTAGTTCTTTCTGTGCTACCAACAACAGTGTCATTCTCAGCAGTAGCTTTGCAGCCATACTGTCTCCTATATTTCCGGACCTGCAACTCCAAACATAAAATCTCCTTATCCCTAAGCTTCCAAGATCGAGCGCAATAAGAAATAATATCCCCTCGCAATACCGCTTTCTCTGCTGCTGTCTATGAATGCCATTATGAAATTCATAATCTGCTATCCTTTTCTCTAAAAACACCTGAAATTTCTGATCCCCCAACAATTCTAAGGGATATCTCCAAAAACGTATGCTACCCCCTTTTGTTGCACCCACCCACCGCATCCATCCCAGGGCATGGTCCGAGACTGCATAAGGGCCAATCTCTGCCTGAGCCACCCGAGAGAAGAGCAGGCTCGAAACAAACAAGTAATCAATATGAGACTGGGACACGTGGGCTCTGGAAAGATGAGTGACATCCCTGTCCGACGGATGCAAGACACACCACACATCTACTAGGTCTAGCGCCTCGCAAAGCAGCGGTAAAGCCCGAGCACCCCCTCCCGAACTCCCGGCACCAGAGCCAGATCTATCGAGCAGGGGGTCGAACACCAAATTGAAGTCTCCTCCCATAATAATGTTTCCCCCTTTGAACCTAGTCAATTTAGAAATTAACCCCTGAAAGAACTCTTTATCAAACACATTTGGGGCATATACATTGCAAAGCACCAGACTCTGACCCTTGACTTCCATCGAGGCCAAGATGTATCTTCCTTCCAAACTCATTATTGTGGATATTATCTTAATTTGTAATCCTTTCCTAAAGAGAATTAACACCCCAGCTTTCCACCCTACCGCTGGGGCATCTAACAAGGATTCCACCCATCCTGTCTTAAACTTTAAGTGTTCCCCTGAGGACAGATGTGTCTCCTGCAACAGAGCAATACCTGCTTTTTGTCTCTTCAAAGCCTGGATCACTTCTGTCCGCTTTATGGGAGAAGAAACTCCCCCAATATTCCAGGAAACAATTTTAAGTGACCCCAGAGTACCAAAAGTCCCATACTAACACAACAAAGCTTATGTATTTGAACAAAAAGAGAGAGCCCCCCCCCCCCAGCCCTTGGGGTTCCTCCCTGTAATCCTCTGAAATTCTGCCTCTTTAGACTCCACCCTTTCAGATACCTCCTTCCCTCCCCTCTCCCCCTCCCCCCTTCCCTAGAAACTCCCCACAGTACTACCGTGGTCTCAGATCACACAAGCTTCCCCCTCCCCCCTCTTCCAATGATGTTACTCACTCTCTTACCATCCAAGATAACCTAGAACATATCTAACTATTGATCCTCGTCATACTAGAGCCGGCACTTATAGTGCAAAATCCTACATTGACACCACAAGCCATCTCCCCCCTTACCATTAAACCATTCCCATCCATCCAAACCCAAAATTATATAGTAAAACCTAAACCCTAGTCAATGGGGTGCATATTTCAGAACATAATGTACACAGTTTAAACAGTGTTAACATGGAAAACTTGAACCCTCTCACCAATTCCCCAGTTCCTTAGGAGGCTACAGCTCCCCGAGCCATTGATTATACAAGTCTCAGTCACAAACATCCTAGTTGCCTAGCTCCAGTGCAGTCTCCGGGAACCGCCATCTTCAGCGCTCCATCATCAGCCCATCGTACGCCAACTCACGCTGGTCCTTTAGCCGCCAAATCTCGATTCACAAATTTCAGAGCCTCTGCCGCCGAGAACATGGTCTGCTTCCCATCATGCCAGATCTTTAAATGGTCCGGGAATAACAAAGCAAACTGAATTTTCTTGGCAAATAACAGTTGACACACCTCACGAAAAGCTCACCGCTGCATGAATACCCCAGCCGAAAAGTCCTGGAAGCACCACACCGTAGCGTTCTCATAGTGTACAGTCCCAGCTTTCCAAAAGGCTCTGAAAATTTCTTGCTTATGAGCAAAATTGAGGACTTTGAAAATAACAACTCGGGGGCGCAGGTCTTTCGGGTTCCCAGGCCCCAACCAGTGGGCGCGCTCCACTCTTAAGGGTCCAGCCAGCGATTGCAACTTTAAAATTTTAGGGAGCCAGCTTTCCAAAAAGTCTCTCAGTTCTGAATCTTTAGTCGTTTCAGGCTGGCCTACCATTCTGATGTTACTTCTGCGGGCCCAGTTCTCCAGGTCTTCTAATTTACTCTCCAGTCTTTCCACTTTGCTTTTCAAGTCCTCCTGTGTGGTCTCATGCTGCTGGACTCGGTCCTCCACATCTGAGAGCCTCTGCTTATAGAGGGAGAACTCCGATTGTATGTTCCCCAGCTTTGCGTCGATGCCTCCTAACTGCTCCGTGATCTTCTGCAGCTTGGTGTCCACCGAAGTTCCCAGCATAGCAGATACCTCCGCCGCCCACGCGGAGCTCACCGATTTCGGACTCTCTCCCTCTCCGTCCGCCATCTTTGTTTCAACAGCGCGACTCCGTGTCCCGTCCTTCTTCGCCGATTTAGCAGCCATTGCCTGCACCTCTGGCTTCGCACTTTCTCCCAGCGATTTGCCACGCTATCCGCTCTCTGATTTGCATTCCGCTTACCAAAGCGGCGAAGGTAAGGTTTTTCGGGCGACAAAGAGCGCGAGGGAGGCGAGAGCTCAGCACGACAATACCCGCTCTCTAGCCGTGCATCACGTGATCCCAGCAGACTCTTTTTTAACAATTGGCTTTGAACTCTGGTATATTTTACCATTTGCGCTGACAGTGCCAACTTTGAAGAGATCCTGCAGGGTGGTTATAGATGCTGGTTAGTTGCAAATCTGGCAGTATTATGTCCAGCACAAGCATAATGCTTGTTCAAAATTTCAAGTCCATATCTTTGTTTGCATGGAAGTTGTTGCAGTCTGAATATTGGTCCAAATATGCGACCAATTTTGATGCACACTTTGAGTCAACTTGTTTGACTGGATTTTGCATCCATAATGTTAAAATGTATTTCATCGGCATTAGCATCAAAAAGTGTACAGGATTTGAATTTTTTAGCCATTCTTATAAATGTGTTTGGATTTTATTAGACCCCAAAGATGGCATTTTGGTAAATGTTGCGCGCACATGGACTGACAACCTTTCAGAAAAGGGGGTCTAGATATGCAACTATTGCAGTTAGAGACCTCAAATTTTGGGAAACTTTGTTTAACACCTGACTTGCGCAACAGATAAAATTTGAACAAAATTGGAGACATGATGGTGGGAAGGTTTAGACCACTTGGCATGGAATGACCCTGCTGTGAGTCACATTGTCTGTGGAGCACAAACAAGGGTATGCTTCGTGCCGTATGAACTCAGCATTAGCGCTATTGAATGCGCTCACAGAAAGAACAGTACATAAGAAGATAAGTGCCAGTTCATTTTTGATGGACATTTGTGCACTGTAGTAGTTATATTGCATGAATTACATTTATGATGTTTAATGACATTTACTTTGCACTGGTTGTTATCGCTGGTGAAGGGTGAATGGTGAATGAATGGTGGTGTATTTATATGTTTTTTGTAGATGTGTCATTTGATTTGTAAAGACACATAGATGCAATAAAAGCTGTATTTGTGATATAATTCTGGAGTCTTAATGTGTATATTAAATTTTAACTGCCAGACCCTCAACTATTCTTCTAACGTTCGGAGATCCCTTCTCATCGTTTCTACTCCCTCCAGGGTATCCACTCTATTGGCTATTTTCGTGTTATCCGCAAAAAGGCAAACCTTTCCTTCCAACCCTTCAGCTATATCTCCCACAAATATATTAAACAAAATAGGCCCCAGCACCGACCCCTGAGGAACTCCACTGCTCACATTCCTTTCCTCCGAGCAGATTCCATTTACCACCACCCTCTGCCACCTGTCAATCAACCAGTTTCCTATCCAGTTCAACACTTTCAGTCCTAAGTTCAACCCTTTCAGCTTATTCACGAGTCTTCTGTGGGGGACCGTATCAAAGGCTTTGCTGAAATCCAAGTAGATTACATCTAGCGCATGTCCTTCATCCAGTTCTTTGGTCACCCAGTCAAAGAAGTCAATAAGATTCGTTTGGTAGGATTTTCCTTTGGTAAAGCCACGTTGCCTCGGGTCCTGTAACACATTGGTTTCTAGAAAGTTAACTATCCTTTCTTTCAGTAGCGACTCCATTATTTTTCCTACCACCGACGTGAGACTTATCGGTCTGTAGTTTCCCACTTCTTCCCTGTCTCCACTTTTGTGGAGAGGGACCACATCCGCTCGTCTCTCATTTAAGAGTAGCTCCTCTTTCCTCGCTACTCTTCCCTCCTATCATGCTGTTTTTTGTCTCGCTTCCTTTAGTTGCCCTTTCTTTTCCCATTTCTACATCCTCTTTACCCTTCTTACCCCCTCTCCCATATATTCAGACTGTCTCCTTTCTTTTCCTTTCTCCCAGGCTCCAAATTCTCTTACCATCTCTTCTCCCTTTCACTCTAAGGATAGGATAGAGCAACAAATTTGGATTACTGAGCAAGCTTGCCCTCCATGTCTGTGATGCTGTCTCTTTGGCACTTTAAATAAAAAGTAATCTCCATGGTGTTGTTATAGCCTCAGCAATACTAGTTAATTGAAAAGATTCCAGCATGGCAACTTTTGTATCCAAGTATCCAATTTCTTAAAACATTCTGCAAATTGACTAGCATATTCTGAACTTCAACTTTAAACTTAATCTTTAATAGTTTTCTAAGAATAATAACTTTTCCCAGGGTAGTTACTGCCAACCATATGAATTTTAATGTCTTATTCTGCAGCTTCTTTATCATAAGTTCAGTAAACAGCACCTCTTTGGAAAAGGAAGATGTCAAGTCTTTTTCCTTTGGCAATTCTCCTAATGGCCCACCCTCTGGAGTAACAGATGCACCTGTGCTTCGGTGGATAAAGGCATCACTAGTCCGATCATCAGGATCGTAGAAAATGGAGGGGGCCTAACATCCTGTGTGCTCACCTTCCATCTCCCCATAATGGGTCAAAGATGGGCTGGAAGGTCATGCTTGCCAATCGCCAGTCACCACACGCACGTGTCTGGCGTTTGATGAGCGACCTCACGACCCCCAATCAGCAAGGAGACAGCGAAAGGATAGTAGGCTGGCCTGGCACTACACTTCCTCGGGAACCCCGCAGTAGCCCATGGACCTGGAGGGGATCCCTGCGGGAGTCTCGCTAACCCGTTCCTGTGCAGCTCTCTGGTTTGTACAGGGAGGGTATGCCGTGCTCAAAGTCAGATGTTCTCAGTCTCTCTCTGCTGGTAGGAATGCATAACCCAAAGAGTCTTGACCGGTCTGGAGGTTTGCTAAAGAAATAAACTACTAGTCCCTTTGGAAACAGAAAGAACATCTCATAGGCTGAATTGGGAATAGGACTTGGGTAAAGAGTGGGAAGATGAACAGCGGTTGTACATCTGTCTACAGAGGGGAGATTGCAAGCAATATGTTAAGAGAATAATTATAAAATGTTATGCAAGTGTCATTACACGCCTGATCATCTGGCAAAATTTATGGCACAGAGTTGTAACAATGTTGGTGAAGATGTGATGGCGTGGGAACTTACCTCCATATCTGGTGGCAATGTACCGAAATACAGGAATTCTGGAGGGAGGTATTTACACTAGTTAGCCACATAGTGGTTGAAGATATCGATGCACAAGTAGCGTCATTAAATACATCTACTCCCACTGTATCTCAGGAGGAAGCTACTTTGGTTAAGAAGGGGGTAACTGCAGCACAGCTAACAGTTGTACAAGTTTGGAAACAGGTGAAAGAACCTCCTGTGGAAGTAGTTCTCCAAAAACTGAGATGTGCATATATGTTCCACCTCAGGAGCTTAACCGAGATTGGATAGCAGAGCCGGTAGTGGGAGGCGGGGCTGGAGGTTGGGAGGCGGGGATAGTGCGGGGCAGACTTATACAGTCTGTGCCAGAGCCAGTGGTGGGAGGCGGGACTGGAGGTTGGGAGGCAGGGATAGCGCTGGGCAGACTTATACGGTCTGTGCCAGAGCTGGTGGTGGGAGGCGGGGATAGTGCTGGGCAGACTTATACGGTCTATGCCAGAGCCGGTGGTTGGGAGGCGGGGCTAGTGCTGGGCAGACTTATATACACAAAAGTAGCACACATGAGTTGTCTTGTTGGGCAGACTGGATGGACCGTGCAGGTCTTTTTCTGCCGTCATCTACTATGTTACTATGTTACTTACAGCTCTAAGGTAGGAGAAATTCCTGCAAATTTGGGCAACTTACAGCAACTACAGTGCAATCCGCTTAAGTGCAAGGGGTCTGGGACCAAAGAAATACATGCAGTTAACCGGCACGTGCACTTAACCGTTGTGACCCAAAGAAGCTTGACATCTGATAAACATATGTACAGTACTGTTTATTATACGTACAGTATACAGTCTCCGTTAACTGATGTTATACAGTCTCCGTTAACTAACGTTAGGCTTACTTGAAGTAATCAGTCATAGTCCTCTGTACACTCTTGTGTCTGTGAGTTCCATAGACTACGTCTGCCAGACGGTAAAAACTGTCATAGCACTGACATCCAGTGGCCTCCAGATAGGCCCGCACGGTGTTGAGACTCTCCAGCGCTCTTGCAAAAGTGACAGGAGGTTGTTGAATTTCGTCAGCATGTGCCTCACTGCTCATTTCATCATCTGTTTCATCATCAGCCGTTGCCTGCATGTAGGCGCATATCTCGACATCAGTGCTGTCGTCAGCTGTTTGTAGATTGTAATCAACAGCTGCGTAGTGATGAAACTCCTCTTCTGTAACACTGGCTGGGATGTCAATAATCTGTTCATCTGACGCGTTTGCAACAGCTGCATCTGTTTCGTCCCTCTCCACATTCTTAACAAAGCTTGCCCGCTTGTAGCAGTTCACAATGGTTGCCTGTGTAACATGATTCAAGGCTTCTTTCTGCATATGTAATGAATCCAACAGTGACAGATTACGAGCCAGTACGACAGCACGTTTATCCTTGCCAGTCTGGTCATCCATAACGCTCATCAGACGAGGTAGCACAAGAGCCCAATAATGTTGTTTGAAATTAGCTATTATGCCCTGATCCATAGGTTGGATCAGAGAGGTAGTGTTTGGTGGCAGGAAGACCACCTTGACGTTAAGACAGCCTGACATCATCACTGTGTGCAGCACAATTATCACAAAGCAACAAAATCTGACGCTTTTGTGCTCGCATTCTAGTGTATAACTTCTTTAGCCACTGCTTCCAAATTTCATAAGAACATAACCACTGTCATACTGGAAAAAGACCAATGGTCCATCAAGCCCAGCATCCTGTCTCCGACAGCGGCCAATCCAGGCTTCAAGAACCCGGCAACCCCACCCCCCCCCCCCAAAAAAAAATTAATAATGTTCAATGGACTTTTCCCTCAGGAATCTGTCCAAACCCCCTTTAAACCCCCCCAGTCATCCATGAATTTGCATTAGCCTCACATGAGACAGGAAGTTGCTTAACATTCTTGAAGCAGCGGGGCAGTTTGCTCTTTCCAATGACGAGTGGTTCCAACTTCTCACTCCCATCCATATTGCAGCAAAGGAGGATCGTCAGTCGGTCCTTTGACGTTTTACTTCCTGTAGTTTCAGCTTGTCTGAATGCAAGTGCTCCATGAGGAATCGCTCACCAGTAGAGACCGTTTTCATCAGCATTGAAAATGTCACGAGGTGCAAACTCGTTCAAGATGGTAGGAAGAACTGAAACAACCCAATTTTCTGCACCAAAGTCATCAGCGTCTTGTTTTTCACCATGCTGTTTCTTGAATGTTATGTTGTTCCTCTCCTTCCATCTTTCCAACCATCCAATAGTGGCTTTGAATTCAGTCAGTCCAAGACTTTCAGCTAGCTGATTAGCTTTCTCCATAAGCAGTGGACCACTGACAGGAAACTGCTCCTGACTTGACAAAACCACCAAAGAGCATCTTCTACATCCTCAGCTTTTCCCGCCCGTTTACATTTCCGGTGTGGATTTGTATTGTTTTGCCAGTCTTCCAGAAGCTGGTCTTTCTGCTTCAAGATACGTGAAATTTGACTGGGATTGACATCATATTCTTTAGCAATAGATGCTTGACTTTGTTTGTTTTCTAATTTTTTAAGAACTTCTATTCGTTCAGCCAGTGTTAAAGTCTTACAGTTCCGCGACAACAACGACAACTCCAGTGTACACTCTAACATTCTTTCATTTATTCTGCTTGTGGCAGTTAACCAACGAGATTTCAAATTTATCGCCCCTTTGTCACGTGCCAATCGGCTTCCATATTCCGTGCATGCGCTTATGCAGAGTTTCCTGCAGAGAAGTGGTCTTAAACCATGCATATAAGCGAATCTTGCACTTATCAGTGGTGCGCTAAACCGAAGTTTGTCCTCATAGAAATTGATGGCGCCAAAAACGGGACCGAAGTGCGGCATGCAGTTAAATAGAGCATGCGCTTATCCAACACGCACTTAAATGGAGTGCACTGTATTTAGAAAAGCAGAAACATCAGACTATGTAAATAGGACTTGATGTAAAAGGAATAATTGGTGCTACTACTTGTGATAGGAGGGGTGTGGGTATAAAGAAGGTTAAGCCCTCACAATGACACAGAGGAGGGAATGGGAGTGAGGTGGGGTGTTAGGGAAGGGAAGGGGGAAGAAGAAACTAATGAGCCACCCCATAGGGCACATATTTTTGTGTGAGCTCAAAGTTATTAAATTGTTGAAGCAGCATGCATGCAGAGGGTTATATGGGAGGGGGAAGGGGACACGGAAGATATTTGTGTCTGGGATTCTTTGTAGAGACCTAATGCTGATGCTAACTCAAGATATAAAGCTATAATGTATGCACTGTACCCTGTGCAATACAATTAACAAAAAAATTAATGTAATGTAATACAACATTTATATCCTGAACTTGTCTGGCCAATGGTAATACCTGCTCCAATGCCTCAGCAAGATGCTTGTTGAGTTTCTGCTCCCTCTTTCGCAATTTCTCTATGTCCCACTGTAGATCCTCAATGGTTGTCTCCATTTCTGACACTTTGGTCTCTGAGGATGTCACCTTGTCCAGCAGCTCATTATACTGCAAAGAGAAATGAATGGTAAAGAGTCAGGAAAGCAGCCAATCTGATCCACTGATCCAATTAAACCCTTCTATTAGTAGCTCGCTCAAGAAATCATAATCCATAGAACCTTAATGTTGTCCCTTCAAGTTCAAGGAGATTCCTGACTTTGACTTCCAGTGCTGTCCCCCTAACCTACAGGGAGGTCTCTGTCATGGACTCCTGGTCTTAACTCCCTCACCTGTAGAGATATCCTATGGTGTTTCTCTTGCAGTTGTGTTGACAAATCCTGAAGCTTCTGGTTCTCTTTCATCATGTCTTTGTTTAATGATTTTATTACCTCATTCACCTGGCCAAACTCACCTAAAAATTTAAACAGCAACAATTAATCTTCACCATCTGCCATAATTCAGATGGTGCCCTCAAATGCTCTTCTCCTTATCCTACCCCCACTTTGGATCCTGTAACACAATTCCTCTAGCTGCCGGTGCTGCTTGTCTGATGCCTCCACGATGCGTGATACAGCTTTCTTCGAAAACTGCATCTTTTCCTGTAGCTGGAGTTCAATCTCTTCACTGCTGCTGCTGGACAGTGTCTCTAGGAAAGAACGAGCTGGCTCTGTTAGACCTTCTTTTTGAGTGCAGGGGACCAAACAGGAAGAAAGGGCTGGGGCCACATCTGAAAAAAATAAAGGATAGGGAAAAGTGGCAAATAAGAGGTATGTAAATGTGTTTATCACTAACATTATGAGGCAAGATTTCAAGATTTGTTATAAGGCAAAACGTCTGTATATGTGTCTTAAGAGTCTCTTGGGACCAGATGTACAAAGCATTTTTCCCATACGCATAAAATGGAAAACAAAACTGCTTTAATACATTTGGCCTTTACTTGAAACTAAATCTGTCAAAAATGTAATATTTCTAGAAAGTTTGAAAACCTGCAAAATAAACCAGATACAAAAGTTTTTCTTCATTTTCTTCCAGGAAAAACCTGAAAATTGGGAAAAACTGAAATTCAAATACTTCTGATAGAATCTAAATTTACTTTACTATGATAAGGACATTACTAAGGTTAATTTTCAGACCAATCTAAAAGTACTAACATAGATGACCTGCTCTAATCAGTAGCAAATAATAATTTGTTAGGCAAAGATACCAGAAGAGTCTCTGTAGTACAGATGTTCTCAAACTGTGGGTCACAACCCTAAATTAGGTCACATGCACACCTTTGCATTAAAAAAAAAAAAAAAAAAAGCATGTTGTACAGTCAGCACCATGTGACCAGGAAGTGGGCCAGCTGTTGCTGCAGTTTTGGGTTTCCCCAGAAGTCAATCACTACCCCTGTTTGGGCTTCAACTGCAGTCGTTGCCATTGTCTCGGGCTTCCCTTGTAGTGACTTGCCATCACCATTCTGAACCCTTCTTGCAGTTACCACTGCCAGTCTGGACTTTCTTTCCCTCCTTCCTATGTCATCTCCCCTCCCTCCTCCCCTTGTCTTCAGGGTACCCTTGCCCTATTTGAAAAGAGAGCGAGATGGAGGGGTTAAGCCTGGATGAGGAAAGGGTGTCAGCCTTTCCTCCTCCAGGGACTGTATGAATGATTTGAGTCTTAAAGAGGGAAAGTGGTGAATCTAGTGGGTGATACAGAAGCCATGAGCAAGGAGAAAAGAAGAGTGATTATCATGGGATGGAGTAGGAGACAGTGAAACGACAAGAATGCAGGTTGGGAGAGAGAGAGAGAAAGAGTGGATAAGTCAAGGAGCAGAGGAAAAGAGGATGTTGGTGGAGCATGGGGCATGAGAAGGGATAAACCATTTGGAGGTGGCATGGATGAGTTTTGTTATGTTTCAACATTTTATTGATGAGTCCACCAAATAAACAATCAACAAACTTCCTTTACAATAGGTTGCAAACACATCCTGAGCATCTAAATATAAACAAAATCTTCTTATCATCCAGGTTTTTACCTTTTCTCCACCCCCTTCCCAATCCTCTACCCCCCCCTCCCCCCCCCCCCCCCGCTTAAGGTTAATATATCAGCAATTGTGTCAAATTTATCATTGTACCGCACCTCATCCCCTGCCGAGTAAGGCCTACTGACAGATCATTTTCCCTAGGCATCAACAGCTTACTGCCTCACTGGACCATGGCATCCTCTATTTTACACCATTTTACACACTCCAATGGAGATACCAGGCCAACCTCTATAGTACATAACGCCACCCCTTCCCGGCTAGACCCTGCATATAAGATATCGCCGGTTATGGTATTACCACGTTTTGTCAAGGACTCCTCTAAATTGCAGTATAAAACTGAGTTACCTCTATGTCTCCACACATCAAAGCCCTCTCCCCTTATCCCCTACCCAACCTCCCCCCATCCCCTCTCTTCCCCTCCCCCTCCCTACTACTGTCCTCCGCCCCAACCCCCCCCCCCTTTCAGAAGCTGTCAAGGCCTAACACACCACCATTCTGAAGCGCGAGGAGCATGCCCTCCATTTATCGCATGTTATTTAAAATAAAGCTGCACCGTCGGGGACTTAAGATTTGGAGGTATGGGTTCCAAGTTGACAAATATACCTTACCCCTCTTGGGTGACCCTCTAGTATCTTTCGCTTCCCATGCTGCCAATAAATGGATCTGATTTCTCCAATGCCAGTAAGCTGGCATCTCTGCTACTGTCCAATATTGCAATATAACCTTTTCCCCCACCAGAGCAAATTTTCGACATAGTAACACAGCTGATTTACTCAGGGCTGTACAAGCTTGGGGAACATCCAAAAGCAGCTGCTCCACCGTTCCCCCTATATCTCGAGCCAACAGTCGATTCAAAAATCTTTTAATTTGTTCCCAAAAAGATTTTACTTGTGGGCATCCCCAGAAAGCGTGCGTGAGAGTGTGAGCAGACTGCCTGCATTTAACACAATTATACACTTCCCAGAGTCTCACATGTGCCAATTGCACCCCAGCCATGTATGCTCTGAGTACCACTCTAAACCCACATTCCCATAATCTAGCATCTCTGGTCAACGCAGGGATGCCCCGAATGGTGGCAGCCACATCCCAGGACCCCAAAGACACCCCTAATTCTTCTGCCCATTTATTTTTCAAAGAGGAGAAGTCCCTCTCTGGTCCCCCCCTGTATCAAGGCTTTACGTAAATTTGAAACTGAGAGTCCTATCCATCCTAATAAAAAAATCTTGGCGGTTCGAACCTAACGAAGTCCGTAAACTCGGCTGATGTAGAGCCATCATGTAGTGTCTGATTTGTGCATACATGAATCGATTGCCCCACGTTTCCCCCACTTTTCCCTGCAGCTGCACAAAACTTATCATTTGCCTTTCTTTCGACAATAAGTCCTCTAACCGAGCTATGCCTTTCTGTTCCCATACATAAAAGGTGGGATTATCGATGCCTGGCGGGAAGTCTATGAGGCATATTTTCAAAGCACTTAGCCTTCCAAAGTTCCATAGAAACCTATGGAACTTTGGAAGGCTAAGTGTTTTGAAAATATGCCTCTATGTTTCCCCTCAGAGACAGCTGGTCCGAAACCTCTGCATTACCTCCTAATTTACTGACTAGTACCCTCCAGACCTCTTGCATGGGACGCAGCAATATCCCGTCCTTCAAGATCATCGGCGTTCGTGCCCTCCCCAAGTGCAATAAGGAGTAAAAATCTTAAGTGGCATATAATGCTCTTTCCAATTCAGTGGGAGTATATACTTGCGTATTTCCAAACCAATCCCCTAAATGCCTCAATAGGCAGGCCCAATAATATTGTCTTAAATCCGGGAGCCCCCCTCCACCTTGACTCCAGGGACCACTCAACCTCTCCACTCTTAGTTTCGGCTTTTTGCCAGCCCTACAGAATTTGCTAAATAATCCATATACTTTCTTCAAATCTGCTTGCGATAATCTCAGTGGCAGGCTCTGAAGAACGTATAACCATCTAGGGAATATAACCATTTCCACTAACCCCACTCTTCCCAGCAGTGACATTGGAAGATCTCTCCAGCTGTGAAGTTGCTTTTTGGTAGCTTCCATTAATGCCTTTATGTTCAAGTTATACAGACCCCTATTCTCCATAGACAAATAAGTCCCCAAATATTTAAAAGTACCAGAGGCCCACCTCAACGGGAACTCCGATCTCCATAGAGCCTTTACCTGTGCCAATGATGGCAGAGCTTCCGATTTATTCAAATTGAGCCTAAATCCCGAAAAGTCCCCATATTCCTTAAAAGATTCCAAAAGCGCCTGTAACGAACTTCTCGGGTTTCTTATATGAACCAGCAAATCATCGGCGAAAACTGCCACTTCAAAGCACTGTGATCCTATCTGCACTCCCCGAATATCTGGGTTCTCCATTATATTTCAGATCAAAGGGTCTAGTGTTAATACGAAAAGGAGTGGCGAGAGAGGGCATCCCTGTCGCGTGCCTCTTAGTACCCGGAAGGGCTCAGACTCCCTCCCGTTGACCAATACCATCGCCTGAGGATTAGCATATAAAGCCTTGATGACTGATACAAATCTACCTGCGAATCCATAAGCTTTCAAGTAGGCAAACAAACTCCCAATGCACCCGATCGAATGCTTTCTCCGCATCGAAGCTAACCAGCCATGATTGAAACTCTTCACGACCCCTATACTCCCAACGCTGACATAATAGTGCGCATATTCTTAGCCACCGTGAGCTCTTTCACAAAAACCACTTGCGCTTCGTGAATCAAGTGAGGCAGCACCCGAGCCAAGTGATTCGCCATTATTTTGGCAAACAATTCAGCCTCAAAATTCAAAAGAGATATAGGCCTATACGAATCCGGCCTAGTAAGGTCTCTCCCCTGCTTGGGTAATACTATCTGAGCCATAGCCAAGGAGGAGGGCACCAACTCCTCGTCCACACACGTGTTAAGGAAGTTAGTGAGTGCAGGGACAATCTCCAGGCCCATCAGTTTATAAAATTCTGCTCTGAAGTCATCGACTCCAGGAGCTTTCATCAGAGGGCTCTGGTTAATCGTCCCCACTACTTCATCCTCTGATATCAAGGCATTCAACTTGTCCCCCTCTCTCCGGGTAATTGTGAGCAATTCGATATTATCCAGATATTGCTCTCCCACAAGACCTTCATCTACTGGTTGTCCATACAAATTACCAAAATACTTATGAAAGGCCGCACAGATATCTTGATCCGTGTGAACCGTTCGACCTTTACTATTCCGTATGGCAGTAATATGCTGCATTCCCTTTCATGGGCCTATCAACCTTGCCAACAGCCGACCTGCCTTATTTCCATGCTGATACAGTTGATATCGGTAGTATGTTTGTGATTTAACTGCTCTCTGGTGTAGCAGCGAATTCAATGCCGTTTAAGTTTCTATCAACCGTTGTCTATCTACCCCAGAATAAGACCTCCCATACCGTTGCCGGGACTTCCGTAAAAGTGTCCCCAATCTAAGTATTTCTTTATCCTGAGACTTCCTCACAAGGTGCGAATAACTTATGATTTCCCCCCTTAGTACTGCTTTGGCCGCTTCCCAATAGAGCACAGGTCTCGCACATGTTCAGAATTTGTTAGCTTATAACTTTCCCACTTGCTCAACAGCCTCTCCTTAAACCGCCACCTATTACCACCTTCCCTTGAAGGCCCTACTGCCCAGTCCATCCAGACCCAGGCATGATCAGAGATAACATAAGGGCCTATTTCTGCTTTGCTCACCCGCCCAAATTCTTCTTTGGATACCATCAAATAATCTATACGTGCTTATGTTCCATATGCCCTAGATAGGTGAGTATAGTCTTTATCCAAGGGGTGTAGTTCCCGCCAGGCATCCACTAAGCCCAACAAATGACTCAAACGAAGCAGGCCCGTGTTTGCATAATACATGGGATTCTGGGTGGGAGTCTAACGATCTAATACCAGATCCCAGGCCGCATTAAAGTCACCACCCACCACCAAAGGAGAATATTCTTTTGTCACTAGTAGGCGAAGCAGGGTGTGGTAAAATTTCTTATCATATTGATTGGGTGCATACAAGTTACAAATATATACTGTCCGACGATTAATAACCGCTCCTCACCCAACAGGAGGTCTTGAAAGGGCAACTTCACCAACCTTTGCTTACAGGCCATGTCCGCCGCCCAATGCCGTAGCCACAAAAGACGGCGAGCTGCCACTGCTACAGCCATCTGTTTAGCCGAAGCTCTGAAAATATCATAAAGGGCGTCAGCCAAAAAGGACAAGGCTGACTCCATTCGCGGAGCCACTTCAGACAAGGGCTCCGCTCCATCACCGGGCTGTTCCACTGCCTGTTGCAACCATGCCAGGCAAGCTCCAGCAGCATAACAACTGCATGCAGACGCCCGAATAGTAAGACCAGCAATTTCAAAGGACCGTTTAAGTGCTGATTCCAGTCTACGGTCTTGCATGTCCTTCAGGGCAACACCTCCTTCAACCGGGAGGGTAGTTCTCTTTGTCACAGCTGTGACTAGGGCATCCACCTTAGGCATTGCAAAGCGAGCCAAATGCTCCTCACTCAGAGGGAATAATTGCCCCATAGCCCTGGAAACTTTCAAAGGTCCTTCAGGGTCAGCCCATTGAGCTGAAATAAGCTCCTGGATGGAGTCATGCAAAGGAAAGGCTCGAGCAGGCTTTTTGGTACTTTCCATCCTCGGATTTCCAGAGGAGGCCACGCCACTCCCAGGATCTTCAATAGAGAGGACCTGTAAGACAATCTGAAATAAGCGCTGGCAGCTCCTCGCGGTGGAAAATCCTCTCCGCGGACGGATCATCTGGGTCTAGTGGCCCTTCTGCACCTTCCTCTGTTTCCTCTGGCCACGAGGGCCTGCCAGACCCCTCAGAGTCACCACATCCTGACCACGGGGGGGAAAAGGGGGGTGTGCCACTCTCTGAAGGGGAATTTACCCTTCTGCACTTCTCTTGCAGCCAGCTATCAGGAAAAAAACGCCTCAGAGGGCAATCCCAGGCCTACATCCACCAGAAGGGCAGTAAGGGGGGCCGTAGAAAACCCCTGTGGCTGAGCTCTTTTAAGCATATATGCATTATGAAGCAATAATACAAAGTCAGGGGAGAAAAACTCACCCTGGGCACCCAGTTCCAGTCCAGGGCTAGTAGCTCTTTGGCCAGCCTCAATTCAAGGGCCCCCTCCGGTCTCCAGACCCTCCGCCTCAGCGGGGGTCGCGCCATGTTGTGCTTTCAAAATGGCGCCCGCTGCCAGCTCCACCGAGCGGGAAGAATCATCGCTCGCCATGCTCGGGCCGGCTCTTATGCCTGAACAGCATGTTTTACAGAGCCCCGCTGCTGATCTGCGCTTGCCACACTTGGAACAGCGTTTAACACACTCTGCAGCCATCGCCGAAAAACGGCGGAAAATTCAAAATGGCGGCTTTGCGCCAAAAACGTCCCTATCGCAGGCCTTCCCCGGAGGAGTCAGAAAACACTCTTACCTCACTGGACCGAGTATACAAGCTCCGGTCACACTGTAGAAACTGAAGAAAACCTCTTGCTTTTTTTTTTTTTTAATGCTGTGAGGAAAGTAGAGAAAACAGCAAAAGAGGCAATCAAATCAACTCCGGAGGTACAGAACAGTGGGAAAGGCAGGGAAAGGCGAACCAATGTGCCTGCATCCACTAAGTATAGAGTGGGAAAGAGCAGGGAAAAGTGAAACCAATGTGCTCACATCCACTGGGGGGATGGGTAAGGCAGGGAAAGGACTAACCTATGTGCCTTTAAAGTGAAGCTGCTATAGCCTCTAACACCCCGGCTAACAACTGGCAAGCCAGGAGCCACCCCCAGGCAGATTTTTTAAGGAGCTTGATCAAGCTGCAACCACTCTGCTTGGGGAGATAGAGAATACTGAAGAGGCAGTGGAGCTGGCTGACCATGTGGCACTGTGAAATTTGAGTGCTCTCTATCTCCCCCTGCTGGTTGATGGACACAACCCATACGTAATGGCTTCATCTGCTTGATGACAAGGAACCTAAAATAAATACTTTTGTAACTGGTTAAATAACTCTTTGAAACAGAGAAAGGGATACTGCTTTATTCACTCATTGTCAAATATCATCCTAATATAACTTTAAATTCTATTTGTCTCCCTCAGTTTTCTCATGCCTCTGAAAAAAAAAATCAAACCCCCTTCCCTAGTACTTTTACTTTACAACTCTTCATAGCTTTAGGGGAAAAGCACGGCACTGTAACCTATAATTTACTTGTACATTCAAGGAGCATCTCTACCTCATTTTACACTGACCGCCAGATGAAGATAATATGGCTTTTCAAACCTATTCATAAAACATACTATATTAAAGTAGTTCAAGACAGGGCTGTGGAGTCAGAGTCATGGAGATGAAGTCGGAAGCAGTTCTGGGTGAAGTCGGAGTCAGTAAAAATGTACCAACTCTGACTCCAGCTTCAAAATGAAAAAACTTACAACATTATAACATGTGATAAATTCATCATGTTATATTTATAATGTTTGGGGTTTTTTTTTTGTTTGGGTTCTTTGATCAAACTTCAAATAAATATATTTTGTGGCCTATTAGTCCTAATTTTGTACACAAAGAAATATCTTATTTTTCTGTATGTAATCACATTTCTCTTAGATTTACTATACACCGTAGAAGTCGGAGTTGGAAAGTAGAAAAATAGGAGTCAAAGTTGAAGATTTGGTGTACTGAATCAACAGCCCTGGTTCCAGATTCAGGAACCATCTATAACTTGTTAGCTGACCTTATTTTCTATATAGTCAAATTTAACAAAAGAACCACCACACTACTTTACCTTAATCTGAAAAATCAGCCAAAAATGGAAGGAAAAGTAAGAATCTTGATGGCTTTGTGGTCTTAACTACTTCTCAAGTTATTATTTCAGAAACCCCTTTTTCACTGTTTCTACTTCAGCACCTACTGGATTCTTGCCTGCTCTTCCCTCTGCTTTTAGATCCTATAAAAACACGAAGCACAGCTTCCCTTTACCTTTCCTCTCAGGATCATCTGCCTCGCCCATTCTTTCTGGAATTACAGCAGCTGTTGCAGGGGGCACTTCTCCATCAAGACCCAGGGTCTTTGCGACATTAGCAGGCGCCGATGAGGGGTCAAAGCTCTGCAGCAGGACCTGTACATTCTCATCCAGCTGCAGAAAGCACAGGCATGGCCCAAGGTTATTATACATCTTCCCATGTAGAATCCTGGGACTGAAGCAATATGAAAGGCGCTGACCTGATTCCAGTAGCGGTTCACCAGAAGTAGAGTGGCATCATCAGTGGCCTGCCTCTTCTCCAGTTTCTCAATGCGCTCTCGAAGTTCATCTTCAAAGGCCTGACGCTGCTCCAGACGCTCAGCTAGCTTCTTGTTCTTGAACTGCAGCACTTTTAAGTCCATCTCCTCCTGCAAGGGGGACATGAAACAACAAATGAAAATGAAAGCCAGAGCATGCAGGCTCCCTTCCTCAACCACTGCACCCTTCTCTCACTGTACTTTAAGAAAATCTCAGCTGCAGAGAGATAGAGAGGTATCACAGACATCTTTTCATTTACTGAAGGGATGCTTCTAGTTCATTGCACACAGGGAGGGAAGTAATTTTGTTGCCTGTTCTCCTCATATACTAATGGGATACCTTAGTTTCTCCCAGTGGCGTAGCCAGACCTGATATTTTGGGTGGGCCCAGAGCTAATATGGGTGGGCACTATATACGAGTAGTGTTTCTTGGGATATTACAAAATAATGCCTTAGAATGCACTTGATGATGGATTTCTAAATAGTCTGCCCAACAGCTGCCCTGCATCAACATAAACCACATACATACTTAATGGAGGGGAAAAAAAACAATATTTTTAAATACAGCTACATTATGCCATAATCCATCACAGCCATCATTTTGATTACAAGAGTAATCAAAATGCTGGCTGGTAGTGGGCTTCTGGGTGGGGGTGGGATCTTCACTGCCTAAGGCAAAAAAAAGTATATCATTAAATATACCTTTTTTGCCCTAGGCAGTGAAGTGCTTACCCCACCCAGAAGCCCACCACTAGCCAGCATTCTGATGAACACATTGCATACGCTAAAATTTAAAAAAATACATATATTTTACCTGCTGGGCAGCTGCTTGCACGTGGTGCAGAAAAGCACCCTGGCTCATGTTCCTGTTGTGTGGGGCCGCAGGGGAGTGCTGATTCGAGAAGAGGCTAATAACAAATAAAATCATTTAGACCCAGCTGGGAGGCACAGGGTGGACTGTGGAGGAGCTGCGCCCATGACACAGCCGACAGCTTTTCCCGGGCCATGCGGCACAGCGTGCAGTGCCATCGTGCTGTGTGCAATTTCGGGGAGCGTGGGGGTGCTAGGCTTACTCGAGTTTCTTGAAGTCCTCGCCATCCCCCGGCCACATACAGCTCGCCACTCTGCGGATCGTCCAGCAAGCCTAGTGAGGTAATTCGGTGGCCGGCCTGCGGCGTGTATACGTTGCGAACAGAGCCGAAGAGAGCGTGCACACTGCCCGTCACCTCCTGCAGGAAGACGTCGAAGTTGCCCACCTTCCTCTCGACCCTGGTAGAAGGGATCCCCACTGCAGATGGTACATCACCACGCTCTTCACCTGTGGCTGCTGAGCCAACCCGGCTGCACCGCCGCTTCCCCAACCTGAGCCTGCCGCTTCCCCGACCTGAGCCTGACTCTCCCATCCTCCTTAAATGCACACACAAAAATAAACAGCCATCAGCACTGCAGCCGCTTAACTGAAAACTAACGACGTGACTTCTTTCTAGAGGAGGGAGGGGTCTTCTCAGTTCTCATCCAAATCAGAACTCGCCGGCCTCAGGTAAAACTTCTCCGGCGCTCGAAAATCGGCAAAACCAAAAGGTCAGGGAGAGCTGTAGGGACAGCAGCCTACACATCATTTAAACCGAAATAACAACTGCAGCAATCAGCAAAATAGCAACTGGGAGCTGAACCGCGACGGCAGAAAGGCTGTGGCTCTGTACTTTTTGGCGCTTAAACTGGGTGGGCCTGAGGCGAGATTGAGTGGGCCTGGGCCCACCCAGGCCCACCCGTAGCTACGCCCCTGGTTTCTCCCACACATTTCATTTTAGGCACGGAAACCTCATGGTATCTTTCCAGAATAATGTGCATTTCTGGTGACATAGTGTTAGATACATTTGCAGTCTGTGATATACTGGCACTTCCTGCCACTTCTGCTTGAAGTCAACTGCTGAAAAACTGGATTTTTCATTAATGTACAGCATCTCTACTTCTGCTATCATACGCTGAAACAACACAGCACGGCTCAAACAGTTTGCTAAAACGTGCAGAAAAGTAGAGTCTGGTCTTTTAAAATCATTGCTCTCTTGCAGAGGGAAGGCAAAAAGAGCAAGAGGTCTGGTGAAAGAAATGGGAAAGGGGAATAAGATCATGGAAAAAGGGAGCAGAAGAAAATCAAAGAAAAGGTACAAGGAAAGAGCTGTGGTAGGGAAAGTTAGGTTGGTAGCCTGGAAAGAGAAGAGAGGGACTAGGGAACTAAAAGAGGAAGAAACTGTAAGTGAGGAAGGGAATCCCCGTTTCCTTACTCTGCAATGGTAGGTCAATTCTTGGGCTTCCTCTCTCTCCCAACCACATTCTTGTTTGCAGGTTCACTAAATAAAATTATCATGTTCAATCTACAGTCAGAAAACTTATTTCCCCAACATGGAGTAGCTGGAGGAGTGGAGAAGAAGACTAGTTGTTAGAACTAGGGTTCAAACCTACTGACACATCTTGTGACACTTGACTCTCCATTGCCTCAGGTACAAACAGGCATTTAATCAGCTGAATTTAATTTAATTACACTTTTATAGCCCACTTAACTGTTACTACAACTCAAGGCAACATACAATAAAATATTAAAATAAACAAATGATTAATTATTTTATAGTAATTGTTTCAACACAATTATCTTTATACAGTGAATCCCACACATATCAATGAATTAAATAAAATTTAGAATGAAGCTAACAAAAATCCTGGCATTAAAATAATCCATAATATTTTTTTTAACAGGCATGTCTTTAGATCTCCAAGAAATTGTTCATACACCTGTAGCGAACACAAGCTTGGCCACTGTTTGGAAAACAGGATACTGGGCTAGATGGACCATTGGTCTGACCCAGTATGGCTACTTTTATGTTCTTATGTTTAAGTGTTAAGGCAGAGAATTCCATAAAGCGAGACCCATACCATCAACAGTTCTTTTCTGCAATATTAAAGAATTAAATATTTTGGGTGAAGGAAGAGAAACTCTCCACTGATCTTCAGAACACAATTTTCACTTAGGGACATACCAAGACAGGCAAGCGGCCATATAAGAGGACCTAAACCATGAAGACTCTTGAAAACAATTGTTAAAACTTTAAACTCAATTCTCGCCTGAATAGGCAACCAATGTAATGCCAGTAAAAATGAGGTTAAGCAAACCCACCTTGAGCCCCCAAAAATCAATCTAGCTCAGCATTCTGAAGAAGAACTTGCAATCTAGACATCTGATATTCAGGTAATCCCATAAAGACACCACTGCAATAATCCACAATAGGCAAAACTACCACTTGGATTACCATCCATATCTGCAGTTCTTCTAAATATGAATGAATATATCTAACATGCTTAAATTTGCCATACATTTTTCTAACCAAAAACAAGTGCACATTCACAATCAGATAAGAATTCAGATAAACTACCAAAAATTTAATTTCATCATATAATGTAATCTGCATATCTGCAATAATTGAGGATACATTTGATATGGCATATTTACTTCCTCCCACTCAAAGGATTTTAATTTTCTCCGATTTCAACCTTAAACTTAAGAACATAAGCATTGACATACTGGGACAGACCAAAGGTCGATTAAGTCCAGCATCCTGTTTCCAACAGTGGCCAATCCAAATGACAAGTACCTGGAAAGATCCCAAAAGAGTAAAAAGATTTTATGCTGCTTATCCTAGAAATAAGCAGTGGATTTTCCCAAGTCTATGATAATAATGGCTTACGGACTTTTCTTTTAGGAAATTATCCAAATCTTTTTAAAACCCTGCTAACTGCTTTTACCACATTCTCCGGCAATGAATTCCAGAGCGATTACACTTTGAGTTGTTAATGGCATTGCATCTCCTCGACATGATTTATATGCAATGATTTCCTGTAGAACGATTTGCCAGTTGCATTTCTGGATGTAAGCTACATACTAAACCACAAATTTGTTTTGCCTTCATTTACTGATGTTCTTCTTCCACTTGAAGGCTATTATACTGTGGTTGTGAAAAAGGGTCTATAGCATTGTTTTTAATTTATGCATTTATTTAATTTTGTACATGTCTTACATTGCTTAATGCAATATTTCTCTGCATGTACTGCGCAACTCATTTTTAATAGCTAAAGGCACTTTCCTGCAAAAACAGTTGTGTTTGAATGTTCTCCGGTTTTAAATTTACTACTCAGTAGCTTCATTGCATGCCCCCTCCTAGTCCTAGTATTTTTAGAAAGAGTAAACAAGCAATTCACATCTACCCGTTCCACTCCACTCAGTATTTTGTAGTCCTCTTTCATATCTCACCTCAGTCTTCTCTTCTCCAAGCTGAACAGCCCTAACTGCTTTATCCTTTCCTCATAGGGAAGTTATTCCATCCCCTTTATCATTTTTGTCACCCTTCTCTGTACCTTTTCTAATTCCACTATATCTTTCTTGAGATGTGGTGACCAGAAATGAACACAGTATTCGAGGTGCAGTCGCACCACGAAGCAATACAAAGGAATTATAACATTCTCATTTATGTTTTCAATTCCTTTCCTAACAATTCCTAACATTCTATTTGCTTTCTTAGCTGCCGTTACACACTGAGCAGAGGGTTTCAATGTACCATAGATCCTTTTTCTGGGCAGTGATTCCTAATGTTAAACCTTGCATCATGTGGCTAGATGAGTTCCTCTTTCCCACATTCATCACTCTGCACTTTTGGATGCCCAGTCTCCCAATCTCGTAAGGTCCTCTTGCAATTTTTCACAATCCTCCCTTCTGACTCATCCACTGAAGGCCAAATTCAAGGACATTATCCAGAACAGTATGTCACAAGAGTAGTATGATACACAGTAAGATTTAAATAATTGGCCTAACAAATGAAGGTATACATTGAACATCATAGTGGTGAACCTTGTGGTACGCTAAAAAAAAACAAATCTGCCAAGATGAAGCTAAAGTCCCATGCCTTAAAACTCTCATTGCACAATTCTTCAAAAAAAAAAAAAAAATCATTAAACCAGCTAAAGACCTTGCCTGCCACTCCTAAAGAACTCAACAGGATATTGTGGTTTCACCAAATCAAATACTGTTGTACGTTCAAGCTGTATCACGAAATCCTATGTCCATCTAGGTGGATTTTTAATTCATGAATGAAAGCGCTAAGCAAGGTTTCTGTACTATATTGACAACAGAAATCAGACTGAGCTTTATCCAGCAAATCAAATTTTGTAAGATACTGTTGCAACCAATCAGCATCAAGTGCTTCAAATATTTTTTGCTACAATTGGAATCTGTGCCACCAGCCTCTAGTCTGAATTGGAGTTATTTATTTTTTGCTTGCACCTTTTCAGTAGTAGATCAAGGTGAGTTACATTCAGGCACCTTGGGTATTTCTCTGCCCCTGGAAGGCTCACAATCTAAGTTTGTACCTGAAATAATGGAGGGTTAAGTGACTTGCCCAAGATCACAAGGAGCAGCAGTGGGATTTGCACTGGCCACCTCTGGATGTCAAGACTAGTGCTCTAACCACTAAGTTACTCCTCCACTCCCCATCAAAATATTTCACTAAAGAAGTCACCAATATAGTACCAAACTCTGCCAGCTAACATCCTTTCTTAAACTACCAAATTATCAGTATGGTTAGCCGAGCTAGCATTTTCTCTGGAAGACTATTATAGAAATTCCCTGGGCAGTAATCTAGCAGACAGTAGAGACCTGCATGGGAAAAGGGTTCATGGGAATCCCACAGGTATCCCCTCTGGGGCAGCGGGGGTCTCGCGGGGATGGAATCATTTCCTGCGGGGTTGCCAAAAAAAAGTAAGCTGCACTTACGCCAGCCTCTCACCTACCAAGTACCAAGCTCTTTGCTTGCCACCTCCTCCTTGAACAGCGCAGATGCGGGAAGTCTTCCATTAATCCTCTCTGCTCCGTGCGCAGGCTTCAGCTCTGACACAGGAATGAGCATCACAGGCCACCTGACCTACTGGTGCGTGCATGTGGCAACCTCTCGGCACACAATGCCAGCGAATCAGAGACATGTCTTACATGTGCAGGCCAGAGTGCTCCAACTTCCATTCCTTCCTTGTCTGCAGTGCTGCAGTTTGAACCCAGAGAGAGACAGAGAGCCGAACAGAATTTTTTTTTTAGGTACTATTAAATTCTTGTGGGCATGAGTGGGGACGAGTTCATTTCTTGCAGGGATGGGTGGGGACAGGTAGGATTCTAGCGGGGATGGGTTAGATTTCTATCCCCGTACAACTCTCTAGTGGACAGTTTCCTTTCCCAAACTTCTTAAGCAATTTTGGATAATGATATAACCTGAAAAGTATCCCATAATAATCAACCAAAATAGACTATAAAACTTGTTCCTCACAATCAGAGTCTGATAGCTTATCTTCTATAGTCAACTGACAGCGTAAGGATTCTTTTTGAGAGTGGACGGCTGCTACAATCACCTTTTCCTCAAAGAAATGTGCTAAATCACTGGCTAATAAAATACCAGGTTGTATTTCCTGCACTGAATTATGTTTAATCATCATTTGTTTAATCAACTGTGCAAATAATGCAGGTGAACACAAAAATTGACCCTAACATGTTAAATAATGAGCTGCAAACACATATATTTATTTATTTATTTATTTATTTATTGCATTTGTATCCCACATTTTCCCACCTCTTTGCAGGCTCAATGTGGCTTACATACATCATGAATAGTGGAAATATATAATAAAATAGACATTTAGTATTATAGAAGGATCTTGGATAAACATGATAATAAAAAAGCATGAGGTTTGTATCACAAGCTAATACTACAAGTCAATACTGGATATATGTGGAGGGGTTCACATTTGTTGATGTTTATGGTATGCCTTGTATAAAGCAGATCATTATTATGCAAAATGAATAATGCAACTTGTATCAAACATCACAAGCTGATTTATTGACCATTGCTTCACCTACCACTTTCTACCCTACTCTCAGGACCCGATCATTGTGGTCTGTAGCGACCTGGTCGCGGTGCTGTGGAGCCTCACTCTATTCCCCATTATGTATACCAAATTTCTCCTAGCATCTTGCTCCCTTTCTCCTATCCAACTAAGATCTTCAATCTCACCCAAAGGCTTCAATGTTATTCCCATTATACAAAATCATTATAGGTTACCTAGACACCCCCGGTCCCCACCTTATCAACAATTATCTCTACAAATCCAGAACAACTAATTGTGTCCAGCATCTACAAAATGGAAAGAATGGTCACCACAATTATCTACCTGCTAATGCGCGTCAACTTAGAAAAATCTATTGCTCATCTAACCTTGAGACTTCCCGCCAAAATATCCTAGTGGGCTACACTAATGTCAGATCTGTTGTTAATAAAACTACCATTATCTCAAACTAGATTACGTCAGAAAACCTTGACCTTCTCTTCATCACTGAAACCTGGATTCACAGTCAAATTGATCCCATTTTACTAGACTTATGCCCCCCGGGTTTTAAACTTATCCACTGGCCAAGGAAAGAAAAAGAGGAGGAGGAATTGGTCTCATTTATCGTTCCAGTGCAAAACCCCTTAGAGAGAAACTGCACTGGCTCCCACTTAAAGAACGCATTGCGTTCAAGATATGTACGATCGTACACAAAATTATCCATGCAGACGCCCCGATCTACATGCTGAACCTAGTGGACCTACCTCCCAGAAACGCCACAAGAACATCCCGCAAAATTTCTCAATTTGAACTTCCCCAGCTGTAAAGGACTAAAATACAAGCTGATGCATGCCACTACCTTCTCCTACATGAGCACGCAAATATGGAATGCTCTACCCACAGACCTGAAATCAATTGTCGAATCAAATAACTTTCGCAAATCTCTGAAGACATACTTCTTCAACAAGGCCTACAACGAGAACCAACAGCTCCACTAATTCACTCTCTCAACCCAACCAGTTAAGAAAATCCACCTCTACTATCACCCGCCCAATCACTTCCTCTTTCTTCCCTACTTAATCTCTTCACACTACTAACTGTTTCTGATATTCTGGAATGACAATGTCATAACAAAACTATGTAAGCCACATTGAGCCTGCAAATAGGTGGGATAATGTGGGATACAAACGCAATAAATAAAAAATAAATAAATAAATCATAGAAAGCATCGCAGAATCCATCCCATCCCATCTTGAAATCGCCTCATTCAGAATCCTTAATAAATCATTACATGGTCAACTAAACTGTATCTTGTTTTACAGAGCACCTGGCAACTGGAATGATAGCCAGCCATCCTTCACGGATTTCATCTCTAACACATGCATGTCCAGTCCCAATGTTCTCATACTAGGTGACATAAACCTCCACCTAGAAAATTCAAAATCTCCCAATTCGTGTGACTGTTTGGACTTTCTTCATTCTTGGGATCTCTCATGTTCAAATCAGCAAGCTACCCATTCCAAAGGTCACGCACTTGGTCTACTCTCATATAAATTGGCCACGGACTGTACAATTAACTTATATTAACTGGTCAGAAACTCCTTGGTCTGATCACTTTAAGTTAAACTGTACCCTTTCATGGCGTAAAAAAGGTCTACATCGCACTCGCGACCAAACGACCTACAGTACAAGAGGACATATTGACGCTAAGGCATTTTGGCAATCAATTTACGCAAATGAGTGGTCTGTGCGAACAGATTCCATACACTTCCTCTCAAATTGGGATGAAAGATGCAGAAGCATATTAGACGCCCTAGCTCCAGTTAGAACAAGATCATCAAAAAGACATGATGTGATGCCATGGTTCAATGATGACCTTAAGAAACTCAAACCCTTTCCAGAAGACTTGAGCGGGCTTGGAGGAAACAAAAATATGAATATCAATGCCTGGAAACAATCACAAAGAAAATAAAAATATGCAATTAGACAGTCCAAAAAACACTATTACAAAACCAAAATAGGTCCAAACTACAAAGACTTGAAGAAACTCTATTTTTTCATCAATAAATTAACAGACACTACAACACTTACCTCTACCAATATTGATATCCCATCTGCTGTTAATCTTGCCAAATTCTTCAAGGAAAAAATAACAAAACTACGGAATTCACTCCCTCAGTGCAATTCAGACACTGATCATTTCATCAGCGGCCTGGACCCTGAGCAGGGAGAGCACCCAGCAGATAGAACACTGTCAGGCTTCTCACCCCTAAGCATTGATTCTGTTGCCCAGGAGATCCACAGATTTTCCAGTACTTGCTGCAAAATTGGATATATGCCCTAACTACTTATTTAAATGCGCCCCTGACTGCTTTATTGCTGACCTTACACAACATCTAAACTTCATGCTTAAAAATGGTTTCTTCCTTGAAGACCATGGAAACATCTTGCTTACCACAATACCCAAAGACTGCAACAAAAAAGTAATGATCTCACTAACTATCGTCCAATTGCATCTATTCCACTTTTTGTACAATTAATGGACAGCATGGTGAACAAACAGCTCAATGAATATCTGGATAAATTCTCCATTCTACATGAATCACAGTTGGGATTCCGCCCACTCCATAGCACTGAAACTGTGCTCATCACGCTCTTGTCCAACTTCAAACAAGAAATAGATTTAGGAAAAAGTATTCTTCTTCTACAATTCGACATGTTGAGTGCTTTTGATATGGTGAACCATAAAATCCTTCTAAAACTTCTTGATTACTTCGGGACTGGCAGAAGTGTTTTAAGATGGTTGAAGGGCTTTTTAACCTCCAGAACCTATCAAATTAAATCCAACTCAATTTTATCACCGCCTTGGAAAGCTGAATACGGCGTCCCTCAAGGCTCGCCTCTTTCCCCTACACTCTTCAACATAATGCTGATTCCTTTGGCCAAGTCCCTGTCCAAGCTTGGCTTTAACCCCTTCATCTATGCCGATGACATCACTATCTACATTCCTTTCAGAAATGATTTATCTGAAACCTCCAATGAAATTAAGCTTGGATTACATACCATGGTCACTTGGGCAAATTCATTTAAATTAAAACTTAATACTGAGAAAACTCATTGCCTTATCCTCTCTTCTCCATATAATAAGTTCAGACCCTCAACCTTAATCACTCCTGATCTTATCCTTCCGGTCTCTGAGAGTCTAAAAATACTTGGTGTAATTGTGGATCGTTTCTTAACACTCGAGGATCAAACAAACTCCACCACAAAGAAAATATTCTTCTCTCTATGGAAACTAAAACAGATAAAACCTTATTTCTCCAGAGGAGTATTTCGTAACCTAGTTCAATCACTGGTATTAAGCCACCTAGACTATTGTAATGGAATATACGCAGGATGCAAAGAACAACTTCTAAAGAAATTCCAAACCGCCCAGAATACAGCAACAAGATTAATTTATGGAAAATCAAAATTCAACAGTTCTAGACCCCTCCGTGAGAAACTATACTGGCTTCCATTAAAGGAACAAATCACTTTTAAAATTTGCACCCTGGTCCATAAAATTCTTTATGGTGAAGCCCCAGTTTACATGAATCTGCCATCTAGGAATTCTTGCAGATCATCTCGTTCATATTTAAATTTATATCATCCTACCTGTAATGGTCTCAAATATAAATCCACCTACGCTTCCACCTTTTTCCTTTATTAGCACTCAACTATGGAATGCATTGCCTAAATCTGTGAAGACCATTCATGATCATCTGTGCTTCAGAAAATCTCTTAAGACCAGCTTATTTGGAAAGGCTTACCCTAATGGACCCATCCTAAATCCATAATTCCTAGAAAATGACTAATTTATGGACCTCATGGACTCTGTTAACCTTCCCTCTTTTCCCTCGTCCCTTGTAATTACTATCCTTCCTATTCACCTTACCATACTCTCTCTGTTTGTTTTCCAGATTGGCGATTGCCTATACGAACTGATGTTAGCCACATTGAGCCTGCCAATGGGTGGGAAAATGCGGGGTATAAATGTTATAAATAAATGTTAACACTGCCTCAAGAGCTGTTTCTAACTTTTCCCCAGAAATATCAGCCTAACGTGTGAGTAATAACTCCCAGGGATGCTCCAAAAGGGGCTCTAGTGATTTAAAAACAACAGACCTCCTCTCATAGCCTCCTCTCCCCAATCCTTTAAAAATCTGAAAATCTCCTCCCCCCCCCCCCCCCCAAAAAAAAAAAATCCACACTCCACAGTACCTACCAGGGCTTCCTTCAGGGGCAGGACCATCCCCCTGACCCAGTGGCTCCTACTTTAAAAAAAAAAAAAAAGACAACATATAGAGGCCCCTCATGGTAGTTTTTTTTTTTTTAATTTTATTTATAATTTCAAAATTTACAATTCAAGCAACAGTGCTTGTATAGAAAAGCAGTTTGAATACAATATTTGTTTTACAGGAAATATAATAAAGAAATATAATGAATACAAATTACTAAGATCCATTGTATTTATAAATTCAACTGCACAAGTCCACAAAGTGTGATTCAAGATTACTTATCTGGAACAATCGAGGAATAATTATACTGAACAGAAATAAGAAGTAAACCTGTGTAGCAAACTAGAACTAGAAATTTTCTTCTTTTAGGACTTTTGAGTCTCTTGTCCAATTCTCTTGGTAGCTAGGAATTTAGTGAGGTGAGTAGGTTCAAAAAAAACATATTTAACCGCATGATATCTAACAATGCATTTGCATGGAAAATACAAAAAAAAGGAAGCTCCCAACTGTTGGACTCCAGGTCTTTGTAAAAGAAATTGGTGTCTTCTTTTTTGGGTCTCTTTTGAGACATCTGGAAATATCCTTATTTTTAACCCAAAAAAGTCTTTATTTCTGTTCTTAAAGAAAAGCTTCATTATCCACTCCTTGTCAGGTGCCAGAACCACCTTAACTATTAATGCTGAGGAAATAACTTTTTCTGAATCTGATGACTCTAATAGTGCCGACACATCCAAGGGGGAGTCTGAAGACTCATGTATTTCCCCTGCTTTTACTGGTATATAATATACCTGTAGCAAAGGAGGAATCGATTGTTCAGGAATTGAAAGCATATCCCTCATATATTTGAACAGCATTTCTTTTGAAGAAATTGTTTTTACCTTTGGGAAGTTAATGAATCGAAGATTATTACTTCTCTGATAGTTTTCAAATGTTTCAAGTTTCCTACGTATATTTGTTAAGTCTTTTATCATTACTACTTGAGTTTCCTGCATTTGTTTTCCTTTCTGTTCTTGATTATTTTCTCATTTATTTGTTTAACATCCTCTGTAATTTTAGTCATACTTTCCGTTAATGTTTGAGTCTTTATTTCCAACTGATTTATTTGGGGACATAACGCTTTGCCCAAAGAAGAAATCAACGCCCACAAAGATTCTAGAGTCACTTCTTTGGGTTTTTCCAACGAGGAAAATACTTGCATAGGTAAATTAGATTGTAAAGGATTACTTATCTCACTCCCCGCAGCCATGAGATTCCCTGCCACGAAAGGTGTCTGGCTCACAGCGTTTCCAGCATCCATGACGATGGGCGTCTCTGGTTCGGGCCCCTGTTGTTCCCGTGCCTCGCGTCTCTCGAATTTCTCCACAGGCGACACCAACAAAGGAGAGCTCGTTCGCTGTGGTTGCGGAGGGGTGGGGGGTTCTTTGATCCGGGCATAAAGTTGTCTCAAGCGCCTGCATCGAAGCTGGGCTTCCACTTGGTCCCGCCGACGCAATCGCACCACTCTCGGACCGCATTTCTTGTTGGCTCTGAACGAAAGAGTCCATAGGTCTGGTAACCGGGACTGCCTGTCGACCGGAGAACACTGTGCTAGTCGACTTGCCCCTTCGCTTCGGCATAGCGAAGGCTAGGATCAGATTCGGACGGAGCACAGCTTACACAGGTCTGCTCTGGTCAGCCATCTTGAATCTTTTCCTCATGGTAGTTTTGTGATACTACTACTACTAGGCATCAGACTTCCAAATAGGAGAGTTTAGTGATTGCCAAGGGGGCTCAACCCAAGAGGAGGAGGGAGGAAGAAAGGGGTTCTTGTTTTTAAATTTCTAGCCTTATCCTTTAAAAAAAAGCAGTAAGTCATGGTCCTGGCAACAGAAATGCAAAATATATTTACCAAAAGTTAGTAAAACCTGCAATTGATAGTGCTCAAATGTGCTATTTTACAGTAGATTAATACATAGGGGCCTTAGAGTGCAAGCCACCTGGGCACAGGAAAATCCTACCATGCCTGAATATAACTCGCCTTGAGCTACCATTGAAAAGGAATGAACTAAAGCCAAATAAACACTATTATTCAGGAGAAGCATTAAAATACTTTTGTGGGCATAAAAGTGGAAATCCTAGAGAGCCAAGGAAAGACACATAGCCAAAGACTAAAGCAGCATGAAAAAAGACAGAAAAGAACGTTACAAAAAATGTTGAGTCCTGAGCTAAGAATTAAAATAATGTGGACAGTACAAATCAAGTCGCCAAGGACCTAAAAACTTGGCACCAGGATTTCAGGACTCTGAACTAGATGCCACCATTGAAGAAAAAGGTACTCCTACTTATCTTTCTTTATTAGGATTTATATATTGCCTTTTTGAAAAAAATCATCCAAGGCGTTGTACAGCTAGAAGGGTCATGGATTTGATATACCACCTTTCTGTGGTACAACCAAAGCAGTTTTACACACATACTTTCTCTGTCACTAAAGGGCTCACAACCTAAGTTTTTGTACCCGGGGCAATGGAGGGTTAAGTAACTTGCCGAAAGTCACAAGAAACTGCAGTGGGAATCAAACCCAGTTCCCCAGGTTCAGGGCTCACTGCACTAACCATAGGTAACAGACAATTACATCAATAAAAATAGTCAAACTAGAAATGAGCAGATGTGGTCCCTCTTCACAAAAGCGGGAACAAGGAAGAAGTGGGAAACTATAGGCCAGTAAGCCTCATTCCAGCGGTAGGAAAAATGGGAAAATTAGGTTCTTACCTTGGTAATTTACTTTCCTTTAGTCATAGCAGATGAATCCATTACGAGTGGGTTGTGTCTAGAGAGTTGCACGGGGACAGAAATCTTACCCGTCCCCACTGGAATCTTACCCATCCCCATCCATCCCCGCAAAAATGTAATCCATTCCAACCCGTCCCCGCAAGAATTTAATCCATCCCCACCCATCACTGTAAGAATTTAATGATACATAAAACAAAATTCCAATCAGCTCCCTCAGTCTCTCTCTGGATTTGAGCCACAGCACTGTAGGCAAGGAAGGAATGGAAGCTGAAACTTGGAACACTCTGGTAGGCACATGTAAGATTTGTCTCTGATTTACTGGCACTGTGTGCTGAGAGGTCACCACATGCATGCGCCAGTAGGTCAGGTGACATCTGATGCTCATGCCTGTGTCAGAGCTGAGGTCTGCTCATCAGCCTGGGAGCAAAGAGGATTAATTGTAACATAGTAAGTGACAGCAAATAAAGACCTGAATGGTCCATCCAGTCTGCCCCCAATAGTCACACTCATTATCAATTCATGATTAAATCAACGAGTGTGATATTATATACTTGATTATGGTCTTTCTTTTGTGTTTCTGGAACATAGACCATAGAAGTCTATCTGGCCCTATCCTTATGTTCCAACTGCTGGAGTTGTCGTTGAAGTCGACTCCAGTCTATGCATCTTCTCATTTGTGGGACACAGATTGTAAAAATCTGTCCAGATCTGTCCTTATGTTCCAGCCACTGAAGTTGCTGTCTAAGCCGTTTCCAGCCCATTCTAAACTAGACTTCCATATATTAGACACAGACCATACAAGTCTGCCCGGTATCAGCCCTAGTTAATCATATCCAGTCACCATCTAAGCATTACTTCACACATCCACACACACATGCAGCCATTTAAGTTTAGTTTATTTATAACTTCCATTTACAAACTAGAGATCATCTGTGTTTATCCCATGCCTTTTTGAATTCCATCATCATTTGTGTCTCTACCACCTCCTTAATAGAAGACTTTCCACATTTGTGCTGTTAAAGCAAGGAGGAAGAGGAAGAGGAGGAGACAGCACTCAAAGAACTTGGTACTCGGTAGATGAGAGGCTGGTGCATGTGTAGCTTACACTTCCATGAGAACCCCACAGAACTGCTTCCATCCCCACGGGAACCCCACAGGAACTGCTTCCGTCCCCGCGGGAACCCCACATAACTGCTTCCGTCCCTGCGGGAATCCCGCGGGTTCCGCGGGGATTCCCGCAAACCCCGTTCCCGTGCAGCTCTCTAGTTGTGTCCATCAACCAGCAGGGGGAGATAGAGAGCATTGAAAAACCATAGTGCCTCATGGCCAGCTAGCTCCATCTGCCTCCTCAGTATTTCAAGCTTCCAAAGCAGTGTGACACCGCCACATATAACATGAACTTTCCTCACAGCGGATGAACGCCCCAGAACAGGAGCAACAATTCAAAGGAGGGACGAACTCAACCTCCTGTAACTGAACAGAAATCCTGAAGACTGTTTTCCAACTTCTCCCAATGAGGGAACATATCTACAGGAAAAACTGAACATAAAAGTAACATAATGAACCACTGAGAGAGGGCTCATGGCTGCATCTGCTATGACTAAAGGAAAGAAAATTACCAAGGTAAGAACCTAATTTTCCCATCCTTGTCATCAAGCAGATGAATCCATTACGAGTGGGATGTAACAAAGCAATCCCTAGATAGGGTGGGAACAAGCCACACCACGCGCCAGGACTTGTGCTCCAAAATGCGCGTCTCTCCTGGCAGCCACATCCAACCTGTAATGTCGGGCAAAAGAGAGTTTAGAAGCCCAAGTAGCTGCACTACGTATCTCTTGAAGAGAGAGTGCTCCAGTTTCAGCCCAGGAAGAGGAAATCGCTCTTGTGGAATGTGCCTTAAAGACTTCAGGCGGAGGCCAGCCAGACAGCAGATATGCTGAAAAAATAGCTTCCTTGAGCCAACGGGCTATAGACGCTGGAGACCCTCTGCGCGGACCTGATAACAGAACAAAAAGATGATCAGAGGTCCGAAAGGCATTTGACATGCGCAGATACTGCAACAGAGCCCTTCGCACATCTAGGAGGTGCAATTGCCCAAAGGATTCTGGAAACTCCTCTTTAGAAAAGGAGGGCAGGAGGCGACCTGATCAAGATGGCGTCCGTGAGAGGGAACGCTTCCTGAGAGCTCCGAACCACAAGTCCTTCTTTCGGAGTGTTTATCTTTCCGGAACCCAGTCAATGGGGAAAAGAAAGGGAAAAAGCGGGGCTAAAGCCGCTTCTAGCCCCGCTTCTACTTTAACTCTCCGACAACCGACTTTGGAAGCGTTTGGACTCCAGGCGCGTAGCGCTTTGATTCCTGCCATGGTTGGATCCCCAGACCATCCGGGGGATCTTAGCGTAGAAGGGGCGTCATTAAGCCCGCCCCAACAGACTGCTCCGCCGAGACCTGGTGGTGGTTCGAGACCGACGGGAGAGCCAGAGTTGGTGTTTTCCGAGGCTACAGGCGGCCCTGTTGTTTTTTCGACGCCAGATAGGAATACATCAGATGAGAGGTCGGGAAGTATTGTTTCCTCGCCCTCTCCTATCATGGCTCCACCAGTGAATATCGGCGCTATTACAAGACCGGCAGTTGTTACCCTAGAGGTTCTTTGGGACGCTATCCAGGCATTGAATTCGTCTCTGCTTCAAGCTTCAACTTCTTTCAACCTTGAATTACATGGCCTTAAACAACAACAGAATACTATGGAATCGAAGGTTAAAGAGCAAGAAGACAAGAGTGAGTTTAATTCACTTGAAATCAAAAAACTGCAAACAACTGTTGGTAATTTAGTTTCTGATAGAGACAATGCTCAAAGAAAAATTGAACATTTTGATAACCAACTAAGGAGAAACAACTTAAGATTTTTGAACTTTCCTAAATGTCCTTTAACACCTCCAATGGAAATGTTAAAAAAGTATTTTATTGATGTATTAGGAATTCCAAAAGAAGCTTTACCTCCAATTGTAAAAGTGTATTATATTACTGGAGCCAAAACTACTTCTGTGGAGGCTCCAGTGAATTTAACACAATTCCTTGAAACGTCCTTAGAAACCATCACAGAACGCACGACTCTCCTTGCAACCTTTGCCTTCGAAACAGATAGAAACAATATACTTAGGCTATATTTCAAATTTATGTCTCTTCTGTTTCTGGGTTCAAAGACACAAGTTTTTCCTGATATCAGTAAATCTACTCAGAGAAGAAGAAGGGAATTTCTGGGACTTAGGCCCCGGATTCTCGCATTAGATGGAACTTTTAAGTTAAAATTTGCATGTAGATGCCTTATTTCTTTAAGAATGGTTTATTATGTATTCTTTGACCCAGAAAAGTTAAAGCAGTTCATAATAGTAAAAGAAAGCGGCGGCGAATCTGCTTTGACAGCAACCGAAGTTAGCTAAAACCGCAGACAGTGATCTAGCTCTTACTCTCTTATTGTACTTTTTTTCTTTTTGCTTTTGTGATTAATTACCTTATATCTTGATCAAATATTATTGTGGTCTAAGTAACTATAACATTGCTATTTACCCTTGACTACGGTAACGATAGCCAGGGTGTATGCTATTATGTTTTTTCTTTTTTTTTTTTATTTCCTGATTTTCTGCATTTATTTTTATATGAATGTATATTTGAAATTAATAAATAGAAATTAAAAAAAAAAAAAAAAGAAAAGGAGGGCAGGAAAATAGGCTGGTTTAGGTATGAAGGACGGCACAGCACGTACCATAACTCCGGACTCTGTGAATTGCAGAAATGGGTCTCGACAGGACAGCGCCTAGAGCTCAGATACCCATCTCACCGATGCAATGGCCACCAAGAAGACCGTCTTTAGGGTCACATTCTTCTCAGAAGCTCGTCTAAGCGGCTCGAAGGGCGAACACTGAAGGGCCGTTAAAACTAACCCCAGGTTCCAGGCCAAGCACAGAGCTCGCAAGGGAGGACGGAGCCGAAGCACCCCTCTGAGAAACCGTGCCACATCCGGACAAGCAGCCAGGAAGAGACCAGCGACCTTCCCTCGAAAACATGCTAAGGCTGCCACTTGAACACGCAGGGAATTATAGACCAAGCCTTTTTGTAAACCATCCTGCAAAAAGTATCGGCGAGACAGAAGCCCGCATGGGTGTGATCGCTTTAGCAGCACACCAAGCCTCAAATTGGCGCCAAATCCTGGCATAAGCCACGGAAGTGGAACGCTTGCGGGCCTGTAGGAGAATGGAAATGACTTTACTGGAATAACCCTTGTCTCTCAATTGCGCCCTCTCAATAGCTATGCCATAAGACCAAAGCGGCAGGCGTCCTCCATGGTTACCGGTCCCTGTGACAACAGATTCGGTACCAGAGGTAACGGGGAGCCTCCACCAGCATCCACCGGAGTTCCGCATACTACGGCCTCCTGGGCCAATCTGGGGCGATGAGAACCACCTCTCCTTGATGTAGCCGAATCCGCAGGAGTACTCGCCCTATCAAGGGCCACAGAGGGAACACATACAGGAGGCCCTGAGGCCAGGGTTGAGCCAAGGCATCCAACCCCGCCGAGCAAGGATCGCTCCGTCTGCTGTAAAAGCATGGGACTTTGGCATTTGCACTTGAGGCCATAAGATCCACTACGGGCGTCCCCCATTTGGCACAGATCTGCAGGAATACTTCATCTGCAAGTTCCCACTCCGTTGGGTCGATTTGATTCCTGCTTAGATAATCGGCTTGACCGTTGCTCTGACCTGCAATGTGAGCTGCTGACAGAAACTGCAGATGTAGCTCGGCCCAATGGCATATCTGAACGGCCTCTGCGGCCAGTGCTTGACACTGAGTGCCTCCTTGGCTATTTATGTAGGCCACTGCTGTCGTGTTGTCCGACAGAACTCTGACAGTCAATCCTTCCAGGGTCAATTGAAAGGCCAGAAGCGCCTGGAATATCGCTTTCAACTCCAAGCGATTGATGGACCACTCCGACTCCTCGGGTGTCCAGAGACCCTGGGCATGCCTTCCCCGGCAATGTGCACCCCAGCCCTTCAGGCTGGCATCTGTTACCACCAGGCACCAATCAAGGAACGCTAGCGGCATTCCTCGCCGCAGCATGCTGTCTGAGAGCCACCACTCCATACTGAGCCGGGCCGCAGGGAGCCACGTGAGTCTGCATTGATAATCCTGAGATATTGGAGACCATCGTTGAAGCAGGGAATACTGCAGAGGTCTCAGGTGCGCTCTCGCCCATGGTACCACTTCCAAAGTGGCCGTCATCGACCCCAACAGCTGGACTATGTCGTGGGAGTGGCATCCTCAGGAGCAGACGGACCTGGATCTGAAGCTTGCACCGCCTTTGCTCAGGTAGAAACACATACCCCGAGGCTGTGTCAAACCAGACCCCCAAATATTCTAGAGATTGAGAGGGGGTCCGGGAACAGGGTTCGCGGGAATCCAGCGGAACCCGTGGGATTCCCGCGGGGACGGAGGCAGTTCCTGCGGGGTTCCCGCGGGGATGGAAGCACCTCTGTGGGGTTCCCGCGGGGACGGAGGCAGTTCCTGCGGGGTTCCCGCAGGGATGGAAGCAGCTCTGTGGGGTTCCCGCGGGGACGGAGGCAGTTCCTGCGGGGTTCCCGCAGGGATGGAAGCAGTTCTGTTGGCTTCTCGTAGAAGTGTAAGCTGCACCTGCACCAGCCTCTCATCTACCGAATACACGTTTTTTTGACTGCTGTCTTCTCCTCCTCTTCTTCTTCCTTGCTTTAACAGCACAAATGTGAAAGTCTTCCATTAAGGAGGTGGAAGAGTCACAAATGATGACGGAATTCAAAAAGGCGTGGGATGAACACAGAGGATTTCTAATTAGAAAATGGAAGCTATATAAAACCCAACCTTAAATGGCTGCATGTGAGTGGATGTGTCAAGTGACGCTTAGATGGCTACTCTGGCTGTGATGAACTAGGGCGGATACCGGGCAGACTTGTATGGTCTGTGTCTCATACATGGCAATCTGCTTTAGGATGGGCTGGAAAGGGCTTAGACAGCAACCTCAGTGGCTGGAACATGAGGACAGTGCTGGACAGACTTTTATGGTCTGTGTCCCACAAATGAGAAGACGAATAGACTAGAGTGGGCTTCAACGGCAACTCCAGTAGATGGAACATAAGGATATGGCCAGATAGACTTCTGTGGTCTTTGTTCCAGAAACACGAAAGAAAGACCATAATCAAGTATGTAATACCACACTTGTTGATTTAATGATGAATTGATCATGAGTGTGACTATTGGCAGAGTGGATGGACCGTTCAGGTCTATTTGCTGTCACTTACTATGTTACTATTAATCCTCTTTGCTACCAGGCTGGTGCACAGACCTCAGCTCTGACACAGGCATGAGAATCAGATGTCACCTGACCTACTGGCGCGTGCATGTGGCGACCTCTCAGCACACAGTGCAAGTGAATCGGAGACAAGTCTTACAAGTGCACACCAGAGTGTTCCAACTAGAGTTGCACGGGGACAGAAATCTTACCCATCCCCGCCCGTCCCTGCTGGAATCTTACCCGTCCCCATTGCAATCTTACCCATCCCCATCCATCCCCGCAAAAATGTAACCCATTCCAACCCGTCCCCGCAAGAATTTAACCCATCCCCACCCATCACTGTAAGAAATTAATGGTACATAAAAGAAACTTCCAGTCAGCTCCCTCAGTCTCTCTCTGGATTTGAGCCACAGCACTGTAGGCAAGGAAGGAATGGAAGCTGAAACTTGGAACACTGTGGTGTGCACATGTAAGATTTGTCTCTGATTTACTGGTGCTGTATGTTGAGAGGTCACCACATGCACGCGCCAGTAGGTCAGGTGACATCCGATGCTCATGCCTGTGTCAGAGCTGAGGTCTGCTCATCAGCCTGGGAGCAAAGAGGATTAATTGTAACATAGTAAGTGACAGCAAATAAAGACCTGAATGGTCCATCCAGTCTGCCCAATAGTCACACTCATTATCAATTTATGATTAAATCAACGAGTGTGATATTATATACTTGATTATGGTCTTTCTTTTGTGTTTCTGGAACATAGACCGTAGAAGTCTATCTGGCCCTATCCTTATGTTCCAACTGCTGGAGTTGTCATTGAAGCCCACTCCAGTCTATGCGTCTTCTCATTTGTGGGACACAGATTGTAAAAATCTGTCCAGAACTGTCCTTATGTTCCAGCCACTGAAGTTGCTGTCTAAGCCCTTTCCAGCCCATCCTAAACCCGACTTCCATATATTAGACACAGACCATACAAAGCTGCCCGGTATTGGCCCTAGTTAATCACAGCCAGAGTCGCCATCTAAGCATTGCTTCACACATCCACACACATGCAGCCATTTAAGGTTAGGTTTTTTATAACTTCCATTTTCTAATTAGAGATCCTCTGTGTTCATCCCACACCTTTTTGAATTCCATCATCATTTGTGTCTCTACCACCTCCTTAATGAAAATTTTCCACATTGCTGTTAAAGCAAGGAGAAAGAGGAGGAGGAGGAGACAGCAGTCAAAGAACTTGGTACTCGGTAGATGAGAGGTTGGTGCAGGTGCAGCTTACATTTCCATGGGAACCCCGCAGAACTGCTTCCGTCCCCGCGGGAACCTCACAGAACTGCTTCCGTCCCCGCGGGAACCCCATAGAACTGCTTCTGTCCCCGCGGGAATCCCGCGGGTTCCCGCAAACCACGTTCCCGTGCAGCTCTCTAGTTCCAACTTCCAACTTCCGTTCCTTCCTTGCCTACAGTGCTGTGGCTCAAATCCAGAGAGAGACTGAGGGAGCTGACCGGAATTTTCTTTTATGTACCATTAAGTTCTTACGGGGATGGGTGGGGATGGGTTAAATTCTTGCGGGGACGGGTGGGGACGGGTTGGGATGGGTTAAATTTTTGCGGGGATGGGTGGGGACGGGTAAGATTCCAGCGGGGACGGGTGGGGACGGGTAAGATTCCAGCAGGGACAGGCGGGGATGGGTAAGATTTCTGTCCCCGTGCAACTCTCTAGTCAGGTGACTTTTGGCCAAATTGATGACCCAGCCCAGAGACTGAAGTACTGAGACCACTGGCTGTTATCTGATGACTCTCCAATGCCGAGTCCGCTCGAATGAGCCAGTCGTCTAAGTACAGGTGAACCCTGATACCCTCTCGCCTGAGAAAAGCAGCTACTACCACCATAACCTTTGAGAAGGTTCGGGGAGCTGTGGTGAGGCCAAAAGGCAAGGCCCGAAACTGGAAATGTTTTCCCATCACCGCAAACTGCAGAAACCTCTGGTGCGGGGGACACATAGGAATGTGCAAGTAAGCTTCTTTCAGGTCCAGAGACGTGAGAAACTCTCCTGGCTGTAACGCCGCAATGACGGAGCGCAGGGTTTCCATGTGAAAATGCCGCACTCTCAGGGACTTGTTTAATTCTTTTAAGTCTAGGATGGGCCGAAAAGACCCTCCTTTTCGCGGCACCACAAAGTAAATGGAGTAACTGCCAGAGCTGTGTTCGGCCGGAGGTACCGGGGACATCGCCCCTATGTGAATCAAGCCTTGCAAGGTCTCCTCTACCGCTGCCCTTTTGGCGGCAGAACCGCATCGGGACTCCACAAACATGTCTCTCTCCGGGGCATTGAATTCTATTCTGTAGCCATCTCTGATCAGGTCCAAAACCCATTGATCTGAGGAAATCTTGGCCCACTCTTCGTGAAAGAGGGAAAGTCGTCCTCCTATAACAGGGATCGAGGAGAGGGCCGGTACACCATCATTGAGAGGGTCGCCCTTGAACTCCAGGCCTTGAGCCAGCTGCTGCTGAACGTTTGTCCGAGCGAAAGGAGTTCCTCTGCTGAAAACGGGCACGTGAAGTAAACCCAGCAGAACGGCCCGGGTGGTACCTTCGAGCTTCACGGAAGCGAGGTCTGTAAGAGGAGGGAACCGCCTGACCCTTGGAAGAAGGCCGCGGCCTATCCTCGGGTAAGCACTGGGGTTTAGCATCCCCCAGGCCTAACAACAATGTTCTCCAGCTCCTCACCAAATAGGAGAAGGCCTTGAAAGGGCAACTTCAACCTTTGCTTACAGGCCATGTCAGCTGCCCAATGCTGTAGCCACAACAGGCGGCGAGCCGCCACCGCCACAGCCATTTGCTTAACCGAAGCTCTGACATGATCATAAAGGGCGTCAGCCAAGAAAGACAAGGCCGACTCCATCTGCGGTGCCACCTCCGCAAGGGGCTCCGCTCCATCTCCGGGCTGTTCCACTGCCTGTTGTAACCAAGCAAGGCAGGCTCAGGCAGCGTAACAGCTGCATGCAGACACCCGTAAGGATAGGTCTGAAATCTCAAAGGACTGCTTTATAGCTGATTCAAGGCGTCGGTACTGCATGTCCTTCAAGGCAACTCCTCCTTCAACTGGGAGGGTAGTTCTCTTTGTCACAGCCGTGACTAGGGCATTCACTTTAGGCACAGCTAGGCGCGCCAAATGCTCCTCACTGAGAGGGTATAATTGCCCCATAGCCCTGGCAACTTTCAAAGGCCCCTCAGGGTCAGCCCACTGAGTCGATATAAGCTCTTGGATGGAGTCATGCAAAGGAAAGGCTCGAGCAGGCTTCTTAGTACTTGTCATCCTCAGATTAGCAGAGGAGAGTTCAGCACTAGCAGGATCTTCAATAGAGAGGGCCTGCAGTGCATTAGAAATCAGCGCTGGCAGCTCATCGCGGTGGAAAATCCTCACCGCGGAAGGATCATCTGGATCCAGTGGCAATCCTGCACAATCTGGATCCAGTGGCAATCCTACACCTTCCTCTGGCTATCCAGACCACGAGGGCCTGCCAGACCCCTCAGACTCCTCACATCCCGACCACAGGGGGGGAAAAAAGGGGGTGCACCAGTCTCTGAAGGGGAATCCACCCTTCTGCGCTTGTCCTGCGGCCATCTGTCAGAGGAAAACGCACCTGATGGCAATTCAAGGCCGGGCTCTACTGGAGGGGACACAGGCAGCCAAGTCGATTGAGACCCCTGCGGGAGAGCTCTTTTTAACATAAAATCTTTATGCAGCAGCAAAACAAACTCAGGGGAGAATGGCTCACCCTGGTCTCCCGGTTCCAGTCCGGGGGTAATGGCTCTCATATTAGCCTCCATACGAGGCTACCCTCCAGGCTCAAACCCCTCCGCCTCAGCGGGGGTTGCGCAATGCTGTTCCAAAATGGCACCCGCTGCCAGCTCCACGGAGCAGGAAGAAACCTCGCTCACCATGCTAGGCCGGCTCTGAAATCAGAAGAGCACGATTTACACAGCCCTGCTGCTGATCTGCGCTTGCCACAACAGGAACAGCGCTTAACAACCTCCACAGCCATCGCCGAAAATGGCGGGAAATTCAAAATGGCGGACTTGCGCCAAAACCGTCCCGAATGCGGGCCCTCCCCGGAGGAGCTACAAAATGCTCTTACCTCCCCGGAACGAGTCCACAGAGCTCCGATCCGCTGCACAATCAGAAGAAAACCTCTTTTCTGGGATCGCAGTGCTACCAGCGCAACGCAACTTTTTTTTTTTTTACGCTGTGAGGAAAGTTAGAGGCAACAGCGCAAGAGGCAAATTTTTTCCACTCCGGAGGATCAATAGCGTGGGAAAGGCAGTAAAGGGTGAACCTATGTGCCCTGCATCCACAGCGTGGGCAAAGACAAGGACAGGGCTAGCCTATGTGTCTACATCCAAATCGGGGGCCGGGTAAGGCAGGGAAAGGGTGAACCTATGTGTCTTTAAAGTGGACACCACCAGCCACAACTGGCAACAGCACAGGAGCCACCCCAGGCAGATTTTCTGAAGGAGCTGAATAAGCTGCGTCCACCCTGCTGGGGAGATAAAGAATACTGAAGAGGCAGATGAAGCTAGCTGGCCATGAAGCACTATGGTTTTTCAGTGCTCACTATCTCCCCCCCCTGCTGGTTGATGGACACAACCCACTCGTAATGGATTCATCTGCTTGATGACAAGGAAAATGGAGTTGCTGCTGAAGGAAAATATACTAATGTGAATAAGCTGAGAGGGCTGAACATAGGACCCAAAACGGTGAACTGGATTGGAAACTAGTTTACCAACAGGCGACAAGAGGGTGGTGGTAAACGGAATTCACTCAACAGGAAAGGAAGGTGAGTAATGGAGTGCCTTAGGGGTTAATACTGGAGCCAATTCTGTTTAATATATTTGTGAGAGACATTGCTGAAGGTTAAAAGAAAAGTTTGCCTTTTTGCAGATGACACAAAGATCACTAACAGAATGGATACTCCAGAGGGAGTAGAAATCATGAGAAGACATCTCCAAAAATCAAAAGAATGGTTAAAATTGAGAAGTTAAAATTTAAGGTGTAGAAATCCAAAGGAGATGCACGCGATAAGAGGCGAGAGATTGACGAGCGCAGCTCAAGAGCGGGACCTTGGGGTGATGGTGTCAAGACGAAGAAACAATGCGACAAGGCGGAGGCCACAGCCAGAAGGATGCTAAGCTGTATAAAGAAGGGTAAGACCAGCAGAATAAAGGAGGTGTGAGTGTCACTGTACAAGTCTTTGGTGAGGCCCCAATTGGAGTATTGTGTTAAGTTCAACGACCTAGACATAATCCCGGGTGGATACCCAGCCGATCGAATCTGGTCTACATTCAATCTACTCACCATTGAATCAGTTACGCAAGCGACTCACAGATTTGCCAACACCCACTGCAAACTGGACACATGTCCCCAGTCATCTACTTAAATCCACTCCAAGCCGATTCATAGAAGACCTCACACTCCACCTAAACTTCACATTATAACATGGTCTTTTCTCCGAGGAATATGGTAACATACTACTTACCCCAATACCAAAAAACACTAAGAAAAAGACAAACGACCTCACCAACTACCGCCCAATTGCGTCCATCCCTCTAGTAATAAAACTGCTGGAGAGTTTGGTAACCAAACAGCTTACAGAATACCTGGACAAGCACTCAATACTACACGACTCACAATCAGGATCCCACTCCCACCATAGCACCGAAACTGTCCTAGTCACTCTCCTGGCCAAATTCAAACAGGAAATAGCCATAAGCAAAAGTATACTTCTCCTTCAATTCAACATGTCGAGCGCATTCAACATGGTAAACCATAATATACTACTGAGAGTCCTCGGCCACTTTGGGATTATTGGAAATGTACACAACTGGATCAAGGGTTTTCTAACCTCTAGAACATGCCAAGTAAAATCAAATTGGGTCATTCCATGCCAAGTGGTCTAAACCTTCCCACCATCATGTCTCCAATTTTGTTCAAATTTTATCTGTTGAGCAAGTCAGGTGTTAAACGAAGTTTCCCAAAATTTGAGGTCTCTAACTGCAATAGTTGCAGATCTAGACCCCCTTTTCTGAAAGGTTGTCAGTCCATGAGCGCACGACATTTACCAAAACGCCATTTTTGGGGTCTAATAAAATCCAAACACATTTATAAGAATGGCTAAAAAATTCAAATCCTGTACAGTTTTTGATGCTAATTCTGATGAAATACATTTTAACATTATGGATGCAAAATCCAGTCAAACAAGTTGACTCAGAGTGTGCATCAAAATTGGTCGCGACTCATCGGAACATATTTGGACCAATATTCAGACCGCAACAACTTCCATGCAAACAAAGATACGGACTTGAAATTTTGAACAAGCATTATGCTTGTGCTGGACATAATACTGCCAGATTTGCAACTAACCAGCATCTATAACCGCCCTGCAGGATCTCTTCAAAGTTGGCACTGTCAGCGCAAATGGTAAAATGTACCAAAGTTCAAAGCCAATTATTAAAAAAGAGTCTGCCTGAATCAGCTTGTGAACAGTATCATCTGAAAGAGAAAATTGTGCTCTACAACACTGATATGTTTTTGTTTTGCAATGCCACCATTAAGTAGCCATTTACTCAGGTCAATGTATGTTATATTTTGTGTGCGCGATGTGGGATTGCAAAACAAAAACATAGTGTTGTAGAGCACAATTTTCTCTTTCAGATGATACTGTTCACAAGCTGATTCAGGCAGACTCTTTTTTAATAATTGGCTTTGAACTTTGGTACATTTTACCATTTGCGCTGACATCTTCAAAATCTGCACTTTAGTCCACAAAATCATCTACGGTATAGTCCCAGGATACATGACAGACCTCACTGATCTACCAACTAGAAACAGAATCGGATCAGCACGATCTAACCTAAACCTACATTACCCAAACTGTAAAGGGCTAAAATACCAAACAACTCACGCATCTAGCTTCTACTACATGAGTGCACAACTATGGAATGGACTCCCGTATGCAGTGAAAACAATACAAGACCACCCAAACTTCAGGAAATCACTGAAAACCCTCCTCTTCAAAAAAGCTTATCCCACCGATCCAACATAAATCCCCATACCCAGCAACACAAGATAATCTATGATCGTACTGGACAATTTATTATCCTCAACCCCATGACGTCTGAAACACCTCTACCTGTGACCATTACACAACCTTGTATTTGTTATCAACCGTAATGGCAATCGCCATTACGATACTTTGTAAGCCACATTGAGCCTGCAAATAGGTGGGAAAATGTGGGGTATAAATGTAACAAAATAAATAAATAAACAGGTCTTTATCTTCCGTCATCTACTATGTAATGTTACAACAATATATGGTATGTCATAGTATGCTACTTAAATTGTCAACACAATATACAATAAAACAAGCATTCATGGCTATCTTTAAATTTAAGTTGCCTAGTGCAATAAATTCCATTGCAAATCTCACGAGACTTGCGGGAAAATTAGGTTCTTACCGTGATAATTTTCTTTCCTTTAGTCATAGCAGATGCAGCCATTACAGATGGGTTGTGTCCATCAACCAGCAGAGGGAGATAGAGAGCACACTTTTTTCAGTGCCTCATACCAGCTTGGTCAACTGCCTCTCTTCAGTATTTGAAGCTTCCAAAGCAGTATGGCAAACCGCAATGGGAATAACATAAGCTTTCCTCACAGCGAACGATGGCCCTACAACAAAGGGCATTAACTCAGAATGGAGGGAATGAAACATCCTCCCGGAGGGCACAATCTCATCCTCCACTGAGACATAACTGGAGGGAATAAACTCATCCTCCCGGAGGGAATAAACTCATCCTCCAAAACATGAAACTGGAGGGAATTAAGTCATCCTCCTTTAATTGAACAAGAATCCTGAAGACTGTTTTCCGACTTTCTCCCAAGGACGGAATCTCCAGGAAACACGAACAGAACCTGAAATAGATTTACAGCAGATAGCATCAGACAGGGAGGGATCATGGCTGCATCTGCTATGACTAAAGGAAAGAAAATTATCACGGTAAGAACCTAATTTTCCCTTCCTTGTCATCAAGCAGATGCAGCCATTACAGATGGGATGTATCAAAGCAATCCCTAGATAGGGTGGGAACAAGCCACACCACGCGCCAGTACTTGCGCTCCAAAATGTACGTCCCTCCTGGCAGCCACATCTAGCCTGTAATGTCGGGCAAAAGAGAGCTTAGAAACCCATGTTGCTGCACTACAAATCTCTTGAAGAGAGAGTGCTCCAGTTTCAGCCCAAGAAGAGAAAATTCCTCTAGTGGAATGCGCCTTAAAGGCATCAGGCGGAGGCCGGCCGGCAAGCAAATAAGCTGAAAAGATAGATTCTTTAAGGCAGCGGGCAATAGTGGCTTTAGACGCTGGAGATCCTCTGCGAGGACCTGATAGCAAAACAAACAGATGATCAGAGGTCCTGAAAGAGTTAGTAACTCGCAGATACTGCAGCAGAGTCCTGCGCATGTCCAACAGGTGCAATTGCCCAAAAGATTCTGGAAACTCCTCCTCGACAAAGGAGGGCAAGAAAATAGGTTGGTTTAGGTGAAACGCTGAAACCACCTTAGACAAGAAGGAAGGCACAGTCCGAACCGTGACCCCGGACTCTGAAAACTGCAGAAAAGGGTCTCTACAGGACAGCGCCTGGAGCTCTGACACCCGTCTCGCCGAAGTAATGGCCACTAAAAAGATGGCCTTCAGTGTCAAATCTTTCTCTGAAGCACGCCAAAGCGGTTCAAAGAGAGCACCCTGAAGGGCCTTCAGCACTAGCCCCAGGTTCCAAGCTGGACAAGGTGCACGCACGGGAGGACGGAGCCGAAGCACCCCTCTAAGAAACTGTGCCACATCCGGATGAGCAGCTAAAGACACACCTTCAACCTTGCCACGCAGGAGGGCCAATTGCTGCCACTTGCACCCGCAGGGAATTATAGGCCAGGCCTTTTTGTACACCATCCTGCAAAAAGTCCAGAATCGGCGAGACAGGAGCCCGCAGGGGAGTGATCTCTCTGGAAGCACACCCGACTTCAAACTGGCGCCAAATCCTGGCATAAGCCACGGAAGTGGAACGCTTGCAGGCTTGCAGGAGAGTGGTAATTATTTTATTGGAATAGCCTCTGCCTCTCAATTGCCAGGCCATAAGACCAAATCATCCGGCGTCCTCCATGGTCACCAGACCCTGTGACAACAGGTTGGGAACCAGAGGTAACTGAAGGGGATCCTCTACGAGCATCTGTCAGAGGTCCGCATACCAAGGCCTCCTGGGCCAATCCGGGGCAACGAGAACCACTTCTCCTGGATGCAGCCGAATACGCAGGAGCACTCGCCCTATCAAGTGCCACGGAGGGAACACATACAGTAGGCCCGGAGGCAAAAGTTGAGCCAAGGCATCCAACCCTGCCGCGCGAGGATCTCTCCGTCTGCTGAAGCAGCACGGGACTTTGGCATTGGAGCTTGTCACCATTAGATCCATCATGGGCTTGCCCCACTTGGCACATATCTGCAGGAACACTTCGTCTGCAAGTTCCCACTCCGCTGGATCCATCTGATGCCTGCTTAGATAATCGGCTTGCACGTTGCTCTGACATGCAATGTGAGCTGCCGACAGAAACTGTAGATGCAGCTCGGCCCAGTGGCAAATTTGTTTGGCCTGCGCGGCTAGAGCTCTGCACTGAGTGCCGCCTTGTCGATTTATGTAGGCCACTGCTGTCGTGTTGTCCGACATCACTCTGACAGCCAATCCCTCCAGGGTCACTTGAAAGGCCAGAAGCACCTGAAACACCGCTTTCAACTCTAGGCAGTTGATGGACCACTCCGACTCCTCGGGTGTCCACAGACCCTGGGCATGCTTCCCCTTGCAATGTGCGCCCCAGCCTTTCAGACTGGCATCTGTCACCACTAGGCACCAATCGGGGAGCGCCAGTGGCATTCCTCGCTGCAGCATGCTGTCTGAGAGCCACCACTCCATGCTGAGTTGGGCCGCAGGGAGCCAAGAGAGTCTGCATTGGTAATCCTGAGATACTGGAGACCATCTTTGGAGTAGAGCATACTGTAGAGGTCTCAGGTGCACTCTCGCCCAGGGCACCAGTTCCATGGTGGCCGTCATCGATCCAAGCAGCTGGACAATGTCCCAAGCTCGCGGGCGGGGCATCCTCAGGAGCAGACAGACCTTATTCTGAAGCTTGCACCGCCTTTGCTTGGGTAGGTACACATACCCCGAGGCTGTGTCGAACCTGGCCCCCAAATATTCTAGAGACTGCGAGGGGGTCAAGTGACTTTTGGCCAAATTGACGACCCAGCCCAAAGATTGAAGTACTGAGACCACTCTGGCTGTAGCTTGATAGCTCTCTGTTACAGAGTCTGCTCTGATGAGCCAGTCGTCCAGGTACGGGTGAACCCTGATACCTTCTCGCCTGAGCAAAGCAGCTACTACCACCATTACCTTCGAAAAGGTTCAGGGAGCTGTGGCAAGGGCCGGAACTGGAAATGCTTTCCCATCACCACAAACCTCAGGGGGCCAAATTGGAATGTGCAAGTAAGCTTCTTTCAGGTCCAGAGATGTGAGAAACTCTCCTGGCTGTACCGCCGCAATGACGGAGCGCAGGGTTTCCATGTGAAAAAGCCGCACTCTCAGGGACTTGTTTAATTCTTTTAAGTCCAAAATAGAGCGAAAAGACCCTCCTTTTCGCGGCACCACAAAGTAGATGGAGTAGCGGCCATAGCCATGTTCGGCGGGAGGTACCGGGGACACGGCCCCTATCTGAATCAGACCTTGTAAGGTCTCCTCTACCGCCGCCCGTTTGGCGGCAGAACCGCATCGGGACTCCACAAACAAGTCTCTTACAGGGGCGTCGAATTCTATTCTGTAACCGTCTCTGATCTGGTCCAAGACCCACTGATCTGAGGAAATGTTGGCCCACTCCTCGGCAAAGAGGGAAAGACGTCCTCCGATGACAGGACTCGAGAAGAGGGCCGGCACACCATCATTGAGAGGGTCGCCCCTGAACTCCAGGCCTTGAGCCAGTGGCTGTGGAACGTTTGTCCGAGCAAAAGGAGTTCCTCTGCTGAAAACGGGCACGAGAAGTGAACCCAGCAGAACGCCCCGGGCGGTACCTTTGAGCTTCACAGAAGCGAGGTCTGTAAGAGGAGTTGACCGCCGCACCCTTAGAGGAAGGCTGAGGCCTATCTTCGGGCAAGCGCTGGGGTTTAGCCTCACCCAGGCCCTTCACAATTTTCTCCAACTCCTCACCAAACAGGAGAAGGCCTTGAAAGGGCAACTTCACCAACCTTTGCTCAGAGGCCATGTCCGCCGCCCAATGCCGTAGCCAAAGAAGACTGTAAGCCGCCACTGCTACTGCCATGTGTTTAGCCGAAGCTCTGACAATATCATAAAGGGCGTCAGCAAGAAAGGACAAGGCCGACTCCATCCGCGGAGCCACATCTGAAAAGGGCTCTGCTCCATCACCGGGCTGTTGCAACAAGCCAGGCAGGCTCTAGCAGCATAACAACTGCATGCAGGACGCCCGAATAGTGAGACCTGCAATTTCAAATGACCGTTTAAGCGCTGATTCCAGTCTACGGTCTTGAATATCCTTCAGGGCAACACCTCCTTCAACAGGGAGGGTAGTTCTCTTTGTCACATCTGTGACTAGGGCATCCACTTTAGGCATAGCAAAGCGAGCCATATGCTCCTCACTCAGAGGGTATAATTGCCCCATAGCCCTGGAAACTTTCAAAGGTCCCTCGGGGTCAGCCCATTGAGCCGAAATAAGCTCTTGGATGGAGTCATGCAAAGGAAAGGCTCGAGCAGGCTTTTTGGTACTAGCCATCCTAGGATTCACAGAGGAGGCTGTGCCACTGGCAAGGTCCTCAATAGAGAGAGCCTGCAGGGCATCAGAAATAAGCGCTGGCATCTCATCACGGTGGAAAATCCTCACCGCGGAGGGATCGTCCAGATCCTGAGTCACTTCTGCACCAGACTCTGGCTCCTCAGACCGTGAAGGCCTGCCAGAGTCCTCCGAATCCTCGCAGCCCGACCATGGGGGGGAAAAAGGAGGTGCAGCACTCTCTGAAGGGGAATGAGCCCTTCTGCGCTTCATATTCTGCCAATTATCAGGGAATAACGCCTCAGAGGGCATACCCAGGCTAGAATCCACCGGGGGGGGGGGGGGGGGGCATTAGAAAAGGCCCGTGCCGGGCTTTGTGGGAGAGCTCTTTTAAGCATGTATGCTTTATGCATTAATAAGACAAAATCAGGGGAGAAAGTCTCACCCTGGGCACCCGGATCTCTGCCGGGGCTAGTAGCTCCCATATCAGCCTCACTCCGAGGCCTCCCCCCGGGCTCAGAACTCTCCGTCTCAGCAGAGGTCGCGCAATGTGGTAAATTCAAAATGGCACCCGCTGCCAGCTCAGAGCGTGAAGAATTGTCGCTCGCCATGCTCGGGCCTGCTAACGTCTGTACAGCACGATTTACAGAGCCCAGCTGCTGATCTGTTCTTGCCACACTTGGAACAGCGCTTTACTGTCTCCGCAGCCATCGCTGAAAACAGCGGTAAAATTCAAAATGGCGGTTCGCGCCAAAATCGCCCCGATCGCGGGCCCACCCCGGAGAAGTCAGAAAACACTCTTACCTCACTGGACTGAGTATCACAGCTCCGGTCCCACAGAAAAAGGCACAGAAAAAACCTCTGCTCCAGCGTCTAAGCGGCAAAGCGCTACGCAACTTTTTTTTTTTTAACTCTGTGAGGAAAGCAGAGGTAAATAGAACTCCGGAGGCTCAGGTGAGTGGGAAAGGCAGGGACAGGCCAATCTATGTGCCTGCATCCACTGTTGGTGGGGAAGGACAGGTAAAGCTAAGCAATGTGTCCACATCCACGGAGGTATGGGTAAGGCAGGGAAAGGGCGAACCTATGTGCCTTTAAAGTGAAGCTGCTATAGCCTCCAACACCCCTGCTAACAACTGGCAAAAGCACAGGAGCAACCTCCAGGCAGATTTTAGATGGAGCTCGAAGAAGCTGCAGCCACTCTGCTAGGAGAGATAGAGAATACTGAAGAGAGGCAGTGGAGCAAGCTGGTATGAGGAACTGAAAAAAGTGTGCTCTCTATCTCCCTCTGCTGGTTGATGGACACAACCCATCTGTAATGGCTGCATCTGTTTGATGACAAGGAAACTGGATTTTGTGCACCACACAGTTTAAACTTATTGAAAGTCATGCATGCAGGTATAATGAAATGAGTGTTTCTTCAGCAATAGAAGGTAAGAGAAAGGGAAGGATGAGCAACAGCTGGATTGGTGCCAGCCCTTCTCCACATACACCCCAGGAGCAGGAGCAGTCCAGAAGTCAAGAGGCAGCAAGAATGAAAGCGCCACAAAGCGAATGCTACATACCTGTAGAAGGTATTCTCCGAGGACAGCAGGCTGATTGTTCTCACTGATGGGTGACGTCCGCGGCAGCCCCTCCAATCGGAATCTTCACTAGCAAAAGCCTTTGCTAGCCCTCGCGCGCCGATGCGCACCGCGCATGCGTGGCCGTCTTCCCGCCCGAAACCGGCTTGAGCCGGCCAGTCTCATATAAAGTAAGACAAAGAGAAGGGAAGACACAACTCCAAAGGGGAGGCGGGCGGGTTTGTGAGAACAATCAGCCTGCTGTCCTCGGAGAATACCTTCTACAGGTATGTAGCATTCGCTTTCTCCGAGGACAAGCAGGCTGCTTGTTCTCACTGATGGGGTATCCCTAGCCCCCAGGCTCACTCAAAACAACAACCATGGTCAATTGGGCCTCGCAACGGCGAGGACATAACTGAGATTGACCTAAAAAATTTACCAACTAACTGAGAGTGCAGCCTGGAACAGAACAACAGGGCCCTCGGGGGGTGGAGTTGGATCCTAAAGCCCAAACAGGTTCTGAAGAACTGACTGCCCGAACCGACTGTCGCGTCGGGTATCCTGCTGCAGGCAGTAATGAGATGTGAATGTGTGGACAGATGACCACGTCGCAGCTTTGCAAATTTCTTCAATAGAGGCTGACTTCAAGTGGGCTACCGACGCTGCCATGGCTCTAACATTATGAGCCGTGACATGACCCTCAAGAGCCAGCCCAGCCTGGGCGTAAGTGAAGGAAATGCAATCTGCTAGCCAATTGGATATGGTGCGTTTCCCCACAGCCACTCACCTCCTATTGGGATCAAAAGAAACAAACAATTGGGCGGACTGTCTGTTGGGCTGTGTCCGCTCCAGATAGAAGGCCAATGCTCTCTTGCAGTCCAATGTGTGCAGCTGACGTTCAGCAGGGCAGGAATGAGGACGGGGAAAGAATGTTGGCAAGACAATTGACTGGTTCAGATGGAACTCCGACACGACCTTTGGCAAGAACTTAGGGTGAGTGCGGAGGACTACTCTGTTATGATGAAATTTGGTGTAAGGGGCCTGGGCTACCAGGGCCTGAAGCTCACTGACTCTACGAGCTGAAGTAACTGCCACCAAGAAAATGACCTTCCAGGTCAAGTACTTCAGATGGCAGGAATTCAGTGGCTCAAAAGGAGGTTTCATCAGCTGGGTGAGAACGACATTGAGATCCCATGACACTGTAGGAGGCTTGACAGGGGGCTTTGACAAAAGCAAACCTCTCATGAAGCGAACAACTAAAGGCTGTCCTGAGATCGGCTTACCTTCCACACGGTAATGGTATGCACTGATTGCACTAAGGTGAACCCTTACGGAGTTGGTCTTGAGACCAGACTCAGACAAGTGCAGAAGGTATTCAAGCAGGGTCTGTGTAGGACAAGATCGAGGATCTAGGGCCTTGCTGTCACACCAGACAGCAAACCTCCTCCATAAAAAGAAGTAACTCCTCTTAGTGGAATCTTTCCTGGAAGCAAGATACGGGAGACACCCTCTGACAGACCCAAAGAGGCAAAGTCTACGCTCTCAACATCCAGGCCGTGAGAGCCAGGGACCGGAGGTTGGGATGCAGAAGCGCCCCTTCGTCCTGCGTGATGAGGGTCGGAAAACACTCCAATCTCCACGGTTCTTCGGAGGACAATTCCAGAAGAAGAGGGAACCAGATCTGACGCGGCCAAAAAGGAGCAATCAGAATCATGGTGCCTCGGTCTTGCTTGAGTTTCAACAAAGTCTTCCCCACCAGAGGTATGGGAGGATAAGCATACAGCAGACCCTCCCCCCAGTCCAGGAGGAAGGCATCCGATGCCAGTCTGCCGGGGGCCTGAAGCCTGGAACAGAACTGAGGGACTTTGTGGTTGGCTCGAGATGCGAAGAGATCTACCAAGGGGGTGCCCCACACCTGGAAGATCTGTCGCACTACACGGGAATTGAGCGACCACTCGTGAGGTTGCATAATCCTGCTCAACCTGTCGGCCAGACTGTTGTTTACGCCTGCCAGATATGTGGCTTGGAGCACCATGCCGTGACGGCGAGCCCAGAGCCACATGCTGACGGCTTCCTGACACAGGGGGCGAGATCCGGTGCCCCCCTGCTTGTTGACGTAATACATGGCAACCTGGTTGTCTGTCTGAATTTGGATAATTTGGTGGGACAGCCGATCTCTGAAAGCCTTCAGAGCGTTCCAGATCGCTCGTAACTCCAGAAGATTGATCTGCAGATCGCATTCCTGGAGGGACCAGCTTCCTTGGGTGTGAAGCCCCTCGACATGAGCTCCCCACCCCAGGAGAGACGCATCCGTGGTCAGCACTTTTTGTGGCTGAGGAATTTGGAAGGGACGTCCCAGAGTCAGATTGGACCAAATCGTCCACCAATACAGGGATTCGAGAAAACTCGTGGACAGGTGGATTACGTCTTCTAGATCCCCAGCAGCCTGAAACCACTGGGAAGCTAGGGTCCATTGAGCAGATCTCATGTGAAGGCGGGCCATGGGAGTCACATGAACTGTGGAGGCCATGTGGCCTAGCAATCTCAACATCTGCCGAGCTGTGATCTGCTGGGACGCTCGCACCCGCGAGACGAGGGACAACAAGTTGTTGGCTCTCGTCTCTGGGAGATAGGCGCGAGCCGTCAGAGAATCCAGCAGAGCTCCTATGAATTCGAGTCTCTGCACTGGGAGAAGATGGGACTTTGGATAATTTATCACAAACCCCAGTAGCTCCAGGAGGCGAATAGTCATCTGCATGGACTGCAGGGCTCCTGCCTCGGATGTGTTCTTCACCAGCCAATCGTCGAGATATTGGAACACGTGCACCCCAGCCTGCGAAGTGCCGCTGCTACTACAGCCAAGCACTTTGTGAACACCCTGGGCGCAGAGGCGAGCCCAAAGGGTAGCACACAGTACTGGAAGTGACGTGTGCCCAGCTGAAATCGCAGATACTGTCTGTGAGCTGGCAGTATCGGGATGTGTGTGTAGGCATCCTTCAAGTCCAGAGAGCATAGCCAATCGTTTTCCTGAATCATGGGAAGTAGGGTGCCCAGGGAAAGCATCCTGAACTTTTCTTTGACCAGATATTTGTTCAGGGCCCTTAGGTCTAGGATGGGACGCATCCCCCCTGTTTTCTTTTCCACAAGGAAGTACCTGGAATAGAATCCCAGCCCTTCTTGCCCGGATTGGCACGGGCTCGACCGCATTGGCGCTGAGAAGGGCGGAGAGTTCCTCTGCAAGTACCTGCTTGTGCTGGAAGCTGTAAGACTGAGCTCCCGGTGGACAATTTGGAGGTTTTGAGGCCAAATTGAGGGTGTATCCTTGCCGGACTATTTGGAGAACCCACTGATCGGAGGTTATGAGAGGCCACCTTTGGTGAAAAGCTTTCAACCTCCCTCCAACTGGCAGGTCGCCCGGCACTGACACTTGGATGTCGGCTATGCTCTGCTGGAGCCAGTCAAAAGCTCGTCCCTTGCTTTTGCTGGGCAGTCGAGGGGCCTTGCTGAGGCACACGCTGCTGACGAGAGCGAGCGCGCTGGGGGCTTAGCCTGGGCCGCAGGCTGTCGAGAAGGAGGATTGTACCTACGCTTGCCAGAAGAGTAGGGAACAGTCTTCCTTCCCCCAAAAAATCTTCTACCTGTAGAGGTAGAGGCTGAAGGCTGCCGGCGGGAGAACTTGTCGAATGCGGTGTCCCGCTGGTGGAGCTGCTCTACCACCTGTTCGACTTTCTCTCCAAAAATATTATCCGCAACGCAAGGCGAGTCCGCAATCCGCTGCTGGATTCTATTCTCCAGGTCGGAGGCACGCAGCCATGAGAGCCTGCGCATCACCACACCTTGAGCAGCGGCCCTGGACGCAACATCAAAGGTGTCATACACCCCTCTGGCCAGGAATTTTCTGCACGCCTTCAGCTGCCTGACCACCTCCTGAAAAGGCTTGGCTTGCTCAGGGGGGAGCGCATCAACCAAGCCCGCCAACTGCCGCACATTGTTCCGCATGTGTATGCTCGTGTAGAGCTGGTAGGACTGAATTTTGGCCACGAGCATAGAAGAATGGTAGGCCTTCCTCCCAAAGGAGTCCAAGGTTCTAGAGTCCTTGCCCGGGGGCGCCGAAGCATGCTCCCTAGAACTCTTGGCCTTCTTTAGGGCCAAATCCACAACTCCAGAGTCGTGAGGCAACTGAGTGCGCATCAGCTCTGGGTCCCCATGGATACGTACTGGGACTCGATCTTCTTGGGAATGTGGGGGTTAGTTAAAGGCTTGGTCCAGTTCGCCAGCAATGTCTTTTTTAGGACATGGTGCATGGGTACAGTGGACGCTTCCTTAGGTGGAGAAGGATAGTCCAGGAGCTCAAACATTTCAGCCCTGGGCTCGTCCTCCACAACCACCGGGAAGGGGATGGCCGTAGACATCTCCCGGACAAAGGAAGCGAAAGACAGACTCTCGGGAGGAGAAAGCTGTCTCTCAGGAGAGGGAGTGGGATCGGAAGGAAGACCCTCAGACTCCTCGTCAGAGAAATATCTGGGGTCCTCTTCCTCTTCCCACGAGGCCTCACCCTCGGTGTCAGACACAAGTTCACGGACCTGTGTCTGCAACCTCGCCCGACTCGACTCTGTGGAGCCACGTCCACGATGGGGGCGTCGAGAGGTAGACTCCCTCGCCCGCATCGGCGAAGCTCCCTCCGCCGACGTAGTCGGGGAGCCTTCCTGGGAGGCAACGGCAGCCGGTACCGCACGCGGCACCGACGCCGGAGACCTCACCCTCGGGCGATGGGCCAGCCAGCGCCACGCTCGACCGGTACCGGTGGTGCAAGCACCGCAGGTACCGGAGGGTTAGGGCGCAACAGCTCTCCCAGAATCTCTGGGGAGAACGGCCCAGAGGCTCTCGTTCAGAGCGGCTGCAGAGAAAGGCATGGAGGTCGATGCAGGCGTCGACGTCAGAACCTGTTCCGGGCGTGGAGGCTGTTCCGGGCTGTCCAGAGTGGAGCGCATCGACACCATCCTGAACAGAGGGGTGAGCGGTCCTCTCGGTGCCGATGCCTGCTGGGTGCCGACTCCCTCAGCGACCCAGAGCTCTCGGTGCCGACACGGGAAGGGACCGATGACGATGCTTCTTCGCCTTCTTGGAACGAAGCATGTCACCGGAGCTTCCCGGCACCGACGAGGAGGACGTAGAATCCATCCGTCGCTTCCTCGGGGCCGAGACCGAAGAAGGTCGGTCTCGGGGGGGCTGTACCGCAGGAGCCCTCAGGGTAGGGGGAGACCCACCCGAAGGCTCACCGCCACCAGCAGGGGAATGGACAGCCCTCACCTGCACTCCAGACGAAGCACCACCGTCCGACGACATCAGCAGACGAGGTCCCGGTACCACCGACGTCGATACAGTCGTCCGATGTCTCAGCGCCGATGCAAAGGGCCGATGCCTCGATGCACTCGATGCACTGGCAGCCGAGGATGAAGGTCTGGACGCTGAAGACGTCGATGCACTCGATACCCCCGGTGCCGATGCCGACGAAGAGCCCGAGAACAAAATGTTCCACTGGGCTAACCTTGCTACCTGAGTCCGCTTTTGTAAAAGGGAACACAGACTACAGGCCTGAGGGCGGTGCCAAGCCCCCAGACACTGAAGACACGACGCGTGCCTGTCAGTGAGCGAGATTACCCGGGCGCACTGGGTGCACTTCTTGAAGCCGCTGGAAGGCTTCGATGTCATGGGCGGAAAAATCACGCCGGCGAGATCAAAAGTCGAAATGGCGAAATTTGGCACCAGAAAAATAGGGAGAAGGAAATTTCGACCGGGGCCTAAGTAAGGCCTACCCTGACGACGAAAGAAAACTTACCGGGGCGAAAAAAAACTCGAAGTACAGGAAGGGAAAGACCAAAAGAGGTCTATCCGAAGCAATTTTCAAAGTTTCTCACGGAAACGAGTCGAAAACGACGCGCGAGGTCGACTTTTCGGGGCACGAACGACAAAACACAACCGTACCGAGCGCGGAGAAAAGAAGACTGGCCGGCTCAAGCCGGTTTCGGGCGGGAAGACGGCCGCGCATGCGCGGTGCGCATCGGCGCGTGAGGGCTAGCAAAGGCTTTTGCTAGTGAAGATTCCGATTGGAGGGGCTGCCGCGGACGTCACCCATCAGTGAGAACAAGCAGCCTGCTTGTCCTCGGAGAATACTCGAAACAAGGTTCACCACTAGGTCCTGTTCCACCATATGCTGTTTTCTGCTGCTACTTGAATGACGGAAGGTTTGAAATTAAATCTGCAACCCTATACAGGTCTGAATCCAAGGACACTGAACAGAATCTCCAGCACACAATACCAATATAACACTTAAAATGCTATAGCCCCAATGTGGGTTCAATACAGTGTACAATACAAACTTATCATGTATCATCTCACAAAATTACAGCATTCATGAATAAAAAAAATAAAGAAAGAAAAAACAAAACATATAATGGTAAAAGAGAAATGTGTTAAACCAAGTTATGAAGAAACAAATAAAAATGTTTTCAAGCTTTTTTTCCTAAAATTTCCAATAGTTCCGCTCAAGTCGTAATAAAGTAGGGAATGGATTCCAAAGGGGCGACACAAATTAAAACATAATCTTACCCACACTGACATAATGCAAATTACTACAAGAAGGTAGGCAAAAAAAATAAGCTTATCAAGCTGGTGACAAGAAACCCCAAAGAAAGGAATAACAAGTGTTAGTACAACAGATGTCATTCCATAAGCCAACTGATGAAAAATACAAGCTGCCTTAAATAAGATCCTTTCTCTAGCTGGAAGCCAGTGCAGTTGAACTAAACAACTAGATAAACTAGTAAGCTTAGAAATACCAAAAATCAACCGAGCTGCACTGCTCTATGTTAATTGTAACTTCCTTAAGTATCTAGCAGATAAACCCAAATAGAGAACATTACAGTAATCTAGGTGAGGAAGAATAAGCGTCTGGACTAAGAAAGCAAATGTTTCAGAATCAGAGCTCTTATTAATCTTAATTGCCTTAGTCTGAAAAATGTTTTATTTGGGAGCTATATTGCAAGGATGAATCTAAGATAACTCCCAGAACTCTAGATTCTGATTCAGCTGATAAACCGACCTTCCAGACTGGCAGCATTTTGTGATATATTTATGCATATCTTTGTAAATTTGTTCCAGAATTATAGTAGCACATTCTGAAGATCCAGAGTCACTGGAACAAATACATCACCAGTGTTATTAGGATGTGGTTGGGAATGGGACACAAAGAAGTGTATTTTCAAGCACTTAGACATACAAAGTTACACAGAAGGGCATTTCAATATGACGTCTAAGTCAGACCTGGGACGTTTTGTGCTAAACATCCCAAATCCAAATAGGAAATATAGCCATTTTCGAAACCACAAAATGTCTATTTATTTTTTTTTTTTTTACTATTTGTAACAAGGTTTCGTGCTCTGTGTGATTATGATTTCAGGCCATTAAAAAAAAAAAAAAAAACATACAAGCTAAAAACGTAGAAAATCAAGCCACTAGTATGTAGGAGGGGCCAACATTTTTAGCAGACTGGTCCCCACAGACATCCAAGGAGAGCAATGGGGCACCCTAGGGGGAACTGCTGTGGTCTTCATATAAATGCTCCTAGGTACACATCCCACTGTTGCCCCCTTATCTGCTGAGCCCTCCAAAACTCACTAATCTCAACTGTACACCACTACAATAGCCCTTATGTGTGAAGGGGGCACCTATATGTGGGTACAAGTAGGTTTCTGGCGAGTTTTGTAGGATTCACAGTTTCCACCACAAATGTAACAGCTAGAGGGAGGTATGGGCCTGAGTCCAGCTGTCTACAGTGCACTGCACCCACCACACTATGCATGCTACTCTACTGGACCTGGCTATAACATCTGAGGCTGTCATACGGCTGGTAAGTACTATTTTTATTCACATTTTGGGGGGGTGGAGGGGGTCAGTGACCACTGGAAGAGTACGGGGGGGGGGGGGGGGGGAGCATCCCTGATTCCCTCTAGTAGTCATCTGGTCATATAGGGCATCTTTTTGTGCCTTACTTGTTATAAAAAATTTAAAAAAAGTGTCCACAAAAGAAATAGAGGGAAGAACAAATGTGTATCCAACCAGTGAATTTACGTTTTGTTTTGTTTTTTTATTACATTTGTACCCCGCGCTTCCCCACTCACAGCAGGCTCAACGCGGCTTACATATTATATACAGGTACTTATTTGTACCTGGGGCAATGGAGGGTTAAGTGACTTGCCCAGAGTCACAAGGAGCTGCCTGTGCCTGCAGTGGGAATCGAACCCAGTTCCCCAGGACCAAAGTCCACCACTCTAACCACTAAGCCACTCCATATTTATTGATGACGAGTTAAGTAAATACCTCAGACAACCTGAATACACAAAGTTTCAAATATCAGAGAATATACAGTGAACCAAAACGGTAGTGTCCCATCAAATTTTATAAAATTTTCTCCCTCCCCCTTCTCCAACCCCCCTAACCTAGAAAATGGTATTTCTACAGCTTTATTCAATCACCCAACTTCCTCCCCCTACAAGTACCCCTAACCACACTCCCCAAGGTGGCTCCCCTAAGTCACTAGAAGTTGAAATATTAGAAATTTAGTAAACTACTTCGAGCTCTAGCAGTCAATGTGAGCCAAAATGGCTCCCAAGTTTGTTGGAATAAAGTCCCTGGGACACAGTGAAGTTACTCCTTGGCGTTCTATCCACATCTGAAAAAGGAGTAACGTTCACCATCTTTGAAGGGTAGGTCCTCTAGATACCAACCAATGCAGCAAAATGGTTATGATGCCAAACAGTATTGCTTTATGAAGACATTTCTTAAATCCAAGAGGTACCGGGTCAGTAAGCACATACTGTCCAAACAATATTAGTGGAGAACGCATAATGGTACAGTTCCAGAAAGCTAGCATAGCGTCCAACACTCTCCTCCAGAATCATGAAACCATGGGGCAGTGCCAGAACATACGCCCCAATGTTGCTGGTGTCATGCCACATTTGTTACAAGCTGCATTTGGAGTAATATGGGCTTGATAAGCTCTGTTCGGCGCTATGTGGAGCCACAATGCAAATTTATACAACATTTCCTTCAGGTCCATAAATATCGACAGTTTGTGTATCCCTAGTATATAGCATTCCATATGTTCTGTTGTCAAGGTACAATGGAGATCCAGAGACCAATGCTCTACTAATGCAGCGTACTTGAAATTCGGAGTAGTGTCTTGTGGTGGAACGCCAGAGGTACACACTGCTGTGATCCCAATGTATAAGCTTCCTCCAGTGTCTCTACCATGTCTTCCGTAAGGTCAGTCCAAGAGAGGTCACGTAGTGCTGAAGCTGTATATATGCAAAATAATGCGAGTGCGGCAAATTATAGTTTTTCTGAAGTTCAATAAAGAACCTCATGCACCCCTCACCATCCACTACATGCACCAGATATTGAAGACTCCTTCTTGCCCATTCCATGAACACACTATGACCCTGCCCTGGGGGAATCCTGGGTTATCACAGATAGAGAAATATGGTGTCACTCGTGCAGAAAAGTGAGAGCGCCTGAATACCCAATGCTACACCTCCCGTAATGAGCAAAGTATAGAATGTGTAAGGAACATGTTAGATGGAAGTTTGCTATCAGCATGGAGAACATGACTAAAATTACCCCCAGACCTAGTGCAGTCTCTATTCAGTAATAGAAAAGTGTTCTGTGCCCCTGAACCAGACGTTTATATGACGCATTCCGCAGGCCACCGTTAAGTAATGGGTATTTAAAAGACCCATCTTCCCATGGGCCTGTCAAATATAAAGGCAGTTTTTGGAACACATAAAGCCATTTTGGGGCTAACAGCATGTTAAATAAATTAATTCTACCCCCAAATGGATAGAGAATACCCCTGCCAAATCTTTAATTTCACTTTCGTTTCTTCCAACAAGGGGGCGATATTAGACCTATAGACAGCCCGGAGGTCTCGTGGTAAGAGGATTCCTAAATATCTTAATGCAGTATCTTCTCAGGTTAAGGGGAAAAATCCCTGACACTGCTTCTTTATCTGTGTGCTCAAAGGCATCGCCTTGTATTTATCGTAGTTTAGTTTAAAACCTGAAATTGTACCAAAGCGACTCAGTAAGGTCAGCATACCTGATAAGGAATTTTGGGGAGATGCTAACACCACCTCAACCCCCTTTATGTCTGGGGCTGTATTGAGCACACTTAAAAGAGGTTCCAAGGACAAGTAGAGGGGACATCCTTGTTGCATGCCTCGCTGGATGGGAATAGTAAAAGACTATTTCCCAGTCACCAGTAATTGCGCTTGTGGCAAATGGTAAAGGGCCTGGACAGCCTGAAAGAGCCAGCCCGAAACCCCCCACCCTGCCCAACACCCATAAAAGGTATTGCCAGTGTAACTGGTCGAATGCTTTGGCTGCATCCAAACTAGTGAGCAGGGCAGGGACATCATTACTTTGACAAGACGACATAGCCAATAGCAGAAGCCTTGTATTAAATATCAATTGCCAATCTGGGACAAATCCCACCTGTGCTGGGCCCACAAGGTCAGGTAAGTCCTTCGCCAAACTAGAGGCGAGGACTCTTGGTAACAACTTGAGATCCACATTTAGCAAAGATATAGGGCAGTAAGATTCAGCTTCAGTCCGTGGCTTTCCTGGCTTCGGGATTAAAGAAATTAGGGCCATGTTCTCATGCTGTGGAAAGGTTCCATCCTCCACTACTGCATTACGATAATAAAACAGTGGACCCAAAATCTGCAAATGCAAGATCTTATAAAATACCCCCAAGAAGCCATCTGCCCCCAGGGCTGAATAAGGCTTCAGTTTTTTTAGCGCCTGCTGCAGTTCTTTTGCTTGTAACAGGGCCCCTAAAAATTCTCTGTCTGGATTGGAAAGTTGTGGCAACTCAGCACGATCCAGGAATTCATCTGTGACCTGATTATCTACTGTTGGGCGAGCTTTGTACAAGGTCCGAAAGTGTTCCACTAGTGTGACTCCTATCATGTCCAGGCTACTAGTTATATTCCCAAAACTGTCCTGTAGTGCCCCAATTGTACGCATTCCTCCCCAAGATTCAGCTATACGAGCTAACATCTCACCCAGCTTATTGCTATATGTGTGAAAGCAATATTTTTGGTAGATCAGGCTTCTCCGAGTCTGCTCATGTATTAGAGAGTTTAAAGCTATTTGCGTAGTTAAGTATACCTTCTTGAATCTAGGAGAGGGCACCTGTAAACACACCCGCCTCTCTCGCTGAGGCTTCTTTTCTAAGTGTTGTATACTCAACGCCACTTTTTAATGCCTTGTGGCCACATAAGCAGATATCCCTCTAAGCACACTCTGGCTGTGCTCCAAAATAGCTGCAGGTGATCAGCATGTTTCTGATTATGCTTAATATTCCTCCCATTGCAGATTAGACAGGTTTGAAAATCTGAGTTACGTATTAAGTAACTGGGAAAGCGCCAACCTGTCGGAGTGAAATTTTGGGGTGGAGCTTCCAAATCAACTCACACCATAGAGTGATCCGAAATCATTTCTAAATCAATGTGAGTTCTGTCACAGAAGAAAACAAACATGTTAGCAAGTATATAATCCAGGCGGGAAAGAGTATCTTGGGCTCTCGATCTGTGAGTGTAGTTTTTTTCTAATGGGTGCAGTGCCCGCCAGGTATCCACTAACGTTAATGATTTACTAAACGGCCTATGCCCACCTATCAGCTGTGCTGTCCAAAACATGGTCCCGCTTAATATTCATGTCTTCCAAGACTACCAGATCTTATCTTGGTAAAGCAATAATTGGACCAGGAGAGCTAAGAAAAAGACATTGTCAAAAGGGGTAGGTCCTTATAATGTTAACAAATACAGTTCCCGTCCCTGCAGCCACAGTTTAAGTAATATATATCTCCCCTATATCCTTCATTACAACCTCCGAGATGCATGACAAGGATTTATGAATCAGCACTGCAACTCCTCCCCTACAACCCTTTGGAGAGTCAAAGTGCACCTCTCCAACCCAGGCCATCCAAAGCTTCATGTGCTCTTCATCCGTAAGACATGACTCCTACAGACAGGTAATGCCAGCCCCCCTCCACCACAGAGCAGATAGGATTTTTTTTTACATTTTACGGGGGACACAATGCCCCCCACATTCCAGGTTATAATTCTAGTCTGGAGGGCTGTCACAGCCTAGACACAATGAGACTAACAGAATCAAGCACATCAACTTCTCAACCGGTCCTGGTGCCCAGCCCTCACCTAGAACCACACATATTTCCCATCTGACACCTTGATGCTAATTCTCCAACCAGGGGGAGCAACCCCCAACAGCTTTGAATTCAACCCTTGCCACATCACCAGTACCCACACGATACAAACCCATTATCCCAGTCACCACCCCAACCCCACCCTACTTCCCCCCAACCCATCTAACCAGTTATCCCCTCACTCATCCCCTTCTATCTGTCCTGTACTCTTACAAGGCAGATTACTGATCACATTTTTGCAAGGGACCCGCCACCCGCCACCCAACTTTTTACAAGTTCAACAATATACTGTAGCTAAGTAATCATTGCAAGAAAAACATAAGCAGTATTAAGTGTACATAGCTAACAGCTGTACGTTCAGTTTATCCAGTCAATTCAGGCGCTGGAAGCGCCTTCAGACAGTCTTGCACCAGGAGTATCAAATGTGTACCATTGCGGGTGGAGGAAGTGACGTCAGCCGTCAGCATGGCAGCCTGAATTCATAGCTCCCGTCTCCCAACGCTGCAAAATTTGGAAAAACTACGATCCAAACGGCGATAACCTCGCAAAATTGTAAGAACTTACCTCCTGACTCACTGGCGCCATGAGTAAAGTGGCCTCGACCCGAAAAAAAAAGATGGACAAAACGGAGAAAAGCACGGCGAGCAAGGCCTCTAGACACCGTGACTCCCCGGAGCGCGGATCTCCGTCGGACTCAGATTCAGCGCTATCCATGTCTGAAGCGCGAGCCCCACCTTCCAAGAAAGGCATGTCCTTTGAGCTCTGTAAGTTATTTGCCACTATCCAGTCAGAGATCAAGCAGTCAAAAGACGAAATTTTAGAGCGGATGGATATGCTCAGCGCGGATCTTAGAGAACTGGGTGGCAGAGTGGAGGAGGCAGAATTAAAAATAGACGAGCACAGCCGAAATGCTAGATAAGAATGCTAACATGTTGCAGACGATGGAACAAAAACATGAACTCCTGCAATATAAATTAGATGATCTTGAAAATAGGGGACGGAGAACAATCTCCGTTTCCGAGGAGTTCCTGAGGGCGGAGACACGGAGAACGTGGCAGAAATAGTGCACACATTATTTCTACCTTGCTGGGCTCTGAGGCAGATGAAATGAGATGCGAGCTGGATAGAGCGCACAGAGCTCTTGGAGCGCGAAAGGAGCAGCAGACGCGGGACATCATTGTGAGATTTCACAAATATGAGACCAAGGAGAGAATTCTAGCGTCAGCTAGGAAGACAAAGAGCCTGGAGTACGGTGGAGCCCCGGTTCAGGTCTATCAGGACCTCTTGCTATATACGCTCCAGATGAGGCGGCAGATGAGACCGGCGCTGGAAGTCCTGAGCAAACACCAGATACAATATAGATGGGGCTTCCCCTTCTCATTAAACTTCACCCTGAAGGGCACCAATTAGCGGGTGCAAACTCTTCAAGAGGCTTGGGAGGCCCTGCACGCTATTGAAATGGTGGCCGCAAAGACTGCACCTGGAGTGGTGGCGCCAGCTACGAAGACGAGGCTTCAGCGATGGCAGAGAGTCCCGGGACCCACAAAGCACAACAACCAGAAGTGCTGAATCGGCTGGATCAGGTTGGATCGGGACACTGGGACTATGCTTCCAGGGGATTACTCTAATGGGTAGGCATAGCTGTATTTGCTAATTGACTTTGAACACTGATGTTAGGTCTGACAATAGCCCTACATCACAGGGCTGTGGGGAGCGTTGAAATGGTAAATTGAAGGGAGGGATTAGTAATGAAGCATGTAAGGGGTAGGTGTATGTGGGATCGTGTGTAAGCTGATACTGATGGAGGAGGGATAGATGTGGGTTTGGGCACTGTGTGGTGGGTGGATAACTTCCTAGAGTCCCACTTGGAGGACATCGGTCTTTCAATTGATGTGAATGGAGGGGGCGGGAGGGGTTGGGTGGGAGGGAGGGGGGATAGTGGGATGGGGGAAAAATAGGGGAGAGAGCGGGGCACTGCTGGGTATGAAGGGCGCACACTTTGCACTATGGCACTGTACAGAGATGTCACGAAGGGGTGCGACAGAACAGCTTTGCTACACTCCCTGGAGATGAGTACAGACTTAAAAATTCTCTCGTATAATGTAAAGGGCCTGAACATGCCCCAGAAGAGGCAAAAGTTTTATAAGGAAATAAAGCAGCATAGGCCACATGTGGTTCTCCTGCAGGAGACGCATTTGGTGGGTAGGCATGAAAGGCTTCTTCCCACCCAGAGTATCCAGTAGTGTATTTTGCCTCCACAGCTGGGTCAAAGAAGGGAGGAGTTGCGATCTTGATCCATGCTGGCGGTTGGGGTGCAGGTCTTAAGGTAAAGAGGGACATGGGTGGACGTTATATTTTTATGCATATCAAAATTGACAATGTGGACCTAACCCTGGCTTCTATATATGCGCCCAACACTGGACAGGCTGGCTTCCTAGAAAGAGTTAGAAAACTCTCTGGCCACTTTTGCGCAGGGTTCACTGTAATAGGAGGGGAATTTAATACAGTGATGACCCAGGCCTAGATCGTCAGGGCCCCTAGAGGTGAGGTCGAGGGACTCTTTGGCCTTGAGGTCTTTGGCGCTCTCACTGGGCACAGTGGATCTGTGGACGGTGAATACCAGAGGTGCGAGACTATACATTTTACTCTGGCAGTATATAATTCCTATTCACAGCATTGACTACATGTTTGTGGATGCAACCCTAGTGGAGCACGGCCCTGATGCGGGGATAGGTAATGTGACTCTGTCGGACCATGCTCCAATATGGGTGACTCTACCATATATTAGGGCTGAGAAAAAAAATAAAAGATGGACACTGAATGTTGGTCTTCTGCGGGAGGGGGCAGTGGTGGATGGCTATAAACAAATGTTGAAAGAGTACCTTGAATTTAATTTAGGTTCAGGGCCCTCGCTTAGCACAATATGGGATGCTATGAAGGCGGTGACCTAGGGATATTTCCTACAACTGGCCAGTAGACAATCGAAGGCCCGTAAGGCGCAGATCGCGAGTTGTCTGGAAAGCATTCGCCTGCTAGAGGAACAGCATAAGGCCACTGGGTCCGCACAGGTCTTGAAAGAACTTAGTTACCAGAGATTGCGCCTTGACTCCATATATTCGGAGCACCTAAGCATGCTACAGGCAAAGACAGGTTGAGCTCCTATGCACACGCCAACAAAATAGGGCGCCTTCTCGCCATAAAACTGCGCAGGCAAAAAGTTGAGCGGATCATCTTAAAGATACGAGATGCCGGAGGAGGTACCTTAAGTACGTCCGAGCAAATACGAAACAGATTTGGGGAATTTTATAAAGCCTGTATGCCCAGGAGCTCAATCCTTCGAGGACCTGATAGATCATTACTTACAGGATAGTGAGCTTACTTCTCTGAGTCACCAGCAGCAGGCACTGTTAGATGAGCCGATCACCCCTGGGGAATCCAGGAGGCAATCAGCAGTCTCCCCTCACATAAATCGCCCGGGCTCGACGGACTGCCCAATGAGTTCTATAGGAAGTTTGCCCTGAGATAGCTCCGCTCCTAGCAGATTTGCTTAATCAGGTGGGGAGAGGGGGGTCATTACCTCAGTCAATGATGGAGGCATGGATAGCGATCCTACCCAAACCAGGTAAGGATCATTCTGAATGTGGATCCTACAGACCTATATCTGTGCTCAATGCAGATGTCAAAATATTGGCTAAGGTACTGGCAAATCGTCTACCAGTACTTATCCACCCAGACCAAGTGGGCTTTGTACAGTATCGAAAGGCGATGGACAATATTAGAAGGGTGGTGGATATAATGAACTTGACAAAAAACAACCAGAAGCCGTTATGTCTTTTAAGCCTTGACGCAGAAAAAGCCTTTGACCGGGTCCACTGGCCCTTCATGTATAGGGTGATGGAAATATGGGGTTTGGAATACAGTTTCGTAGCTGGATTCGGGCCTTTTACGAGTTCCCCAAGGCTTGTGTCCGGGTCGATGGCGGAAATTCAGAATTATTCACTCTGCATAGAGGTACTAGGCAGGGCTGCCCCTTGTCTCCCTTGTTATTTGCGATGGTGATGGAGCCTTTGCGGCCCATGTGCGGTCTGATCCTAATATCTCGGGAGACAAGATAGCAGATAGAACCCACAAAATGGCCCTTTTCGCAGATGATGTACTGCTGTTTGTCACTCGACCCTTGATCACTTTCCCGTATCTTGAACAAATGATACAGCAGTACTCCGCAGTGTCCGGATTTAGGGTCAATATGGCAAAATCTGAGGCCCTGAAACGTGACACTCCCGGAGAATGTGGTGGAGTCCTTAAAGATCTCTTCTCCCTTTCGGTGGGCTCACAAACATTAAAATATTTGGGGGTGAACCTGACTAGGGAACCTTCGGAGCTCTTTAATGCAAACTATAAGGGGCTGGGTAAAATTATTATGGAGGATCTAGAGAGGTGGGGAGATCTGGGAACATCATGGTTTGGTAGAATAGCCATCCTTAAAATGAACATCTTGCCACGATTGTTATACCTTTTTCAGGTGCCGCCTGTGATAATGCCCAGGCGATTCTTAGCTAATTTACAAGATAAGCTGGTGCGATTCGTCTGGGCAGGAAAACGTCCTAGGCTAGCGAGATCGCTCCTATATAAGGAGAGGAAGAGGGGTGGACTGGGGGTACCCAATCTCGCATGGTACTATAGGGCAGCGCAGGGGGAAAGCAGCACTTGAATGGTATCAAGAATACCCGGATCGCCAATGGGTGCTTATAGAACAGCATTCGGTGGCGACAAACCATTGAGTGCACTAATGTGGTTGCCAAAGTCTTTTAGAAGTATGACTGATAGAGCTTGTCCCTCCATAGCTGTAACACTCCATTACTGGGATAGTCTGTTCCCTAAGAGACAATGTATATTGACCCGGTATACTCCAATAGCCTTTAACCCTTTATTTTTACCTGGTACTGTAACGGGGATTTTCACCAAATGGTACGAGATAGGGGTGAGAACCTGGGGCCAATTATTTGAAGCTGATTCCCTGGTACCTTTTGATGCATTGCAGGACAGATACCCAGGGGTGGAGGGGAGGTGACTTTGCCTATTGTCAATTGGTATCCCTCCTTAAAAGTAAGGCAGTGAGGGAGGTGATGCAGCGTAGAAATTAGATCTGAAGGAGATATGCAAGCGACATGCTTCCTCTAGGGGATTGATAGGTTCCCTGTACCATAATATAAGCAAGCAGTCGCCCGACTACGGGGTACATAGGAGAAGCTGGGAACGAGAGCTGGGGGTGAGTTTGGGAGACCCTGGGTGGGAGAGCATAGAAAAGCAGCTATGAGGGTGTCGACCCATGTACCCCTGCAGGAAAATGCTGTGAAAGTACTATATCGATGGTACCTTACGCCTGCTCGATTGCGGCGGATCTTTCCGACTGCTTCGGGCACGTGTTGGAGAAGGTGCGGCCAAGAGGGTACCATGGGGCACATATGGTGGAAATGTGTTAAAATTTGTGCCTTTTGGAAGGCGGTACACTATAGGTTGCAGACCTGGTTAGGGTGTGCAGTGCCCTGGGCCCCCGAGGTGATCCTGTTTTCTGCTAGGATCGCAGGCCTATTGTCATGTCAACAAACTTTGGATAAGCACGTGGTTGGCACAGCAAGGGTGGTTGTAGCCTCACAATTGCGGAGGGAGGGGGTTCCCCCGCTAGCTAAGTGGCTTAATAAGTTGAGGTATGTGCGTGAAATGGAGAGACTGGTGGCTGAGCATACACAACAAATAGGGAAATGGCATTCTGTTTGGAAGTACATTCCTATAGACACTCTGACAATCTAGTATGTCTGTAAAGAGAGTGCTAAGAAGAGTAGTGCTCAGTGGTGCTCTCCTGGCGGGATGGGGTAGGGGAGTGGGAGGGGGGGTAATATTTGCTCTATTAAAAAGTTGAAAACATTTTGAAGTTCCATGATGTTGGTATTGGAAAGTTGAAACTATGATGAGTTATAATGTATGAAGCACTAGCGGAATATTGTATTAGTCATAGGAAAATGTGTCCTGATGGAATGTACTTTGCATTTTTTGTGTTGTTTCAATGAACAATAAAGACTTCTTACAAATTCAAAAAAATGTGTACCATTGCCCATTTAAGTGAATTTTCAGAACCGCTGGGTATGCCAATGCAAAGCGGAGGCCTTTTGCATGGCACCAAGTACATACTGGTGAGAACTTCCTGTGGCGCTGCTGAATACTCTTGAAAAATCAGTATAGGAGCATCTTCATATTTGAGAGAATCCAGTTTTTATCTAAAGCCTCGAGGATCTCCGTAAAGGGAAAATTAGGTTCTTACCGTGATAATTTTCTTTCCTTTAGTCATAGCAGATGCAGCCATTACAGATGGGTTGTGTACATCAACCAGCAGAGGGAGATAGAGAGCACACTTTTTCAGTGCCTCATACCAGCTTGGTCCACTGCCTCTCTTCAGTATTTGAAGCTTCCAAAGCAGTATGGCAAACCGCAATGGGAATAACATGAGCTTTCCTCACAGCGAACGATGGCCCTACAACAAAGGGCATTAACTCAGAATGGAGGGAATAAAACATCCTCCCGGAGGGCATAAACTCATCCTCCACTGAGACATAACTGGAGGGAATAAACTCATCCTCCAAAACATGAAACTGGAGGGAATTAAGTCATCCTCCTTTAATTGAACAAGAATCCTGAAGACTGTTTTCCAACTTTCTCCTAAGGACGGAATCTCCAGGAAACATGAACAGAACCTGAAATAGATTTACAGCAGATAGCAATCAGACAGGGAGTGATCATGGCTGCATCTGCTATGACTAAAGGAAAGAAAATTATCACAGTAAGAACCTAATTTTCCCTTCCTTGTCATCAAGCAGATGCAGCCATTACAGATGGGATGTATCAAAGCAATCCCTAGATAGGGTGGGAACAAGCCACACCACGCACCAGCACTTGCGCTCCAAAATGTGCGTCCCTCCTGGCAGCCACATCCAGCCTGTAATGTCGGGCAAAAGAGCTTAGAAGCCCATGTTGCTGTACTACAAATCTCTTGAAGAGAGAGTGCTCCAGTTTCAGCCCAAGAAGAGGAAATTCCTCTAGTGGAATGCGCCTTAAAGGCATCAGGCGGAGGCCGGCCGGCAAGCAAATAAGCTGAAAAGATAGATTCTTTGAGCCAGCGGGCAATAGTGGCTTTAGACGCTGGAGACCCTCTGCGAGGACCTGATAGCAAAACAAACAGACGATCAGAGGTCCTGAAAGAGTTAGTAACTCGCAGATACTGCAGCAGAGTACTGCGCACGTCCAACAGGTGCAATTGCCCAAAAGATTCTGGAACTCCTCCTTGACAAAGGAGGGCAAGAAAATAGGTTGGTTTAGGTGAAACGCTGAAACCACCTTAGGCAAGAAGGAAGGCACGGTCCGAACCGTGACCCCGGACTCTGAAAATTGCAGAAAAGGGTCTCTACAGGATAGCGTCTGGAGTTCTGACACCCGTCTCGCCGAAGTAATGGCCACTAAAAAGATGGCCTTCAGTGTCAAATCTGTCTCTGAAGCACGCCGAAGCGATTCAAAGGGAGCACCCTGAAGGGCTTTCAGCACTAGCCCCAGGTTCCAAGCTGGACAAGGTGCACGCACGGGAGGACGGAGCCTCTAAGAAACTGTGCCACATCTGGATGAGCAGCTAAAGACACGCCTTCAACCTTGCCACGCAGGGAGGCCAACGCTGCCACTTGCACCCACAGGGAATTATAGGCCAAGCCTTTTTGTACACCATCCTGCAAAATGTCCAGAATCGGCGAGACAGGAGCCCGCAGGGGTGTGATCTCTTTGGAAGCACACCAGACTTCAAACTGGCGCCAAATCCTGGCATAAGCCACGGAAGTGGAACGCTTGTGGGCTTGCAGGAGAGTGGTAATTACTTTATTGGAATAGCCTTTATCTCTCAATTGCGCCCTCTCAATCGCCAGGCCATAAGACCAAATCGGCTGGCGTCCTCCATGGTCACCGGACCCTGTGACAACAGGTTGGGAGCCAGAGGTAACTGAATGGGATCCTCTACGAGCATCTGTCGGAGGTCTGCATACCAAGGCCTCCTGGGCCAATCCGGGGCGACGAGAACCACTTCTCCTGGATGTAGCCGAATCCGCAGGAGCACTCGCCCTATCAAGGGCCACGGAGGGAGCACATACAGTAGGCCCGGAGGCCAGGGTTGAGCCAAGGCATCCAACCCCGCCGAGCAAAAATCTCTCCGTCTGCTGAAAAAGCACGGGACTTTGGCATTGGTGCTTGTCGCCATTAGATCCATCACGGGCTTGCCCCACTTGGCACATATCTGCAGGAATACTTCGTCTGCAAGTTCCCACTTCGCTGGATCGATCTGATGCCTGCTTAGATAATCGGCTTGCACGTTGCTCTGACCTGCAATGTGAGCTGCCGACAGAAACTGTAGATGCAGCTCGGCCCAGTGGCAAATTTGTTCAGCCTGCGCGTCTAGAGCTCTGCACTGAGTGCCGCCTTGTCGATTTATGTAGGCCACTGCTGCCGTGTTGTCCGACATCACTCTGACAGCCAATCCTTCCAGGGTCACTTGAAAAGCCAGAAACACCGCTTTCAACTCTAGGCGGTTGATGGACCACTCCGACTCCTCGGGTGTCCATAGACCCTGGGCATTTTTCCCCTTGCAATGTGCGCCCCAGCCTTTCCGGCTGGCATCTGTCACCACTAGGCACCAATCGGGGAGTGCCAGCGGAATTCCTCGCCGCAGCATGCTGTCTGAGAGCCACCACTCCATGTTGAGTCGGGCCGCAGGGAGCCAAGAGAGTCTGCATTGATAATCGTGAGATACTGGAGACCATCGTTGAAGCAGGGAATACTGTAGAGGTCTCAGGTGCACTCTCGCCCAGGGCACCAGTTCCATGGTGGCCGTCATCGATCCAAGCAGCTGGACAATGTCCCAAGCTCGCTGGCGGGGCATCCTCAGGAGCAGACGGACCTGATTCTGAAGCCTGCACCGCCTTTGCTCGGGTAGGTACACATACACCGAGGCTGTGTCGAATCTGGCCCCCAAATATTCTAGAGACTGCAAGTACTGAGACCACTCTGGCTGTTACATGCTGACTCTCTGCAGCAGAGTTTGCTCGAATGAGCCAGTCGTCCAGGTACGGGAGAACCCGAATACCCTCTCCCCTTAGAAAGGCAGTTACTACCACCATAACCTTCGACAAGGTGCGGGGAGCTGTGGCGAGGCCAAAAGGCAAGGCCCGGAACTGGAAATGCTTTCCCATCACCGCATACCTCAGAAACTTCTGGTGCGGGGGCCAAATTGGTATGTGCAAGTAAGCTTCTTTCAGGTCCAGAGATGTGAGAAACTCTCCTGGCTGTACCGCCGCAATGACGGAGCGCTGGGTTTCCATGTGAAAATGCCGCACTCTCAGGGACTTGTTTAATTCTTTTAAGTCCAGAATAGGGCAAAAAGACCCTCCTTTTCGTGGCACCACAAAGTAGATGGAGTAGCGGCCGCAGCCGTGTTCGGCGGGAGGTACCGGGGACACGGCCCCTATCTGAATCAGACCTTGCAAAGTCTCCTCTACAGCCGCCTGTTTGGCGGCAGAACCGCATCGGGACTCCACAAACACGTCTCTTACAGGGGCGTCGAATTCTATTCTGAAACCGTCTCTGATCAGGTCCAAGACCCACTGATCTGAGGAATGTTGGCCCACTCCTCGGCAAAGAGGGAAAAAACGTCCTCCGATGACAGGACTCGAGGAGAGGGCCGGCGCACCATCATTGAGAGGGTCGCCCTTGAACTCCAGGCCTTGAGCCAGTGGCTGTGGAACTTTTGTCCGAGCAAAAGGAGTTCCTCTGCTGAAAACGGGCACGAGAAGTGAACCCAGCAGAACGCCCCGGGCGGTACCTTCGAGCTTCACGGAAGCGAGGTCTGTAAGAGGAGTGGACCACCGCACCCTTAGAGGAAGGCCGAGGCCTATCTTCGGGCAAGCGCTGGGGTTTAGCCTCACCCAGGCCCTTCACAATTTTCTCCAAATCCTCACCAAACAGGAGAAGGCCTTGAAAGGGCAACTTCACAACCTTTGCTTAGAGGCCATGTCCGCCGCCCAATGCCATAGCCAAAGAAGACGGTAAGCCGCCACTGCTACTGCCATGTGTTTAGCCGAAGCTCTGACAATATCATGAAGGGCGTCAGCAAGAAAGGACAAGGCCGACTCCATTCGCTGAGCCACATCTGAAAAGGGCTCCGCTCCATCACCGGGCTGTTCCACTGCCTGTTGCAACCAAGCCAGGCAGGCTCTAGCAGCATAACAACTGCATGCAGATGCCCGAATAGTGAGACCTGCAATTTCAAATGACCGTTTAAGTGCTGATTCCAGTCTACGGTCTTGAATATCCTTCAGGGCAACACCTCCTTCAACAGGGAGGGTAGTTCTCTTTGTCACAGCTGTGACTAGGGCATCCACTTTAGGCATAGCAAAGCGAGCCATATGCTCCTCACTCAGAGGGTATAATTGCCCCATAGCCCTGGAAACTTTCAAAGGTCCCTCGGGGTCAGCCCATTGAGCCGAAATAAGCTCTTGGATGGAGTCATGCAAAGGAAAGGCTCGAGCAGGCTTTTCGGTACTAACCATCCTAGGATTCACAGAGGAGGCTTTGTCACTGGCAGGGTCCTCCATAGAGAGAGCCTGCAGGGCATCAGAAATAAGCGCTGGCAGCTCAACACGGTGGAAAATCCTCACCGCGGAGGGATCGTCCAGATCCTGAGTCACTTCTGCACCAGACTCTGGCTCCTCAGACCATGAAGGCCTGCCAGAGTCCTCCGAATCCTCGCAGCCCGACCACAGGGGGGAAAATGGAGGTGCAGCACTCTCTGAAGGGGGAAACAGCCCTTCTGCACTTCATATTCTGCCAATTATCAGGGAATAACGCCTCAGAGGGCATACCCAGGCTAGAATCCACCGGGAGAGGGCATTAGAAGAGGCTTTATGCATTATTAAGACAAAATCAGGGGAGAAAAACTCACCCTGGGCACCCGGATCTCTGCCGGGGCTAGTAGCTCTCATATCAGCCTCATTCCGAGGCCTCCCGCCGGGCTTAGGACTCTCCGTCTCAGCGGAAGTCGCGCCATGTGGTAAATTCAAAATGGCACCCGCTGCCAGCTCAGAGCGCGAAGAATCGTCTCTCGCCATGCTCGGGCCGGCTCTAACGTCTGTACAGCACAATTTACAGAGCCCCGCTGCTGATCTGCGCTTGCCACACTTGGAACAGCGCTTTACTGTCTCCGCAGCCATCGCCGAAAACTGCGGTAAAATTCAAAATGGCGGTTCACACCAAATCGCCCCGATCACGGGCCCACCCCGGAGGAGTCAGAAAACACTCTTACCTCACTGGACCGAGTATCACAGCTCCGGTCCCACAGAAAAAGGCAAGGAAAAACCTCTGTTCCAGCGTCTAAGCACCAAAGCGCGACGCAACTTTTTTTTTTTTAACGCTGTGAGGGAAAGCAGAGGTAAATAGAACTCCGGAGGCTCAGGTGAGTGGGAAAGGCAGGGAAAGGGCGAACCTATGTGCCTGCATCCACTGTTGGTGGGGAAGGACAGGGAAAGCTAAGCAATGTGTCCACATCCACGGAGGTATGGGTAAGGCAGGGAAAGGGCGAACCTATGTGCCTTTAAAGTGAAGCTGCTATAGCCTCCAACACCCCTGCTAACAACTGGCAAAAGCACAGAAGCAACCTCCAGGCAGATTTTAGATGGAGCTCGAAGAAGCTGCAGCCACTCTGCTAGGGGAGATAGAGAATACTGAAGAGAGGCAGTGGAGCAAGCTGGTAAGAGGCACTGAAAAAGTGTGCTCTCTATCTCCCTCTGCTGGTTGATTGACACAACCCATCTGTAATGGCTGCATCTGCTTGATGACAAGGAATATAGTTATGTATTTTAACTATTTCCATTCGAGGCTTTCTGTCGATCCTGTTGATAATGTCCCAGCTGGCAAGTGCGCTCCAGGCAAAGCAGGCCTCTACTGTCAAAGAGCGCAAATTCTTTGTTTAACCAGGGTTCCAACACAGCACTCAAATTCCACTCTGGGATGGATTCTGGCAGTCCTACAATGTGTAGATTACTGTGCCGAGATCTCTTTTTTATATCTTCAAGCCACTCACCCTGTTCCTGCACCCTAGTGCAATTAACGTGTTCGCCGAACCTCCCGCCATATTTTCTAGAGTGGATACCTGTTGCTCCAGCTCTGATGTCCAGCGGGTCGTATCAGCCAACAAAGACTCAAGGTGAGACAGTTGTGTGGTGATTTGGGCAAAGAGCGGCTCTATCGCTGTTCCTACCGCTCCCGTTAACTGGGCCAGCTGTTGCTCCGCAAATGCTGAGGAGCCTTGTTGTTCCGCCGCCATCTTTTCATCTGTGCCCTGCAGCTTCATGGATTCCTTTTTGGCTTTTGCCTCAGTCATCTCACTCCCTACATTATGGAAATATTTGTCCATAGATCAGCCACAATCAGATAGGAGGAGAAGAAGCGGCTAACTGGTAGCAAAACCGATAGTTTAGGCATTAGGGTGCGGGTCCACTGAGAGAGGTCTAGATCAATGCATTTAGATTTTCACCCTGGATGTTTTTGTTCTGTTCTATTATGGCTGTAAAACATTCAAGTGTTAGGAATGCTCTAAGCCCACTTTCAAAATTCCCCCTTGTGATTTGGACACACCCCAGATAAATTGCATAGATAAGATGTTTGCAAAACAGGTTTCGAAAATACCAATTTGGATGTTTTGAGAAGAAATTCATCCAAATGGTTCTTTATGACACTTTTTCTCTTTTGAAAATGAGCTTTCTAAGTCTAAGTGCTTTGAAAATGAGCCCCAATGACAACCCACAGGCCTAAAGGACAAATGGATCAATTTCCTGGACATACATTTCCTACAAACTAGAATGCATGCTGTCACAAAATAACAAACGAAATAATTTATTTTTCTTTATTAAAACTAATGTCCCCATCTTTTCTGTTATAAAAACAGAATCTTAAGCAAGAGAAGAAAAACAGTCTTTGATTCACTTAATTGGCTCCCTGAATGTAAGCATGATTTATGAGGTGACACCACAACCCTTTCCTAGAAAGTATGCAATAGCACTGATCTCCATTTCTGGTATGATCCTGATCAGACAAAAAACTTGGTCAAATGTGCTCATTCCCCATGCAGTCTTCATGGGTCATGCCTGAGTAAATAATCCTTTTAACTGGAAGAACAATGACTGGGCGAGTGCAATTAGAATAAAAGCCATGTCTGTACATGGCTCTATTATGGAGGCACATCACTGCCTGATGTATGACAAGAGGTGATTGCACGGGAGAATGAAAGGTGGGGGGTGGCATTGTGCATGGCTCATTAAGAGGAGGCAGCAAAATGGGATGGGACACTGGGCCCATGACCTGACCAATATTTTGCCCAACACAGCATCAGCAACTAATTTGAGAGAAGAGCCAAACATTAACTTCATTGGCCCCTCCGACCAAACAGAAGTTCTGCTGCCCCAGGCATTATGTGCCTGCTATTAAGCTATTTTTCCCATAGAAACAAAATGGGAAAACATTCTTAGTTAATTAGTCCCTACAAAAGCTGCGACAGACTTTGAGGGGCGGTGGGGGAGGCAGAGGGGTTGAAGAGGAAGTCATTTTGACAGTAGTCTTAGTGAGTGGGTCTTAAATTCAAATAAAGTTGTCAAGGCCTGTCTTAACTATCAAATTTTGAGTGTACTTTTGTTCTGAATGGGACCGTGCCACCTGAAATTATTTTCAAATAAATCTTGATGCTACAGCATCTCTTTCTGTGCAGTGAATGAGAAATTGCCCCCTAAGAGAGTAATAAGTGCAATGACAAGGTGCATTGATGCCAGCAATTATCCAAAGTCATTTGTATGCATCAAAAGTATACCCTCTAAATGCTGTTCTTTAACTCCCACACAGGGGTAATAAGGCTTCAAACAATTGTCTGTAAAGAGAAGGTACTGAGTATGCTCCTTGTCTCACCGTTGAGGAAATGCCCCCAAGACGAATGGGCTCAATAAGAGTAGTAGTGGTCTTCTCCTCTTGATTAGCTCGCTTTTCTGAAGGGCCAGAGACCCCTTCTGCTGCAGCACGCTTGCTTCCAGCCCCAGACATAGTTGTTGTTCCCAGAAGAGCTCCTGGTAAAAATCTGGTCTTTATCACTTTTTCTCTTGCGTTAGATCATTCACCTGGAAAGAAAGGGATGATTCAGAACCGGGCGTGATAGTTACCAATAACTATCCCTACATTCTTGGGACATTTCATGTAATTGATAGTTTCCTTTGTTTTAATGTAACAGGTTTTTCCCAGTTATTCAAGTTCCAATGTAAAATATCTTTATAACTGGATTTGTTCGTCTGCCTAGAACTTAAAGGTTACGTGGACTATAAATACTATTAAATTCTTTTCTCCATGACAGACAGGAATATCCAAGGATGAACACCAGTAACTCTTTTTCTTCTCTGGACATAAATGTGGTAGACCTCAACAACGTTGCTCTCTCCCTTCTCCTCATGATGGTAACAGGAGATTCAAAACATGATTAGACCTATCTTATCTCTCACCAAACAACTGTGAGTTAGCTATAGAGATAACAAATCAAATACATTAGGTGTGTTATACACACACTAGGCTACTCTCAAACACCAAGGGCCCATTTTCTCAAGCATTCAGAAGTTGGTCCCTCCCTGTGATATGTGATCTCCTTACCCCTACTTCCACATGGTTCATATCTCCTTGCTGCCACACCTCTTTGCTGCTGTTTCCCCTACGACCGTAACGACCCACATAATCCAACATCTCCTTCCTTACCCCATGCAATCCAATTTCTCTTTGCCAGACTGTGCAGGCTGGGCAGGGGGTTGGGAGTGCAGAAGCAAGAAGCTGATCACACAGGCGGAGAGACATCTCCTTGTGTTTGCACTCACCCCCACCCCTAATGTATAGTTGTATGGTCTGACATTTCTTTGCCACCCCCCCCCCCCCCCCAGCTATCTCACTTCTCTATGCTTCCACTGCCATCACCCTGCAAGATCCAGCTTCTCTTTGCTGGTGTTACCATCAGCCCACCCCAGCTTTTCCTTGCTGCTGCTGCTGCTGCTGCAGCTGCCACCACCGTCCCCGTCCCCCCCATACACAAGGTCCAGCTCCTTAGTACTGCAGCTATCCCCCATGCATAATCCAACTTCTTGCTGCTAAAGTACCTCCCTATGAGGCATATTTTCAAAGCACTTTGGGAGGCTAAGTTCCATAGGTTTCTATGGAACTTTGGGAGGCTAAGTGCTTTGAAAATGAGCCTCTATGCATTCTAGCTTCTCCTTGCCATAGTCCAACTTCTCCTTCCAGCTGCTACCCCCCTCCCACCCCCCCCCCCCCCCCGCGAGATCCGGCATTTCCATGTCTTTCCGTGATAAGGCATCTCTTTGCATTGCCTCGCCCCTCCCCCCCCCCCCAATCCTGCATCTCTCCCTCTCTCTCTTCCCTCTTTCCCGGCAGGTCCAGCATGTCTCTTTCCATCCCCCCCCCCCCCCCCGGTCCCGTACGTGTAGGGTTACCATATGGCTCCAGAAAAAGGAGGACGGATTGAGCCAGCCGAGTTTTATTTCCATTGCTTTCAGTAAAACTCGGCTGTCTCAATTACTTCCATTGAAAGCAATGGAAGTAAAACCCGGCTGGCTCAATCCGTCCTCCTTTTTCTGGAGCCATATGGTAACCCTACGTACGTGTCCCTCTTTTTCAGTTCCTTCCGATCCAATATTTCTCCTTCCCCCACCCAGCATCTCCGCCTCTCTCCAACCCACAGTGCACCTTCCAACTGTCTTCTCTTCTTGGACACCACCAGTGGTCGCCCACTACAGGAGCCTTCCCTTCCCACCGTCACATTCAGCTCCGCCGGAAACAGGAAATTGAATCAGAGGGGACGAGACGCGACGGAGGGAAGGCTCAGTCCAAGGAAGGAGGTTCAGTAGACAGGAACGGAAGTGAGCCTATCTAGTCCACTGTAAGCAAGGAAGCCAATTTGGTTCATCTCTGTTTCCACTCCCCCGCGAACGCGAAGTCGTCATTGCCATACACTCAAAACAAAGCAAGCAAACCAATGAGCTGTTGCTTACGGTGTCGTTCTTTATTGTTGGTCCAGCTGTAACGAGACTAAAGCTGTTGGATAGACAGTGTCTTTAAAGGTGGAGGAGAAAATAAATAACAACTGTATCTCACTAAAATAGCTTCAAAAATTATTGTATCTGGTAGAGAGGTGTGGTAGCCGTGTTAGTCCACTCTTAAAGGTTATCAGTAGAAATCAAACAAAATAAAACATGGAAAAGAAAATAAGATGATACCGTTTTTTAATTAAAATAACTTAATACATTCTTGATTAGCTTTCGAACGTTGCCCTTCTCGTCAGATCGGAAATAAGCAAATGTGGTAGCAGATAGTATATATAAGCAGTGGCGTAGGAAGGGGGGGGGCGGGAGCGGCGGTCTTCCCCGGGTGCACGCGCTCGGGGGGTGCCGGCCCCGCTGGTTCCCTGCTCCCTCTGCCCCGGAACAGGAAAGTTCCGGGGCGAGAGAGCAGGGAAGCAGCGGGGCCGACGCAGCTCCGAGTGACGTGCACTCGGGGCGGATCAGCCCTCACGCAGGTAAGAATGCGCTCCAGGAGGGGGTGCGCAGCGGCGACCCGCCCCGGGTGCCATTAGCCCTCGCTACGGCACTGTATATAAGAGAAACATCAAAGCATTACTTTGACAGTCTGACAGAGTGGGAGGGTGGGGGTATGCATGGGGACATCAAAGCATTTCATTGATATTCTAACAGGATGGTGTGGGAAGGTGAGAGGAGGATGATACACAGAGTAATAAACAGAGAAATACAACTTTATGGTTTATAATGGGCTAGAAAACCAGATCCTTATTAAGTCCTGTCTGTTGGGTATCAAAATAGTCAATCATTCTAACTTCAAAGGTCTTACATTCTTGTATTGTTTTAGAAAACATCACTAAACTCTGTAGTTTGTGCTCATTTTTCTTCACAGTTTTTCTATACAATACAGATGGCCAGATTTCAGTGAGGATGTCCTGTTTCTCAATGGGTTCATCTTAACTGTTGTTGTAATCGGCCTTAGGAAGCATGGTGTTATAAAGATGATGGAATATATTGAAATTAAATGGAAGTAGAATTACACTTTCCTTTCATTGTGGCACATGGAATCATATCTTCATCTGTTTTGTAGTTTACCTTTTAGATACACAAATGTATTATTCTGTTTTGAACATATTTCAATGGGCAAGTGTTTTATAAATCAAAATAAATATGTTGTTTCATGCAGATCTCTTTTGTTTTGACACAAATGGGCTATAACCCCCTAATGCAGCCCATTAGTTTTCTTGTATTTTGTTCTTGTGATTACTTATATTGTGCTAAAACTGAAAACTCTTATATCTCTTGTTTGTCCTGTTTGTCTGTCCTAATTAGATTGTAAGCTTTGTCGAGCAGGGACTGTCTCTTCATGTTCAAGTGTACAGCGCTGCATACATCTAGTAGCGCTTTAGAAATGATAAGTAGTAGTAGTAGTAATCTGTATCTGGTCGATAATAAAAGGAGCTCATTGTGAACACTATCCACCCTAAAAGGTTGTTTTGTGGCTCTACAAGAGGAATTATGCTAATAAATAAATAAGTGTATATTTGTGCCCCTAGTCATGCATCCTAAGTTTATGTAATCCTGTCAAGTAATTCAGTTAATTGTTTAACTTATTAGTGGAGCATAACCTCAGACACATGGTATGGTCGCATTTTCAATATGGTAATACTAGGGCCCAGCTAAGGAACAGGTTATTTTGAGTTAGGCTTCACTGGACCAAACTTGCTTTCCTTGTGCCATCACTATCCAGCAGGTAGGCAGTGTCTTAAAAAGGTGGAGTATAAATTTCTTTTTTTTTTACATTTAGGGGGTCTTTTACTTAGGCACACTAACGTTTTTACCACACACTACAAATAGGTGTGCGCTAAACACTAGAGACGCCTATGTATTCCTATGGGCGTCTCTAGCGTTTAGCGCATACTATTTTTAGAGCACTAAAAATGCTAGCACGCCTAAGTAAAAGACCCCCTTATATCCCACATTATACCAATCAAACTCGGGTTCAATGTGGCTTACATTTGAAAATACAGTAAGAGAATAATAGATTCAGTTATATCATGGGAACAAATAGATGGATTGTCTGAAACATTGAACAAAGTTGAGATTACATATATACCCAACTGGGCATGTAAAAGTTTGTCCTTTAATAATACCATATGTTCAGAAATCACAGCCATAAGTATAGGCAATTATTCAAAGTGTCACGGTCCTCAGGCTCTCGGACACTGGAATAACATGAGCCCTTGGGCTACTGTCGAGGAGGAGCGGCAGCAGCAGGCAAAATCCCCCACCAGGACTGGGCAAACAAGCAAGGCAGGAGAAGCTGTAGATAGGCAAAGCTGGAACAACCGAACTAGAACCACAGGACTATAACTAAAGCAGTAGGCAAGCAGAGAATAAGCAGGACAGAGCAACCGGTCTTCACCTGCGCTTGACCACCGTTCCCCAGGGGTTGAGCCCCCAGGTGCAGGCAGCCGGCAGGACTTACTGGACTGAGCTTGCAGACAGACTGGACCAACAGGATTCTAAACAAGCTTGACTAAAACAGGGTTCAGGACTTCTGGATTCAGGAGACTCAGACAGGGTATAGGATGCAGAAACAAGATTGACTGAAACAGGGTTCAGGATTCTCACACAGGATACAAGGTACAGAAACAAGCAAGGCAGAAGTGCTCCTATCAGCACCAAAAGGGTAAAGCAGGGAAGCATACAAGCTTAACTGCATACAGACCAAACAAGAACAGGCAAGACATACAGGCAAGAAACAAAGCAAGGTAGAAGTGCTCCTATCAGCACCAAAAGGGTAAAGCAAGGCAGCCAAAAGGGTAAAGCAAGGCAGAAGTGCTTCTAACAGCACACCAAGGCAGAAGTGCTCCTATCAGCACCAAAAGGGTAAAGCAAGGCAGAAGTGCTCCTATCAACACTTCTAACAGCACACCAAGGCAGAAGTGCTCCTATCAGCACCAAAAGGGTAAAGCAAGGCAGAAGTGCTTCTAACATCACACCAACTAACCTCGACCTTTGGCGTTGCAAAGGCCCAGCTGAAAGGGCCAGGTGCATAATAAAGGCAATTACAAGTGAGGTCACAGGTAAGGGTGCTGCTTAGTTCCAAACAACCCAAGCAAGTTTGGCGATCCGTACCGGACTGGAATGACTTCTGAAACATGCTTGGGAAACAGCAAGACAACAGTCTATAGCAGCCACAGGGTCCGGCAACCATGGGGCAAAATGAGCAGACATGGAAAATAGTCACAATCATGACACAAAGATTATCACATGTACACACTAGAACAGGCATCCATCACATTGTAAAAGTAAACAACAACTTCTACAGAGTACATCCAAATTTCATTTTTTATTTCTTTATTTCCATCTTCCAAAATTCCAGTCAGCAGATGTACAGATCAGCAGGACCCAAAGCACTCCAAAACAGGTAAAGTCAGAAACAACACCGTTTATACCTAATTGTTCAACCACCCTTAGGATTCACCTTTGGGTTTAAAAAGCAAACCATGTGTGCTGCGTACGTCTTGTAGCGCTTTAGAAATGATAAGTAGTAGTAGTATGTAAGGTCTGGATAAACTTTTAAATGTGCTGAAACTGTTGGCACATTTAGACTGACTCTGGACGTCTGCAAGAAGGTAGTTCTGCCCTCATTATTCAATACCTGTCTTTTAAATAATAATAATAAAAATATCAAGTGCATTTTTTTTATAATATACCTCTGCAATTCACAAAACAAAAGGAGCAAGTTCCCACATGCCACCTTTTCTTTTGATTTAGGCACAGGAAAAAAAAAAAGATTCAAAATGCTCCCAGGTTTCAAACAAATTCATGTTTAATGTGGGGTATACATGTCATATTTTTTTCATTTACTTGACAGCTTTTTTATTTATTTTAAAGTTTCCCATACCTAGATACATCTTGAAATAAAAACTGAATATCTCTAAAACAGCTTCACAAATTATTGTAGCTTGTAGTAACAGCAATTAAAAAGCTCTGTAGTTTGTGCTAAATTTTCCTCACCGTTATTCTATATTTATTTATTTACTGCATTTGTATCCCACATTCCCCCACCTATTTGCAGGCTCAATGTGGCTTACATAGATTTGTTAACATTGTCATTTCAGGATATCAGATCGGATTCAGTTAGTAATGTGTAGTGATTAGGAAGGGGAAAAAGAGGAAGAAAGAGAGTGGTTAGGGTAGTTATAGAAGGTAGCGTTCATAATTGAGTGGGTTGGTGAGGTGACTTAGTGAGGCTGTAGGTTCTCATTGTAGGCCTTGTTGAAGAAGAATGTCTTCAGAGATTTTCGAAAGATAGTTGTTTCATTGATTGCTTTCAAGTCTGTTGGTAATGCATTCCATAACTGCATGCTCATGTAAGAGAAGGTAGAGGCATGTTTCAGCTTGTATTAAAGTCCTTTGCAGCTGGGGTAGTGCAAGTTGCGAAATTTGCGGGATGATCTTGTGGCGTTTCTGGGAGGTAGGTCTACGAGGTTTAGCATGTAGATTGGGGCATCTGCGTGGATGATTTCGTGTACAATCATGCAGATCTTGAACGCAATGCATTCTTTAAGTGGGAGCCAGTGAAGTTTCTCTCTTAGGGGTTTTGCACTTTCATATTTAGTTTTTCCAAATACAATTCAGATGGCCAGATTTCAGTGAGGATATCCTGTTTCATGATGGGTTCATCTTAACTGTTGTTGTATTCTGCCTTGGAAAGCCTTGTGTTATAAAGATGATGGAATAATATATTGAAATGAATGGAAGTAGAATAAACTTTCCTTCATTAGGGCACTTAAGTATTGCCATACTGGGATAGACTAAAGATCTATCAAGCCCAGCATCCTGTTTCCAACAGTGGCCAATCCAGGTCACAAGTACCTGGCAAGATCTCAAAAGAGTACAATACATTTTATACTGCTTATCCTAGAAATAAGCAGTGGATTTTCCCCAAGTTCATTTTAATAATGGTCTATGGACTTTTCCTTTAGGAAGTCATCCAAACCTGTTTAAAACCCCGATAAGCTAACAACTTTTACTATATTCTCTGGCAAAGAATTCCAGAGTTTAATTACACGTTGAGTGAAGAAACATTTTCTCTGATTCGTTTTAAATTTACTACTTTGGGAGGTCACGTGATGCCGTGCTAGTAAGCAGGCGCTGGTGGAGCGAGCTCCTGGGCCCAAACCTCAAGGAAGTTATTTTTAGAGGGTATATCGGTGATTGGAACCGGGCCAGTGAAGGATTGCTACCTGTATCTGTGTTTTGCAAATAATTTGTGTCGGTTGGAGAGGATGGCACTGTGAGTGCCGCGACGAGAAAAAGAGAAGCTGCACCAGAGTGAGAGCAAGATGGCAGAGGAGAGAGACTCGGGGCACTGTTCGATCAGCTCCGCCTGGGTAGCAGAGATTGTGACGGAAGTTAAACAGGCTATTGATGCTTCGTTGGACAAGCGTTTGCAGGGTATCACTGATAAGCTCGACATTGTTGATGGTCGGCTAGAATCTTTAAAGGGAGAATTTACTGCGTATTGCCAACACGTATCGGACTTGGAGGACAGGGTGCAGCAACTTTCTACAGGTAATGAAGAGCTACATAATAGGGTGCGTACCTTGGAAGACAAACTGGATGAGTTTGAAAATAGGTCGCGAAGGGGGAACCTGCGTTTGGTAGGTCTACCCAAAAAGATTGCTGAGTCGGAGCTTCGGGGATTTTTGGAATCCTGGTTGGTTTCAAGTCTGCAGCTACAATCTGAGGCAGGAGAATTGCGTTTTCAAAGAGCTCATCGATTAGGGCCACGGAGGCCTATAGAGGCGCGCCCTCAAGCTGTTATCTTTAAGCTCCTGAACTTTGTACATAAAACTGAAATTTTATGCGCTATTCAGAGCAAAGGGACACTCACGTTTGAAAATAAGCCAGTGCTGTGTTTTCAAGACTTTTCATCTAGAGTCTCTTTGTTGAGGAAAGCTTACGCTCCGATATGTGGGGAACTGCATCGATGGCATATTCAGTTTGCCCCGTTGTACCCAGCACGTCTCAAGGTGTTCACAGGAGGGAAACCGCAAATTTTTGATGCAACAGACCGGGCAAAGCGTTTCTTCAAACTCTACCGCCCTTGAGCAATCAGCCATGACTATTAGTCTGGAACAGTTTGAAGGCTGTGGACCTGATTGTGAGTCATTGACAGTTTGTTGGAATACTGCAGGAGGTGCCTGTAAGACAATCCTTTGAAGCAGCAGGCCGGGCCAAAATGTTTTTCCCAAGTTCTTCCATTTGGACCAATTAACTGGGTGTATCAACATGGAGAAGTTCAGTCACTGTGGGCCTGAATATAATTTAATGGCGGTTGGCGGATTATTATAGGTTGTACCGTTAGTGTAGATCTTTGATGCAACAGAGTGGGCCAAAACGTTCTCTCAACTCTTCCGTGTTTTGAGCAATTAACTATGAACGTTAGCATGGAGGAGTTTGATTGCTGCAGTTCTGAATGCGAGTTATTAACAGTTTGGTTAGAATATTACAGGGCATGCCTTTAATGCAAATCTTTGATGCAGCAGACCGGGCCAAAATAACTCTCTTAACTCTTACACCTCTGAGCAATTAACTGTGGATATTAATGTGGAGGAGTGTGGATGCTGTAGATCAGAATGCGAGTTGTTAGTGGTTTGTTTGGAAGTTGCGGGGTATGCTGATGTGGCAATGGTTTGTTGCAGCAGACGGAAGCAAAATGTCTATATCAAAAACATTGTCACTTTTGAACAACCATCTTTGAACATTAACTTGGAGAGGCTTGGCTGATGTGCCAACAATATGTCTGGAAGATGGACTGAATGAGAGTGAATGTGGAGCTTTTTTTGTTTGTTTGTTTGTTTGTTTGTTTGTGCGGAGACGTGTTGGGGAAATCGGATATATACTTCATTCTGATGTGCTCTCATTATGTTAATTGTATTTAACTTCATACAGAAGGGGGGATTTGGACTGTGTCTCCGGGTATCCCATTTTTGGGCAACTAACTATGAATATTTATATGGTGAAGGTGAACAGTTGGGGTTTTGAATATGTTTTATTGACAATTGTTTTAAATATCACAAGATATACCTTTAATAGGGGGGAGGAAAGATGTGCTGGGATGGGAATTGAATATCTCGGCTGAGTCTGGATGGGTGGTATATGGGATGATTGGATGTTTCACGGAGATAGGGGTGTTGTTGGTTTTTTTTTTGTGTATGTGGATGCAGGTGCGTAGGGACAAGTTGCTGGTAATTGTTATATGCTGTTAGTAATTGTTATATGCTGCACCTTGTTGTGATCTTGTTATGTTAATGGTGCCTAAGTTACAACGAGGGGGGGGGCTCGGGGGCGTGATCGCCACGCGGACCTCCCTCGAGCTATATTGAGAGGTGTGTGATGGGAGGGCAGGTACGAGGGGTGGGAGGGTGGTAAGGTGGCAATTTTATTTGTGTATTTTGGGGAGTAAGGGTGGGAATGGAGATACTGTTTTGGGTTGGGGATGGGTTGGTATTTTTTTTTTGTTGTTGTTTCATTATGTTGGGAGGTCACAGTGTGATGGGAAGGTGTGTGTGGTGGGGAGGAGAACTGAAGTCTGGTCTTTTGGTTGCGGTTGCTTTGGCTTGGGGGGGGGCTATGAGCTGGGGTGGCCCCGTGACCTGGTTAGGTGTATTAGATCTTTGGATGTACTGCCATTTTTATCAACCATGGCCCCAATTAAGTTAATTTCATGGAATGTTAATGGAGTAACCTCTTCCATTAAGAGACAAAAAATCTTGCAGGCTTTAAATTGGCAGAAAAGCAGATTTGGTGTTTTTACAGGAAACCCATTTATCACTTTAGAGCATCTTAAATTTAAAAGATGGTGGGTGTTGGCTATTCAAATATTGCAAACTTGGAAGGACCCTAAGGGTAGATTCCTCCTTGTCAAAGTTGCTATTTGTAACAGAGAGCTGCTCTTGTGTATTGTATATGGTCCTAATGTGTATGATCATAAATTTATCCAAACACTTACACATAGGTGTCAGGATGGCTGGACATACGCTGGACATACTTAAAATTAATATAGAGTAATATTAAACCAGCTTCTGACCTCTGAGAACTCCCCCCTCCCTCAGAACCACTGAGAATGGCAAAATGGACCAAATGGTGCTCAGAGACCTAATTACTCTTGATCAACATACCTTTTGTTCCATCTGGGAGCAGAACTCTCTTGAGAACAAAGGAGGCCAGACAGAGAGGCTCCCATAGCTTGAGACTTCAAACAGGAGAAACTGTGAAATTGGTCACCTTTCCTGACTTCAGAGAAGCTTTCCTGACTTCAGACAAGGTTGGCTGGGAAGGAAGATAATTTTTTTTATCTCTTTGCTCTGGAGGTATAAAACAGAGCACATGGTAATTCCTAGGCCATTGCGGGAGGTTAGGCGATATTTGGTTCTCATGTTGGGGGGAAATCCGGAAATTTCAGATCAGATCCCTATTTGAGGTAATTTACAATTTCCACCAGGGCAGGATAATGCCAGTTTTGGGCGATGGGCTGTGCAAGGGATGACTCTTTTACAACATGTGTTGGGCGATGACGGTCGGCTGCTAAGTTGGGTACAGTTGCAGGCTAAAGAAGTGGTGGAGCCAAGAGATCTGATGGCATGCCACCAACTACACCATTACCAACAAATCAATTAGATAGAGGGGATTGGCTTTTGGTTTAGGCCGCCATTTAGAGGAATTTTTTTGGAATGTTCAGGACGGCGGCCTGGCTGTTTCTTCTCTTTATAAGGAGCTACAGCAGCTGTTGGTTGCTAGACCTCGGATGGCTGTTTTGGAGAAATGGAATCAGGATCTAGGTGTGCCTATTTCTCTGTCGGATTTCATGACACTAATTAAATGTATTCCTGACATTCTATAAGTGCTGAATTGAGAGAATGTCAATACCGGGTATTACACAGGGCTTATTTTACACAGGAGCAGATGTTTTAAGATTGGTGGGGTTGGAACACCAGTCTGCCCGAAGTGTAGGCAAGGCCCTAATTCTTTTTTCCATGCTTTTTGGGAATGCTCAAAGGTGCAATTATTCTGGGAGGCTATTTTACAGTATGTGGGAGGGCTCTTGGGCTGCTCTTTGCCGATTATGCCTGCGGGTTTTACTTTTAGATATATTGTAAGGAGGTTGGAGGGTCTAAGCAGGTCAGGAGGAGGTATGGGGCCAGACTACATTCCCCACAAGGCCCTGAGAGAAGGGATCGTGGGGGGGGGGGGGGGGGGGTAGGTCCCAAAACCCGGTATGGCCCCCATGTGGAAGGGAGGAGGAAAAGGACTGGAAAAAGCAGCTGCTATGGCAGACGAGGGCCAGAAGGGGGAGCAGGGATGACCAAGCTCAATTCCCTTGGGTTAGAAATCAGTACAAGATTCCTTCCACCTGGAGGGGGGAGGGAGCTCTCCAACCAACAGCCTAGCAGAGAAGCAGAGTTAATGGAGTGCTTGGAGGAAGGAGAGTCTGGAGGGACCTGCCCACCAGGTTTGGAGGAGCTGGTTGACATGGACTGTATTGTACTTTGGGGCAGAGTTGCAGGGACTGAAGGCAGTGGGGTGGTCACAGGAGTCATTAGCTGTGTTGTGGGCGGTGTACGCCATTCTGCAACCACCCAAGCGGAAAGACTTTTAAAACTGAAACCCAGGCTGTTGAACTGGGGGAGAACTTGGATTTAAAGGAAGTTTTTTCTTGTTGCTTTGTTTTGGAAACTGAGATTTGTGGAGGAGGGGAATAAACTGTTTGGAACTAAAAGCTGTGTTGTCTGGAAGGACTTTGTTTGGGACTGCTGAAGGGAGCCTACCTCCCCTTAAGGTCTGCTACCGGGATTACAGTTTATTACAGTGGCACCCCAGATGGACTCGATTGAAGCTACCACAGAGCAGCCGGAGTGAAGCTGACAAGGCCACCCTTAGGCAAAGCGAAGACCAGCGGTTACCCCAGATAAGAGGTACCTGAAGAGGGATCAATGCTGGATTGAGTGTGAAGCTAAGGGGGGAACACAGGTCATGCAAAGGAACCCAGCGGGGTCATGTAAAAGGGGAGTGGTGGGAGAAGAGCAGTACAAATTAGTAATTAGTGGGAAAAAAAGTGTTATCGCACTTGGTGTTTTTGGTTTTCTTTCAGGGTATTTCAGACTGGCAGGATGGAGCAGAAAGAAATGCTTCACTGGATGGCTGCCAGTTTCAGAAGCAGCAGGAGGGGGCTCAACAGGCCTTGCAGCAAGTGGTGGAAGCCGCCAAGGAACGCATGCACCTCTGCTCCAGGCAGTGCAAGGTCAGATGCAAGCCATAGGGAGCCTGTTGGATAAAGTTGCAGCCTCGAGTACAGGGGCCGGTTTACCCTTGGGGGTAGGAACCCCTCCGTTTGGACCCTTTTCTTTGGGACGAATGGGGGAGGGTGATGATGTGGATGACTTTATTGCTACATTTGAGAGGATCGCAAGGGCAGTACAATGGCCGAAAGAACAGTGGTCTGTTCGACTGGCGGGAAGCCTAGCTGGGGAAGCTCTGGCTGCATACAGGGCCATGCCTGCGGACAGCTCCATGGATTATGAGCAGGTAGTGGTAGCCTTTAAAAATAGATTAGGTCTTACTAGAGACCATTATAGGAGACTTTTTAGGGAGACTACTACGGGGAGGGAAGTGCGGCCCCGGGCTTTTGCCCAGAGACTGAAACAGAAGACTGCAGAACAGGTTGTGGAGGAGATTATAGTGGAACAGTTTTGTTTGCCATACCCAACCCCAGTGCGTGAGTGGCTCATTAAGCAGGGGTGCGCTCATGGAAGGGGTGATTCATGGGCTGAACTGTATTTGAGGCAGGAAGACATCCTACTAACCCCTTTCTCCCTAGTAGCAAAGAGGATATGGGTCAAGGGGGAAGTACTCATGCCAATACGGGGACCGGTGGGAAGAGGGAGGAGGGTCGTAGGGACCCGGGTCCCAGTCTAGGGGAAGGAAGGTGTTTTAGATGTGGGAAGCCCGGCCACATGCGAAGGAGTGTAGGGCAAGACTAGGGTTTGCGGGACATATGGGGAACAGACCCCGAGGATTTCTTCTTCCTGGAGGTTCAGGTGGGAGGGGTGACAGTTAGGCCCTGTTAGACGCGAGGGCCAATCAGTCGATTATGTCCCGGGCCCTGTGGAATAAGATCCAGAGCACCGCCATGGGGAAGAGGGCGGACAGTATGTAGGAATGATTCGGATTAGGTGCATACATGGGCTTCAACCGCCTACCCTGTGTTCAGGATCCAACTACGGAGCCCTCTGGGGAGAGGGTGGCTTAATGTGGCGATCCTGCCAAAACTGCCTTTTGATCTCATTTTGGGGAGGGAGCGAGAGCTGTTTGTACGAGGGTTGAAAGGGGTCACAGGGTGGGTGACTACCCGGGCTCAGAAGGCTCGGGGTGGGTCGCGAGGATAGGGGAGAGGATTCGGTTAGGTCAGCTCTTCCCTTTCCATGAGGAGATAATGGGAGAACCGGGTAAAGGGAGGAAGGCTAGAGAAACACGCAGGCGGAGAGGCATAGCCAGGCTAGGGCCCTAAGGAGGTTGGGGGAAGGAGAGGCTATGCCATGGAGGCCACAAGAGGTGGTGGAGAGGTTTCCCGCTTTTGGCCAGGAGCAGAGAGATGACCCGGTATTAAAAAGGGCCTGGGAACAAGTGGAAGGGGGGGGGGGCCTTCAGGCGGGTTTCCCCGGTTTCGGGTGGTGGTAGGGATTGTTGTACCGGGAAATACAGGATCGATGGGGGGACCAGTGCGAGGCCAGCTGGTAATTCCCAGGGTCTTTAGGAGCTTTATTCTAAAAGGGGTCCCATGATCATCCTTTAGCAGGGCATAAGGGCTCCCAGAGTACGTTGAAACAGGTGCTGGAGCGTTTTTTATTGGCCTGGCGTACATAGGGAAGTCCAGAATTATTGCCAAAGTTGCCCCTCCTGTCAGCGGTTGGTGGACCGATACCCTCCCCGGGCACCTATGGTACCATTGCCTATTATTGGGGAACCCTATGCGAAGTATGGCTATGGACATTGTGGGGCCCCTCATCAGAACACCTAGGGGTTTTGCATACATTTTGGTAGTCATGGATAGGGCCACTAGGTTTCCCTGGGCCTTCCCAATGAGAAATATACGAGCTACAGGTATAGCAACCAAATTGGTCAAGCTTTTCTGTGAAGTGGATTCCCACAGAAATGCTTACGGATCAGGGGTCCAATTCAAATCCAACAGTTAAGAGAACTGTGGAAGCTTTAACATACGCCACATTACCACAGCTGCCTACCATCCCCAGACAAATGGGATGGTAGAGCGATTTAATAAACCCTTAAGCAGATGTTGAGGAAAAGGCTTGAAAGGGAAATATGAGGATTGGGACCAGTTGTTACCACTATGCTTTATATGCATGTAGGGAGAATATCCAAGCATCCCTAGAGGGTATCCCCCTTTGATTGGTCTTTGGACGATTGCTGCGGGGCATTCTGGACATAATTCAGGAGGCATGGGTAGAGAGAGAAGAAGAGCCCAGGGAGGTTAGTACATACCTGAGGGAGTTAAGAGCAAGGATTCAGAGGGTCACGGCGTTTGCGCAGGACACCCTGGAGCAGAGCCAAGAGAGCCAGAAAGGGTATTATGACCGGGGCACAAAAGTAAGGAAATTTCAAGTGGGAGATAAAGTGCTTGTCATGGTGGCCTCAGACCCCCATAAGTTTACTTCTCAGTGGAAGGGACTCTGCGTGGTGACAGCCAGAGTAGGCCCATGGACATATCGGTTAAGGCATGCGAAAGGTAGGATTCAGACCCACCATGTAAATAAATTGAAACCGTGGATAGAGAGAGAAGGGTTTGTGGCGGTCCCTGAAGAGGAGTTGGGTCCTCAACTAAGTGATGTACAGGAGGGGAGGGGGGGGAACCCGTTATTGGCGAGTCTCTATCCCCTGGGCAGAGGCAACGGGTAAGGGAAATGATAGAGGAGTTTCAGGATGTTATCAATCCCCTACCTGGGGAAACCCATTTGGTGGCCCATGATATCATCACCGAGCCTGGTAGGATTGTAAGGCAGAGGCTCCATAGAACACCCGAATTTAAGAGGAAGGAAATTATAAGGCAGGTACAGGAAATGATGGACTTAGATATCATAGAGGAATCGGTTAGTCCCTGGTCCAGTCCAGTGGTGTTGGTACCAAAGAGTGATGGGTCTCAGAGGTTTTGTATAGATTTCCGAAGGGTGAATGCCATATCCCGGTTTGATGCTTATCTCATGCCCCGGATAGATGACTTACTGACAACTGGGGGCTGCTCAGTATTTAACTACCTTAGATCTTACGAAAGGGTATTGGCAAGTGCCGCTGACAGAGGAGGCTAAGCCCAAAACAGCCTTTGGCACCCCTATAGGGTTATTCCAATTTAGACGAATGCCATTTGGGTTAAATGGGGCGGTGGCATGCTGCCAACGATTGCTGACCAGTTGCTGAGGTAGCATTCGGACTACGCAGCCACGTACATGGATGATATTGTCATTTTTAGCTCAGATTGGGAGTCCCATTTGCCCAAAGTCAAAGCTGTGCTAGAATCCCTCAGGCGGGCGGGCCTAACAGTGAACCCAAAGAAGTGCGTGTTTGCTAGTGAAGAGGTAAAATACTTGGGATACATTGTGGGAGGGGGAGTTATCAAACCCCTAAGGGATAAAGTGCAGGGAGTGCGTGATTTTCTGCTGCCCCACACCAAAAAACAATTGAGGAGGTTTTTGGGGCTGATAGGATATTATCGCAGATTCATTCCTAGATTTGCTGAGAGGTCAAGCACCCTTACTGACATGCTGAGGAAAAGGTGTCCTAATGTCCTAAAGTGGACAGAGGCAGGTCGTGGGAGTTCCAAATGTTGAAAGACCTCCTGTGTCAGGAACCCGGTCTTAAAAGGAATAGATTTTGAGAAGCCCTTCCTGTTACAAAACAGACGCATCAGAGACGGGCTTGGGGCGGTGTTATCCCAAGAGTTTGAAGGAGGAGCACCCTATCCTTTTTCTAAGTAGGAAACTGCACCCGGCAGAGCAGCATTACGCTGTTATAGATTGTATGCTCCTTTGAGTAGGGACTGTACTTCCATGTTAATTGTACAGCGCTGCGTAACCCTAGTAGCGCTTTAGAAATGTCAAGTAGTAGTAGAGAAGGAGTGTTTGGCTATAAAATGGGCTATAGAAACTCTGAAATACTATCTGCAGGGCAATCCTTTTGTTTTGATTACTGACCACGCGCCTCTGAAATGGCTCCAACAAATGCAGGGGCAGAATGCCAGCTCACCCGCTGGTATTTAGCGTTACAAGCTTTTTCCTTTGAAATACAGCATAGGGTGGGGAAGCTTGACGGGAACGCTGACGCCCTTTCCCGAATTGCGAAATCCCCAGCAAGTAGCCTGGAGGAAGCAGGGAGTCGCAATTATTTGAAGGGGGGGTGTGTAAGGAGGTTGGAGGGTCTAAGCAGGTCAGGAGGAGGTATGGGCCAGACTACATTCCCCACAAGGCCCTGAGAGAAGGATCGGTGGGAAGGGGTAGGTCCCAAAACCCGGTATGGCCCCCACGTGGAAGAGAGGAGGAAAAGTACTGGAAAAAAAGCAGCTGCTATGGCAGACGAGGGCCAGAAGGGGGAGCAGGGATGACCAAGCTCAATTCCCTTGGGTTAGAAATCAGTACAAGATCCTTCCACCTGGGAGGGGGAGGAACTCTCCAACCAACAGCCTAGCAGAGAAGCAGAGTTAATGGAGTGCGTGGGAGGAAGGAGAGTTGAGGGACCTGCCCACCAGGTTTGGAGGAGCTGGTTGACATGGACTGTAATTGTACTTTGGGGCAGTAGTTGCAGGGACTGAAGGCAGTGGTGGTCACAGGAGGTCAATTAGCTGTGTTGTGGGCGGTGTACTGCTATTCTGCAAACCACCCAAGCGGAAAGACTTTTAAAACTGAAACCCGGCTGTTGAATGGGGGAGAACTTGGATTAAAGGGAAGTTTTTTCTTGTTGCTTGTTTTGAAACTGAATGGGACTTAACCCCCTTGAACTGAGATTTTGTGGAGGAGGGGAAATAAACTGTTTGGAACTAAAAGCTGTGTTGTCTGGAAGGACTTTGTTTGGGGACTGCTGAAGGGAGCCTACCACCCCTGAAGGTCCTGCTACCGGGATTACAGTTATTACAATAATGAACATTTTTGTGTCACTAACCACAATGCTGTCTTTTTATAAGGACAAGCAGCACTTTTGGGTAAATGAATCATATTATGGGTATGGATAGGTGAAGCAGTACGTCTTTTTTGGCATGGAGGAATTGTTTACATGCACTGTTGCTGTTGGAACAGAGGGTAGTTTGCAGCTCTCCAAAGCGAAATAAGTCTTTTTTTTGGCAGTTATGGGGTGCATATATTCAATCTCTTCCACATAGAGCAAGAAGTTTGATTTTGAATGGTCTTTGAAATAAATATTCCCTTAGTGTTGGCAGTCATTTTTTTTTTCTGCCTGCTTTTGAATGAAGTGTTCCCCCTGCTACACACGCTGGAACACTCGGTGGGGGGTGGGGGGGGGGGTTTAGGAGGAAGGTTTGCCTATTTGGGGAAGAAAATTGATGGGTTCTAGTTCACTTTTGGCTTAACCATGGTAGTTTACTAGAATATGTGTTTCAGTGTATTCTCTGGTGGTTTACTCTTTGCATTTTTGATAATTCATCAATAAAAATTGTTGAAATATAAATTTACTACTTTGCAGCTTCATTTCATGCCCCCTAGTCCTAGTATTTTTCAAAAAAGTAAACAACCAATTCATGTCTACCCATTCCAATCCACTCATTATTTTATAGACCTCTATCAAATCTTCCCTCGGCCTTTTCTACAAGCTGAAGAGCCCTAGCCGCTTTAAGCTTTCCTCATAGGGAAGTCGTCCCATCTCCTTTATAATTGTCTTCACCCTTCTCTATACCTTTTCTATACCTTTTCTAATTCCACTATATCTTGTTTTGAGATGTGGTGACCAGAATTTAATACAATATTCGAGGTGTGGTCACACCATTGAGCGATACAAAGGTATTTATAACATCCTCGTTTTTGTTTTCCATTCCTTTCCCAATAATATCTAACATTCTATTTGCTTTCTTAGCCATAGCAGCACAGTGAGCAGAGGATTTCAACATCTCATCAACGATGATGCCTAGATCCCTTTCCTGGTCGGTGACTCCTAACATGGAATCTTGCATTACATAGCTATAATTCGGGCTCCTCTTTCCCATATGCATCACTTTGCACTTGCTCACATTAAACGTCATCTGATATTTAGATGCCTACTCTCCAGTCTAAATAGGTCCTCTTGAAATTTTTAACAATCGTCTTGCAATTTAACAACTTTGAATTACTTTGTGTCATCAGCAGATTTAATTACCTCACTTGTTAGTCCCATCTCTAGATCACAGGAACAAACTTGTTTTCATTGTGCCATCACCATCCAGCTGGATAGACAGTGTCTTCAAAGGTGTAGGATACAGTTTCCTTTTTTTTTGTACATTTATATCCCATATTATATGAAGAAAACTTGAGTTCAATGGGCTTACATTTGAAAATATACTGGATATGTCTGAAACATTTAACAAAGATGAGATTACCATATATACCAAGCTGGGAATGTAAAAGTCTGTCCTTTAATGATGCTGCATGTTCAGAAATCATAACCATAAGTATAGCTAATTAATGAAATATTATCACACTAGTAAAAAAAGCCCCGTTTCTGATGCAAATGAAACGGGGGCTAGCAATGTTTCTTCTGTGTGCATGTGGGAGTGTGTGTGTCCCTGCCCTCTGGCCTCTCTCCCCTCCCCCCTCTGAGTCCTTCACTGTTACAGAGCCAGCGATTTGATTTCGTGCTCTGCTGTTTTCCTTCACTGACTGTGTTACAGAGAGGGTGGGGCAGACACTCATAGGGAAACCGGATATCTCGCCCCCTTCACACTTCCGGCTGGAGGCTTCATAGAACGTTGGTGTTACTTTTTATATAGAGAGATACATACACTAGAAAAAGTCATCCATACACACATTGCAAAAGTAAACAACAGCCTCTACAGAGTACATCCAAATTATAATTTAATTTTCTCATTTCCATCTTCCAAAATTCCAGACAGCAGATGTACAGATCAGCATGACCCAAAGTAGTCCAAAACAAGTAAAACAAACAAACAAACATCAACACAGTTTACAAGTCACCTTTGGGGTTAAAAAGCAAAACTATGTGCATGTAAGGACTGGATAAACTCATTAAAACAAAGTTTACAGTAAATGCCCTTAATATGTAATACTTGGTATCACTATTGAAACAGTGATGGAATATTCACATAGCAAGCAGCCTGAGCCAACAGATTTATTTTCCATTGAACATAACTAACTTTGGGCCCTGTTTACTAAGGCGCGTTAGTGTTGTATGCATCTACAATTAACACGCGCACTAACCGTGCAGGTGCCTATAGGGAAATTGTAGGTGTGTGCACAGTTAACACGCATACATGGTTAATGCGCGGTTAAAATGCTAATGCGCCTATAACGCAAACTTAGTAAAACTGGGCCCTTTGTATGAAATTGGCAGCTAATAGTGTGCTGACTGGACAATGCTGGCACATAAAGACTGCCTCTGGACAGAACTCTGCATGAGGAAGCCCCTACCTCATTATTCAATACATATTTGTGAAATAGTAGTAATAAAAAAAGGCAAGTGCATTTTTATAATATACCATTGTATTCCACAAAACAAAAAGGAGCAAGTTCCCACATGCCATCTTTTTCTTTTGATGTAGGCACAGGAAAAAAAGATGTTAAATGCTCCCAGTTTCAACCTAATTAATGTTGTTTTTTAATTGTACTTATAAATAGTACGTCTGATTGTTAAGTACCTGATTCTCATAACATGATATCTGTTTTCAGTGGCCCTTTACTAAGTGAAAACATCTCTGCTCGAATACAGAGAGTGCCTATAGCCAGCCCTTCCAAATGACACAATGATTTAAAATGTAGAACAATACTTCCTCTGCATACTTGCCAAGTCTCCTGCATTCCCGCCAAAGCGAGAAAGTCTCCCTCAGAATTCCGCTGCAGAAACAAAAACAAGCGCCACGCTGAGCTCTGGCCACCGCTTCTCTCCACAGCCATCATATGAACAAAAACAAGCTCGGGGCCACAGCAGCCTTCAGGCATGGTTGTGGGCTCTGCTGTCCTCTGCCCCCGCTGACGTAAATTTTCCATTCCAGGGGCAGAGGACCGGCAGAGCATACCTGAAGGCTGCTGCAGCCCCGCACTTGTTTTTGGCTGGAAAGGGTAGAGGGGAAGGGGGAAAGAGTGTCCAGAGAAAGCAGAGGGGAGAGAATGAAGAACAGTGAGGATGCTGGAGAGGGGGAGAGAGAGAGAATGAAAAAGAGCAGGGGAGAGCCAGAAAAAATGGAAAAGAGCAGGGGAAAGACAGGCTGCTGGGGAAGAAGGGGAACAAGGGGGAGAACCTGGCTGGTCAGATGGAGAGATAAAGAGAAGAAATGCTAGATGAAAGAGGAAAAATGCTAGAAGGAGGGGGCAGAAAGAGAAGATGCTGGATGGAAGAGGGGTACAGAGACAGAGTGATATGGAAGATGGGGGAGAGAAAGAGGGGACATGGGCAGGAGAGAGAGAGAATCTGCTAGGGAGAAACTGGGGGAGACCCTAGCTGTCAGATGGAGAAATGCTTGATGAAAGGAGGGAGAAAGAGGGAAAATGCTGGAAGGAGGGGGCAGAAAGAGGGAATACGCTGGATGGAAGGGTAGGGAGGGAAAGAAAGAGGAAAGACACTGGAAGGATAGGGAGAGAGAGAGGACATGCTGAATGGAAAAGGGTTGAGAGAGAAAGAACTGTTTAGAAGGAAGGGGAGATAGAGTGAGACAATGGATGGAAGGAGAGGGAGACAATGGACGGAAGGATTGGGAGAGGGTAATGGGTGGAAGGATGGAGAGAGAAAGAGGGATGACACTGGATGGAAGGGTAGGAGAGAAAAAGGGAAGGTGCTGAATGGGAGGTTAGGGAGAGAAAGAGGAGACGCTGGATGGAAGGATGCAGAGAGATGGGGGAAGACACTGGAAGGATGGGGAGAGAAAGAAGGGAGATGCTGGATTGGAAAGGGGAGAGGATAAAGTTAATGAAAGACTGGAGAATAAGAAGAAGGGGCATGGGGAGAACAAAAGTGAGGAAAAGATGAAAGGCCATAGGTAGATGAAGTAAAACGAGGGAAATTAAAGAACGGATAGTAAGAATGAATTAAATCTGGACAGAGAGCAAAGCAGAAAAATAAATTGAAGAAAACAAAGAAAAAGGACAGAAAAGGACAAAAGGACAGGAAACCCTGGCAAGAGAGTTAAGAGAAGACAAAGGAATGCAGAATCAAGAGACAGGGACCAACACAATTAGAAAAAGTAAGTGGCCAGACAACAAAGGTACAGAAAATAATGTTATTTGTAATTTAGGATAAAGCAATGTGGTAGCTGTGTTAGGAAGGATAATAAATGCAAATAAAAAATAAGGTGATACCTTCACTGATTTTTAAAATACTTTTGATTAGCCTTCAGAGACCAGCACTTCCTTCCTCAGGTCAGGAGAGGATACCATAACAGCATTATGCTGTCCTGACTTGACCTAAGGCAGGAGGTTTTGGCCTCTGAAAACTAATTGAAAAGGGTAATAGGCTATTAAATAAAACAAGCAAAAAAGCCTGTTTCACTAAAAAATGAAATGGGTGCTACCAAGGCTATTGTGTAATGGTGATTATGTTTTTAAGGGAACAAGACGAATGTGCTATGATAATAAGGAATAATTGTGTAGGGTGCATGGGAGTAGTTGGGGGGGGGGGCGAGGGGGGCATTGCCCCCCCAAATGAGTGCTACTATTATCTTGCAGTAAACAGCTGCACTGCATCATCGGGATAAATTCCCCCCCCCCCCCATGGAAAAGCAGTGTGCACCAGTTCACCTGCACCTTGCACTCATGCGCTTTGCAAGGCTGAAAGGCTCCTCCTCTCTCTGCTGCCACCTGCCTTAGTCCCACCCCCTCTAACATGAAGTGTGCAACAGAGGACCAGCAGCGGCAGTGCATGACTCATGACGGGGCTCCACTGTCTGCTGTCATAGCCGCCCCGCCTCCCCAATGGCAATAATGACCTCCATCTATTGTCCCGGGCTGCCAACAACTTTACTCCCTCCAGCTCCTCACGGTCCGATGGTGCTTGCTCAATTGCTGCCAGCAGAGGCACTGCAGCGATTGAAAGGAGCTGCCTGGGTGCCTTGATCTTCCTTGTGACGTGTCCTGCCCACGCGGACCAGGAAATTGCATCAGAGAAGGCAGAACATGTCACAGGGAAGATTGAGGCACCCAGGTAGCATCTTTAAATGCTGCGATGCTCCTGCCGGCAGCAATCGAGGCAGCTTAGCAAGCATAATTGGACTACAGGAAGTAGGAGGGAGGGAGAGACTCTGGAACCACAGGGGGGGGAGAAAAAGGGAGAAAATGCAGGCAAAAGGGAGGGAGAACTAAGTGCTGCTCTGCTGGAATGGGAAGGGAGAGGGAGAGACAGACAGACACAGACAGGAAGAGGTGCTAGAGGGAGAGGCCGAAAGGGATACATAGATGCTTGATCAGCTTGGAGGGTGGGGGGCAAAGGAAAGACTGATTGGCTGACTGACTAGGTAAAGGGGGAAAAAGGCCCTAGAGACCTAGGAGGGAGACATACTGAACTATGGGGGAGGGAAGTGGGATGAAAGAGGGAGACATCCTGGCCCCAGGGTGGAGGGTGGGGGAAGAACGGAAGAGAGAGGATAGTAAGGGACACAGAGAAGAGATGTGAGATATGGAGGGAAAGGGATAAGGACACAAAGGGGCACCACTGGTGGGGGTGGGGTTAGTGACACAGAGGGGCAATACTGATCACAGCAGGGGATAGGGAAAAAGAGAGGGAAATGCAGGCCAAGGCAAGACAAAGATTAGAAACTGCTGAATTTAAGGGCTGGATTGGAACACTTTGAGGGCAGATGCTGAAACTGGAGGAAGGATAAGGACAGGGCTACAGATGGTAGACAGGACGCATAAGGACACAGGAGGATGGTGGACATGGTGAGAGAAAAAATATCAAATGGAAAGAAGACACTGCATAAAACAGAAGACACTGGGACCAAAGCAAATAGAATAACTAAATGCTCAGACAACAAAGGTAGAAAAATGTATTTTATTAAGAATTTATTAATTGGAATATGTCAGCTTTTGGAAATGTGTATCTGTGATATTTTGCATTTAAGTTTAAAATTTTCTAGTATTGCTGCATGCCAAGTCTGACTTCTTGAGGTAACTTTCCAGTTCAGTATTTTGTCTTCATATCTTTTGATTTCAAGTTTCTTGTGTCATATCTGTTGTGTCATGTGTTTTTCATGTGTGATCAAGGTGCAGTATTCTGCTAGCATGTAGTATTTGCAGTCCTTTTTTTTTCACTAGGTAGTGTATTGGTGTATTAGGGCCTGGTGTAATATTTACAGTGCTGCCTTTTCATGCATAAGGTTGTAGCTCATCCTCTCCTTGGAATTAGTGCTGTTATAGTTTGGTAAGGTTGTGAGTGTGTTTTTGCACAAGTTTCTGTATAGTGTTTTGCAGTGGAGAGATTGTGTGTTGGCCTTACTGAGGTGGCACCAAAACATCAGAAAGGGTTTTAGAGCCTAAATCATGAGACACTACCTCTTGAAGGATCTTTAAAAAGTTTAATTGTGCCATAGGAGTGTTGGCTGAGGGCAAGTGGGATGTGTAAGAGAGGCAGACTGCAGGCCTCTATGGATGCGTAGGCATCATCTACAAAATCAGAATTTGAATACATTTGTATGATTTGTTGTTATCTCCACTTCGCTATATTTTGGGGGGGATATGGAGTTTGTAATACAGAATAGAAGGTGCAGAGTTTTGCTGAGATTATGTTTGATCCAGACTTCACTCCAGAGTCCCACACAAAAGAATTGAATGATGCTATCAGTTATAATGTTGATTTCACCTGGTAACTGAAATTAGCTGGAAGGGGATGATTTCTTTATGCATAGAAGACGCTGCTGTCTTACATTACTAACTTAAAACTGAGTAGGTTGAACTCTGAGTCATATCCTTTTACCATCCAGGAGGCAGAAAATGGAGAAACTGTTGTGCAGACTTTGGGTAAAAATAGGATTGGGAAAGGATATTTTGAGCTTTTGTGGGGGAGCTGGCTTTTTGGGGGAATAACCATAATGAATATGTATGAGATATATATGTTTGCAAATGAATATGCTAATATGCCCCGCCCCATCCTTTGCTCCCCCAAATGAAACAGTCAAACTACGCCCATGGTAGGGTGTAAGTCTTCTTTTGGGAGCCATGTGATGTAGACCACGTTGGAGTGTGCCTCTGCTTCTTGCTTGTGATGTACACCACGTTGGAGTGTGCCTCTGCTTCTCCTCTCTCCCCTGCCCTCCCCTCCATGTCCAGTGATTCTCCCATCCCTCCCATCCCATCCATGTCCAGCGATTCTCCTCTGCCCTCCCCTCTGTGTCCCACGATCCTGGCCGCCCCTCCATGTCCAGTGATTCTCCCATCCATGTCCAGAATTTCTCCTCTGCCCTGTTCTCCCCTCCCCTCCATTTCCAGCGATTCTCCTCTGCCCTCCCCTCTGTGTCCCGCGATTCTGACCTCCCCTCCATATCCAGCGATTCTCCTGTGCCCTGTCCTGCCATCCATGTCTCACGATTCTCCCCTCGCTTCCCATCCCATCCATGTCCAGTGATTCTCCTCTACCCTGCCGTCCCATCCTATCCCATCCATGTCCAGCGAGTCTCCTCTACTCTGCCCTCCATGGTCAGTGACTCTGTCCTTCCTACCTCCCTACCTTTAAGCCGTTCATCTTACCTCAGGTTGCAGCGGCGGCAGGCCTCCCTTGCCTTTCCTCTCAGTGTCCCGCCCTCCTCTGACGTAATTTTGTCTTTCCGCGAGGGCGGGACACTGAGAGGGAAGGGAACACTGGACGTGAGCTGACATCAGCATGCTGTTACGAAAGCAGCCATCCAGCGAAGCAGTTACCACTTATTATATAGATACCTAGATATTTTCTGAGATGGCTATGGGATTGAGGTGTGTCAGGGAGCGGAGCCATATAGAGTGGATGGAGCCAAGGCAGAATGGGGCGGGGCTGGGGGGCGTGTACTAAAATCGCCCTCTCAAAAATTGGGACCCCTTGGCAGCTCTGCCTCTGTGTACATCGTATGCTGCACAAGCCAGCATGTTTGAAAATATAAGTGAGATTGGATAAAAATGCTACCAACAATAAAGAACGACAACGAGGATGCTGCAGCTCATTGGTTTGTTTTGAGTGTACTAGATGACGGCTGCGCGGGGAAGAGGAAACAAAGGCTGACCTAAGTGGCTTAAACATTTTGACGTCATCCCGGCTCCTGTTTTCTTCAACTTCCTTGGCTCAGTCTAATCTCCTTGTGAAGGCTCAAGGAGTTTGAGTTGTTTTGGGTTTTTTTTTTGTCCGGACGACCTGGAAATAGCTTTTTTGTTGTTTGTTTTGTTTCTATTGGCTGGGTTATTCCATTGGCTAATCTCTGTGGGTGAAGGCACCGGATTGGCAGTGGCCTTGGAGACGTTGTCATGCTGTATCACTCTCTAAAAACCAAAACCGTCTCCCAGGAGACAGTGTTTGGGTTTTTAGAGAGTGAAGCAGCATGGCTACAGAGTGGGAGCGGTTGTGGCCTGTGAGTACTATTTATTTGTCTGGCAGGTACCTGTCTTGGTGTGCTTGTGCTGTAGGTTAAAATAATTAGCTACGGTTATTATTTTGTTTGTTATGTCTATGGATGACCCATTATAAACGCCAGGATTTCTAACGCTATTACGGTGTAGTGTTTCCTATTGAAAACTTGTAATTATTTTATTTTGTATTTTTCTATAGTACATGCTGGCCTCTGTAGTTCTGCTAATTGCATGCATGCAGACCAAGGAGGTTTAATAAGTGCATTTTTATAATATATCACAGCATTCTTAGAAGGAGTAGGTTCCCACAAACTATCATTCTTTTTTTGATCTAGGCACAGGAAAAGTTTTAAAATGCTCCCAGGTTTCAACCTAATTAATGTTAAATGTGGGATATGAATGTCATTAAATAAATAAATAAATAGAAACTCTTAATGTTGAGCACCTTATTCTCAAAACATGTCTGCTTTAGTGGCCCATTACCAGGAGAAAAAAAAAATCTCTGCACGAATTTAATACGTGCAAGTGTGTCCCAGTAACCAGCCCCTCCAACTGACCATTGATTAAGATTTATAACAAATTACTACTGTACCTATGAAAAGTTATTTCATTATGTATATAATATGTAAGCCGCATTGAACCTGCTATGAGTGGGAAAGCGCGGGGTACAAATGTAAAAAAAAAAAAAATTATACTTCCAATGTGTACATCTGCATGCTTCACAAGCTGGCATGTTTGAAAATATAAGTGAGATTAAATAAAAGTGCTACCAACAGTAAAGAATGACAAGGTGGATGCACAGCTCATAGGTTTGCTTACTTTGTTTTGAGTGAACGGGGATGACAGCTGCACTGGGAAGAGAAACCTTAGACTGACCTAATTAGTTTCAGCGTTCTGATGTCACTTCATCTCCTGTCTATTAAACCTCCTTGATGCAGACTGAGCAGCACATGCAGAAAACTTCCTGTGTGGTTAACGCAAGTTTTATTACTGGATAGTAATGCAGAAAAGTTTTCAGCATAGGTGTTAACTGGCACGGAAACCCTTACTGTACACCTGCGGGCCAGTGCTCAAAACTGAAAACTATCAATAGCAGTGGTGTAGCTACGTGGGGCCACGGGGGCCTGGGCCCCTGGTTTGGCTGGCAGGGGTCCCCAACCCCTGCCAGCTGACGTCTTTGTCCAGTGCTGGTCTCCGGTGGCGCTGCATTTCCTGCCTAGCTATCTCTTCCCCTCACATCCGGCATACTTCTTTTAGTGAAATTGACGAACGATGGCTTCAGCTGGTGGAGGTTGAGGACCCCTGCCAGCCAAGGTATTTGTGGCGGTAGTGCTTCAGCTGGTGAGGATTGGGGAGCCCTGCCAGCCAAGATATGTTAACAGCGGCAGCAGTGAGTGGGGAGGAGCAGAGCAGCGAGGCAGAGGAAGGGGGCGGCAGCTGGACAATGGACCAAAATGTGGCCCCTCCCACCTCGAGGTCTGGCTACACCCCTGATCAATTGCACAATAACATTAGTATACGTCTAACTCGAACACTCTAATGGTTTCAGTGCATACTGCGTTTACCCAGATGCATTTAGCTTGCCCCAGACATTCTTCCCTAACGGTGCTGATGTGCTGTGCTCCTCCTGCTCCCGAACATCAGCCTGATCTCCCCTTCCCCCACCAAACAGAAAATCCCTGGTGGTCTTCTCCCGTCCCCCTCACAAAAGGCCATGGTGGTTCAGTGGACACCCAACCCCCCCCCCCCCCCCAAAAAAAAGAAAAAACAGAAAAAGCCCTGGTGGTCCAGTGGGGGCTGGGAGGGGTCCACCAGGGATTTTTTTTTGTTGAAGGTTGAAGGGATCAGCTGATGCTCAGAGAGGGAAGGCTGCTTATGGACATGATGTTTAGGAGAGCTGCTCGACCAGGTTTAGGTTTTTAAAAACATATTATTGATATGTGCCGGGGCTGGTGGTTGGGCGGCGGGGATAGTGCTGCGCAGACTTATACGGTCTGTGCCAGAGCCGGTGGTGGGAGGCAGGGTCAGGATAGTGCTGGGCAGACTTATACGGTCTGTGTCAGAGCTGGTGGTGGGAGGCGGGACTGGTAGTTGGGAGGCGGGGATAGTGCTGGGCAGACTTATAGGGTCTGTGCCAGAGCTGGTGGTGGGAGGCGGGCCTGGTAGTTGGGAGGCGAGGATAGTGCTGGGCAGACTTATATGGTCTGTGCCAGAGCTGATGGTTGGGAGGCGGGGTTGGTGGTTGGGAGGCGGGGCTAGGGCTGACCATACGGTCTGTGCACTGAAGAGGACAGTACAAATAAAAAAGTAGCACATATGAATTTATCTTCTTGGGCAGACTGGATGGACCGTGCAGGTCTTTTTTCTGCCGTCATCTACTATGTTTACTATGATAAGGAAGGGGTTGGGGGGACTGTGGCATTAAAGTCAACTTGTCAGTGTCTGAGCCAATCGGCGCTCAGGCATTGACAGTAAAATTAGCACACAGTAGTGAGCAGTACCTGTAATAGAAATTGTAAACTGCATAGTCACCTCAAGCACTGAAAATAAATAATGCCGTGATTTTAACATGGCATTAATTTGTATGCTCATTATTGTGAGCATGCTGCTGCAGTTTTGCTGTGCTAGGTTTGCTGTAGAATTTGATTCTACTGAGCGTTTAGTGTTGGGCTGCAGGTCTATGGCAGCATAGAAGAGCTGGTTGAGAGACGTGGGTGGCCAGCAGCACCCCTTCTCTCACTCCAACCTGACCACTCTGCCCCAGACTGCTTCCTGCAGTGGTCCCTCTTCCCTGATTAAAAAAAAAAAGTTGGTTGGTAGTCTAGTGGAACCCTTCAGCCACGCCTCACCTTAAATGAATCATACTGCGTAGTTGGTACAAATGACAATCCTCTAGATAATACTTCATATTGCGTAGATGTCAATAATTTGGAAGATATGTTAAAAACATTTAATTTGGTTTCCTTTGAGTTCTTTTGGGACGGCATCCCCCTGTTTGGGGGTTGCCTACTATCTCCGTTGATATTGGGTTTATGGCGGGTGGTAAAAATGTTTGTAAGTCAGTATTGGTATTTGCCACGGGGATTTCTTTACCTTTAAGTGTGTCCTCCTCCGAGGATTCGCTGGAGGAATTAATAAACCCTATTCTTTTTTGCCGCTTGTTTTTCTTGATCTATTATTGGTTCTATCCATCCATGGGAAAACAAATCCCCGGGTACCATCTAACTCATCCCACTTAAACTTAACAATTTTTTGTTTTCTTATTTCCGCTGTATACTTCTCCATGAGTGTTTTATGTTCCTCCCATTTCTTACTGAACTCTACTTCAGTATTTCGATTTCTGACTTCCTGGAGTTTTTCCTCTAATTCTTCCTGTGTTTTTTGTACAATGGAATTTAATTTTTGAATGGTAATTAACATTAAGTCCAGGGAACATTGTGATATTAAATCATTCCACTGTGATACATAAGCACCATCATCCAAAAACCTTGGTTCCTTAAATAGACGTAATCCCCTAGGGATCCTCTTGACATGGCAATAGATTGTATATGGTTTCCATGATGCTATCCTATTTTCTCGCAGTTAAACCCCTGATGATGCCTTCGGATGAAACGCTACGAGAGCGTCGGGTTTGGCGGTGTTGAAAAAATGGATGCAAAGCTGTGATTTAATCCATAAGCGGTGATTTTATTCAGCGCTTATGAAGCAGGAATTCTAAGGTTTGAATTGAAGCCATTCGAATCAAAGTCTACACGAGACCGGAATGGGAAGAATTAGAGACATTTCAGCATTATATACTTGGATTACAGACTTGAATACTATGGAAGAATAATTAACCTGAACTGATATTTAACCAGTGCATATTGATTTGACATACTACAAACGAGCGTTTGGATAAAAAATTTGAAAAGGAACACTGGATAGATAAAAGGACTTATCCATTGAATCAGTCATTTCATATTTTGTGTTATGTCTTACTCATGGACTTGTGTGTAAGCTTTGGTTTGTTGTATTTTGAAAGTCATGTGATTAAATTCATTGGAGTAAGGGATGAATGAATGATTGAGTGTATGAAGGAATTGAAGAAAATAGGTTTAGATTTTCATGGAAATAACCGGTTTATAATAAAGATTAATAAATGGTTTGTAAGAACCTGAAAATAAATATTTTTTGTAAATAATTTAAAAAACTACAGTGGTTACTTGGTGATAAAATAGTAATAATTTTTATTAGGATACCATTGGGAAATTGAACACCACAATGAAACATAAGAGCCATACTGGGTCAGACCAATGATCCATGTACCCAGTATCCTTTTTCCAACAGTGGCCAAGCCAGGTCATAAGTACCCAACAGAAACCCAAATCGTGGCAATATTCCATGCTACCAATCCCAGGGCAAGCAGTTGCTTCCCCATGTCTGTCAGCAGACTATGGACTTTTCCACCAGCATATTTGCCAGCGTACCACACACATTACACCACACATTCAGAATCTAATTTTGTACTTGTAGCAATGGAAGGTTAAGTGAGTTGTCCAAGATCGCAGGGACCAGCAGCAAGATTTGAACCTGGCGTTGCTGGTTGTCAGCCTGGTACTGTAACCACTAGTCTATTCCTCTGCAAAGCTGCAGAACTTCCTGTTAGAGAGAGAGGTTTGGGGCCAGGTGAGATGCAGTATGTTTTCACTGCAGTAGTCAAGGCTGAGGGCCATGAGGAGCAGGGAGAAGGAGCACACAGAGGAGGGGGGCTGCCAGAGTGGGGCACCTAATTTGAGGCACCAAGTTATAGAATTGCCACCTTAGATATAAGTACATAAGTAATGCCACACTGGGAAAAGACCAAGGGTCCATCGAGCCCAGCAAGGGCACCTGGCAAGCTTCCCAAACGTACAAACATTCTATACATGTTATTCCTGGAATTGTGGATTTTTCCCAAGTCCATTTAGTAGTGGTTTATGGACTTGTCCTTTAGGAAACCGTCTAACCCCTTTTAAAACTCTGCCAAGCTAACCGCCTTCACCACGTTCCCCGACAACGAATTCCAGAGTTTAATTATGCGTTTGGTGAAGAAAAATTTCCTCCGATTGTTTTAAATTTACTACACTGTAGTTTCATCGCATGCCCCCTAGTCCTAGTATTTTTGGAAAGCGTGAACAGACGCTTCACATCCTCCTGTTCCACTTCACTCATTATTTTATATACCTCTATCATGTCTCCCCTCAGCCGTCTCTTCTCCAAGCTGAAAAGCCCTAGCCTCCTTAGTCTTTCTTCATAGGGAAGTCGTCCCATCCCTGCTATCATTTTAGTCGCCCTTCGCTGTACCTTTTCCAATTCTACTATATCTTTCTTGAGATGCAGCAACCAGAATTGAACACAATACTCAAGGTGCGGTCGCACCATGGAGTGATACAACGGCATTATAACATCCTCACACCTGTTTTCCATATCTTTCCTAATATTACCCAACATTCTATTCGCTTTCCTAGCCGCAGCAGCACACTGAACAGAAGGTTTCAGTGTGTTATCGACGATGACACCCAGATCCCTTTCTTGGTCCTTAACTTTCTATGGAACCTTGCATGACGTAGCTATAATTTGGGTTCTTTTTTCCTCACATGTATCACCTTGCACTTGCTCACATTAAACGTCATCTGCCATTTAGCCGCCCAGTCTCCCAGTCTCGTAAGGTCCTTCTGTAATTTTTCACAATCCTGTGGCGAGTTAACGACTTTGAATAACTTTGTGTCATCAGCAAATTTAATTACCTCGCTAGTTACTCCCATCTGTAAATCATTTATAAATCATTTATAAATATACTAGCCGTTAAGCCCGTTAAAACGGGCGCGTATTGGAATGTTTTTTTCCCCAAGGCCCCCCTCCCGTTGCAGCTGCAAAGCCCCCTGCCATCCTCCTTCCCTGCCAGCTCCAAGGCCCCCTCTGTCCCTCCCTCCCAGCTCCAAGGCTCCAGTCCTCCCCCCTTCCCAGCTGCAAGGCCCCCTGCCCTCCCTCCCAGTTCCAAGGCCCCAGGCCCTCCCCCCAGCTCCCAAGGCCCCCTTCCCTCCCAGTTCCAAGGCCCCCTGCTCTCCCTCACAACTGTAAGGGGCCCCATTCCCTCACAACTGTAAGGGCCCCATTCCCTCACAACTGTAAGGGCCCCCCTGCCCTCCCTCCCAGCTCCAAGGCTCCAGTCCTCCCCCCTTCCCAGCTGCAAGGCCCCCTGCCCGCCCTCCCTCCCTCCCAGTTCCAAGGCCCCAGGCCCTCCCCCCCAGCTCCAAAGGCCCCCTTCCCTCCCTCCCTCCCTCCTAGTTCCAAGGCCCCCTGCTCTCCCTCACAACTGTAACAGCCCCCCTGCCCTCCCTCCCAGCTCCAAGGCTCCAGTCCTCCCCCCTTCCCAGCTCCAAGGCCCCAGGCCCCCCCCAGCTCCCAAGGCCCCCTTCCCTCCCTCCCTCCCTCCTAGTTCCAAGGCCCCCTGCTCTCCCTCACAACTGTAAGGGCCCCCCTGCCCCCCCTCCCAGCTCCAAGGCTCCAGTCCTCCCCCCTTCCCAGCTGCAAGGCCCCCCGCCCTCCCTCCCTCCCAGTTCCAAGGCCCCCCAGCTCCCTCCCAGTTCCAAGGCCCCCCCCCCGTGCCTTCTTCCCAGCCAGCTGGAAGGCCCCCTTCAGTCCAGCCCTCCCAGCTCCAAGGCCCCCCTCCTTCTGAGACCTCCCATGTCCCCTCCCCCCCCCCAAGGTAGCCGCTACCACCCCCCCACCCCGGAGTCGCCACCACCCCCCCCCCCTTCACCCGGCCCGGGCCCTCTCTTCGTTATTCAACTTACAGCAGCGCCAAAACAGCAGCAAGCAGCAGCTCCCGTTGGCCTTCCTTCACTGCCTGTGCCTCGCCCTTGTGTGACGTCACGTCGGCGAGGGCGGGGCACAGGCAGTGAAGGAAGGCCAACGGGAGCTGCTGCTTGCTGCTGTTTCGGCGCTGCTGTAAGTTGAATAACGAAGAGAGGGCCCGGGCCGGGTGAAGGGGGTGGGGGCGGTAGCGGCTACCTTGGGGGGGGGGAGCGGTAGCGACGTCAGCGGTTCCCTCCCTCCCCTTCCACGCAGTTTCCCTCTCTGTCCCGCCCCCCTCCTCCCGTCATCACGTCTTGACGCGGGGGCGGGACAGAGAGGGAAGTCTCTACTGCGCATTTGCAGGTGAGTCGGTCACTTGCCATTTATAGGTTTGATTAAAAAGCAGCGGTCCTAGCACAGACCCCTGAGGAACCCCACTAACTATCCTTCTCCGTTGTGAATACTGCCCATTTAACCCCACTGTTTCCTTTCCTTCAACCAGTTTATAATCCACAATAGGACATTTCCTTGTCATCAAGCAGATGAATCCATTACGAGTGGGTTGTGTCCATCATCCAGCAGGGGAGATAGAGAACACTGAAAAACCATAGTGCCTCATGGCCAGCTAGCTCCATCTGCCTCTTCAGTATTCTCTATCTCCCCAGCAGGGTGGTTGCAGCTTGTTCAAGCTCCTTCAGAAAATCTGCCTGGGGTGGCTCCTCTGCTTTTGCCAGTTGTAGCAGGGGTGTTGTGGCTGATGGTGCCCACTTTAAAGGCAAATAGGTTAGCCCTTTCTCTGCCTTACCCGGCCCCCGATGTGGAACTAGACAAATAGGCAAGCCCTGTCCCTGTCTTTGCCCACGCTGTGGATGCAGGCAAATAAGTTCGCCCTTTCCCTGCCCTTTCCACGCTACTGATCCTCCGGAGTTGGAAATTTGCCTCTTTCGCTGTTGCCTCAAACTTTCCTCACAGTGTTAAAAAAAAAAAAGTCGCATCGCACTTTGGCGCTGCGATCCCAGAAAAGAGGTTTTCTTCTGATTGTGCAGCGTGACCGGAGCTCAGAGACTTGGTCTGGTGAGGTAAGAGCATTTTGTAGTTCCTCCGGGGAGGGCCCGCATTTGGGACGATTTTGGCGCGAATCCACCATTTTGAATTTCCGCCACTTTTGGCGATGGCTGCTGAGAAAGTTAAGCGCTGTTCCGTTTGTGGCAAGCACAAATCTGCAGCGGGGCTCTGTAAGGCGTGCTTTTCAGACGGTAGAACCAGCCCGAGCATGGCGAGCGATGTTCCTTCCCGCTCCGTGGAGCTGGCAGCGGGCGCCATTTTGGAACAGCATGGTGCGACCCCTGCTGAGGCGGAGGGGTTTGAGCCTGGAGGGCGCCTCGTGTGGAGGCTGATAAAAGAGCTGTTTCCCCCGGACTGGAGCCAGGAGGCCAGGGTGAGCCATTTTCCCCTGAATTTGTTTTATTGCTGCATAATGTATACCTGTTAAAAAGAGATCTTTCCCAGGGGTCCCCTGCGGCCCTGCTTTCTGTATCCCCTCCAGTGGAGTCTGGCCTTGGATTACCGTCAGGCACCCCCCCCCCCCCCCCCCCCCCCCCCCCCCGGTGGTCGGGATGTGAGGACTCTGAGGGGTCTGGCAGCCTTCGTGGTCTGGAGAGCCAGAAGAAGGTGCAGGATTGCCACCGGATCCAGATGATCCTTCCGTGGTGAGGATTTTCCACCGCGATGAGTTGCCAGCGCTTATTACTGATGCCTTGCAGGTCCTCTCTATAGAAGACCCTGGGAGTACTGAGACCTCTTCCGGTAATCCGAGGATGGCAAGTACTAAGAAGCCTGCTCGAGCCTTTGCATGACTCCATCCAAGAGCTTATCACGGCTCAATGGGCTGACCCCCAGGGGCCTTTGAAAGTCGCCAGGGCTATGGGGCAATTATACCCTCTAAGTGAGGAGCATTTGGTGCGCCTAGCAGTGCCTAAAGTGGATGCCCTGGTCACGGCTGTGACAAAGAAAACTACCCTCCCAGTGGAAGGAGGAGTTGCCCTGAAGGACATGCAGGACCGTCGCCTGGAGGCAGCTATGAAACGGTCCTTTGAAATTTCAGGCCTATCCTTACGAGCGTCTGCATGCAGCTATGCTGCCCGAGCCTGCCTCGCTTGGTTACAACAGGCAGTGGAACAGCCTGGAAATGGAGCGGAGCCCCTTTTGGAGGTGGCACTGTGGATGGAGTCGGCCTTGTCATTTTTGGCTGACGCCCTTTATGATCTGGTCAGAGCTTCGGCTAAACAGATGGCTGTAGCGGTGGCGGCTCGCCGTCTTCTGTGGCTACGGCATTGGGCAGCTGACATAGCCTCTAAGCAAAGGTTGGTGAAGTTGCCCGTTCAAGGCTTTCTGTTTGTTGTTGGAGAAAATTGTGAAAGGCCTGGGGGATGCCAAACCCCAGCGCTTACCCGAGGATAGGCCGCGGCCTTCTTCCAAGGGTCAGGCGGTTCCCGCCTCTTTCAGACCTCGCTTCCGTGAAGCTAGAAGGTACCGCCCAGGGCGTTCTGCTGGGTTCACTTCGCGTGCCCGTTTTCAGCAGAGGAACTCCTTTTGCTCGGACAAACGTTCCGCAGCAGCAGGCTCAAGACCTGGAGTTCAAGGGCGACCCTCTCAATGATGGTGCGCCGGCCCACTCCTCGATTCCTGTGATAGGAGGACGACTTTCCCTCTTTCTCGTGGAGTGGGCCAAGATTACCTCAGATTAGTGGGTCTTGGGCCTGATCAGAGAAGGCTACAGAATAGAATTCAATGCCCCGATAAGAGACGTGTTTCTGGAGTCCCGATGCAGTTCTGCCGCCAAACGGGCGGTGGTAGAGGAGACCTTGCAAGGCTTGATTCATATAGGGGCGGTTTCCCCCGTGCCTCCCGCCGAATGCGGCTCTGGCCGTTACTCCATTTACTTCATGGTGCCGCGAAAAGGAGGGTCTTTTCGGTCTATCCTAGACTTTAAAAAAGTCAAGAAGTCTCTGAACGTGCAGCATTTTCACATGGAAACCCTGTGCTCCGTCATAGCGGCGGTACAGCTAGGAGAGTTTCTCACGTCTCTGGACCTGAAAGAAGCTTACTTGCACATACCAATTTGGCCCCCGCACCAGAGGTTTCTGCGTTTTGCGGTGATGGGAAAACATTTCCAGTTTCGGGCCTTGCCTTTTGGCCTCGCCACAGCTCCTCGAACCTTTTCCAAGGTAATGGTGGTAGTAGCTGCTTTTCTTAGGTGAGAGGGTATCCGGGTTCACCCATACCTAGACGACTGGCTCATCAGAGCAGACTCTGCAGAAGAGAGTCATCAGGGTACAGCCAGAGTGGTCTTAGTACTGCAATCTCTGGGCTGCGTCGTCAATATAGCCAAAAGTCACCTGACCCCCTCTCAATCTCTAGAAAATTTGGGGGTCCGGTTCGACACAGCCTCAGGGATGGTCTTCCTACCTGAGCAAAGGTGGTGCAAGCTTCAGAACCAGGTCCGCCTGCTCCTGAGGATGCCTCGCCCGCGAGCTTGGGACATAGTCCAGCTGTTGGGGTCGATGACAGCCACTTTGGAAGTGGTGCCTTGGGCGAGAGCGCACCTGAGACCTCTGCAGTGTTCCCTGCTTCAACGGTGGTCTCCAATATCTCAGGATTATCAATGCAGACTCATGTGGCTCCCTGCGGCCCGGCTCAGTATGAAGTGGTGGCTCTCAGACAGCATGCTGCGGCGAGGAATGCCGCTAGCACTCCCCGATTTGTGCCTGGTGGTAACATATGCCAGCCTGAAGGGCTGGGGTGCACATTGCCGGGGAAGGCATGCCCAGGGTCTTTGGACACCCGAGGAGTCAGAGTGGTCCATCAATCGCTTGGAGTTGAAAGCGATTTTCCAGGCGCTTCTGGCCTTTCAATTGACCCTGGAAGGATTGGCTGTCAGAGTTCTGTCGGACAACACAACAGCAGTGGCCTACATAAATTGCCAAGGAGGCACTCCGTGCATAGCACTAGCAGCGCAGGCCGCGCAGATTTGCTACTGGGCCGAGCTTCATCTGCAGTTTCTGTCAGCAGCTCATATTGCAGGTCAGAGTAACGTGCAAGCAGGAATTAGATTGACCCAGCGGAGTGGGAACTTGCAGACAAAGTATTCCTGCAGATATGTGCAAAATGGGGAAAGCCCGTAATGGATCTTATGGCGTCAAGCACAAATGCCAAAGTCCCGTGCTTTTACAGCAGACGGAGAGATCCTCGCTCGGCAAGGTTGAATGCCTTGGCTCAACCCTGGCCTCAGGGCCTCCTGTATGTGTTCCCTCCGTGGCCCTTGATAGGGCGAGTACTCCTGCGGATTCGGCTCCACCAAGGAGAGGTGGTTCTCATTGCCCCGGATTGGCCCAGGAGGCCGTGGTATGCGGACCTCCAGTGGATGCTGGTAGAGGATCCCCTGCCGTTACCTCTGGTACCGAACCTGTTGTCACAGGGCCCGGTGACCATGGAGGACGCCTGCCGCTTTGGTCTTACAGCATGGCTATTGAGAGGCCGCAATTGAGAGACAAGGGATATTCCAGTAAAGTCATTTCCACTCTCCTACAGGCCCGCAAGCGTTCCACTTCAGTGGCTTATCCAATTTGAAGCTTGATGTGCTTCTAAAGCGAACACACCCATGTGGGCTTCTGTCTCGCCGATACTTGACTTTTTGCAGGATGGTTTACAAAAAGGCCTTGCCGATAAGTCCCTGCGTGTTCAAGTGGCAGCCTTAGCATGTTTTCGAGGGAAGTTCACTGGCCTCTCTCTGGCTGCTTGCCCGGATGTGACACGGTTTCTTAGAGGGGTGCTTCGGCTCCGTCCTCCCGTGCGGGTCCCGTGTCAGCCTGGAACCTGGGGTTAGTTTTAAAGGCCCTTCAGTGTTCGCCCTTCGAGCCGCTTAGGCGAGCTTCGGAGAAGGATGTGACCTTAAAGATGGTCTTTTTGGTGGCCGTGACATCGGCGAGACGGGTATCAGAGCTCCAGGCGCTGTCCTGTTGAGACCCATTTCTGCAATTCTCAGAGTCCGGAGTAATGGTACGTACGGTGCCTTCCTTCATGCCTAAGGTGGTTTCAGCGTTTCACTTAAACCAGCCTATTTTCCTGCCCTCCTTTTCTAAAGAGGAGTTTCCAGAAGCCTATGGGCAGTTGCACTTTTTGGATGTGCGAAGGGCTCTGTTGCAGTATCTGCGCATGTCAAATGCCTTCAGGACCTCTGACCATCTTTTTGTTCTTTTGTCAGGTCCGCGCAGAGGGTCTCCAGCGTCTAAGGCCACTATAGCCTTTTGGCTCAAAGAAGCTATCTTTTCAGCATATCTGCTATCTGGCCGGCCTCCGTCTGAAGCCTTTAAGGCACATTCCACAAGAGCAATTTCCTCTTCTGGGGCTGAAACTGGAGCACTCTCTCTTCAAGAGATTTGTAGTGCAGCTACTTGGGCTTCTAAGCTCTCGTTTGCCCAACATTACAGGCTGGATGTGGCTGCCAGGAGAGATGCGCATTTTGGAGCACAAGTGCTGGCACATGGTGTGGCTTGTTCCCACCCTATCTAGGGATTGCTTTGATACATCCCACTCGTAATGGATTCATCTGCTTCATGACAAGGAAGGGAAAATTAGGTTCTTACCTTGGTAATTTTCTTTCCTTTAGTCATAGCAGATGAATCCATGAGCCCTCCCTCAGTGGTTCATTATGTGATTTATGTTACTTTTATGTTCAGTTTTTCCTGTAGATATGTTCCCTCATTGGGAGAAGTTGGAAAACAGTCTTCAGGATTTCTGTTCAGTTACAGGAGGATGAGTTCATTCCCTCCAGGAGGATGAGTTAATTCCCTGAATTATAGCTCCAGTTTTGGGGCGTTCATCCGCTGTGAGGAAAGTTCATGTTATTATGCATTGCGGTGTAACACTGTTTTGGAAGCTTCAAATACTGAAGAGGCAGATGGAGCTAGCTGACCATGAGGCACTATGGTTTTTCAGTGCTTGCTATCTCCCCCTGCTGGTTGATGGACACAACCCACTCGTAATGGGTTCATCTGCTATGACTAAAGGAAAGAAAATTACCAAGGTAAGAACCTAAATTTCCTTTCCTCCTATCCCATGACCCTCCAATTTCCTCTGTAGCCTTTCATGAGGTACCTTGTCAAACGCCTTTTGAAAATCCAGATACACGATATCAACCGGCTCCCCTTTGTCCACATGTTTGTTTACTCCTTCAAAGAATTGAAGTAAATTGGTCAGGCAAGATTTCCCCACACAAAAGCCGTGCTGACTTGGTCTCAGTAATCCATGTCCTTGGATGTGCTCTGTAATTTTGTTTCCCGGATCTCCCCTGGAACCTTTTTTAAAAATCGTTATTACATTGGCCACCCTCCAATCTTCCGGTGCCACGCCCGATTTTAAGGATAAATTGCATATCACTAATAGTAGCTCCGCAAGCTCATTTTTCAGTTCTATCAGTACTCTAGGATGAATACCATCCGGTCCAGGAGATTTGCTACTCTTCAGTTTGCTGATCTGCCCCGTTATGTCCTCCAGGTTTACCGTGAAGTCAGTAAGTTTTTCCGACTCATCCGCTTGAAATACCATTTCCGACACCAGTATCCCACCCAAATCTTCCTCGGTGAAGACCGAAGCAAAGAATTCATTCAATCTCTCCACTACGTCTTTATCTTCCTTGATCAACAACGGCTGATGATGAAACAGATGATGAAATGAGCAGCAAGGCACATGCTGACGACATTCAACAACCTCCTGTCAGTTTTGCAAGAGCGCTGGAGAGTCTCAACACAGTGCGGGCCTATCTGGAGGCCACTGGATGTCAGTGCTATGACAGTTTATACTGTCTGGCAAACGTAGTCTATGGAACTCACAGACCCAATAGTGTACAGAGGACTGTAACTAATTACTTCAAGTAAGCCTAACGTCAGTTAACGGAGACTGTATACTGTATGTATAATAATAAACAGTACTGTACATATGTTTATCAGATGTCAAGCTTCTTTGGGTCACAACGGTTAAGTGCACACTCTGGTTAACTGCATGCTTTTCTTTGGTCCCAGACCCTTGCACTTAAGCGGATTGCACTGTGTATGTATGTATGTGTGTGTGTGTGTGTGATATATATATATATATATATATATATATATATATATATATATATCTACTATAATAAAACTCACCCTCAACGTTTTGAAGTCACTCAGTCACTCCCTGAAGGGTTCATGGATTCATGGTGGTGAAGCCACAACACTGACCATGTCTCTCTGCCCCGCCCTCGCATGACGGACCAATCAGAAAAAACACCCTCAACATTCTGAAACACAAAGGACCATCACAACACCGTTTCCAGGCAACACTAGGCAACGTAAGACGGACCAATCAGAGGAAACTACGTGACAATAAGTGAGGAGCATTCCCCAGCAGAATGGCTCATTATCTGTGCAGCACGGAGAACACAGAACCACCGCTGGAACGAGAGAAGAATATTCCTGATGTGGGTATGTGCAAAAATAGACCGGGGGGGGGGGGGGGGGGGGAGAAATTTTTAAATGCCTAATGCCAGTACTGAAGAGTGCCAGAGGGCCCATAGCAAAGACTATATTTGGGATCGCTTGACATGGAGTCAGAGGAGCCGGAAAACAACGTGCCCGTCACCATCTGGGACGTGGGCGAACAGGACAAGCTGCGGCCCAACTGGAAGGATTACCCGCGACCCAGCCAGCAGCAAACAGCGACCAAGGAAGGGAGAGGAGTACTCCTTCCCTACCTAGGAATCGCTGGAGACTGGCTGCCAAACTAACGAAACAACCGCACACCGACGCACCACCACCATCATTCAAAAGGCATCCACTCTTTCTTCAACAGAAATGCAAACTAATAATACAAAACAAAGAATACCCGTTTTCTCACGCAGCTACAGGTAACTCCCCACCCCCTTCCTCTTCCCCTTTTGCCAAAGCGGCCGTGCCCAACCATCCCCAGCCTCAGGCAAGCCGTCTCCCACCTCGGGGATTCCCCGAACACCCAGAAAAGGACGGCGCAGCTTCTCGCAGCGCATGTTCCAGCATTCCCCTGCAGCCGGCCTGAAATGGACCGAACATACCGGATCACCACCTGATGGCCCGAGACCGTGCTCCTCTCCCTTCCGCCAACTTAAAACAACCATCCCCGTCCTCAGGCAAGCCGTCTCTCACCTCCAGGATGCCCAGAACCCCAGCCCAACGGAAAAAGACGGCGCTGCTTCCCACAGCATATTTCTCTTCCAGCGTTCCCCTACAGCAGCCCTGAAACGGCCAAAAAATACCGACAGACCAAGAACGTGCTCCTCTACCTTCCGCCCATCTAAAACAACACTGCTGCCTCAGCACAACACAAAAAAAAAAAAAAAAAAAAAAAACGGAAAAAAACAATCCACCACTCAGCAAAGGCTGACCCCCCTACAACCACATTTACATTTCACCAACAGAAAGACCCCCCTCCACAAACCTCCTTGACAGACAAAACCACACACACACATTACAACAGACACACACCCTCAAAGCCACACACCAATCCATCCCACTTTGCCAGCATAGCACAGCACATCCCCCAACCCCCCAAGCAAAAAAACAAACAAAAAAAAAAAGACACACATCAACAACCTGCACACACAGCCCACCCTCACACACACAACCTGCACACACACCCCACACTCACACACACAAAATAACTCTGTGACACATACACACACACACACACAAAAACCCCACATGCTAGCGCCCGTTTCATTGGTTTCGGAAACGGGCCTTTTTTACTAGTATATATATAATTCCAGCAAAATCAATAACTAGGAAAATTCCTCATATCATGCTGTAGTGTGGATGCTTCTCTATGTACTGCATTTCTCGCTTCAGGGATATCAGTCCCTCCCCTCCTTAGGGATTGCTTTTGTACATCCCATTTGTCTAGACTGATCCTTGGGATGTAATGGAATGAAAAATTAGTTAATTACCTGCTAATTTTCTTTCCTTTAGTCCCAAAGGATCAGTCCAGAGCCTGCCCTTCTGTGATGATTTTGTTTTGGGGTTTTTTTTTAAAATTTTGTGTGTTGGTATTGTTCTCGTTCCATTATTTCTAAAGCATGGGTTTTGTCCTATATTTCAAGGTTCTTCTCTGTTGTCATTTTTGTGAAGAGGGATGACATCTGCTCTTCTCTAGTTCTCCAGAATCTTTCCCATCTCTAAGGATCTATTAAACAAATCTTTAAGAGGACTCCCTGGAATCTCTCTAAGATTTCTCAATATCCTGGGATATATCTCATCTGACTCCATGGCTTTATCCACTTTGTTTTTCAGGTTGTTCATAACACTTTCTTCCATGAACAGTGCAATATCAATTCTGTTCCCTATATGCTTTGTCCGCCTTCTGCAGGATTTTCTTCCGTGAACACATATGTATGTATCATGCCTGCTTTTTACTCATCATTCTCCCACATAGCAGTTCTCAACATCTTTCAGGCATAGAATTCTATTTTTAGACTTACTTCTTTCTCCAACATACTTGTAACCTATCTTTTAATTTCTAGCCATTTTTTCCCTTCTGTCTTACTTTTCCTGCTGCATTTCTCACTTCGATTCTTTGAGCTTTATCAGGTATTCTTTTCTGTTTTACTCTTCTTGTGTCTGTATTTCATGAATGCTGCTGCTTTTGCCTCTGATTAGTACATAAGTACATAAGTAGTGCCATACTGGGAAAGACCAAAGGTCCATCTAGCCCAGCATCCTGTCACCGACAGTGGCCAATCCAGGTCAAGGGCACCTGGCACGCTCCCCAAACGTAAAAACATTCCAGACAAGTTATACCTAAAAATGCGGAATTTTTCCAAGTCCATTTAATAGCGGTCTATGGACTTGTCCTTTAGGAATCTATCTAACCCCTTTTTAAACTCCGTCAAGCTAACCGCCCGTACCACGTTCTCCGGCAACGAATTCCAGAGTCTAATTACACGTTGGGTGAAGAAAAATTTTCTCCGATTCGTTTTAAATTTACCACACTGTAGCTTCAACTCATGCCCTCTAGTCCTATTATTTTTGGATAGCGTGAACAGTCGCTTCACATCCACCCGATCCATTCCACTCATTATTTTATACACTTCTATCATATCTCCCCTCAGCCGTCTCTTCTCCAAGCTGAAAAGCCCTAGCCTTCTCAGCCTCTCTTCATAGGAAAGTCGTCCCATCCCCATTATCATTTTCGTCGCCCTTCGCTGTACCTTTTCCAATTCTACTATATCTTTTTTGAGATACGGAGACCAGTACTGAACACAATACTCCAGGTGCGGTCGCACCATGGAGCGATACAACGGCATTATAACATCCGCACACCTGGACTCCATACCCTTCCTAATAACACCCAACATTCTATTTGCTTTCCTAGCCGCAGCAGCACACTGAGCAGAAGGTTTCAGCGTATCATCGACGACGACACCCAGATCCCTTTCTTGATCCGTAACTCCTAACGCGGAACCTTGCAAGACGTAGCTATAATTCGGGTTCCTCTTACCCACATGCATCACTTTGCACTTGTCAACATTGAACTTCATCTGCCACTTGCACGCCCATTCTCCCAGTCTCGCAAGGTCCTCCTGTAATCGTTCACATTCCTCCTGCGACTTGACGACCCTGAATAATTTTGTGTCATCGGCGAATTTAATTACCTCACTAGTTATTCCCATCTCTAGGTCATTTATAAATACATTAAAAAGCAACGGACCCAGCACAGACCCCTGCGGGACCCCACTAACTACCCTCCTCCACTGAGAATACTGGCCACGCAATCCTACTCTCTGCTTCCTATCTTTCAACCAGTTCTTAATCAGCTACTTGTTTACAGAACCATATCAGTTTCCCTTTTCTCTTGCTTTTGTTCATGTTCCCATTTCTGTAGCTCCAGCTTGGACCACTGTCTTTCCACTTCTCTTATGTCCTCCCATCCTGTCAGATCTTTCATGGGATACCCCCATTTTGCTAAAGTCAGCATATTTGAAATCAAGGACTTCGAATTAGGGTGTGTCTGTGTTTTGCTTTAGCTCTTTTATATGAAACCATACTGTGTGATGACCACTAGGGGACAGGTGGGCACCCATCTTAATGTTAGATGCACTTTCTCCATTTGCGAGCACTAGATCCAGCATCACTATTTATTTATTTATTTGTAGCATTTGTATCCCACATTTTCCCACCGATTTGCAGGCTCAATGTGGCTTACATTTGCCATTATGGCGGATGCCATTTCCGGGTAACAGAGTTACAAATGGTCTTGCATTAATGTGAGAACATACATGGTAAGAAGTATATAATGGAACATACATGTAACATAACATAGATGGTACAGAGCATGGTATAAATATTGTGTATATATATATATACCAGAACATACGTGGTAAGAAGTATATAATGGGACATACATGGAACATAACATAGATGGTACAGATCATGGTACATACATGGTAAGAAGTATATAATGGAACATACATGGAACATAACATAGATGATACAGATCATGGTATAAATAAAAGGGAATTGTGAGACTAAAAGATGCAGCGAACTGCTATGTAGATAATGATGAAGAAAAAGCCAGAGGGTGGTGGTAAATGGAGTTCGCTCGGAGGAGGGAAAGGTGAGTAGTGGAGTGCCTCAGGGATCGGTGCTGGGGCCGATTCTGTTCAATATAGTGAGTGACATTGCCGAAGGGTTAGAAGGTAAAGTTTGCCTATTTGCAGATGATACTAAGATTTGCAACAGAGTGGACACCCGGGAGGGAGTGGAAAGCATGAAAAAGGATCTGAGGAAGCTAGAAGAATGGTCTAAGGTTTGGCAATTAAAATTCAATGCGAAGAAATGCAAAGTGATGCATTTAGGGAGTAGAAACCCACGAGAGACTTATGTGTTAGGCGGTGAGAGTCTGATAGGTACTGAGGGGGAGAGGGATGCAAAGTGATGCATTTAGGGAGTAGAAACCCACGAGAGACTTATGTGTTAGGCGGTGAGAGTCTGATAGGTACTGAGGGGGAGAGGGATCTTGGGGTGATAGTATCCAAGGATCTGAAGGCGATGAAACAGTGTGACAAGGCGGTGGCTGTAGCGAGAAGGTTGCTAGGCTGTATAGAGAGAGGTGTGATCAGCAGAAGAAAGGAAGTGTTGATGCCCCTGTACAAGTTGTTGGTGAGGCCCCACCTGGAGTATTGTGTTCAGTTTTGGAGGCCGTACCTTGCGAAGGATGTTAAAAAAATGGAAGTGGTGCAAAGAAAAGCTACGAGAATGGTACGGCATTTGCGTTCCAAGACGTATGAGCAGAGACTTGCTGACCTGAACATGTATACCCTGGAGGAAAGGAGGAACAGGGGTGATATGATACAGACGTTCAAATACTTGAAAGGTATTAATCCGCAAACAAATCTTTTCCGGAGATGGGAAGGCGGTAGAACAAGAGGACATGAAATGAGATTGAAGGGGGGCAGATTCAGGAAAGATGTCAGGAAGTATTTTTTCACGGAGAGGGTGGTGGATGCTTGGAATGCCCTCCTGCGGGAGGTAGTGGAGATGAAAACGGTAACGGAATTCAAACATGCGTGAGATATGCATAAAGGAATCCTGTGCAATAGGAATGGATCCTCAGAAGCTTAGCCGAAATTGGGTGGCGGAGCAGGTGGGGGAAGAGGGGTTGGTGGTTGGGAGGCGAGGATAGTGGAGGGCAGACTTATACGGTCTGTACCAGAGCCGGTGATGGGAGGCGGGACTGGTGGTTGGGAGGCGGGAAATACAGCTGGGCAGACTTGCACGGTCTGTGCCCTGAAAAAGGCAGGTACAAATCAAGGTAAGGTATACACATATGAGTTTATCTTGTTGGGCAGACTGGATGGACCATGCAGGTCTTTTTCTGCCATCATCTACTATGTTACTATGTGTGTGTGTGTGTGTATATATATATATATATATATATATATATATATATATACATGGTAAGAAGTATATAATGGGACATACATGGAACATAACATAGATGGTACAGATCATGGTATAAATACAGTATATATATAGATATAGATATATATGTATATACAGTGGTGGAAATAAGTATTTGATCCCTTGCTGATTTTGTAAGTTTGCCCACTGACAAAGACATGAGCAGCCCATAATTGAAGGGTAGGTTATTGGTAACAGTGAGAGATAGCACATCACAAATTAAATCCGGAAAATCACATTGTGGAAAGTATATGAATTTATTTGCATTCTGCAGAGGGAAATAAGTATTTGATCCCCCACCAACCAGTAAGAGATCTGGCCCCTACAGACCAGGTAGATGCTCCAAATCAACTCGTTACCTGCATGACAGACAGCTGTCGGCAATGGTCACCTGTATGAAAGACACCTGTCCACAGACTCAGTGAATCAGTCAGACTCTAACCTCTACAAAATGGCCAAGAGCAAGGAGCTGTCTAAGGATGTCAGGGACAAGATCATACACCTGCACAAGGCTGGAATGGGCTACAAAACCATCAGTAAGACGCTGGGCGAGAAGGAGACAACTGTTGGTGCCATAGTAAGAAAATGGAAGAAGTACAAAATGACTGTCAATCGACAAAGATCTGGGGCTCCACGCAAAATCTCACCTCGTGGGGTATCCTTGATCATGAGGAAGGTTAGAAATCAGCCTACAACTACAAGGGGGGAACTTGTCAATGATCTCAAGGCAGCTGGGACCACTGTCACCACGAAAACCATTGGTAACACATTACGACATAACGGATTGCAATCCTGCAGTGCCCGCAAGGTCCCCCTGCTCCGGAAAGCACATGTGACGGCCCGTCTGAAGTTTGCCAGTGAACACCTGGATGATGCCGAGAGTGATTGGGAGAAGGTGCTGTGGTCAGATGAGACAAAAATTGAGCTCTTTGGCATGAACTCAACTCGCCGTGTTTGGAGGAAGAGAAATGCTGCCTATGACCCAAAGAACACCGTCCCCACTGTCAAGCATGGAGGTGGAAATGTTATGTTTTGGGGGTGTTTCTCTGCTAAGGGCACAGGACTACTTCACCGCATCAATGGGAGAATGGATGGGGCCATGTACCGTACAATTCTGAGTGACAACCTCCTTCCCTCCGCCAGGGCCTTAAAAATGGGTCGTGGCTGGGTCTTCCAGCACGACAATGACCCAAAACATACAGCCAAGGCAACAAAGGAGTGGCTCAGGAAGAAGCACATTAGGGTCATGGAGTGGCCTAGCCAGTCACCAGACCTTAATCCCATTGAAAACTTATGGAGGGAGCTGAAGCTGCGAGTTGCCAAGCGACAGCCCAGAACTCTTAATGATTTAGAGATGATCTGCAAAGAGGAGTGGACCAAAATTCCTCCTGACATGTGTGCAAACCTCATCATCAACTACAGAAGACGTCTGACCGCTGTGCTTGCCAACAAGGGTTTTGCCACCAAGTATTAGGTCTTGTTTGCCAGAGGGATTAAATACTTATTTCCCTCTGCAGAATGCAAATAAATTCATATACTTTCCACAATGTGATTTTCCGGATTTAATTTGTGATGTGCTATCTCTCACTGTTACCAATAACCTACCCTTCAATTATGGGCTGCTCATGTCTTTGTCAGTGGGCAAACTTACAAAATCAGCAAGGGATCAAATACTTATTTCCACCACTGTATATACACCATATCATGGTATATATAGATATATATATAGATATATATATATATATATATATATATATATATATATACACACACACACCATGTGCATACAGACATGGTTAAGAAGAATACATTAAGGTATTGCATGAAGGTTTCTGAGTAATAAATTGGATTGTAACATTCGTTAGGTCATCGACTACAGAGAGACCCTATTCGGCATAAGGTTAAAGTGGTAGTGCTTGATCCTTCATTATGTGAAAAGATTTCGGTTATGTATAAATCATGTATAGTGTTATTATTTAGTATTTAAGATATATGTTTATTGTATGCCTTCTTGAAAAGATCTGTTTTCAGTAACCTTCGGAAGATGGATAGGTCTTGCGTTGCTTTTATGGCCTTCGGTAGTGCGTTCCATAGCTGCATGCAAATGTAGGAGAAACTGGTCGCATATGTGGATTTATATTTTAGCCCTTTACAGTTAGGATAGTGGAGGTTGAGGTATGTGCGTGACAATCGTTTTGCGTTCCTAGTAGGCAGGTCTATGAGGTCTGACTTGTAGGTCGGGGCTTCCCCGTAGATGATTTTGTGGGCCAGGGTGCAAACTTTGAACGCAATTCGTTCTTTTAATGGGAGCCAGTTCTGTGTCTTACATGTATTGCATTATTTATCTGCATTGCATACTGGAACCTATGTAATCTTGTTTATTTACAGTTTCATTTTTTTTTTTCAGACTAAGGTTCATAGAGCCAGAATTTGCCTGTGGTAAGTACATGTAGAATTAAAACAAAAAACTTCTCCTGGATCTGCAGAAGTTGTAAAATCTCCAACACCTACAGGATGTGTCACCTTAGCTGTGTTGACGTTACTGGCATTTTAGCGTTACTACCTAGTGATTTTTGTGCATTAAAAATTCTCAAGCTAAAACACAGTAAAATAACGTCATTCAAACGATACAGTTAACAATGTGTCAAAATTTTGCAGTCACTGTGATTGCTCAAAATGTCCGTCCTCCTTCTTTAGGTTTTAAATTGTAAGGGCTAAGCCTAACTTTTGATTAAAATTAGGGCAAAACAAATGGGAAAAGCACAACCCTTCAGTCGATTGGTCCCTATGGCAGGCAGGCTGTCCCAGATCATCTGCAGCGCTTCCTTGAGTTCAGCAATTATTTGTGGCTTTGGGTGGAGCTTGTGATAGGCCTCCAACATTGCTCCCCAGACAAAAGTCTACATCACCGTAACATAATTTACAGTAAGCTGGTATCACATTTTTTTTCTTCAAATAATGGTAGTTTAACAGTGCAAACATTTTTGTATAAAAATCACTGGGAGGTCACACTAAAAGGTCTGTAAGTTTGCCATGTTAAAAGATAATCCACTCGGCACATAAACATAGATTCAAGCGAGTGCTGAGAAAACAGGAAAAAAAAAAAAAAACTCTAGGGGGCTTTTTTTTTTTGCCTCGCCCTGTAGTAGGCTTACATAATTTCTTATAGTTGTCTTCTTTGCTGTTGGAAGCTATGAGTTACCTTCAATTTTATTCCTTTTCAGGCGGGACCTCAGTATGCAGCAGTTGGAAGTAATAGGGAAAGCGCAAACTGGAGAAGAGCTGAAACGGTATGCGACATTCAAAATAATCAATCCATCTTAGATTAGGAAAGATGTCCCTGCCTGCTGTTAGGAAGTCATTATCTTTCTCTCTCCTCTTCCTTTTAGAATTCTTGAAAAATGGTTTTGAAGTAATTGGATTGGCAGCATATATAGGCAGCAGAATGGAGTGGGCCAAAGAGCCATGTCCCCACCATTATTTGCTCAACATAGCATCAGCAATTAGGGCCAGCCCAGCCACTTGACAGATTAGTTGTATGCCTAGGATAGCATTTGGGGAGCTGTAGCTTGGTTCTTGTGCACTCATCATGAACACCTTCCCCCACTTCCCTTCTCACTACCAAGTCTGCTACTGCCACTCCACCCCCCTCCCACCTCCTTCTAGGCCGGCCATTAACAGCGCTGTGTATGTCTAGTAGCACTATAGAAATGATAAGTAGTAGTAGTAATTACAGAAATATTAGCGCTGCATGGGCCCTGTAAGCACAGACCCATGCTGAAGTGCTGCTTTTTCCCATACCTGCTGAGGCAGATTTCCTGTCGGAGGGGGTTAGGACAAAGTAGCACTTCAGTTTGGGTCTGTGCTTACAGGGCCCACACAGTGCTGATGGAATATTTAATCTTTGGGCTGGCCCAGTAGGAGGTAGGGGGCAGCAAGTGAGAAGATGCTGGACATAGGTTGAGAGTAAGGAGGGGGAGATGAGAAGCTGGCTAGGTTTTTTTGGGTGGGGGGGAATGTTGAAGGGGAAGGGGAGATACTACCCATCTGTGTGAGGGGAGGAAGGGGAGGTGCTGTCCATCTATGGGAGGAGAGTATGGAGAGGGGAAGGGGAAGTACTGGCCATCTGTAGGGGGGTATAGAGAGGGGAAGGGAAGGTGCTGGCATCTGTGGTGGGGGGGGAGTACAGAAGTAAGAAAAATGCTAACCACTTTCAGGGTGGTAGAGAAAAGAAAGGGAGATGCTGGCCACCAGTGGGGAGGGGGAATCCTGAAGGGAAAGGGAGTTACTGGCCACCTGATTGGGGGGGGGGGTAAAGAAGGGAATGGGAAATGCTTAACTACAAAGGGTGGGGGCAGCATGGCTGAAGGTTCGCTTAGAGTGTCCAATAGCCTTAGGCCAGACCTGTGAATTATTAGAGAGCTTGGGGTCAGGATTATAGTTCAGTTCCCATTTCAATTTTATTTGCGTAAAATAATTAAGTGATGTACAAATCAAAAGATAATTGAGTGGAAAGGGGGTAAGAAGAAATAAAAGGAAGCTTAGGTTACAATGAGAATGATTATAAAAAAGAGGTAATAGAGTAGTAGTTCTATTAATGTAATCTGATGTGGAATACAAGAGGCAGGGAGGGATATTGAATGGAATAGATAGGACAGTGAAGGGGACAGTCTTGCTGCATTAGAGCAACAGTGGGCAAGTTAGGGATCATATGGGTTCAGATAGGAATGCTTTTGAGAAGAAATAGGCTTTGAGGAGAGCTTTAAACCTTAGAAACAATAGTTTGTGGGGCAGCGCTTGGTCAGTGTTCCATGTAGAGCATGGGGTGAATGCTCCGCTATTCTAAGCCTTTAAACACAAGGAAATCGATTATATTCTCCAAAGGTTTTGCTTGCATCGACCTTCATTTACCATCCTCTCACCTGTCTTATGGCCTCTAACAGAAGTGGAAAGCAAGATCTTCCTGCTTCAGCTTCGCCAAGTGGTAAAGATGGCGTCGAAGAACTCAGAGTCTCGGCTAGATCTCTTGTTGAAAGAAATGAGAGATTACAAAAATTTCATGTCTGAGCAAACCTCCGCCACTAAGGCAGTTCGCTCTGAGATTGAATCCTTGAATGTTCAATTTACAGAAGTGTGCCATAGACTGGACTCTCTCAAAATGCAAGCTCAATCGTTCACAGAAAAGCTAACATATATTGCTAAACATGAATATGATATTCAGATTTTACAGCGAGATTTAGAAGACCTCTTCAACCGAAACCGGAAAAACAATATTCGCATTCTTGGTCTTCCTGAGTCTGCAGAAGGGTCAGACCATATTCTATTCCTACTAAATCTTCAATTCTCTCCCGCCCTGGAAATTGAGAGAGCACATTGAATGCCGTCCAGGCCCAATGTGTTGGTGAACTTTCCAAGACCAATTATAGCAAAAATCCTCAGATATTAACATGCTATGTCTATCCTGAATGCTGCAAGGTCTATGAAACATCTTTTATATCAAGGTAAATGCATTCTCTCAGTTTCAGATCTGGTTAAAACAACAGCCTTAAAGCGCAAACAATTTCTTCAACTGAGAGAACCTTTGAAGGATATTGGAGCTAAATTTGGTTTTATCTACCCTGCGAAGATGAAAATTACCTACAGTAATCATACTATTCCTTGTCATCAAGCAGATGAAGCCATTACGTATGGGTTGTGTCCATCAACCAGCAGGGGGAGATAGCGAGCACTCAACTTTTCACAGTGCCTCATGGCCAGCCAGCTCCACTGCCTCTTCAGTATTCTCTATCTCCCCAAGCAGGGTGGCTGCAGCTTCTTCGAGCTCCATCAAAAATCTGCCTGGGGGTGGCTCCTGGCTTGCCAGTTGTTAGCCGGGGTGTTAGAGGCTATAGCAGCTTCACTTTGAAGGCACATAGGTTAGCCCTTTCCCTGCCTTACCCATGCCCCCGTGGATGTGGACATATTAGCTTGCTTTTCCCTGTCCTTTCCCACTCAGTGGATGCAGGCACATTGGTTCGCCTTTCCCTGCCTTTCCCACTCATCTGAGCCTCCAGAGTTCTTATTACCTCTGCTTTCCTCACAGCGTTAAAAAAAAAAAAAAAGTTGGAACAGAGGTTTTCCTTTGATTCTTCTATGGGACCGGAGCTTTGATACTCGGTCCGGTGAGGTAAGAGTGTTTTCTAACTCCTCCGGGGTGGGCCCACGATCGGGGCGTTTTTGGCGCAAAACCGCCATTTTGAATTTTCCCGCCATTTTCGGCAATGGCTGCAGAGAATGTAAAGCGCTGTTCCCGGTGTGGCAAGCGCAAATCAGCAGCGGGGCTCTGTAAATCGTGCTGTATAGGTGTAAGAGCCGGCCCGAGCATGGCGAGCAATGATTCTTCCCGCTCAGAGCTGGTAGCGGTCGCAATTTTGAATTCTCCGCATGGCGCGGCCTCCGTAGAGACGGAGAGCCCTGAGCCCGGGGGGGGACCTCGAATTGAGGCTATTCAGGGAGTGGCTAGCCCCGGACGGGATCTGGGTGCCCAGGGCGAGTTTTTCTCCCCTGATTTTGTGTTATTATTGCATAAAGCATACATGCTGAAAAGAGCTCTCCCTCAAGGGTCGTCTGAGGCCCCTTCTATTGTCCCCCCCAGTGGATTCTGGCCTGGGACTGCCCGCTGAGGCTATTTTCCCTGATAATTGGCATAAAGAAAAGCGTAGAAGGGCTAATTCCCCTTCAGATTGTGGTGCACCTCCTTTTTCCCCCCAGTGGTCGGGCTGTGAGGATTCGGAGAGTTCTGGCAGGCCTTCGTGGTCTGAGGAGCCAGAGTCAGGTGCAGAATTACCATAGGATCTGGATGATCCCTCCATGGTGAGGATTTTCCACCGTGATGAGCTGCCAGCGCTTATTTCAGATGCCATACAGGTCCTTTCTATTGAAGAGCCTGACAGTGGCACGGCCTCCTCTGTGAATCCTAGGATGGCTAGTACCAAAAAGCCTGCTCGAGCCTTTCCTTTGCATGACTCCACCCAAGAGCTTATTTCTGCTCAGTGGGCTGACCCCGAGGGACCTTTGAAAGTTTCCAGGGCTATGGGGCAATTATACCTTCTGCGTGAGGAGCATTTGGCTCGCTTTGCAATGCCTAAAGTAGATGCCCTAGTCACTGCGGTGACAAAGAGAACTACCCTCCCTGTGGAAGGAGGAGTTGCCCTGAAGGATATACAAGACCGTAGGCTGGAAGCAGCACTTAAACGGTCCTTTGAAATTGCAGGTCTTACTGTTCGGGCGTCTGCATGCAGTTGTTATGCTGCTAGAGCCTGCCTGGCGTGGTTGCAACAGGCAGTGGAACAGCCTGGAGATGGAGCGGAGCCCTTCTCGGATGTGGCTCCGCGGCTGGAGTCGGCCTTGTCCTTTTTGGCTGATGCCCTTTATGATATTGTCAGAGCTTCGGCTAAACAAATGGCAGTAGCAGTGGCGGCTCGCCGTTTTATTTGGCTACGACATTGGGCAGCGGACATGGCCTCTAAGCAAAGGTTGGTGAAGTTGCCCTTTCAAGGCCTTCTCCTATTTGGTGAGGAGTTGAAAAAAAATTGTTAAAGTCCTGGGAGATCCTAAGCCCCAGCGCTTGCCCGAAGATAGGCCTCGGCCTTCCTCCAAGGGCCAGGCGGTCCACTCCTGTTATAGACCTCGCTTCCGTGAAGCTAGAAGGTACCGCCCGGGGCGTTCTGCTGGGTCACTTCTCGTGCCAGTTTTTCAGCAGAAGAACTCCTTTCGCTCGGACAAGCGTTCCGCAGCCACCGGCTCTAGGCCTGGAGTTCAGGGGCGACCCTCTCATTGATGGTGCGCCGGCCCCCTCCTCGCTTCCTGTCATCGGAGGATGTCTTTCCCTCTTTGCCGAGGAGTGGGCCAATATTTCCTCAGATCAGTGGGTTCTGGACCTGATCAGAGATGGCTACAGAATAGAATTCAACGCCCCAGTAAGAGACGTGTTTGTGGAGTCCCGATGCAGTTCTGCCGCCAAACGGGCGGCGGTAGAGGAGACTTTGCAAGGTCTGATTCAGTTAGGGGCTGTGTCCCCGGTACCTCCCGCCGAACACGGCTACTGCCGATACTCCATCTATTTTGTGGTGCCGCGAAAAGGTGGGTCTTTTCGCCCTATTCTGGACTTAAAAGAATTAAACAAGTCCCTGAGAGTGCGGCATTTCCACATGGAAACCCTGCGCTCCGTCATTGCTGCGGTACAGCCAGGAGAATTTCTCACGTCTCTAGACCTGAAAGAAGCTTACTTGCAAATAGATTAAGAACCTAGGAGAAGCTAAGCCTCATATGCCTAAATCCTCTTCTAGGACATCTGCTGGTAGACAAAAATTTAGAGACCTCAGGTGCTATAGACCCAATTCTAATTATGCCCAGCGGCATGAGGCATTCCTCCTTTTGTCCTGAAAACAGGTCGAGCTCTTGGAGGTCTCATACAAACTACATCTAGAGCTGATGGTGGGGTCTGGATCCACTCCTTGAGGTCAGTGATAGGAGGGCTTCTTACTGGCTTACTCCAAGAATAGATCCAGATAACATCAGATCAGTTGGTACTGGAAATAATCAGAGAAGGTTACAAATGTAAATATTCCTTCCTTTCTAAAGGCAGTCTATCCTTCAGAGTTTTCCTCCTTGCGCCCACTAGATATCAGAAGACCTCTCATGTTTTTAAATTTACCTGGGCAGTGTTGTGTGGGAGGCAATACTGGGGAGAGAAGGCACAGTTTGCGTGCCTAAAGAGTGCCAAGAGGAGTCGGGGAGCCATTGGGTGAAGCATGCTGGTGTCTGGGCTCTGGGCTATAGAAGGAGCAGGTCCACATAGCTGCAGCTGAAGACAGCAGTTTGGGGCTGTGGCCTGCTTAGGTATTTTTGTATGTGCAGATTCCCGCACACACGCATGTGAGCACCAGAGGTGCTATCGGGGACAGAAAAGGCCAAGCTGTGTAGGACCTAACCGGGACTCTTCTGAGCATGTGTGCTTTTCTCACATATGCATGGGGAGAACTGCAACACGAGCCTGAGCAGTTCCAACCTAATTTTATGAGTGGGGCTGGTATCAGAGGTGGATTTGGGACCTATGAAGAGGAGGACTATGTTGAGGAAAGCCGGGATGGCTTCCCTGAAGATTTTGGTTGTCGGGGCAGAAGAAACCTAGGAAAATGTGTGTGTATGTTCACTGAAGAAGGGGCATGATGGGCGTGAGCAGAGCCATGCAGTAGGGAGCAAACCAGTGCAAGAGCAAAACTGAAGATTTTAGCTAAAAGGAGGACCCTGGCAAGGTAAGGGGAAGGGAAATTTTGTGTGATGTAAGAGTTTGTAGTTTAGCTTGGTGCAGTGTGCCTCGCAGCTGTCAGAACTCTAGGTCAGTGTTCTAAATGACCATATTGGGCAGTTAGGTGGGTAACGCTGTGAGAGAAGGCTATGATGTGAGACAATATTTAAATTAATTTTGAAAGAATTTTGATTCTGGTGACTGAAGTTTGCCTAAACTAGTTAAGTGTTGAAGCCTGTGGGTGTTTTTGGCTTCAGGGAGCTGTCTAATTGTTCCGTATGACGTGGTGGTGAAAGGTTTGGGAAAACAATTTCACTTATACTGAGAACCATTTATTTAATAAGAGAAAACATATTTAAGATCCAAGAGAGGATTGAATTAGTGAACTAATTAGTGTCCTGCACTAAATCCTGTTGGAAGTAATTGGCTGTGGCAGTGCTGAGAAGTTAGTATTGGCTGTACATAAATTATTGTTGATAGTAATCCTCTTGCTAAGAGGAAATTTAAAAGTCCCTGTTTTTTTAAAGGAAGAATTGCTAACAACCTGAGAGTAACAGTGACACTAAAAAGGGCTACAGTGGGTTGTAGACACTGAAGGACTTTGGTTAAAGGATAATTTTTAAATCTAATAAGCTATGTTTGAAGAAACAGTTCCTTTAATTGCGAAGGATTTGTATTTACAAGTGTTTAAGGAAACTTTTCTGTCAGACATAGTAGAGGAGGGCAGTGTCTGTTTTGAGTGGAGTACAAGATAACATAACTCAGAAACTGCTGGATTGGTCAATCCCAGTCTGACTACGGAGAAAAAAATGTTCTAATATCTGGCTGTCACTGGAACAGTTAGGTGAAGAGATTAATAGCTGAAGGTGTGAGTAATTTGAAATAAAGGGAAAGTCTTTGTGGGAGGCTTTAGCAGGATCTTAATTGTCTATTAATTTCCGTTAGTATTTCCAGGGTTCCCAGCATTCTCTTAACTATTTAGGGTCATCTTAGTAGGGTCTAAGGTTTTCCTTTTAATGAGTTTTTGTAAAGGCAGTGTGAGTAGGTGTCTGCAGAGAAAGGAGAACAGTGATGAAGACACAAGCTCCACCATAAAGAGAGGCGAAGGCTTTCTTATTGGACTGCTGCACCTGTAAAAGAATCTCGATTCATCATAGAATTGGTTAAGACTATTTTAGATAGAGTAAAGGGAAAAGTTAACTGTAAGCACTTGTCTGATGTTTTACTTGTCTTTCAGTAATTTGTAAAATGGATCCACTTAGGGTTCTGTAAAAGAAAATGGAAAAAAATATTATTTTGAAATTCACTTGTTTCCTTTTTATTTGTTTGAATAATACTTACAATGAATTGGCTAAATATTTTTTAAAGTGTCTTTAAATTTGTTACCTTATCCCTTATTTTTGTTTCCTTTCTTTTTTTCCCTTATTTATTGTATTTTTGTATACCTTTTGTCTCGTTGAGAGCAAATCCACCTGAACTTTTGGCCACTTCTTTTTTTTATTATTTCTTTATTCATATATTTCAATATATCATCACAATTCGTGAATATGCAATCGGCATTTATACAAGAGGCAAAAAAGAAATAAAAGGTAATATCATTAAGAGCCTTTCTGTCTACAAGTTTAGGAAATTTGAAATCCAAGAATTTAGAATTTAAAAATAAAATATATAGCAATAATTACGAACTAATGGTTACAACCTCTGGTTCAGACCCCAGCCTGCATTTAGGGAGGGCACACAACATTCAATTCCACTCTAGCATCTAGAAATTCTTTTAGCTGTTTTGGGTCTACAAATTGAAACTGTTTACCCTCAAGCATTTCATTACAATAACAAGGAAAGCGTAATATGAAAGTTGCTCCCAGTGCCACCACCCTAGGGCGGAGTTCCAAAAAGGCCCTCCATCTCATCTGTGTAGGCCTTGAGAGATCAGGAAAAATACGAATGTTTGAGCCCAGAAACAGATTTTCTAAGTGTCTCAAGGAAAGCCTTAATACGGCATTCCTATCAGGCTCCAGCACAAAAGTAACAAGCAGAGTCAACCTCTGAGTAATTATCTCCAATGAACTTTCAAATAAAGAAGTAAGATCCATTCCTTCCCCTGCTATCGGGGGATTTTCTTCCACCACTCCACCACTCCTGATGTAATAAGCCCCGAGTAAGGGGAGGCAGTGAGTCCTTATCCATTCCAAGAATATCAATCATATATTTTTTAACCATATCCAAAGGGGAAATTAAAGGCGATTTGGGAAAGTTAAGAAACCTGAGGTTAAGTCTTCTAGCCTGGTTTGCCAGGTACTCCAATCTTTTATGTAGGAAATTATTATCCTTAACCAAAGCCGTTTCTACAGATCCCATTTCTTGAATTTTAGTGTTCACAGTCTCCAAATCTAAGGTTTGCTGTGCAGTCTTTTGCACCTGAAGCAGGGCAGCCTCAGAAAGAGTCTTTATATCAGAAGTATTCGTTTTTAAAGTAGTTTGCATAGACGTGTGAATGCTGTAAACCATGTCCCATAGTGACTCTAATGTCACAGTTGCTGGTCTATTCACACCACTAATGGCTGGAGAAGAGTGAGGTTGATCTTCAACACGAGCAAGTTTAGAAACTATGTCCTGGGGCAATACCTTTGAAGCTGATTGTAGCAGTAGTTCTCGGCGTTGAGATTCAGCCTCCGTTACTGCAGACACTCCCTCAAACAGATCAAGCTGAGCCCCTTCGGCTTCCTTCTCTGTTAGAGCTGCCAGCAACTCCCCTCCAGGCTGGGGTGGAGCAACTCGTTCCACGGGGCTCAGGGAAGCCCCGTTTCCATTCTCAATCGACGCCGAAGCACCGAGAGTTGCAGAGGGGGTCAAAAAACCCTGAGGACCCGGTTGCTGTTTGAAAAATTGCAAAGTTGTCTGCTTCATCGCCGAAGAAGTCACGGGAGCTGAGGGATGTTCCTTCAGTTTTTCCCTCCGTTTCCCCATGTTTGATGAGGTGACGGAGGCACCGAAGAGGACCTACAAACAGAGCAACTTCCAGGAGCTAACACAGGTGCGTCCATTCACAGCGCCATCTTGGATCCAACTTTTGGCCACTTCTGGACTATGCAGCGTTTGTAAAATAAGGTGTGGTTGGCTCCTCAGGGAGGTCAAGGGTCACACTTAGTCACCAATGATTCCTGTACGTCAGTAAGGTTGTCTTTATTTATTTCTATATTTATTTCTAAGTTTTATATTCCGCACTATATATACCAATTCTAGGTGGATTACATGCATGAAATAAAATAGTGAAAAAAACAATATAGCATAAAAACAAAATAATACTACTGTCTTCATCCATATTACCTTCACTAAATAAAGTAGCCTGACCATTCTTCGAGGACAAGCGGGCTGCTTGTTCTCACGATTGGGTTGTCGTTCGCGATGGTCCAGGAGACCGGCAAAAACTTGCATAGCAAAACAAAGAATTCTGGAGAACGCTCCATCGTGCGGGCCGAACACACCGTGCATGTGCGAAATGCTTCCTGCCCGCAACGCAAGCGTGCCCTCTTCAGTTTCTTTTTGTCCGCGATCTTGACAGTCACAAATTCCCGACTCTGCTCAAGTTTTTCGGCTCAGGAGACTCGGTTTAGTGTTTACCGCTTCCCTGTTTTTTTCTAATTTTCTTCTGACTTTCTATTACACACACACACAAAAAAAAGAGTTTATTTTTCATCTGATTTCTTAGTTTTAGTTTTTTCGTTGCGGCCGGCTTTTAGGCTGCTCGGCCGGGTCTTTTGTTCCTTTTTTGTGCCTTTTTATTTGGCACGATCGAGTCCTTTAATTTCGCAGCTGCCGTTTTTCCGTCCATGTCATCGAGGACTCCCAGCGGCTTCAAGCATTGTACTTGCTGCAACCGGACCATCTCGGGTACCGACCCCCACGCGTGGTGTCTACAGTGCCTTGGGCCTGAACATTTGCCAGCTGCTTGTAAGCTGTGCTCTTTAATGAAGAAACGGACCCAAGTGTCTCGGGAGGCTCAGCGTGAAAGACTTTTTGCTGATTGGTCCGGTCCTTCGACATCGGTATCAAGGTCGGCAGCATCGATGTCGAGGGAAGCATCGACTTCAAGAGCACAGGTAATGACTGCCGAACGACCGCATCGTGCTGGGAGCAGCGAGGCATCAAGTGAGTCTCCACCTGTCTCAAGGCCTACTGCTATGCAGGCCCCCCGGGACCGACCTTTGTCGGACACGGCCCCGAGGAGGCGTGAGGATTCTACGTCCTCTTCTTCGGTAACGAGGAGTCTCGATGATGGAAGTCGAGTGAAGGCTAAGAAGCACCGTCATCGTTCTCCTTCCATGCACGGTACCGAGAGGTCCGGGGAGCTGAGGGATGCGGCACCTGAGAAGCGTCGGCGCTGAGAGGACCGCTCACCCTCTATACAGGAGGTGCCGATGCGTCGGTCTTCTGGCAGCTTGGTATCGGCTCTCGAGCCCCCTCAGATTCTGCCACCAGCTCCTACACCGGCCCCGCAGCCTTTGCCGATGGACGCTCTCGACGAGCGCATCAAGGACCTTCTTCCAGAGCTTCTGGAGGGATTGCTGCACCAGTCTGCTTCGGTGCCAGGGGTGCTTGTGCCTTCTGCATCGACTGTGGAAGCGACATCTTGGCCTTCACCTGTGGTGAGGTCCCCGTCCTCGGTGCCGCTTGCGGCATCAGCGTCGGCCGCCACCTGGGTCGACTCTCTCTCAACGTCGGCGGAGGAAGCTTCGCTGCAGTCCAGGCAAGGGTCGACTTCTCGACATCCCCCTCGAGGTTGTCATTCCTCAGCGTCGAGACAGGCTCGTATTCGGGCTGCTCTTAGAGAGCTTTTGTCCAACACCGATGATGAGTGCTCATGGGAGGAAGATCCCAGATACTTTTCTGAAGAAGAGTCTTATGGGGTCCCCTCTGATCCTACTCCACCAATTGAAAGAAGATTGTCTCCACCTGAGAGTCTTTCTTTTTCCTCCTTTTTGGGAAATGTCTAAGGATATTCCCTTCCCTATGGAGGTTGTGGATGAGCCCAGGGCTGAGATGCTCGATGTCTTGGACTATCCTTCTCCACCCACAGAGGTTTTAACGGCCCCCTTGCATAATATACTCAGGGAAGTTCTTATGCAAAACTGGTCATTCCCTCTATTTAATCCAGTGGTCCCTAAAAAGGCTGAGTCCCAATACAGAGTCCATGGAGAGCCAGTTATGGTGAAGGCCCAACTACTTCACCGAGGAAGATTTGGGTAGGATACCGGTGTCGGAAATGATATTTCAAGCGGACGAGTCGGAGAAACTTACTGACTTCACAGTAAACCTGGAGGACGTAATGGGGCAGTTCAGCAAACTGAAGAGTAGCAAATCTCCTGGACCGGATGGTATTCATCCGGTACTGATAGAACTGAAAACTGAGCTTGCGGAGCTACTGCTAGTGATATGCAATTTATCCTTAAAATCGAGCGTGGTACCGGAAGATTGGAGGGTGGCCAATGAAACGCCCATTTTTAAAAAAGGTTCCAGGGGAGATCCAGGAAGTTATAGACCGGTGAGTCTGACGTCGGTGCCATGGAAAATGGTAGAGGCTATTATTAAAAACAAAATTACAGAGCACATCCAAGGACATGGATTACTGAGACCGAGTCAGCACGGCTTTTGTGTGGGGAAATCTTGCCTGAAAAATTTACTTCTATTCTTTGAAGGAGTAAACAAACATGTGGACAAAGGGAAGCCGGTTGATATCGTGTATCTGGATTTTCAAAAGGCATTTGACAAGGTACCTCATGAAAGGCTACAGAGGAAATTGGAGAGTCATGGGATAGGAGGAAATGTCCTATTGTGGATTAAAAACTGGTTGAAGGATAGGAAACGGAGAGTGGGGTTAAATGGGCAGTATTCACAATGGAGAAGGGTAGTTAGTGGGGTTCCTCAGGGGTCTGTGCTAGGACCGCTGCTTTTTAATATATTTATAAATGATTTAGAGATGGGAGTAACTAGCGAGGTCACCCTCCCCACTGACAGTTTGAACTTCGTGGGTGTGGCTTGGATCTCTTTCAGGGAGAGAAAACTAACAACTTATAGCAGCAGCTTCAGAGAGCATTTTCCATCTCACAGATAGGCTGCAGAGAATACCTTCTCCTGCTTTAGACTTAGCCTGGCCTCAGAATGACATCCTATAGTATATCTCCTATCAAACTGAGCTCTCTTTTTCATCAAGCACTGCCATTTCCTCCCCTCACCCTCAGTGTTGCCAGGTGGGCGGTTTTACCGCCCAATTGGGCGGTTTTCCGCGACCCGCCGCGGGAAATTTTTGCCCGCGGCGGGTTGCGGTTTTTTGGGCTGGTTTTTGTGCTTCGGGCGGTTTTTTCGGCCGCGGGGGGGGCGGGGTTAGTGACGTTTTTGGGTGGGGTTAATGACGTTTTGGGCGGGGTTAGTGACGTGGGAGGCGGGGCCGATGACGTGGGAGGCGGGGCCGATGACGGGGAGGCGGGGCCGATGACGTGAGAGGCGGGGCCGATGACGGGGAGGCGGGACCGGTGACGTGGGAGGCGGGGCCGGTGACGGCGGGGGCGGGGTTGTTGACGGCGGGGGCGGGGGGTGATGACGCGGGGGTGGGGGTGTCAGGGGCGGGGTTTGTGTTTGGGCGGTTTTTGGGCTGTTTTTTGGGCTCCAGTGGGCTGGAAAAAAATTTTCCACCTGGCAACCCTGCTCACCCTCCCCACTGACAGTTTGAACTTCGTGGGTGTGGCTTGGATCTCTTTCAGGGAGAGAAAACTAACAACTTATAGCAGCAGCTTCAGAGAGCATTTTCCATCTCACAGATAGGCTGCAGAGAATACCTTCTCCTGCTTTAGACTTAGCCTGGCCTCAGAATGACATCCTATAGTATATCTCCTATCAAACTGAGCTCTCTTTTTCATCAAGCACTGCCATTTCCTCCCCTCACCCTCCCCACTGACAGTTTGAACTTCGTGGGTGTGGCTTGGATCTCTTTCAGGGAGAGAAAACTAACAACTTATAGCAGCAGCTTCAGAGAGCATTTTCCATCTCACAGATAGGCTGCAGAGAATACCTTCTCCTGCTTTAGACTTAATCCCACCCACCCTACCCCTCTACCCACCCACCCCTAGAGTGACATGTCTTATATAACCTCCCTATCAACCCACTCATTTTTACCTCACCCATTTCTATTCTTCTATCACCTTCTCCCACTACTCCAACCAGAGTTACACCTAATCACACTGACCACCCTTCAACATCTTCTGTCCTTCTGTGACTGTTCTCTTGTGCTTGACTGCTTAAATATTTTAAATTTAAATGCTTTACTTTTTGTCTATTAGATTGTAAGCTCTTTGAGCAGGGACTGTCTTTCTTCTGTGTTTGTACAGCGCTGCGTACACTTTGTAGCGCTCTAGAAATGTTAAATAGTAGTAGTAGTAGTAGTAGTAGTAGAAGGGTAGTTAGTGGGGTTCCTCAGGGGTCTGTGCTAGGACCGCTGCTTTTTAATATATTTATAAATGATTTAGAGATGGGAGTAACTAGCGAGGTCATTAAATTTGTTGATGACACAAAGTTATTCAAAGTCGTTAACTCGCGACAGGATTGTGAAAAATTACAGAAGGACCTTACGACACTGGGAGACTGGGCGGCTAGATGGCAGATGACATTTAATGTGAGCAAGTGCAAGGTGATGCATGTGGGAAAAAAGAACCCGAATTATAGCTACGTCATGCAAGGTTCCACGTTCGAAGTTACGGACCAAGAAAGGGATCTGGGTGTCGTCGTCGATAATACACTGAAACCTTCTGCTCAGTGTGCTGCTGCGGCTGGGAAAGCGAATAGAATGTTGGGTATTATTAGGAAAGGTATGGAAAACAGGTGTGAGGATGTTATAATGCCGTTGTATCACTCCATGGTGCGACCACACCTTGAGTATTGTGTTCAATTCTGGTCGCCGCATCTCAAGAAAGATATAGTAGAATTGGAAAAGGTGCAGCGAAGGGCGACTAAAGTGATAGCGGACATGGGACGACTTCCCTATGAAGAAAGACTAAGGAGGCTAGGGCTTTTCAGCTTGGAGAAGAGACGCCTGAGGGGAGACATGATAGAGGTATATAAAATAATGAGTGGAGTGGAACAGGTGGATGTGAAGCGTCTGTTCACGCTTTCCAAAAATACTAGGACTAGGGGGCATGCGATGAAACTACAATGTAGTAAATTTAAAACAAATTGGACAAAATTCTTCTTCACCCGACGCGTAATTAAACTCTGGAATTCGTTGCCGGACAATGTGGTGAAGTCGGTTAGCTTGGCAGAGTTTAAAAAGGGGTTAGACGGTTTCCTAAAGGACAAGTCCATAAACCGCTACTAAATGGACTTGGGAAAAATCCACAATTCCAGGAATAGCATGTGTAGAATGTTTGTATGTTTGGGAAGCTTGCCAGGTGCCCTTGGCCTGGATTGGCCGCTGTCGTGGACAGGATGCTGGGCTCGATGGACCCTTGGTCTTTTCCCAGTGTGGCATTACTTATGTACCTCACGATTCCATGGTGGTGGACTCTGCTCTCAGAAGAGCCAAGAGTACTAGAGACTATGCCTCGGTGCCCCCAGGCAGAGAGTCTAGGACCTTGGATTCTTTTGGGAGAAAGATGTATCAGGCCGCTATGCTCGCAGCCAAGATCCAAACATACCAGCTCTACACGAGCATCCACTTGCGGAACTCGGTGAGGCAACTGTCCAGTTTGGTCGAAGCACTTCCTTGGCAGCTCGCCGAACCTTTTCACCAGGTGGTTAGGCAGCAGAAGGCGTTTCCCAAATTCCTGGCCAGGGGTACTTATGACACTTTTGATGTGGCATCCCGAGTAGCTGCTCAAGGTATAGTCATGCGCAGACTCTCATGGCTGTATGTCTCTGACCTGGATCATAAGACCCAGCAGCGAATGGCGGATGTTCCTTGCCGGGGGGATAATCTTTTTGGCGAAAAAGTAGAGGACATGGTCGATCAGATCAAAAAGCACCATGATGCTATGGATTTTCTCTCCAGCCCGGCGTCTTCTTCTGCTACCACCTCCTCTTCTAGGAGGTTTTTTGGAGGGAAGAGGAGTGCTCCCTATTCCTACAATAGGCGTAGGTACACTCCTGCTTCTCGGCAGCTTGTCCAGGCTCAGTCCCAGCGCACTCGTTCCCGTCAATGGCGTGCACCTAAGGCCCCTGTGGCTCCCCAGCAAAAGCAAGGGACGGGCTTTTGACTGGCTCCAGTACGGCATAGCCTCAGAAGAAGTGTCCGTGCCGGACGACTTGCCGGTCGGAGAGAGGTTGATATTTTTTCACCAAAGGTGGCCTTTTTTAATCTCCGACAGGTGGGTTCTTCAAATAGTCTGGCTAGGATACACTCTCAATCTGGAATCCATGCCTCCAAATTGTCCACCAGGGGCTCAGTCCTTCAGCTCCCAGCACAAGCATGTACTTGCAGAGGAACTCTCCACCCTTCTAAAGGCCAATGCGGTCGAACCCGTTCCAACAGGGGAAGAAGGGCTGAGATACTATTCCAGGTACTTCCTTGTGCAAAAGAAAACAGGGGGGATGCGTCCCATCCTAGACCTAAGGGCCCTGAACAAATTCCTAGTCCGAGAAAAATTCAGGATGGTTTCCCTGGGCACCCTTCCCTTCTTCCCATGATTCAGGAAAACGATTGGCTATGCTCTCTGGACTTAAAGGATGCCTATACCCACATCTCGATACTCCCAGCTCACAGGAAGTATCTTCGGTTTCGGTTAGGAACTCGGAACTGGGTCATTCCATGCCAAGTGATCTAAACCTTCCCACCATCATGTCTCCAATTTTGTTCAAATTTTATCTGTTGCGCGAGTCAGGTGTTAAACGAAGTTTCCCGAAATTTGAGGTCTCTAACTGCAATAGTTGCAGATGTAGACCCCCTTTTCTGAAAGGTTGTCAGTCTATGAGCGAGTGACATTTACCAAAATGCCATTTTTGGGGTCTAATAAAATCCAAACACATTTATAAGAATGGCTAAAAAACTCAAATCCTGTGCAGTTTTTGATGCTAATTCCAATTAAATACATTTTAACATTATGGATGCAAAATCCAGTCAAACAAGTTAACTCAGAGTGTGCATCAAAATTGGTCGCGACTCATCGGAACATATTTGGACCAATATTCAGACCGCAACAACTTCCATGTAAACAAAGATACGAAATTTTGAACAAGCATTATGCTTGTGCTGGACATAATACTGCCAGATTTGCAACTAACCAGCATCTATAACCGCCCTGCAGGATCTCTTCAAAGTTGGCACTGTCAGCGCAAATGGTAAAATGTACCAAGGTTCAAAGCCAATTATTAAAAAAGAGTCTGCCTGAATCAACTTGTGAACAGTATCATCTGAAAGAGAAAATTGTGCTCTACAACACTGATATGTTTTTGTTTTCTTTCAAATGGAGGAGGTTTGCCGTCTGGTGTGACAGCAAGGCCCTAGATCCTTTTTCTTGTCCTACACGGACTCTGCTTGAATAACTTCTACACTTATCAGAGTCTGGTCTCAAGACCAACTCCGGAAGAGTTCACCTTAGTGCAATTAGTGCTTATCATCAACGTGTAGAGGGTAAGCCTATCTCTGGACAGCCTTTAGTTATTCACTTTATGAGAGGTTTGCTTTTGTCAAAGCCTCCTGTCAGCCTCCACCAGTGTCATGGGATCTCAACGTCTTTCTCACCCAGCTGATGAAAGCTCCTTTTGAGCCACTGAATTCCTGCCATCTGAAGTACTTGACCTGGAAGGTCATTTTCTTGGTGGCTGTTACTTCAGCTTGTAGAGTCAGTGAGGTCCAAGCCCTGGTAGTGCACGCACCTTATATCATCATAACAGAGTAGTCCTCTGCACTCACCGTAAGTTCTTGCCGAAGGTGGTGTCGGATTTCCATCTGAACCAGTCAATTGTCCTGTCAACATTTTTTCCTCGTCCACATACCCGCCCTGGTGAAGACAAGTTGCACACCTTGGACTGTAAGAGAGCATTGGCCTTTTATGTGGAGCGGACAAAGCCCTACAGACAGTCCGCCTAATTGTTTCTTTCGATCCCAACAGGAGGGGAGTCGCCATCGGAAAACACACAATCTCTAATTGGCTAGCGGATTGCATATCCTTTACTTATGCCCAAGCTGGGCTGACTCTAGAGGGCCATGTCACAGCTCATAATGTCAGAGCCATGGCTGCATCAGTGGCTCACTTGAAGTCAGCTTCTATTGAAGAGATTTGCAAGGCTGCAACGTGGTCATCAGTCCACACATACAGTCAATTTTGAAAATAGACAAAAAGAGAAGAAAGGAAAAAAGAAGAGGAAAGAATCAACAAAATTAGAAAATGTATATTTTACAATTCCTTTTGTACACATAATCTAAAATAAAGAAATATATCATGCCTGTTATACACCCAATTTAAAATAAACATGTAATTAAAATTACTTCTGACTCAATTCATGTAACCTAATATACTTATAATGTTTAGCTAAAATTACTCCTAACTGAATTCATATAAACATAATATATCTATAATATACAAATATTCTCTCCACATATATTTTAAATTCTAAAGCAACCCCCAAAAATACAAACTACATTGAATTGAAGCAATTCTAAAATATATAACGTTATATATTTTAGAATTGCTTCAATTTATGTAATAGGCTGCTCAAAGAATTCTCTATATATAATTGTCTATAAAAATTGAATATTTGTAATGTAGTTTGTCTATTTTCAAAATTGAATCTACAAAATGAATTGTACTGTTGGTTGTAGCTGAATTATTTTTTATTGTATATTAATGTTGCTTTAAATTGATATGTTTTATTTAGACTCCTGACGCAGGCCAGTTGGGCCGAAACCCAGCTGTGTCGAGTCATATCACCCTAATAAATTCAAAGTTTATTATTATTTTTGTGTCATCTGTTTTTGATTTTATTTTTGTACTCTATTTGTTTTATTTATTTTTTGTTGATTTTTTTCCTTTTTTATGTTTTCCTTATTTTTATTTTTTTCCTTTTTTTGGTGTCATCTTCGCTATTTTTGGCAATTGTTTTTTTGCGAAGACTGGTTTCTTCTGTGTTTTGGACATCAGTCCACACATTCACATCTCACTACTGCCTTCAGCAGGATACTTGACGCGACAGTCGGTTTGGGCAGTCTGTGCTGCAGAATCTGATCTGGGTTTATTTATTTTTATTTCTTATTTTTGTTACATTTGTACCCCGCGCTTTCCCACTCATGGCAGGCTCAATGCGGCTTACATATACAGGTACTTATTTGTACCTGGGGCAATGGAGGGTTAAGTGACTTGCCCAGAGTCACAAGGAGCTGCCTGTGCCTGAAGTGGGAATCGAACTCAGTTCCCCAGGACCAGATTCCACCACCCTAACCACTAGGCCACTCCTCCACTTTAGAATCCAACTCCACCCTCCTAGACCCATTTATGTTCTGTTCCAGACTGCACTCTCACTTAGTTGTGTTGCTTTCCAGGTCAATCTCTGTTATGTCCTCGCTATTGCGAGGCCCAATTGACCAATGTTCATTGTTTTGAGTGAGCCTGGGAGCTAGGGATACCCCAATCATGAGAACAAGCAGCCTGCTTGTCCTTGGAGAAAGTGAAGATACATACCTGTAGCAGGTATTCTCCAAGGATATCAGGCTGATTGCTCTCACAAACCCACCCTCCTCCCCTTTGGAGTTGTTCCAGTTCTCTATTTTGCTTTTTATTAAATTGAAGAGGGCACACTTGCGTCACAGGTGGGAAGTCGTTCGCGCATGCGCGGTGTGTTCAGCCCTCGCGTCGGAGCGTTCTCGAGAATTCTTTGTTTTGCTATGCAAGTTTTTGCTGGTCTACTGGGCCGTCGTGGACGACGACCCAGTCGTGAGAACAATCAGCCTGCTGTCCTTGGAGAATACCTGCTACAGGTATGTATCTTCACTTTACCCATACAATATATACATTGTATAGGATTAACAGCACATCTTACCTAAGATCCATATCTTGGTAAGACAAAGAGGTCGATGCAGCAAGCTTCCTGTGTGCTTTCCATGGATTTAATACAGTTGTGCAATGGGAAAAAGTTTGTGTGGGTGTTAATTTGTGTGGAAACCCTGCCTGCACACTACGTTAAAATGAATGCAAATGTGGTGCATTTGCTATTCCATGGCATGCAAAATAAAATTTAAAAAGATTTGGCTGTGTGAGTACTGTAGGAAGAATTACGCCAGGGTCCAGGGCAGCTTAGAAGGGTTGATCTTGAAAGGTATGGGTGGCTACCAGCACCATTTCTTTCCCCCTTCCTACCCTGCCCCAGAAACATGCAGTGGTCTCCCTCCCTCCCTTCCTGACAACACCCTCCCCCCCCCCAAACCGATTCTCTTCCCCCACCTACAGTTCAAATATTTCCCTGATAGTGTAGTAGGCCCCCCCAAACTGACCCATCCTCCCCCCCCCAAAAAAAAAAAAAAATTAATCTCTGTCTTCTAGTGTCACCCTTCCCCAGCTTACCTGCTGTAGCTTAACAGGACAGGCAGGAGTGATGCCATCTTAAAAAAAAATAAAATGAAAATGGCAGCACCCTGCCCTGCTGCATGGTACCACCACCATGTTTTTTTAAAGATGGCAGTGCTAGTGGCAGGAGTGAGTAGGCATTGCCCCTATCTCTCCTGTTAAGGTACAGCGGCTGGGCTCTGGTTTGCTGGGAGAGAGGTCAGGGCTGGAAGGGTGCCATTTGGCACCAGGGATTTAATTTTTTTTACTTTAGGAAAGAGGGACTTCCGGTGACGTCATGACCGCGAGGGGTTGAAGAAAAAAGATCTCTCCGGCTTCAATCCCCCCTCCGCACGACCAGCTCACAAACCGCGATTTAAAATTGAATTTCGCCGCAGCCTGAAACGCTGGAGTGGCCGGCAACGAACATTTTAAATTTATTGGCGGCATGATGGCAGCTAAAAATCTACATAAAGATAAGCTCCGTGGTAGAGGAGCAGAAGACAAGATGGCGCCGCCCGCAAGCCCGCCGGGCCCGACAGTGTCATCGGCCTGGATCGCCGAAATAACTTCGGAAATGTCCTCAGTGTTAGAGGATATGTTGGATCGCCGGCTCTCCCCCATAAATACTAACCTGGAAAAGGTAAAAGAACAGCTCACGGATCTCTCTCGAGACTGTGCAGGCTTTCAAGCACATGTGAGTGAAATTGAGGACAGAGTAACGGAGGTGGAGACAGTACAGGATATAACTCAAAAAAAGCTGCAGGCGATGGAGGAAAAGATTGAGGACCTGGAAAATAGGTCCAGGAGAAATAATATCCGAGTGGTGGGCCTGCCAGAAACGATACCCGAACGGGGCTTGGAGGTTTTTTTGGCACGCTGGTTTACTAGCGAACTACAATTCCCAGAAGCCTCGGGGCCAATACAGATAGAACGGGCTCACCGCATAGGGATGAAAATGACTGGTACCAATAAACCAAGAGTGGTAATTCTACGATTTTTGAATTATGCGCAAAAACAAGAGGTGATGAAGCTGCTTAGAACCGGAAAGGCATTGGAGTATGATGGAATCCCAGTAAGATGCTTCCAAGATTATTCAGCAGGGGTAGCAGCACGAAGGCGACAGTTTTCGGAGGTTTGCTCAACGCTATTCCAAAAGAAAATAAGATTTGCACTACAATACCCTGCCAAACTGCGGGTTACGCATAACGGCATCACCAAGACATATGAGACGGCAGGGGCGGCTAAAGAATTTCTACAGCAGCTGGGAACAACATCTTCAGATGCAAGTTGAACAGCATAGAGGAGCGAACACTCTGAGAGCATTGAGTAATGTTATAAGGAGGGGTCAGAGGAGACCTGACTGGTCAATATATGACAATACAGCAAACTCCCAGCCAAGTACAAAGAGGGACCACTTATAGTAGCAGAAAGGCTTGGCAAGACGGCTGCAGTTGGAAGGTTAAGGTTTTATGGTTTGTGAGTTAGACTTTTCCTTTGAGTTTTCTTGCTGTTGAATAAGACACTTTATAGAAGACATGGCCAATGGGTGAAACGGTTCGAACCCCTGGTAAGAGGGGTGAGACCCTGTAAGTGTCTGATCAGCTTGACAATGGAAGTTATGTTTAATGTAACACTGTTTAATGCGGAGGGGGGAGGGAGAGACGTAAGGAAGTCGTGGTCCTAATTGGTGGACCTGAGAATAAGGGATACAGGATTTGGGGGGGTGGGGGGGGGGCGGGGGGAGGGGGTGGGGGGAGGGAGGAGGGATGCAAGCAGGGTACAAGTATTAAATAGAAAGGATGTAAAGGAAAGTAATGAAGGCTTCTGGGGGGCTCTGTCTCCCCGAGCTGTCAATGAAAGGCGGTTTGGCAATGGGAGACGGGCTCTGATGGAAGCGTGGGCAGAACATAACAGTGATGCTGATAAAGTGGAGGTGCAAGTTAGGGGGGGGCAGAGGCTGGGATGTCCCCCTCGATTACAAAAGTGGACATTTATGGATATAGTCACACACTTTCAAATCCAAGAATAGTAAGAATAATAACATGGAATGTAGGCGGAGTTAATTCGCCAATAAAACGCTCTAAGATTTTACAACAATTAAATAGGCAGAAAGCAGACATAGCACTCTTACAGGAGACGCATCTGAACCAGATTGAACATGCCAAGCTCAGCACCTGGTGGGTTGGGGATTGTATAGCAGCAAATGCACAAGGCAAAAAGGGAGGAGTAGCGATACTAATTAGAAAAGGCATAGCCTCTGTAATTAACCCACTTCTGATTGATACTGAAGGCCGCTATGTTATATTGGAAGTGGTAGTTGGGCGACAGAAACTGCTAATCTGTAATGTTTATGCTCCAAATAGATATGATCGGAAGTTTTATCAAACTTTGATTAATTTTCTGCTCAGGCAACCGCACGCAGCTATAGTGATGGGGGGCGATTTTAATGCAGCTTGGGACCCCTCTCTGGACAGATCAGCTCCAGAGACGGCCTCTTCATGTTACAATAATAGAGGCCTCTTACAATTGAGCCAGATGTTGGGCCTGTTGATGTGTGGCGGGTGCTGCACCCAGGCGAGAAAGACTACACACACCGGTCACGGGCCCACTCCACTCAGTCGAGAATCGACTATATTCTGACATCGCGTCAGATGTTTGGGGAAGTGACAATAGCGGAGATAGGACCGTACATGGTGTCGGACCATGCCTGGGTTAAGATAGAATGGATACCAAGCGGTACGACCCAACAGGAACATAAATGGCAATTTCCCCTGGAGTTTAGCTCAGATCCAGTGCTTAAAGGCCGATTACAAGCTAGCTGGGCGGAATACAGCACTCATAATCAAGAGCATATAGAGGATCCAGTTTTGTTTTGGGAAGCGGCTAAGGCGGTTCTTAGAGGCGAAGTTATAAGTCACACACACTTTGTGAGGAAGACACGAGACAGAAAGATCTTGCGTTTAAGTAACCAACTTTGTAAGACACGGAAGAGATATGGGGAGACACATGCGATAGGTGATAAACAACAAGTGTTAGAGCTTCAAACCGCCTTAAATGAACTTTTGCAAGAGAGGGCACACAAGTCACAGCTTTACTATCGATATATGCTTTATAAACATGGTAATAAAACAGGCAAGTTGATGTCAAAAAATAATTACCCCCCGGGGAGGGACTAAGAACATTCTGGCACTGAGGCAAAGGGGGGGAGGGCTCCACACATCAGACAAAGCAATCTGTGAAGCTTTTCGGACCTTTTATCAAGGGCTGTACGCTTCCCCAGAGGAGGATGGCCTATTAAATCAGATGTACTTAGAAAATTTAGCTTTACCAAAGCTTACAATACAAGAGTTGGACAGTCTTAATCAATTAATCACTGAGGACGAAGTTAATATGGTTATAGCCCGCAGCCCGCGATTGAAAGCCCCAGGACCTGATGGTTTAAGAGGAGAATTCTATAAATTGATGGAAGGAGGAGTTATACCCGCAATTACTAGATTTTTGAACCAACTGATAGAGAGACAGAGGTTACCCCCGACTTGAATAGGGCTCAAATAATAGTCTTGTTGAAGCCGGGGAGGGACCCTCTGGAGCCGACATCGTACCGGCCTATCTCCCTATTAAATTATGATACCAAGTTGTTGGCAAAAATCTTAGCTAATAGACTGGCGAGGTTGCTCCCTCGGTTGATCCATGAAAGTCAGGTGGGTTTTGTGGGAGGTAGAGCAGTGAGTAAAAACTTGAGAGCAATATTGACATCACTAGAGCACAGCTCGCAGGCGAAGGTAGCATCGTTGTTGATCAGCTTCGATGCGGAAAAGGCCTTTGATAAGGTTCACTGGAAGTTTCTTTTTGATACGCTGGAACATTATGGATTTTCAGGGAGATTTGTTGAGGCAATTCACGCTTTATATGCCAACCCATGTGCCACCTTGAGAGTGAACGGGATAGAGTCGGAAAGTTTCTGTATCAGGAGGGGCACAAGGCAGGGGTGCCCCTTGTCCCCTCTTCTCTTTGTTTTAGTTTTAGATCCCCTTATCAGAGATATCATGGCAAACCCTTTGATCCGGGGAGTTGGCTTAGGGACCCACATGTTTAAGATCGCAGCATTTGCGGATGACATTTTGGTACATCTCACAAACCCAAGGGAATCCTTAGACACGTTATTGGAAACCTTTCGTGAATATGGAGACTACTCAGGCTTCCGAATCAATTTAGATAAGTCAGAAGCTCTGGCTTCGCCAGAGGTGAATCAAAGGGAATGGGATCCTGAATTTCCATTGAGATGGGCTAGAGAGTCTTTTAAATATTTGGGAATCCGACTCACAATGAATACTTCAGAATTATATCAATTGAATGTTAAAATCTTACTGGAACATACTAAGGCTAAATTAGATTCTTGGATGAGTCTTCCACTGTCATTAATGGGACGGATACATTTAGTCCAAATGGTGCTGTTTCCGCGCTGGTTGTACGTCCTTCAAACCCTACCCATGCGCCTATCACGGACTGATTTGAAACGGATGATGCGTCTTTTTAGTCGATTTTGCTGGGCAGGCAAGAAGCCTAAAGTTAGCCAAAACATGTTAATAGGGAGCTGGAGACAGGGGGGAATGGGTATCCCGGATGTGTTCCTATATAATCAGGCGTGTTTGTTGCGTCACCTAGGAGATGTGGTGAATACCACGCAGTATTATACACCTGTGGGCTTGGAGGAAGCCTATTTTGCTCCATATGATATATTAGCATTGCTCCATTTACCTCGCAGTTGGCTCCCTTCTAAATTTAAAAAAAGTATAATACTACAGCCCCTTCGGGAGGCGTGGCAGTGGTGGATACGGCAAATGGGGGGCCAACCACACGTTACAGATCAAATCCCAATCGTAGGTAATCCTGTTTTTGAAGCAGGGATAGACAACCCGACATTTGGCAGATGGCAAGGGCTAGGCATCACAAGATTGGAACACCTGTTATTGGAAAATGGGGAAATGATAACATTTGACGCTCTTCAAGATAAAGTGGGATCAGCTTGGGGCAATAGATTTGCCTATGCACAGGTCCGACACTATATGAAATCCCTGAGCCAAGTATCCCTGAGGGGGCGGATGGGGGAACTGCTAAGGGTCTTCTTTGAGGAGTTGCAGACAGAGAAGCAATCTGTATCAGCGAAAATGGGAACAAGATCTTGGGACCTCACTGGCAACATGGGATGTGTCAGCTACCTTGAAGGGCATCCGGGCGTTGGTAACAGATGAGAGGCTGAGGGAGTGTGGCTATAGAGTGGTCCTTCGGGGGTATATGTCTAAAGCACAACTGGCTCATATGTTGGGGCCGGATAACTCGGGGTGTTCTAAATGCGGAGGGGGTCCCAGCTCATTATATCATGCATTATGGCAATGCCCCAAGGTGCGCATGTTCTGGCAGAGGGTAAGACGGTTTTTGATTCGATTGTGGAATAGAATTCAAGGAACGGAGAGGCAGTTTCTGTTGGACCAACCAAGAGCGTTTGCTCCATTAGGTGCCCCTGCTATAATGTTATGCAGGAAGCTGAGCTTGGTAGCTCGGAAATGCATTATGCAATACTGGGTCTCATCGGAAGGGCCAGCTTATTGGCATTGGCGCAATCAGGTGCATCTCCTGGCCTCTTGGGAGGCTAGGGATTCAAAACAATCGCCTAAACGCAGAGTACGTTTTCTACAGATTTGGACACCATACCTGCAAATTCTCAGCCCAAGGGGACGTAGTCTACTTGTTAATGCCTGATAAATAGTGGAACAATGGAGAGTATGGGTAGCCTGGAGTAGGAATTTAGTTTAGAGTGGAATACTGCTTGCAAGGGGGGGAGGTATCGGGTGGGGGGTTGGAGGGGTTGAGTGAGATGTATATGGCTAAAGCTTGGCAGTGCTCTAGAGCTTTGATGTTTAGTTTTCTGATAATTTGTGATAAGCACTATTTCACCTAACGAGGTATTTAAAGTGTATGATATTAGGAACAAAAGTCATTTAACATCTAATATTAGCACTTGCCAAGGAATTGTTAAGAGGGGAGGGGAAGAAACTGGGGAAGAAAAGTGTTTGGCGATGTTGAATATGTTGTAAGAATGCTGTTTTGTATATCAAGCAATGCTATATGAATATTCTAAGTTAATTTGTATTGTGATAATCGTCAATAAAACAGTTTAAACATACTTTAGGAAAGAGGGTCTGGTTGGGGGGGGGGGCAATGTTTTAAGTGTGGGTAGGGGTGTTGGGGAGGGGAGGGGGCCTCTAGATGAGATTGGAGGTTCAGCTCATGGAGAGAAGGAGATCGTGGTAAGTTTTGTTTTAATGTCACCCTTCCTGTCTGTGTGTGAGCTAGTCACCACTTGCACACAGACCGGAAGGGGTTACATTACTTCCTGATTTTAACGTGACAGTAATTTTATATGCTCATTGCTTACAGATTGCCATGCTATTTTCCCAGCAGTAATTTAATGGTAGAGCTGCTACTACAAGGCTTGCTGCATCTGCTCCAAAGACACCACACAAATCGAGTTTATTGAGAGCCACATGATACTGGAAAAAAACAGAACAAGTTGTCCCAGAAACAGTTCCTGCAGCAAGAATCTGGGAAAGATTAGGGGGCATTAACCAACCACAAGGAGATGAATTGGGGAAAGCAAGATGGGCTGGAGGGAGGGGGTAGAAAGAGAGTCTGGAGAATCAAACTTCATTTTATTTGTATATATTGTCCAGACTCTCTTTCTACCCCCTCCCCCTTGCCCATCTTGCTTTCCCCAATTCAGATTCCCCCTCAACACTGTTCTCTCCATACACACTCTCCTCCCAGTCAGCTGCCAAAAGCTGTCCTGAATCCCTCCAAGTTGTATCTCCTCATGGTGAAAGAAGATAGTCGGGAACAATCTAAGAAAATATTTCATATTGCAAGGGTGGTGGATGCATGGAACAGCCGCCCACAGCATCTGTAAGTGAGAGAAAGAGATTATAGAGTTTAGTAGTTGGTATGGATAGACAGACTGGATAGACTGTATGGTCTCTTTCATTTTCTCTGTTCCTATGATAGTTGGCTTGAATGTAGATAGGATTGTACCTTTAGTAACCCCACTCTCTCTACAGGGTGTTGGCGGAGCTATTCTCACTCACTTGGGCAGAAATAGACCAGCGTTCTGCAATACTGTTGGAGCTGTATTATTACACAGTGCTTTTCTGCCGGGAACAAGGGTTCAGTGATGCTCAAACATCCTGTCTTTTCTCTATTATAAAGGAGACCCATGAGTTCTGCATTGGTAAGAAACAGAGAGAAGAAAATCTCTTACATGCCTGTCATATAGAGTTAACTGTCATAGCCAAAATCTAAATGAATGTAGAGGAAGACAGAAGTAACTTGTCCCATGCTCACACACAGGCAGTAGCAACTCTAAAAGAAAGAATATAAAAGCACAGGCAGGAGCAGATTCTGCAATAATTAGAAAATTGAGCAGCAAAGCTGAAAGTGTGTGCTTGCACAAATGTACATCTTCTTGTATCAAATATTTGGGATACTTTTTTCAATGGCAAAAAAAAAAAAGGATCTCAGGAGCGGGAGGAACAGAAAAGGGCATCTCAGGAGTGGGAAGAAGAAATTTGGGAGATGGGTAAATGATGACAAGGAGAGATGACTGGCAGGAATCTGGAATAAAGTTGGAGAAAGGTCCCAGAACCTGTTGGGGGAGAAAAACTTGCTGTGGGGATGTGGGATATAATCTGGGATTAGTGACAGGAGAATCATATTGAGGGGGAGGATGCAATACCTCCCATAATCCCTCATACTTCTTCCTCCCCCCCCCCCCCAACCAGCTGATTCTCTCCTTACCTATCCCCTTCCTTATTTCCTCTCCAGAACAAGAAAGACCAGTAGAAGAAGGAATGGGGAATAGTGCTGCCTGACTCTATCAACCTCATCTGTGGTAGTTGCACAACATACTAACTATTGTGTAACAGGCAGTGGCGTAGCCACAGGTGGGCCTGGGTGGGCCAGGGCCCACCCACTTAGGGCTCAGGCCCACCCAAAAGTAGCACATGTTTAGTGGTAGCTGGTGGGGATCCCAAGCTCCGCCTACTGAAGACTTCCCCCTGCTGGTAACAGAAACGCTACTCTCCACGATACTGGCACCTGCAGAGTCTCTGTTTTTAGCGCATGCTTGCTACAGACTGCCAAGGTGGAAAGAAGTGTTATCCCACCAGCTGAGATTTATTTTTGGTGGTGGGGGAGGGGAGAACACTTGATACCCACCCACTTCTTGCCTAGGCCCACCCAAAATCTGTTGTCTGGCTACGCCCCTGGTAACAGGTCAAAGCACAACATTCCAGCTCTGAGAAGCAGAGGAGGAGGATGTAGCCAGAAGCACTTCAACTCACCTTTTACTCCTGTCAACCTGGAATGGTGTAGGGGGATTGGCTGTGGCAGGAGTACTTGTTTGTGATCTGGCTCCTGGTTTTCATAGGAACCCAGCATTTTCTAAGCCATGACTACAGAATCAAGGAAACAGGGGCCCTTGGTTTCAATGATGAAGAATGATAGTATACAGATATCCGCTTATTCCTTCCCAGCCCCCATAATCGTATTGTTCAGTAATAAGGTTTTCTAAGTTTAGCTCTCACTCTCTCTCTCTCTCTCTCTCTCTCTCTTTCTCACTGTTTTAGAGACACCACTGGGGAACATAGAGCAGTGTTACAATTATTTTACTGAGCTCTTGCTATGCCACACTGTAAGGGTAAGCACCATTTGTCTGTCCCTATAAGCAATGGACGTACAATAGTATGTAACAGAAATGAATGAGATGAGGTGGAATATGAAAGATTGGTGTTAGATGCATAGAATGACATGGGGGTAGGATAAGGTATAATGGAGTGGGATGAGATAGGATAATATGGTAACATAGTAAATAATGGCGCATAAAGACCAGTATAGTCCATTTTGCCTACCCATGAAGGGGGCTAGATTTACCTACTACCTTGTGCTGATTAATATCTCTCTATGCCTCTATGTTTGCGATTGTATCCAGGGATGGTCAAACTTGGGCAAAACTAGGTGGTTGTCTAGAGAGGCAGCAAATAGCAACTGCAATCAAAAGGAAAGCAATATACCTGACAGCCACAAATACTCAAAAGAACCATCTGTATATACTATTACCTGTTTAAAAAGAAAAACGTTTACGGAGTGATATTCAGTCTATCTGCCTAGTTAGGTAAGTATGTGGGCACCAATACTAAATATGGCCAGTAGAGACCACCAAATTTTGGTTTTGATGCCAAAACTGGCCCTAAATAAGTACATTTTCAGCTGAAATGGACACCTCCCCCGATAAAAAAGTGCAACTAATATCTGCTTAACCCCCCTCCCCAACTGAAAGCCACCACTCGTAAGCCCTTCCCAGTCTGAGCAGCCCCGGTAGTCTAGTGGCCTCATCTGGGCAGGGGTGATCCCCAGTTGCTCCTGCTGATGTTGGCTCTGCAGTCAAAATGGCTGCCATGGAGCGTCACAGCAGCCATTTTGAGATTGGAGCCAGTATGGGCAGGAGCAACTGGGGATTATTCTTGCCCATGCTGGCTCCAGTCTTAAAATGGCTCCTGTGAATTTCCACAGCAGTCTTGTGAAACTGCCATGGAAGGCCCCATCAGCTATTTTGAATGCTGAACTAGCATGGGCAGGAGCAACTGGGGATTGCTTTTGCTCCAATGAGGCCATTAGACCACCAGGGCTTTTAAGGGAGGGCCTGTGGGTGGCAGTTTGTGTGTGTGAGGGTGTGCTGTCTGTTTTCGGCTTCGGTTTCAGACATACATTTTGGCGAATTTCAGCTGCAGATTCAGTTTTTACTGACATTCAAAATCACAGTTTCAGTGGCTCTTTAATGGATAGCACCTGTATATCTACCAGTTATGCCTCAACTCTGCTCCCAGAGCATCCCAGCATTAACTGGACAGTGCTGCAGCGGTCAGAGGGAATATTCAGTGGTCCTGCCTGGTTAGATGCCCTGAATATCCCCTCTCAGCATGCTGATCGGGATTTAAGAAGGCAAAAACCTCTCCTGCTTGCTTAAGCCCCTTTGAATATCTACCCCTTAATATTTAAAAGTAGGTACAATTATTTATTTATTTATTTATTTATAAATGTTTTTATTATTCCATGGATTCATATACAGGCATCAAAAGCAACATTAATACAAACAACAAAGCATGTCCTGACAACTCTGCCAACAATCTACTGAATTCCATGTTTTATTTTATTCCTCCCCCCCCCCCCCCCCGTTTCTTCCCCTCCCCAGCAGAGACCCCTTCCCCTCCCCCCTATCCTTTGTCACTTAAACAGCACACAGACTTAATCGATTCTGCTCTTCTTATGTAGGCATCATGAACAAGGCACATGTTCTTCCCCACAGATCACGATATTGACGAGCACCCAGAGAGGTCACAAATTTATATCTCATAGCCACCCAATGAGCCATCCCAAGCATACTATGTTTCCACACTGCAAGGGCCGGGGGCTCTCTCTGCACCCACTGTTTCAGCACACACCTTTTAAGCAAAATCAAGGCTAACAAAACAAATTTGCATTGTGAAACTCTCAGCCCCTGCTTCTTAAGAGCCTGCCCACAACCCATTAATGTAATTGAATATTGCCACTCCACTGAGCGCTGTAATATCTCTTCCAAGATTGTCAGCGCCCCAGACCATAATTCCTGCAGTGTAGGACATTCCATGAAAGAGTGCAAAAAGGTGCCCACTGCCCCCCCACACTTGTCACATGTGTCACTATCCCACATTCCCAGGGCTTTCCCCCTAACTTTAGTGATATGCACTCTGTACAGGATTCTATACTGTGTGTCTTGTAAAGACGCATTGTGTGTGAGCCCCCGCAGATCTCGGAAGACTGCGCTCAATCTCTCCACCGACACCTCTTCCACAGTATCCTCACTCCACGCTGCAGCTAGTGATTTTAAGTGGGGGGATTGCATTTGCTCCCTAATCAACTGACACCAGCCAGTCAACCTATTATGAAGCGGAGTCATCTGCATAAAGGTGTGATCAAGTTTTGTAAATCGCACTATCGTCTTACTCTGACGCTCCACACTCAGTATGTAATCTCGTGCCTGGAGGTATGCAAAGAAGTGAGAGCCAGGAATCTGTAATTCGTCACACACTTTGGCGAATGTAGGAAAGACATCCTCCCCCGCCCCCCGAAATTGACCTATAAACTGACAGCCTTTATCCCTCCATTTACAGAAGACAGACCTTCCCATTCCCGCTGGGAAAGCCATATTCCCCACCAACGGTAGGAACGGGCTAACCCCCACTTTATTTCCCGCCTGTCCTCTCCACCATCTCCAGGCCAATTGAAGGGCTGCTACATAGGGATTATCCACTTTCTTTCTTGCCCCCTGTACTGCCCAGGATTCTAAAACTGTAAAAGGGTCATTTGGCCTGCACCAGCTCTCCCAAAAGCCCTGGGGGGGCAAAAAAAACCTTCTCCGTAATCAATTCGTGTATCCACCGCATCAGTGCTGCTACATTATAAACCCGTAGGTCTGGGAGTCGGAGTCCCCCCTGCCCATTATTCCTAGTCAACTTGGTAAACGCTATCCGCGAGCATTTAGCATGCCAGATAAAAGTACCTACAATACTTTTATAGGAACGCTCCTCCGCAGCCCTGACCCATAAAGGGAGCATTTGTAATGGGTAAAGTATCTTGGGCAACAAGACCATTTTAACCAACGCTATGCGCCCTAAAAAATTCACAGGTAGGTCTTTCCATTTTTGGCATATGTTTTTTATCTCTCCTAGTCGGTCTAACACATTTTTTTTGTATACCCATACCAAGTTCGCACTGATGTGGATCCCCAAATATTTAATACCCTCTGTAGCCCAACGTAATGGAAAGGAATGTAAGGTTCTACTAATACACGGGTCATTTACCGGTAGGGCCTCGGACTTGTCAAAGTTTATACTAAGGCCCGAAAAAGCCCCAAATGCTCGGATATAAGACATAACCAGTGGCAGGGTACGAGTTGCCTCATCCAACAAAAGCAGCATATCGTCTGCAAATAAATTGATAATGTATTCCTCCCCACCCACCTTTAATCCTTTCAGCGTGGTATCCTGCCGTAGTTTTGCTGCCAAGGGTTCCAGAGTTAGAAGAAATAGCAGCGGTGAGAGGGGGCAACCCTGCCTAGTCCCTCCCCCCAAAGTAAATGTATCAGACAGGGACTCATTGACAAGAAGCTGCGCCGTTGGGTGACAGTATAACGCTCGAACCCATCCCAGGAAATCTCCCTGAATACCAAAGCGGTCTAGGATCCAAAACAAGTAAGGCCAAACAACCTTATCGAAAGCCTTTTCTGCATCAAGGCTTGCCACTATAGCGTCTCCCTTTCTGCCAGCACCTTCCATTAATATTCGGCTCACCTTCAAGATGTTAGCTGACGCATACCTCCCTTTAACAAAACCCACCTGGTCCGGATGGACCAGGTCTGGAACCACCTTCCCCGGTCTGTCCGCCAACACCGCTGCCAGGATCTTTATGTCTTTTTTTTTTTTTTTTTTTTATAAATGTTTTTATTGTTCCATGGATTCATATACAGGCATCAAGAGCAACATTAATACAAACAACAAAGCATGTCTTGACAACTCTGCCAACAATCTACTGAATTCCATGTTTTATTTTTATTCCGCCCCCCCCCCCCCCCCGTTTCTTCCCCTCCCAAAGACCCCTCCCCCCTCCCCCCTATCCTTTATCACTTAAACAGCGCACTGACTTAATCAATTATACTCTTCTTATGTAGGCATCATGAACAAGGCACATGTTCTTCCCCACAAGTCACGATATTGACGAGCACCCAACGAGGTCACAAATTTGTATCTCATAGCCACCCAATGAGCCATCTCAAGCATACTATGTTTCCACACTGCAAGAGCCGGGGGCTCTCTCTGCACCCACTGTTTCAGCACACACCTTTTAAGCAAAATCAAGGCTAGCAAAACAAATTTACATTGTGAGACTCTCAACCCCTGCTCCCTAAGGGCCTGCCCACAACCCATTAATGTGATTGAATATTGCCACTCCACTGAGCGCTGTAATATCTCTTCTAAAGTTGTTAGCGCCCCAGACCATAGTTCCTGCAGAGTAGGACATTCCATGAAGGAGTGCAAAAAGTTGCCCACTGCCCCCCCCCCCCCCCCGCACTTGTCACATGTATCACTGTCCCACATTCCCAGGGCTTTCCCCCTAACTTTAGTGATATGCACCCTGTAAAGGATTCTATACTGTGTGTCTTGTAAAGACGCATTCGGTGTTAGCCCCCGCAGACCTCGAAAGACTGCGCTCAATCTCTCCACCGACACCTCTTCCACAGTATCCTCACTCCACGTTGCAGCTAGTGATTTTAAGTGGGGGGATTGCATGTTCTCCCTAATCAACTGACACCAGCCGGTCAGCCTATTATGAAGCGGGGTCATCTGCATAAAGGTGTGATCAAGTTTTGTAAATCGTGCTATCGCCTTGCTCTGACGCTCCACACTCAATACGTAATCTTGCGCCTGGAGGTATGCAAAGAAGTGAGAGCCAGGAATCTGTAATTCGTCACACACTGTGGCGAACGTGGGAAAGACATCTTCCCCCTCCCCCCAGAATTGACCTATAAACCGACAACCTTTATCCCTCCATTTACAGAAGACTGACCTTCCCATCCCCGCCGGGAAAGCCATGTTCCCCACCAACGGTAGGAACGGGCTGACCCCCACTTTATTTCCCGCCTGTCCTCTCCACCATCTCCAAGCCAATTGAAGGGCTGCTACATAGGGATTATCCACTTTCTCTTGCCCCCTGTACTGCCCAGGATTCTAAAACTGTAAAAGAGTCATTTGGCCTGCACCAGCTCTCCCAAAAGCCCCGGGGGGCATAAAAACCCTTCTCCGTAATCAATTCATGTATCCACCGCATCAGTGCTGCTACATTATAAACCCGTAGGTCTGGGAGTCGGAGTCCCCCCTGCCCATTATTCCTAGTCAATTTGGTAAACGCTATCCGCGAGCATTTGGCATGCCAAGCCAAATGCAAAGCGGAGATAAGGAGGGCAAAAAAGGACTTTGAGAAGAAATTAGCGTTGGAAGCAAAAATACATAGTAAAAACTTTTTTAGATACATTAAAAGCAGGAAACCGGCCAAAGAGTCGGTTGGGCCGCTGGACGAAAATGGTGTTAAAGGGGCGATCAAGGAGGACAAAGCCGTAGCGGAGAAATTAAATGAATTCTTTGCTTCGGTCTTCACCGAGGAGGATTTGGGGGGGACACCGGTGCCGGAAAGAATATTTGAAGCGGGGGAGTCGGAGAAACTAAACAAATTCTCTGTAACCTTGGAGGATGTAATGGGTCAATTCAGCAAGCTGAAGAGTAGTAAATCACCGGGACCTGATGGTATTCATCCCAGAGTATTAATAGAACTAAAAAATGAACTTGCGGAGCTACTGTTAGAAATATGCAATCTGTCCCTAAAATCGAGTGTAATACCGGAAGACTGGAGGGTAGCCAATGTTACTCCGATTTTAAGAAAGGTTCCAGAGGAGATCCGGGAAATTATAGACCGGTGAGTCTGACGTCGGTGCCGGGCAAGATGGTGGAGGCTATTATTAAGAATAAAATTGCAGAGCATATACAAAAACATGGACTGATGAGACAAAGTCAGCACGGATTTAGTGAAGGGAAGTCTTGCCTCACCAATCTAATGCATTTTTTTGAGGGGGTAAGCAAACATGTGGACAATGGGGAGCCGGTTGATATTGTATATCTGGATTTTCAGAAGGCGTTTGACAAAGTGCCGCACGAAAGACTCCTGAAGAAATTGCAGAGTCATGGAATCGGAGGTAGGGTATTATTATGGATTAAGAACTGGTTGAAAGATAGGAAGCAGAGAGTAGGATTGCGTGGCCAGTATTCTCAGTGGAGGAGGGTAGTTAGTGGGGTCCCGCAGGGGTCTGTGCTGGGTCCGTTGCTTTTTAATGTATTTATAAATGACCTAGAGATGGGAATAACTAGTGAGGTAATTAAATTCGCCGATGACACAAAATTATTCAGGGTCGTCAAGTCGCAGGAGGAATGTGAACGATTACAGGAGGACCTTGCGAGACTGGGAGAATGGGCGTGCAAGTGGCAGATGAAGTTCAATGTTGACAAGTGCAAAGTGATGCATGTGGGTAAGAGGAACCCGAATTATAGCTACGTCTTGCAAGGTTCCGCGTTAGGAGTTACGGATCAAGAAAGGGATCTGGGTGTCGTCTTCGATGATACGCTGAAACCTTCTGCTCAGTGTGCTGCTGCGGCTAGGAAAGCGAATAGAATGTTGGGTGTTATTAGGAAGGGTATGGAGTCCAGGTGTGCGGATGTTATAATGCCGTTGTATCGCTCCATGGTGCGACCGCACCTGGAGTATTGTGTTCAGTACTGGTCTCCGTATCTCAAAAAAGATATAGTAGAATTGGAAAAGGTACAGCGAAGGGCGACGAAAATGATAGTGGGGATGGGACGACTTTCCTATGAAGAGAGGCTGAGAAGGCTAGGGCTTTTCAGCTTGGAGAAGAGACGGCTGAGGGGAGATATGATAGAAGTGTATAAAATAATGAGTGGAATGGATCGGGTGGATGTGAAGCGACTGTTCACGCTATCCAAAAATACTAGGACTAGAGGGCATGAGTTGAAGCTACAGTGTGGTAAATTTAAAACGAATCGGAGAAAATTTTTCTTCACCCAACGTGTAATTAGACTCTGGAATTCATTGCCGGAGAACGTGGTACGGGCGGTTAGCTTGACGGAGTTTAAAAAGGGGTTAGATAGATTCCTAAAGGACAAGTCCATAGACCGCTATTAAATGGACTGGAAAAATTCCTCATTTTTAGGTATAACTTGTCTGGAATGTTTTTACGTTTGGGGAGCGTGCCAGGTGCCCTTGACCTGGATTGGCCACTGTCGGTGACAGGATGCTGGGCTAGATGGACCTTTGGTCTTTCCCAGTATGGCACTACTTATGTACTTATGTACTTATGAAGGTACCTACAATACCTCTATAGGAACGCTCCTCCGAAGCCCTAACCCATAAAGGGAGCATTTGTAACGGGTAAAGTATCTTGGGCAATAAGACCATTTTAACCAGCGCTATGCGCCCTAAAAAATTCACAGGTAGGTCTTTCCATTTTTGGCATATGTTTTTTATCTCTCCTAATCGGTCTAACACATTTTTTTTGTATACCCATGCCAAATTTGCACTAATGTGGATCCCCAAATATTTAATACCCTCTGTAGCCCAACGTAATGGAAAGGAGTCTAATGCTCTACTAATACACGGGTCATTTACCGGTAGGGCCTCGGACTTGTCAAAGTTTATACTGAGGCCCGAAAAAGCCCCAAAAGCTCGGATAAAGGACATAACCAGTGGCAGGGTCCGAGATGCCTCATCCAACAAAAGCAGCATATCGTCTGCAAATAAATTAATAATATGTTCCTCCCCACCCACCTTTAATCCTTTCAGCGTGGTGTCCTGCCTTAGCTTTGCTGCCAGGGGTTCCAGAGTCAGAAGAAATAGCAGCGGTGAGAGGGGGCAACCCTGCCTAGTCCCTCCCCCCAAAGTAAATGTATCAGACAGGGACTCATTGACAAGAAGCTGCGCTGTTGGGTGGCAGTATAACGCTCGAACCCATCCCAGAAAATCTCCCTGAATACCAAAGCGGTCTAGGATCCAAAACAAGTAAGGCCAAACGACCTTATCGAAAGCCTTTTCTGCATCAAGGCTTGCCACTATTGCGTCTCCCTTTCTGCCAGCACCCTCCATTAGTATTCGGCTCACCTTCAGGATGTTAGCTGACGCATACCTCCCTTTGACAAAACCCACCTGGTCCGGGTGGACCAGGTCGGGAACCACCTTCCCCAATCTGTCCGCCAACACCGCTGCCAGGATCTTTATGTCTTGATTTAATAACGATATGGGCCTGTAGGAACCCACCAATTCCTCATCTTTTCCCGGTTTAGGGATCAACACAATATGCGCATGATTTAATACCGCCCCCAAAGCACCCTTTTCCTTGCTCTCTTCACACATAGCTATAAAGGGTGCAACCATGACGTCCTGCAATATTTTGTAATACTCCACCCCTAGGCCATCTGGGCCTGGCGCTTTGGCCAACTTAAGGCGCTTAATCACTTGTTGCACTTCCTTACCCTGAATAGGTGCATTTAACCCCCTCCTCTGTTCCTCAGAAATCCTGGGCAGCCCTAACCCTTCAAAGAATTCCAGGCATTTATCTTCTGAGAAATCCCCTGCTTGGTGTAACGCTGAGTAATACTCAACAAACTCTTTTTTAATATCAGCTAACTGAGTTCTAACTTCACCCTCCCTATTCCTTATTTTAGTTATAAATCTTTTTGCCGTTCTTTGCTTCACTAGGGATGCTAGTAATTTACCCGTCTTATTGCCCCACCGGTGTAATTTGTATTTGTATAATTTTATGTTATATAGTGCACTTTCCTCCAGCACTTTTTGCACCTCTTTCCTCCGTTCCATATATGCCTTCCTAGTGGAGTCAGAGGCACGCCCAATGAGCGCTCGTCGCGCTTCCTTCAGTTGCGAGGTAAGTATTCTGATTCTCTCCCCTCGTTTTTTATTCATCGAGGCCACATACGAGATAATCTTTCCTCGTAGTACTGCCTTTGAGGCCTCCCAGAATACTCTTGGGGTCACATCCTGCACATCATTTTCTACAACATAATCTATCCAGCTCTTTCTCAGATAGGTGTGGAACTCCCTGCTTTGGTACAATGCCGGATTCATACGCCACCGGTCAGCCCCCTCCCGTCCTCCCCCTTGCCACTCCATCCACACCGGCGAGTGGTCAGATACCTCTAGCTCCCCGATTCCCGATTGACACACCCCCAGGATTACCGAGTAAGGCACGAGCAAGTAGTCAAGACGAGAGTGCGTCCCATGAGGGTGCGAGAAAAATGTATAATCAGCCTCATCTAGATGTTGGTGTCGCCATATATCCACTAAATCTAACTCTTTCATCAAAAAGTTGACTCCTCTGTCGTCTTGATTTTTGCCTGCCCTTCTGGGGGGTTTACAATCTATAGAAGGGTCACTGACGACATTAAAATCCCCCCCTATTACTAAGTGATATTGATCAAATGTTACCAATTTGGCGGCCAGCAAGGTGAAAAAACTGTGTGAGTATACATTGGGTGTGTACACACTACACAACCCCACCCGTTTGCCCTGCAGTTCTCCTGCTACTATGAGAAATCTCCCATCTGGGTCTTGGTACATTCTATGTAAATCAAAGGAAATAGATTTCTTAAACAGTATGGCTACCCCTCGTTGTCTCCCATTGTAAGAGGCAAAAGATACATCTCCTACCCAGTCCCTTTTTAATTTTAAATGTTCCATTTTACTTAGGTGGGTCTCTTGCAACAGAGCTATATCAGCCTTCTGCCTCTTGAGTGCCTGCAGTATTTTCGTACGCTTAATTGGGGAGTGCACTCCATCCACATTTAAAGTCACAATCCTTAAATTAACCATTCAACTGCCACTCAGTGTCTCCCCCTGCTTGTATTTCCTTTGCAGGACCCAAGAGCCTCCCAGCTAAGCCCTCGGGCCATTCGTTCACACTTGTCTCTTTCCATTCTATGCCTTGTCTACCTACCAGTTTTTCAAATCTCCACCCCTTGGTGATCATTCCAGTTCTGTTCAGTGGATTAACCGCTAAGTCCCTCAATTCCCCCTTTCCCTGCTCCCTTCCCCTAATCCCCCCCTCCCTCTCCCCCTTCCAGGTCCCCATCTTAATACTCTTCCCCCCCCCCCCAGAACCCTTTCCCCTCGCTCACCCATTTCACCACACACACACCTTTCTGACACACCACCAACTCTTCCCGGCTACTCCGCCCCCTTCCTCTTCCCTCCCTTTCCCCTGACTCCCCAACTTATGTCCCGGTTAATAACGATAACCTTAACACTTAACAATATACAACATAACCTGTCATCAATACATACTACCAGAAAGATTTCAACAGGGAGCTCCCACACTTTTAAAGTCTGGTAATCTAGACTTATTATTGCAGAGAGTCGATCCAGAAACTTCTCATATCCGCAGGGCCCGCAAGTATAGTGGCCATGACCTTCACCACCATGATGTCCTGCCCAGCTACTTTCATCATAGTCACCATCTCTGGTCATCAAGACTCACTCGTGCATGGTGGCTCCCTTTTCTTCAAAATGTCTCCTGACGCATGTTTCAGTGTCCTACAGCCATCCTCAGCTAGCTGTGTCCCTAAAATCCTTGGAGTTCAGCAGCTCCACCTCATTTTAAGTTGGTCACAAAGGTTTCCAATGCTTCTGACTTCGTGAAAAACAAAGTCTTATTCTCGTGCAGCACACGTACTTTAGCCGGGTACAATAGAGAGAAGCGAACTCCCTTCTCATACAGTCTCTTACACTGGCGACCCATAATCCTCCACTGATCAGCCACCGCCGCCGAATAGTCCTGAAAAAGCAGGATTTTTTTACCATTGTACTCCAAGTCAGGTTTTCGCCGGTAGGCCTGCAAAATAGCTTCTTTATCCATATAATTCAGTAACTTCGCCAGGACTTGTCTCGGTCTGCTATCAGCCGGCCGCTCTGCTCCCACTCTATGAATACGTTCCACTTGTGGCGGTTTCCCGCCAAAATCCAGCCCTAATTGTTCCGGGAGCCAGTGTTCTAGAAATTTCCTGAGCTCCGATGCTTTGACCGCTTCAGGCAGGCCCACAATCCGCAAGTTATTGCGCCTACTGCGGTTTTCTAAGTCATCTGCCTTTCTCTCCAGTTGCTCACACTTGCGTTCCAGCGTTGCAATTCTCCCGCTCGCGCCCGCAGCCTCATCTTCACATTGTGACACTCGGTCCTCAACTTGTTGCAAACGGGCGCTCTGGTGCTCCACCGCTTCACGGATATTGTCCACTGATGTCTGCAATTTAGACAGCTTTTCCTCTAGGACCACTGACAGTTGCTGCGCCAATTCTTTAATTAGTTCGGGCGGAATCGGCCCCATTATCGGAGTCTCTGTAGCCGCCGCCATCTTGTTTTCCTCGCAGCCGATGCTTTTCTTCCCCCGCGGGGTCTTCGCTGGCATGCCCTGCTTCTCTTTCTCTTATAAGCACTTGCGAGCGTCTCAATTTGCTGCACTCACGATCCTGTGCACGGATGTCTCGCTGAGGAGTCACTTCGGGAGGGATTAGCGGGTTATTTTGCCGATTTATTTGAAGGCGGGCTGGAGCCGGTGCTTCGGGCGTCCGCTCAGCTCCGCGTCATCACGTGACCAGTAGGTACAATTATGAATTTTTATAGAATTGTTGTAGGGTGATCGTGATTATAGAGTTTAATCATCAGAATTTTGGAGGCGAGAGACAGTGAGCTAGGGACCTGAAAGTTAATTGAGGAGGCACAAGGCTGAAGTTTGTCTAGGGCATCCAATACTCTTGTACCAGCCCTGGTTGTACCTGCTTTTCTGTGCTGGTTATATTCCTTTACACCTCTAGAGTATAAAGATCATTTCCAATACATAGCTTCCCACTATTCCAGAACCTGTGGATAATTGACCATCAACCTGCAGGTGGAGATTGAAAATACAGAGGAGCTGGACTAGATGCCAAGGGAGGTATGTCTCGGCTCAGTATTCAGTTCTCTGTCTTCAGCAGGTAGATGGACACACTTCAGCCTCTGGTTCTGAGTGATTTGCTCCTGGTCCAGTTGGTCATCTGGTCCCCAGTTGAGCTTTGCGGGTGGCTTGAGTCTGCAGAGTCATATCTCAAGATCTTCAGATCCCTGTCTCTGGTGTCCTATGAATTTACTTCTTCCCTCCCTTCACCTCTTCCCTGTTCCGTGTGGAACTCTCCTTTTCTAGCACAAAAATCTTAAAAAAAAATAAGCAAAGAGGTTTTGTGGAGAGTGTGGCACAGAATATCAGGCCTGAGCCTTTCTCATCTGTAGTAAGACTTGTGGAGACTGTGAGCTTGGGGGGAGCCGCCAGCAGTGGTAAGTCCGACTAAAGTTTGACTCTGAACCGCTTGGAGGGCTGCAAGTTCTACTTGGTGCAGGGAAGGGATCCTGACTCATCTCTTGGGACAGGTTGTGCTGCACTGGTGACAGTTGCAGTGAATGGTGACTCCTGTGGAAGCAGTTAAGTGGTACTCCTGCTGTGGAACCCGCCAGCCGTGTACAATCTGGGAATCCTGCAGGGTGTGCATGAAATGGCTGTTGGCATCACATCTTTGGATTCGGTACAACATTTGAATATGTCAGGATTTTCGGGTTCTCCAGCAGGGCCGGTGCACAGTTTGATGCAGCAGAGTGCGGGAACGGGTACCATTTTGTTGGGGCCGACTGGCAGTGAGAGTAGATTCTGGCTGATCACAGCCACTGTTTTACAGCCTCAGGCCCTAATAGAGCATTCAGCTGCATTGAGGTCTTTGTTTTCACCGGAGTTTATATTGCTCTTATTCCAGGCCTATTTACTGAAGCATGAACAGTCAGAGTTGCTGCAGGGTGCTTCAGTTTCTCACCCTGCTTCCCCTTCGGCTCCTAAGAGAGCTCGTTTAGACATCCAGAAGTGGAGAGTGGGCAAATGAGGCTATCTCTGCTTTTCCTTCCTTATCTGATGTGGCCTCAGTCTATTTAGAGGAGCCATCATTGAAGGAGCCATTAGAGGAGAGAGAGTTTGTTTCCGATGAGAGGGATGATCCGAAAGTACCGAGGTTATTTCATAAAGAAGAACTTGGTACTCTTATTTCTGAGGCACTGGCGGGAGTTCCATCTTCATCGATCATGGGGCTTAGAGGTCCTTCTAAAACCTTCCAAATGCATCCAGACACTCAGGTCCTGATTACAGCAGATGAGGGGCTGAGAGTAGGAAAAGATATGGCTCACCTCTACCCGTTAGTTCCCTGGTTACGGCAGTGACTAAGAATACCACTTTGTCGGTGGAAGGGGGCATTGCCCTAAAAGACCTACAGGATGGGAAGCTAGAAGGCTCACTGAAACAACCCTTTTGAAGTGGCTTCTTTGGGCCTTCAAGCGACAGTGTACAGCTTGTTCGTAGCAAGGGCATGCCTGAAATGGCATCAGCAGTCGGCAACACAGCCCTGCTGGGAGCGGGTTATGGCCTGCAGTATGTCTTTATCTGTCAAAGTCATGTCTAGTTAAACTGCTCTTTCAATTCAATTCAAATAGATTCTTATATACCGCTAATATCCTCTTTCCATAGTTCAGTGTGGTTTACATGCTAGGTGATACAAAAGCAAATAGTGTTAGTTTGAGGTTTAAGAAACATTAGAAACCATTGGATTAATGCATGAAACTAAAAACATTAAGGAAAGGATAATGGATGATACTAGGAGGTAGAAGTCATGATGGATTGTTATGAAGCAGTCTTTGGGAAGACCAGTGGCGTTCCTAGGGGGGGCGGTTCCGGGACAGAGAAGAAGCATGGACCAACGGAGGACAGGCGCGCGCAGCACCCCCCCCCCTCCCAGCGGCATGCACCCGGCGGGGGGGGGGTTCCTTCGTGGGGGTGTCCTTTCGCTGGGGGGGGGGCGGGGCGCATCGGCGATCTGCCCCGGGTGCCAGCCCCCCAGGAATGCCACTGGGGAAGACAGAAGTTTTTTTAGCCTCATCCTGAAGTTGAGGTAGCTGTTTCTGTTCTGATGGGAATAGGTAGAGAGTTCCAAATTTTGACTCCCAAGAACGGAGAATAAAGAGCTGAAAATCTTCTGATTTCTCTTTGTCTTTTGGAACAGTGATCAGTTGTTGTTTTAGACTGGATAAGACATAGCAAAGCGGTCTTAGTCAGCAGTTCAGATGTAAAGCCCTGTAGGATTTGAAAAACTAAACAAGCAGCTTTGAATCTGAGTCTTTCTGCTTTGGGAGGCCAGTGCAGTTTGTTTAGATTTTCCGATCTGACGAAGAAGGGCAACCTTCGAAAGCTAATCAAGAAATGTATTTAGTTATGTCCAATAAAAAAGATATCATCTTATTTTCTTTTCCATGTTTTATTTTGTTTGATTTCTATTGATAACCTTTAAGAGTGGACTAACATGGCTACCACACCTCTCTACTTTAGATGAGTGGAAACACATCTATTTATATTAGTCTAGCAGCTGTGTTCTGTATGATTTGCAGTTTTTTCTGATATTGACACCAAGAAATAGAACTTTAAGTAATCCAAGTGAGGTAGGACTAACATTTGGACTAGTAGTTCGAAGGCTTTTTGGTCAAAGAATGATCTGATTAGATGTAGCTGTCTCATTTTGAATAGTATTTTCTTCCATAGCTAGTTAATGTGGGAAGCGAAGGTGAGTGAAGAGTCAAGCAAGACCCCTAGTACTCTGGTTTCAGATTCGACTGATTTGACCATTGGTCAAGGATATTGATGATGGGACCTCAACTCCCTGATTTTGGAACCACAGGACCTTGTATTTTTGTACATTCAATTTCATTTTATTGGTCAGGGCCCAGGTGCTATGGGCAAGTAGCTATTTGGAGAAGATCTCAGTAACTTTGGTGTAAACTAAGCCATAGCGGTTGCCGGAGGATAAATCAAAAACCTCTGATCATCTGTCTTCAGGGAGCTCTCGATCTCAATTTTGAGATAGCAGACAGTATCGGCCTGGCCATCAGTAATATGGTCAGAATTCCTGCTTTCAGACACGTCAATCTTCCTTTTGTGTGGACAGGAAGTCCTCCTCTTAGTCAGCTAGAGCACCCAATGCCTCCAGAGTTTCGTACAAGGCTGGTCCACTCTTCTTTTCCTCTGGTGGGATGACGTTTTCAGGAGTATCAGGAAAAGTGAGACAAAATCACGTCAGACCAGTGGGTTCTGGATGTTCTTACAGAAGGTTACAAGTTGGAGTTCTCCCACCCAATTGTTCCTCTCTTCTTGCAGTCTCCTTGTCGAAAGAGAACCAAGGTGATCGAGGTTTAGGCTACCATAGATTCCTGGCTGGCGCTCCGGGCCATTGTTCCAGTTCCCCAGACCAAATGGAGGCATTTACTCCATCTACTTCATTGTTCCAAAGATGGAAGGCACCTTACGTCCGGTATTAGATCTCAAAGGTTTAAACCGCTGCCTCGGAGTGTCCTGCTTTCACATGGAGACACTATGAGCAACCATAGCCTTGGTTCAAGTGGGAGAATTTCTCACTGCCCTCGATCTCAAGGAGGCATACTTGCATATACCCATATGATTGCCGCATCAGATGTTTCTATGTTTTGCGGTGCAGGGTCATCACTTCCAGTTCAGGGCTTTGCCCTTCAGTCTTGACACGGCTCCAAGAATGATACCAAGGTTATGTGACGATGCTGGTCTACCTTTGGTGCCAGGGAATCAGTTCATCCGTATCTCGACAACTGGCTTATTCATGCATTGTCCTATTCAGACAGCACGTTGGCAAAGGACAAAGTTGTTCGTATTCTGCAGTCGTTGGGTTGGGTGATTAAATTCAAGAAGAACAGACTAACCCCATCGCAGATGCTGGAGTATCTGGGTGTTCTATTCGATACAGCATGGGAGATTATCATCCTGACGGAGTGCAGGAGGGTAAAGGTGGTTCACCAGATTTGTCTTCAGTCAAGACAGGCCCAGGTTCTGGGGTAAATGACGGCAGCGATGGAAGTGGTGCCGAGCAAGGGCTCTTGTGCAGCCATTACAGGAATCTCTTCTCAAGCTCTGGTCTCCAGTGTCACAGAAGTACGACCTTCATCTTTCTTGGATGCTGGTTTCCAGATGGAGTATGCAGTGGTGGTTGTCACCCAGGAATTTGATTGTTGGAGCTCAAGGCAGTGCGGAATGCCTTATGCAACTTCACTCCCTTTCTGGCAGGGGCCATGGTCTGAGTTTTCTCTGACAATGCGACAGCTGTGGCTTATATCAACAAGCAAGACAGCACCCATAGCCATCCAGTGGAGGTGAAGGCGGCCTCCCTCATGAGTTGTCCTGAGAAAAATTTTCTGTGCTTGTTGGCAGCTCACATTGCTGGGTCCTTCAATGTCGATTCAGACCTTCTCAGCAGGCATTCCTTGGACTCAAGAGAATGGGAACGATCCAGCCCAGGTTTTCATCTGGTAGTGAACCAATGGGGGTTCTCCACTTCTGGACTTTATGGCAATGGAAAGGAATGCCAAAGTGCCCGTGTTCTTCAGCCGTCAAAAAGAACTGGGCTCGATGGGGACTGATGCCGTACTGCAGCCCCGGCCAGAGACTCATCTACTATATATCTTCCTTCCTTGGCCCATGGTAGGCTGCATGTTGAAAAGGATCTTATTGCACTGGGGTAGAATAATTCTTGTAGCCATGGATTGACCATGGAGGCCATGGTACAGACCTTATTTGACTGCTGTGTGGGGGTCCTCTGCCTTCAGGTACACGTCCTACTGAAGAAAGGTCTGGTGCTCGTGGAGGATCTGTGCACCTTTGGTCTTACGGCTTGACCATTGAAAGGGCACGAGTAAGATAAAAAGGTTATTCTAATTTGGTCATTGCTACCTTGCTTCAGGCTTGAAAGTGCTTTACATCCATGGTGTATGTGAGGGTGTGGAGGACGTTCGAGGGCTGGTGTTCTGAGCGCGGACTTTCTTCTCTGTTCGGATCACGTACAGCTAGCATTTCTCCAGGCAGATCTTCAAAAAGGATTGGCTTTGGGTTCTTTTAAAAGCTCAGGTTGAGGCTGTGGCCTGGTCCATTGGCTGACAATGATGTGACATTGGGAGGTAGAAAAACTACTCTAACGTCAGCACTTCTTCATTCGTCCTTGTCAGAATGAGATAGGTACATTATCCGAAAGAAGGATTGCTTTCTTAGGCAGGTTTATCATTTTCAAGAAGTTTTCTTCTGATTGTTTAGTACAGTGCTGTCTGGTGTCTAATTTTGCAAAGATCAGCCAGCTTTGTGTATGTAACGTATTCCCTTATCTATGATCTAGCAGGGGAAACAGCTAGCCTTTGTCTTCTTGGCCTTTTCAGGGTCTAGTTAGCAGGCAGGCTTAGCCCAAGTCGTGAGCTATAAAATTTAGAAATGATAACAAACGTCTGCTTGTTCTCAAACAAGCTCTGAACATAATGCAGAGAAACTCTATCAGTAAAGCACAGATATGAGTAGTAAATATTCAGGGGGATTTGAGGTTACAAAGGGCAAATGATGAATAATGGGAAAAAAACACTAAAAATGCAAAGGTACGATAAGGTGACTCTTAGAGGTCAGGGTTGAAGAATACCACATAAGAAAGAGAAAAAAATATAAAAGGCATTAAGAGATTAGACAAAGGGAAGCTTCAGTATCTGACTAAGCACGAATTGTAGCAATCAGACCTGATAGTTTCCAGAGAAGCCACCAGAGACACATTTTATTTTGCTTTTGCTGAAATTTAGTTTTATATAAATAAGAATTCAATTTTCTGTAACACTGGGCTAAAAGAATTTTATTGTAATCATTTGTTTACTGTAATAAATTTTAGCATTATTATAAAAGAGAAAAAGATATACTTTGGAGTGTGTTTCCTTTGCCGGAAGGGCTTTCTGACCTCTCCGAAGTGTTTAGCTCCCCTCAGAGGCAAAGGGGTGCTTTACATTATGGAACATATTCCTTGAAGAACCAGTTAAGGAAAATGTTTTTGTCCGTCCAGGCATTCCTCTGGTTCCTATAGGACACCAGGAGTGCAGCAGGAGCCATGTTTTTGAAGGCACTAGGATTTTCTGACTTTCCATTGAAAGTTGGTGGTAATCTGTAATTCTCCGAGGACAAGCAGGCTGCTTGTTCTCACGATTGGGTCGTCATCCGCGACGGCCCAGGAGACCAGCAAAACCTCTAAAGTAAAACAAAAAACTTTCTAGAACGCTCCGGCGCACAGGCAGAGTGCACCGCGCATGGCTTCCCGCCCGCAGCATGAGCGTGACCTCGTCAGTTTCTTTTCATCCGCATCTGAAGTGACACTGTGTTTAGCTGTGTTCCTTTTGGCCCAGGAGACTTTTTGCGCGTTACCGCTTCCTTGTTTTTCTTTTTCTTCTCGTTTTTTGTTTCGACAAAATTTTTTAAAAAAGTTTATTTTCCCTTTATTTTCTTTAGTTTTCCTCACTAAAGTTTAAGTTTCCTTCCTTTTTCACCGCGGCCGGCTTTTAGGCTGGTCGGCCGGGTTTTGTTTTCCTTTTTTGTGCCTTTTTAATTGGCACAATCGCGTCTTTTAATTTCGCAGACGCTGTTTTTCCGTCCATGTCATCAAAGACACCCAGTGGCTTCAAGCGTTGTACTTGGTGCAACCAGACCATCTCGGGTACCGACCCCCACGTGTGGTGTCTCCAGTGCCTTGGGCTCGATCATCTGCCAGCTGCTTGTAAGCTGTGTCCTTTAATGAAAAAACGGACCCAAGTGTCTCAGGAGGCTCAATGAGAAAAACTTTTTGCGGATCGGTCTGGCCCTTCAATGTTGGCATCGGTACTGAGGTCAGCGGTGTCGACGTCGAGGGAAGCATCGACTTCGAGAGTGCAGGTAATGGCTGCCGAACGACCAAATCGCTCTGGGAGCAGTGAGGCATCAAGTGGGTCTCCACCTGTCTTGAGGCCTACTGCTATGCAGGACCCCCGGGACCAATTTTCATTTAACCCGGCCCTGAGGAGGCATGAGGATTCCACGTCCTCTTCTTCGGTACCGAGGAGTCTCAATGACGGGCATCGAGCGAAGGCTAAGAAGCACCGTCATCGATCTCCTTCCTTGTGCGGTACCGAGAGCTCCAGGGAGCCGAGGGTTTCGGCACCCAAGAAGCGTTTGAATTTAGCAACAAGGTGGATAAAGCCATGGGACCGGATGGGATCCACCCCAGGATATTGAGGGAGCTCAGAGAGGTTCTGGCGGGTCTTCTTAAAGATTTGTTTAACATATCCTTGCAGATGGGAGTGGTTCCGAAGGATTGGAGAACGGCGGAGGTGGTCCCTCTTCACAAGAGTGGGGATAGGGAAGATGCTGGAAACTACAGGCCGGTAAGCCTCACTTCGATTATTGGAAAAATAATGGAAGCGATGCTGAAGGAAAGGATAGTGAATTTCCTGGAAGCCAATAAGTTGCAAGATCCGAGACAACATGGTTTTACCAAAGGGAAATCGTGCCAAACGAATCTCATTGAGTTCTTTGATTGGGTGACAGGAAAATTGAATCAGGGACGAGCTATGGACGTAGTCTACTTAGATTTCAGCAAAGCTTTTGACACGGTTCCCCACAGGAGGCTCTTAAATAAACTGGAAGGGCTGAAGATAGGACCCGAAGTGGTGAACTGGATTAGGAACTGGTTGACGGACAGAAGCCAGAAGGTGGTGGTGAATGGAATTCGCTCGGAGGAGGGAAAGGTGAGTAGTGGTGTGCCTCAGGGATCGGTGCTGGGACCGATTCTGTTCAATATATTTGTGAGTGACATTGCCGAAGGGTTAGAAGGTAAAGTTTGCCTAGTTGCGGATGATACTAAGATCTGCAACAGAGTGGACACCCGGGAGGGAGTGGAAAATATGAAAAAGGATCTGAGGAAGCTAGAAGAATGGTCTAAGGTTTGGCAATTAAAATTCAATGCGAAGAAATGCAAAGTGATGCACTTAGGGAATAGAAACTCTCGGGAGATGTATGTGTTAGGTGGGGAGAAAATGATAGTTACGGCCGGGGAGAGGGATCTTGGGGTGATAGTATCTGAGGATCTGAAGGCGACTAAACAGTGTGACAAGGCGGTGGCCGTAGCTAGAATGTTGTTAGGCTGTATAGAGAGAGGTGTGACCAGCAGAAGAAAGGAGGTGTTGATGCCCCTGTATAAGTCGTTGGTGAGGCCCCACCTAGAGTATTGTGTTCAGTTTTGGAGGCCGTACCTTGTGAAGGATGTAAAAAGAATTGAAGCGGTGCAAAGAAAAGCTACGAGAATGGTAAGGGATTTGCGTTACAAGACGTATGAGGAGAGACTTGATGACCTGAACATGTATACTCTGGAAGAAAGGAGAAACAGGGGTGATATGATACAGACGTTCAAATATTTGAAAAGTATTAATCCGCAAACGAACCTTTTCCGGAGGTGCGAAGGCGGTAGAACGAGAGGACATGAAATGAGATTGAAGGGGGGCAGACTCAAGAAAAATGTCAGGAAGTATTTTTTCACGGAGAGAGTAGTGGATGCTTGGAATGCCATCCCGCGGGAGGTGGTGGAAATGAAAACGGTAACAGAATTCAAACACGCGTGGGATAAACATAAAGGAATCCTATTCAGAAGGAATGGATCCTAAGGAGCTTAGCCGAGATTGGGTGGCAGAGCCAGCCGGTGGTGGGAGGCGAGGATAGTGCTGGGCAGACTTATACGGTCTCTGCCAGAGCCAGTGGTGGGAGGCAGGGCTGGTGGTTGGGAGGCGGGGATAGTGCTGGACAGACTTATACGGTCTGTGCCCTGAAGAGGCAAGGTACAAATCAAAGTAGGGTATACACAAAAAGTAGCACATATGAGTTTGTCTTGTTGGGCAGACTGGATGGACCATGCAGGTCTTTTTCTGCCGTCATTTACTATGTTACTATCTGTCTCAGTTGTATTTTTTGCAATTCTGCTCTACATTCCGACAGCTCTATGAAGATACGTGGATCCCCTTTCTCTTGATGCTGTGCCTCCAGCTGCGTTAATTTCTGTCTTATGAGTAATTCGTGTGCCTCCCTTTTCCTCTTATTTTGTGCCCCCTTTCGTATTAAGTGTCCCCTGACTACAACCTTTAGGGCGTCCCTCAGAATCCCCTCTAAGCACATAAGCACCGCCACACTGGGAAAAGACCCAAGGTCCATCAAGCCCAGCACTCCGTCTCCGACAGCGGCCAACCCAGGCCCCAAGAACCTTTCAAAAACCCCAAATTTAATAACAATCAATGGACTTTTCCTTCAGGAATCTATCCAGACCCCCTTTAAACTTAGCAAGGCTAGCTGCCGTCACTACCTTCTCCAGCAATGAGTTCCAGAGTCTAACTACGTTCTGAGTAAAGAAAAACGTTCTCCGATTCGTTTTAAACCTACCACGTTTTAATTTCATCTTGTGCCCCCTGGTTCTATTATTGTTAGAAAGTGTAAACAAACGCTTCACATCTGTCCGCTCTACCCCACTCATTATCTTGTAAACCTCTATCATATCACCCCTCAGCCACCTTTTCTCCAGGCTAAAGAGTCCTAGCCGTCTTAACCTCTCCTCATAGGGTAGTCGTCCCATCCCTTTTATCATTTTTGTCGCCCTTCTCTTCACCTTCTCCAATTCATTTATATCTTTTTGGAGATGAGGCGACCAGAACTGAACACAATACTCCAGGTGCGGTCGCACCATGGAGCGATATAACGGCATTATAACCTCCTCATGTTTGTTTTCCATCCCTTTTCTAATAATACTCAACATTCTGTTCGCCTTCTTAGCCGCCGCAGCACATTGAGCTGAAGATTTCAACGTCCTATCCACATGACTCCCAGATCCCTTTCTTGGTCCGTAACTCCTAAAGCGGAACCTTGCATAACATAGCTGTAATTCGGGTTCCTCCTTCCCACATGCATCACTTTGCACTTGTCAACGTTGAACTTCATCTGCCATTTGGACGTCCAATCCCCCAGTCTCATGAGGTCTTCTTGTAATCTTTCACACTCCTCCTGCGACGAGACGACCCTGGATAACATTGTGTCATCTGCGAATTTAATTACCTCACTAGTTACTCCCATCTCAAGGTCATTTATAAATATGTTAAAAAGCAGTGGTCCCAGCACAGACCCCTGAGGGACCCCACTAACTACCCTTCTCCATCGAGAATAATGACCATTCAGCCCTACTCTCTGCTTCCTGTCTTTTAACCAGCTCTTAATCCATAATAATACACTGCCTCTGATCCCATGACTCTCCAGTTTCCTTTGGAGTCTTTCATGAGGCACTTTGTCAAACGCCTTCTGAAAATCTAGATACACAACATCCACCAGCTCCCCTTTGTCCCAGTGGCGTAGCCAGACCTGACATTTTGGGTGGGCCCAGAGCTAATATGGGTGGGCACTATGTATATATAAGTGTGAGTAGTTTTCTGGGGGGGAATCCTAAATAAATTTTAATAAACAGTCTGCCCAACAGCTGTCCTACAGCAACATAAACCACATACATATTCGGAACCTGTTATAACAAACATTATACCTTTTTGAAATATACGTCTCCCTTATTGATTGGAAAGAGCCTATATTCCCCCACTCTTCTCTTTTTTTCTTCTTGCAAACCTTAAAACCACCATACCGAGAATACAAAACACTGAGGACCTATAGAGCAATTCTACCATACCATAAGCAGTCATTTCTACAAGTCACACAAGGAAAAGGAAAGCATCTTAAACACTACAGTGAGCACTAGAACATCAAGTCACCTCTTCCACGTGTTTCTAATCATATACAGCTACCATTGCCCCCAGCTCCAAAAATGCAACAGAACAAAATGCACAAAGAACTGATAAACTGACAATTTTACAAGCGTATAAGTAACAATGTTAAATAAAATATTGTGCATTAAATATTTACACGCATAGAAAACACATAACCGAAGCTAAGCCCCGTTTTACAGAGATGCATCCAAATAACAAAACCCAGGGAGGAAGTGACGTCACGAGGCTGAATGGCCGCTTAATCCCGGAGCTTCGTTCTTCCCTCCAGTCAATAGGCACTATTCGCTATAATTTATCCTCTCACTGCATTCGCACGAACTGCAAATTGTTGCTGACTTAACTGGCTCCAGCAAGATGAGTAAAAAAAGCGGCGCGCCGCATCGGGAGAGCGAGCGTCTGTCGGCGAAGCAGCCGGAACGAGGCCTAGCGCACCCCGCCTCCCCCAAGGTATGCAGACTCCCGGAATCGAGCCAGAGTTCGTCCCGTGAAGAGCGCCACGAATCCGCCCCCACTCAGGCTCCCTCACAGGACCTGACTAAATGCTTGGAGGCGCTCAGGGCCGAAATTGTGGCGTCAAAGGAGGAAATTCTTGAACACGTGGATGCCCTGAGCGTCGACTTGAGGGAGCTGGGGGGGAGGGTGGAAACTTTAGAAGAGCGGGCAGACGAGCTGGGAGAGAGACATGATGAGACAGACAGACGCCTGCAAAAACTGACGGATCAGACAGAAGATCTGCGATTTAAACTGGACGATCTTGAAAACAGGGGACGCAGACAAAACCTTAGGTTTCGGGGAGTCCAGGAGAATGGGGACAAGGAGGATGTCCAGATGGTCGTGCGAGCCATATGTGCACAACTGATGGGCCCGGAGTTTGATGTCAGTGAGCTAGCAATGGACAGAGCACATAGAGCGCTGGGGCCTGCAAGGGATAACAGACCGCGAGATATTGTGGTGCGTTTCACCACCTACGCCTGCAAAGAGCAAATATGGCAAAAGGCTCGCCAGTCCCCCAACCTCGAGTTTAATGGGGCCCGCGTGGCGGTCTATCAAGACCTGTCCTTGTACACCTTGACCCTGAGGAGGAATATGAAGCCGGTCATAGAGATTCTAACTAAGGAAAAAATCTTCTACAGATGGGCATTTCCGTTTGCAATCTGCTTCAAGCTTAAGGGTGAGAAGCTCCGTTGTCGCACTGTGGCGGCAGCATGGAAGAGCCTTCATGAGGTGGGCTTAACATCTACGGAAAGTCCGCCGACGGAGCTGGCTCCTTCAACAAAAGCACGGCTGCAGAGATGGAAGAGAGTTGAAAAAGGGGCAAAGAAACCGCGATCTCAGACCTGAGAAGCACCGGCTGGACAGCGTTGTGAAAATTCAGTTTTGGAGTCTCAAGCCCCAATGGGGGAAGAGACGACTTTATGATTAAGGGAGAGTGTCTTAAATGCTATAATATGAAACAGGGTAGTGGACCTTCATGTGTAAGTGGGAAGAGAGGAGGAGGGAGGAACGTGGGAAGGGGGGATCGAGGGGAATTGTTTATTTTTGGTTAACAAGTTGTAGTAAAAAATTTTGAGATTTGGCTAGTGGGGTTACTTCTTCAAAGTCCCAAGCAGTGCCGTATAGGGCTGGTTGGTGGGTTGAGGAGAGGGGATGGAAGGGAGGGGAGTTGGAGGAGAGAAAGGGATAGGGTGGGAATGGGGGGGGGGGGGGGGTTGGGCAGTAAGGGTAGGGAATAGTAGGGGAGGGAGGGAGTTAGAGTTAGGGTCAAGTCTTCCCTGGTTCACATCTTATTTTTTTTTTCTTCACCGAAGTATAAATGGTGGACTTTAGGGTTTGCACATACAACATAAAGGGGCTGAACTCACCATATAAGAGGCACGCCTTGATACGGGAATTAAATTTGACGAGGCCACAGGTTGTCTTCTTGCAGGAAACGCATTTTCTTCGAAGGCATGAGGGGCTCTTGTCTTTTAAACAATACCAACAAGTGTACTGTGCCTCTGATGTGGCTGGTTCTAAAAAACGAGGGGTGGCCATAATGTTCCATAAGGATACCCAGGTGCAAGTCTTACATTCTAGAAAGGACAGGGAGGGCAGATTTCTGTTTTTGCATGTGATGTTGGAGCAGGAGGAATGTACACTGGCTAGTGTATATGCCCCGAACGAGAGGCAGGATAAATTTTTCCTGCGCCTGCGGAGGGAATTACAGGCCTTTGTTAAGGGTAAATTGATAGTGGCTGGTGATTTCAATGCCACCATGCAGCCAGGTTTGGATAGGTCAGCTCCTCCTGCTCTGACTGACTGTAGAATTTCCCGCGCTTTAAACTGTTTGGTTGATGAGATGGGTTTATATGATGTCTGGAGAATTGGGAACACCAGGGGGCGGGAATATACATTCTACTCAACAGTACACCTCTCTTACTCCAGAATTGACTTCATTTTCTTGGACAAGATGCTGTCGGTTGGGGTGGGGGGGGGGGGGGGCCAATATAGGTCACATCACGATCTCCGATCACGCTCCAGTCTGGGCCAATATCCCATCTTTGCGTGAGGAACAGCGTGATCGGAGATGGACGATTAATAATTCACTGCTACAAGACCCGGAACTGGTGGTGAGATTTTTCCCAGTATTAAAAGAGTATTTTGATATTAATATGGACTCTGGACCATCACTGGGTACAGTCTGGGATGCTTTTAAAGCAGTAGCGAGAGGGTATTTCCTTAAGCAGGCTGGTCAGAGGTCTCGAGTTCATAAGGAACGCCTGTCCAAATGTATGGACAAGTTGGGCGATTTGGAGCTTAAATATAGAGAGACTGGATCGGTGTCCGACTATCGGAGACTGCAGGCTATGAGGCTGGAAATAACTGCCCTACACGAGGATAGTTTGAAATTTGTGCATGCAAGGGTTAACCAGGTGTATTATGCATGTACTAATAAACCAGGAAGATTATAGGCCACTAAATTACGAAAGATGAGATCTGACCGGCACATACTAAGGATGAGGGGTGCTAGAGGTGAGGTGCTGCACAAATCCACACAGATCAGAGATTGTTTTGCACAATACTATGAAAAATTATATCGAGAGGATGCTGCTGTACAGACGGACAAAATAGATGAATATTTGGAGGCGAGGGGTTTGATGGTTCTTTCTGAGACACAGAGGTTGGAGCTAGACCGGCCGGTGGGAGTAGATGAAGTGATAAAGGTTATCAAGGCATTGCCAACGGGGAAAGTGCCGGGGCTAGATGGTTTTACTAACGAATTTTACAAGGCCTTTGCAACCCAACTAGCGCCCTATTTGACTCTGATCATTAATTCGGTACGTGAGGGAGCTTCTTTGCCATCGACGATGTTGGAGGCATGGGTGGCAGTAATACCCAAGCCCGGTAAAGACAGAACTGAATGTGCCTCGTACCGGCCAATATCGATACTGAACACGGATGTCAAAATTTTGGCTAAGGTTCTGGCCAACAGACTGGGGAGGGTGTTGCCTTGTTTAATCCATCCAGACCAGGTAGGCTTCGTGGCTAATAGGCAAGCTATGGACAATATTCGGAGAACAGTGGACCTCTTATATGCAACCCGGACAAGGGCAAGTCCAGTGGTTCTCTTGGGGCTGGACGCTGAAAAAGCCTTTGACCGGGTCCACTGGGGGTTCCTTGACAAGGTCCTCGCTAGGGTTGGGATAGGAATCCAATACAGGACCTGGATTGGGGCATTGTACACGGAGCCACGAGCGTGTGTGAGGGTGAATGGCGGACACTCGGCGGCGTTTCAGCTAGGCCGAGGTACGAGGCAGGGTTGCCCGCTGTCTCCCTTGCTCTTTGCCCTGGCAATGGAGCCCTTGGCGGAGGCGATTAGAGAGCATCCGGACATTGCCGGGGTGAAGGTGGGAGGACAGGAATATAAAGTAGCATTATTCGCGGATGATGTCCTCCTGTCACTGACAAATCCGCTAATTTCCTTACCTAATCTCATGAAAGTGATAGGGGAGTACGCTGGAATTTCTGGATATAAACTCAATGCTAGTAAGTCTATAGGAATGGCGGTTGGGGTAGCTTCGAGTGTAATGGAAACGTTGAAGACATTTTTTCTTTTTAAGTGGGAGGAGAGTGCTTTGAGCTATCTGGGTGTGAAGATTTCTAGTAACCTATCTGCGCTGTTTGACAAAAACTACCTAGCCCTTAAGAGGGAGATACAGAGGGATTTGGACAGGTGGTTGAATGTGGGTTTATCCTGGTTCGGGCGCATTGCAGCAATTAAAATGAACATTTTGCCCAGACTGCTATACTTGTTCCAGGTCTTGCCTTTGAGACTGTCTAGGTCCTTCCTGTCTGGGCTTCAAGATGCTTTGATCCGGTTCATCTGGAACCATAAAAAACCGCGATTGCCCCGAGCATTGTTATACAAGAGCAAACGGGAAGGAGGTCTGGCAGTTCCCAATCTGACATGATATTATTGGGCGGCACAGGCGAGAGGGGCTATTGATTGGTTTAGAGGGGAGGACCATAAAAGATGGGTGGCTATTGAGCAAGCTTTGGTGGGTTCGCGTGCCCTAGGACATTTAATGTGGCTACCCAGTAAGTACAGGGGAAGGATAGATAGATTTCCGCCCACAGTCCAGGCCACTTTTTATTATTGGGATTCTATGTTCCCGGATCGCCAACCGATAGTATCAGGTTTAGCCCCAATTGTGGATAACCCCCTATTTGAACCAGGTATGGGCAGTAGACCTTTCTGTGATTGGGCAGCCGCAGGTCTGGATTTGCTAGGGCAGTTGCATGTGGGTGATAGGGTGGTCCCTTTTGAGATTTTGAGGAAAGATTATGGACTTGGCTCCAGTGACCATTTTGCCTACTTGCAGCTTCATCATTTTCTTAAGGGGCCTGTTTACGGTACATGCTTAAGGCGGGACACGCACCCGATGGAGGAGGTGTGTGTGGACACTAAGCGTACGAGGGGTCTGATATCCTTTTTGTATGATTACCAAATGAAGCTATCAAAATCATATGTACTACATAGACAGAGATGGGAGCAAGAGCTACAATTCACACTTCCAGAGGCTAGCTGGTTGACTCTTGAGAAGAGTATTAGGAAGGCATCCTTGGCGGTGGCCTTACAAGAAAATGCGGTTAAGGTGTTTTACAGATGGTATTTGACACCCGCTAGATTACACCACATGAATGCCCAAATATCACAGAGTTGCTGGCGAAATTGCGGGGCGGTTGGAACCGCAGGGCACATTTGGTGGACATGTCCTAAAGCACAGGCTTATTGGAGGGAATTCAGACACACCTTCAAAGATGTGCGGTGGCATCCCTCGATCTTTCTGCTGGGGCACGGCCCGAGGGTCTTGCGCCCCATCAGTGGCTTTTGGTGCGTGCCTCTCTGAATGCGGCACGGGTGAACTTAGCTCACAGCTGGAAATCTCCATTGGTTCCCCCAATGGTAAGATGGATAACCAAGGTCAGATACATTTGTGAAATGGAACGGTTGACTGCTGTAAAACAAAGAATGTTGCCCAAATGGCAGAGAATTTGGGAACCCTTTTTGGCTAAGTGCGTAGAATAATTGCAGTTTTGGATGAGAATAAAATTGGGAAGACGGGTGGGTGGGGGGAGGGAGGGTTAGAGATTGATAGAGGGGGGTTAGGGCACAAGGGTGGGGTAGATCCAACTGTAAAATCATAAAATGTTTGAAGTATGTTGAGCTTTGTATATGAAAATGTTAATCTGTTAGCAGTTTTGCTTGTTACATTGACTAGATTGACCTGGATTGATAGTGAACCAGTATAATTTACTTGTATTATGTAAAGATAGTTAATGGTTGTGTTTGATTAACAATGCTGAATAAAGACTTCTATAAATAAATAAATAAAAAACCCAGAAAACCACCTGAATCAATGGCCGCCCCTTTCCCCTTTTAATTGTCCTGTTGGTTATTTTGAAACCTCCAGGTTAAAAACCTGTTTATCCAGACTGGTTTCCACTCCACCCCGATCCTTCCTTCCCTCCATTTCTCAACCCCTCCTTTGACACAAAGCCATGGATTGCCCTACCCACCTTCTCATCCCACCCCAGCAGGAAGCTGCCTCTGCAGGAAAGCCCCGGGCTTTGCAGGGCCCTTTTGTGTGGACAAGAACAGCATAAAATAAAAATCCTAATTAGAAAAACAACAACACACATACACATCATTCAACTATCTACGACAAGGCACAGCCACCTCCTGCAAAAACCAAACAGAAAAACACTCTCTCATCCCTTCCCTGGCTCATGTATTTTCTGGCCACACTTAACAGGAGCAAAAATAAAAAAAAAAAATCAAGAGATCAAAGAAAGCCCCAGTTCATTTAATCAGCCATGGTGCTCACCAGCTGCTTCTCAAGAAAGTTGAATCCAGTCCCCATCCAGCCGTGATGCAAACCTCCTCCAACCCCTCTGCTCGGGATAAGGAAAGGAGCAGGCCCCCTTTGGGCCTTCCCTCACTGTGTCCCGCCAGGGCGGGACACAGTGAGGGAAGGCCCGAAAACGAGGCGATTTCTTCTTTTGTGCAATGCACGCAGGACAGACTCCACCCCCTTCTCTGCCTGGCCTGGAGGGAAACCTGCCAAAGTCTCATCTCTGCAGCCAATGGCTGGAATTCGCCACTGCCCCACGTTCGCCTCTGGGTTTAGCGTTTCCCCTCCTCCCCCCGGAGCGCCAAGGCAAGGACCATTGCAGCGGAGGAACAGACAGAGCAGACGCGAAGCGGAAATCGACTCGTCATCTTCGGGCCTTCCCTCACTGTGTCCCGCCCTCCGAGGGCGGGACACAGCGAGGGAAGGCCCGAAGACGACGAGGCGATTTCCTTCTTTTCCAATGCAGTGCACGCAGGGCAGCGAAGCGCTGCCTGCGAAAGCGAAACAGTTTTTTTTTAATGCCCGATTTTCCGAGTGCTGACTGGGTGGGCCTGAGTTGTGATTGGGTGGGCCTGGGCCCACCCAGGCCCACCCGTAGCTACGCCCCTGCTTTGTCCACTGGTTTGTTCACCCCCTCGAAAAAATGCAGTAGATTTGTGAGGCAAGACTTCCCTTCACTAAATCCTTGCTGACTTTTTGTCTCAGTAGCCCATGCCTCTGTATGTGCTCTGTAATGTTATTCTTAATAATAGCCTCCACCATTTTTCCCGGCACCAACGTCAGACGCACCGTTCTATAATTTCCCGGATCTCCTCTGGAACCCTTTTAAAAAATCAGCGTTACATTGGCCACCCTCCAATCTTCCGGTACCACACCTATTTTTAGGGATAAATTGCATATTACTACCAGTAGCTCCACAAGTTCATTTTTCAGCTCTATTAATACTCTGGGATGAATACTTTTCAGTTTGCAGAACTGCCCCATTACATCCTTCAAGTTTACAGAGAAATCATTTAGTCTTTCTGACTCGTCTGCTTCAAATACCTTTTCCGGCACCGGTATCCCTCCCAAATCCTCCTCGGTGAAGACTGAAGCAAAGAATTCATTCAATTTCTCTGCTACGGCTTTGTCTTCCGTGATTGCCCCTTTAACACCACAGTCGTCCAGCAGCCCTACCGATTCTTTAGCCGGCCTCCTGCTTTTAATATACCTAAAAAAAATTTTGCTATGTGTATTTGCTTCTAACGCTAACTTTTTTTCAAAGTCTTTCTTAGCCCTCCTTATCTCCTTTTTGCATTTGGCTTGACATTCCTTATGTTTTATCTTATTGTCTTCAGTTGGTTCCCTTCTCCATTATCATTAAATTTCAGATATTCGTTTATTATATTGCACACCTCTTGGCAATCCTTCTCCTCTGCTATCAGGGTCTCATTTAGTCTCCATACATTTCCCTGCGCCTCCTTTCCCAATTTTCCCACTACTACCCACACTGGGGCATGATCTGACACATGTATACTTTCAATCCCTGATTCCTTTATCTCCCCCCACATTGACCGGCTACACCATACTGCATCTATCCTAGTGTATGTCTGTTGCGCAATTGAGTAAAAGGAGAAAGTCTTCTGTTTGGGATGTTGTAATCTCTAGACATCCACCAGGTCTAGCTCTGTCATTAATTTAAGAAATTTGCCCCTGCTTTGTCGTGCTCCCCCATCACGTCCCGTCGAGTGATCCATGGTTGAGGCCGGGAAATTGAAGTCTCCCCCCCATAATTATCTGCCCCCTCCCGAAGGAGCCTAGGTCTGATCTTATAGTCTCAAAAAAGGCTCCTTGCCTTCCATTTGGGGCATACGTGTTAATAAGTGTAATGGGCTGCTCTCCCATTTTCCCCTTGACCGCTATGCGTCTACACTCCCTCCCCTTGTATATTTCTTCCTGAACGAATCTTAAGTGCTCTTTTACATATATCACCAGCCCCCCCCCCCCCCCCCGTTGGGATCTGCCAATATAAAACTCTCCCCCAATCGTTGATGTCGTATTAAGGACTCGTCCTGTTTCCTAATATGAGTTTCCTGCAACATTATCACATCCCATTGCAACCGTTGTGATTCTTTAAATATAATGCTCCACTTCCCAGGGTTATTCAAACCATTGACATTCCATGTCCCTACCCTTAGTCCCCCCCAACCTTTTCCCTTTTCCCCTCCCCCTCCCTTTACCTCCCTCCCCTTCGTGCCCCCTGTACCTGGCCTCTGTCCCTCTGTGCCAGTTCTATCCCTGAGGAAGTAAGCCTCCGCCAGAGACCCGCCCTCCAAATACAACTCCCCAGTGTCCTCCCCCCTGTTCCAGTGACTCCAGCATATATAATCCCTCACCCATCTTTTACCACTCTCTCTTTTACCAGCAGTCAGTCTTGTGGTTTAATCATCTAGGTATCCCTGTTGTTTCACCAGCCCGCCATTCTCAGTCCACTCCGCTCTCCTCCAGTCCAGGGCCAGCTGCTTTCGGTGGCTCACGTCCCTTTGCTCCTCTCACTTTATTCCATCCCTCTTTGCCTGCCCTTGGGGTTGCTGGCCTCTGCAACCATTCCTCTTCCGCTGCTCCTGGTAGGTCCGTGCAGCCCATCTCTCTCAATGCTTTCAGGCCCCCTCCATTGTCTGGATCCTCCTGCTCTTTCCTCCCACTGTAACTTGCATTCTAAGCGGGTATAGCCAGCTATATCTCAGTCCTGTTTTTTGCAAATACAAAGTTATCTCCTTGAAATCTCTCCTTCTCTGCAGCGTCTTTCTTGCCGGGTCTTGGAACACCTGAGGTTTGCAGTTTTTCCAGGCAATTTCGCCTAGTCCCCGAGATTTTTTCCAGACTGCTTCTTTGGTTCCGAACTCATGGAAGCAGGCCACTATGTCTCTGGTCTGTCCTCCCCTCTGAGGACCTAGGCTTCGATATGCCCTGTCGATTGTATAGCATTTGAGATTCTGGTTGTCTCCTCCATTATTTCCAGACCCCATAATAAAGTCGCACATTTCCTGGACAACTTTCCTCGCGTCCTTAAATTCCTCCTCCTCTGGGATCCCTTTGAAACGCAGATTACATCTGCGGGATCTGTTTTCTAAGTCCTCCCGCTGGAGTTCTAGTTTTCCTCTCGATTGCTGCTCTTTCTTCAGGGCCTTCTGTAGATCTTGTACCTCCTCTGCCATGTTTTCCGCTCTCTCCTCCATCTCCACCACTCGGTTGCCAATCTCTTTCAATTCTTCGTGCAGACTTCCCACTGCTGTCTGAATACTTTTCCTTTTGTTATCATCTCTTCCTTCAGTTCTTTAAACCATCTAGTGAAATCTGACTTACTCATATCAGTTTCCTGCTCCGATGGTATTTCGGGGTCTGGGTCCAACTCTGAGTCTTTGTCCGCCATTTTGGCTCCTCTCGATGCTACTCTCGAGCCTGCACTCTGTCCCGTTCCCGGGGTTTCCGATATGTATTTAAACTTTGCCAGCCATTTTCTCGCTGCCATGCTCTGAGCTGTTTTGCTGCCTGCACTAGAATGAAGTTCGCTTTGATTTACGGGGGTTAAAGCGCTTCTTTACTCTGGCTATGTCAGAGCTCCGCTCTCAGGCAGCCATCTCCTAGTGCTGACGTCACTTCCTCTCCTCCACTGGGGCATATTTTATTTCATTCTCTTACTGCTTGCTTTGCCAGGCAGTTCTTTGTATGACTGGCACAGTTTTTCCTATACTACAGTACTAAGGGTTATCTCTCCTCTCTCTTTGTGCGTACTAGCTCCAGTCTCCATGGTATCTGCAGCGGCACCTGTGGCTCTAATTGCTTCTATTGCCTTTTTGCACGTTTTCATTGTAAAGGACAGCTAGTGTTGTTGATGGAGCTCCTTCAGTGTAAGGGTAGCTTAATGGTTTAAGCAACCATCTGTGAGTGACCGCTGAGATCTAGAGGTCGCTGGGTCACGCCACACTGCAGCTTGCTATCTGTAGTGCACAATACTGCAAACAGCCCTATTCTGCTACACCATCTGACTCTGGTTCTTAGTCACACTTGTTAGCTCCTGTGCACAGCCAGTTCTAGGACACAGCTATACCAGCCAATTCTTGACACTTTCTGCAAGAAGTTAGCTCTAGCTTGGGCATTGGATAGCTGAGGTGGCTTCCAAGTCACATTTGGCAAGCTACCCTTTTAAAAGTATCTGGTGCCCTGCTCCATCTCAGAATGCCGGGCTTTGTCTGATTTCTGGACACAGACCCTTACGCTGACTCTGGACATCAAGTTTAGCACTGTCTTGGGGAGTCGGGCCTTCATCGGCCTCTGGATGTCGAGCCTTTCCTGGTTGTGCCTTCTTCCGACTCGAGTTCGACTCTTGTTCCATCTTGGGATGTCGAGCCTGGCGCTAGCTCCGGTGGTGACACCCTACCCTGTCTATGGGTTTGGGGCTGAGTGCTTTCACAGGCAGTAGGGCCTTGTCCTGTCTCAGGTTCACAAGTTTGGCTATGTCTCTAGTTCTCGAGATTGGCTCTGTCTCTGCCTGCCAGCTCTTTCTCTGTCTCGGGATGCCAAGACTTACCCACCCTCTGGTTTTTGGGCTGGTCCGTTCAAGTTGTCTTCCTGACTCCAGCCTTGGCTAACGGGTTTCCCTCTGTCTTGGTCTTATGGTATTACACCGTATTGGAGGTCGAGTTTGGCTCCGTTTTAGAAGTCAGCTTTGGCTCCATTTCTTGAGGTTGGGCCGCGTGCCCTTCCTTGACTTCTGGCTCTTGATGCCTAGCTTTGCTCCGATTCTGGGGCTGTAGTCTCTTTCAGTGGTCGCTTTTGGCAGGTTGTGCCTGGTTCAGATTCTGGAGGGTCAAGTTTGCTTCTCCTCTGGTTCTTGGTCTTTGCCAGTGATGCAGGTTGGGGTCTTCTTCCGTCTCTGACTGGCTTCCAGGCTTGGTCTCTGTCGCTCGAGTTTGGCTTCTTCTCTGATAGGAAAGCAGGGATCTCTTTCTGCCTTTCAGGTCTGGATGCCATCTTGCCTGGTCTCTGGTGGGCGAGCTTACCCTCCTTGCCGCAGGGTGGCATCAAGCCAGCACTGGGTATGGCTATCGTTCGGGAGGTGGGCCTTGTTCTACTAGCGGGGATCGAGTTAGCCTTCCTCTCTTGGTTTTGGGTCTTGCTCGGTCTTCTGGCTGTTGGGTCTTGTTCCATCCCCAATGGATGAGCCAGGTATTCTCGCCGGCTGTCGAGCCATAGGTCATGTCTGCACGGCCTGGGTCTTGCCTGGTCTCTGGCTATGGCGGTCCTCTATGACTATGTCTGAGCCTTGCTTCATCTCTGACTTGTGAACCTTTTAGGGACTGGCTCTGTAGCTCCTTGTTGTGGCTGTCTACATTGCGGGATGGAGCGGATTTCCGCCGCAAGATGGCAGCTTTGGTCCCACAGTCTGGGGCTCGGATGGTACGTCTCGAGAGGTCAGACCCAGCTTCTTCGGCGGGTGTTGGGCCTTCCTCGTTCAGTCATCAGATGGCTTTGTGCCTTGTCTGGTTGCGGAGTATTCTTTCTTTCGGCGGTTGGACCTGGCTTCTTTTTTTCATGACTCCAGTTATATTGCTTCTACTGGTCCTGAAGGGTGTTTCTTGTTCCATCTCGGGATGGCGAGTTTTCTCGGGATTGCACCCCTCCTGCTTCCTCTGTTTTTTGGATCTGGCAATGGTGCTGCCTGTTGGGGCTTGTTCAGGATCTATGGTCCCACCCTACTTCAGGACTGCTTTGGTACATCCCATTCGTCTCTGGATTGATCTGTGGGATGCTATGGAAGGTAAATTAGTACTTACCTGATAATTTTCTTTCCATTAGTCCCAACAGATCAATCCAGAGGCTCACCCTTTGTTGATATTGACTATTTGCTTTCTTATGCTTGTTTAGGTTTCTTTAAAAAAAGAGAGAGAGATTTAAAGACATCAGGCTACAGTTTACCACTTTGAATATTTCCCTCCCACAGGAGCAGTGGAGGAGGAGCCTACTTGGCCTTGATAGAGGCAGGAGAGGACTTCCATGTTGGATTTATTCTTCTTCTATCGCTTTTGTATCGACCGTACTGAGGTTAAAATGGATGCACAGGTCCACATATAGTAAACCTCTGAGGTTCTCACTATCTCCACCTGCTGGTAGAGGGACATAACCCACTCATCTCTGGATTGGGATTTGGGACTAATGGAAATAAAATTATCAGGTAAGGTAATTTTACCTTAGCAAGCAGCTGCCAACGTTTCCATGAGGATATATAGGCGTGGAGCAGGATGTGTGTGGGGGGGAGGGGGGTCCAGATATGTGCAGCCCTCATTTTAGCATTGAATGGTTAGTAGAGGGAGGACCCAAAATTACTCATCATTGGATATTCTGCACATTCTGATTTCAGCAATGTTTTGTTATTCTTTGTTATGAAAAATCAATAACATATTTTGCAACAACAAAGGGACCTCATTATATGTGACCCTGCTTATGTATGGTGCTTGCACATGAGTGATGCTGTGATCCTGGGGAGTAATGCATCACACTCACCTTTCCAAGCTGCTCCTTTTGGATCTCCATTGTGTGGAGGCAAGTGGTGGTGGTGCACAGAGAAATTAGGCTGCCTGCACAGTGACATAGCTGTGCACACTGAGGAATGTTCTTCCACATGCAGAAGTATATATGCATGTTTTGCACCTGGAGGGGACGTCCTGTAGTTACCATGGATGTTCTCCCCACACGGGGACCAGTACCATTGTTGCATGTTTTGCGTAGTATATTTTTGATTGGCAGAAACATTTATCTCAACGTCTATGACATTTGCAGTGCATCATCTTTCTAAATTTTTTTCCAGTATTTTCAAATATTGGAAAACATTTAGTTCTTTTTTTTTTCTATTATGGACTTGTGCTTTTAGACATTTTCCAAAAAAAACGTTATTTCAGCATTTGAACATCATATTGAAAATGCCCCTCAAAATATAACATTGAGGATCCTGCCACCCAACAAGAATAAGTAAGTGCAGGGCTCTTATTTCCACTACTTGAATTTCACAGCCAGAGACCCTTGCAGAACCCCTATGAGCTACCCGAGCTCAACTCTGGCTACTAACAAGTACAGGCCAAAGCTTTTCTTCTACGCTATTTAGTAACAAGCCAGAAACTGAGACCCCTTTTTACAGCTACTGATTACTCACAAATAAAAATGCTAAAATCTAAGAAGCATCAAAAATCTTTATAAACTGTGGAGCAATTTTTGAAAAAGAGTAATTGATAAAGACCAGACATAAGCAGGTTTGTTTTATGTGTTTAAGATGAGGTGAGGTAGGGTGGGAGTGGGACAGGATCTATTTCAAAGAGCAGGTGATATGGAGTGTGATAAGGAGTGGAATGTTATAAGGTAGCTTTTGGGTATGAAACATTTTTTACCTTTCTCATTTTCTTCCTCAGCGTCCTCCATTCAGCACTGACATCTTCAGCCTGGATCAGGTGCCATTGATCACAAATTATGTCCTCAACACCTACTTTCGTCACTTCAAGCTCTATAAATATGTCTTTACTTCACAGGTAGCAATCATTCTACATATGCATATTACTCTGTACTTGCGTACACAACGCGGAGAGACATTTAGAGACGTATTTTCAAAACACTTAGACTTACATTTACGTGGAGTGGCATTTTCGATATGATGTCTTAAGTCCAACTTTGGACATTTTGATAAAAACGTCCAAACTTCAAGTGGGGAATAGAGCCATTTTCAAAACAGAAAAATGTCTTATCTTTTTTTTGTAAATGGCTATTTGCTAGATGTTTCACCTTAGGGGGCAGTGGACTTCAAATAAATGCTCCCAGGTACACATCTCTCTGTTGCTCCCTTATTTTGTCTGCTGAGCCCCCCAAAATCCACCACCCCCAACTGTCCACCATTACAATAGCCCTTATGGGTGAAGGCAGCACTTATATGTGGGTACAGTGGGTTTCTAGTGAGTTTTGGAAGGCTTACAGTTTCCACCACAAGTGTAATAGGTAGGGGGAGGTATGAGCCTGGGTCCACCTGTCTGCAGTGCACTGCACCCACCACTAGACTACTCTAGGGACCTGCATGCTTCTCTAATGGACCCAAGTATAACATCTGAGGCTGACATAGAGGCTGGTAAGTAATGGTTTTAATCACATTTTTGGGAGGGGATTAGTCACCACTGGGGGAGTAAGGGGAGGTCCATCCTTGATTCCCTTCAGTGGTCATTTAGGGCAGGATTTTTTATTACTTATTTGTTAATATAAAACTCACCCTCAACGTTCTGAAGACAGTGACGTCAGTGAAGCCAAGCCCTGACTTCCTTCAAAAAGGGTCGAAGGTTCGTGGTGGTGAAGCCACCAAAATCGCCCTGGGCCCCGCCCTCAAGGGCGGAGCAATGGCAGAACAACGAAGGGGTTGGCAGGGAGGGAGTGGGGGGGGGGGAAATCGCTATGGGCCCCGCCCTCGAGGGCGGAGCAATGGCAGAACAACCAAGGGGTTGGCAGGGAGGGAGAGAGGCAGGGAGGCGGGGGGTGGGAAATAGCTACGGGCCCCGCCCTCGCGTCAAACGTCATGACGTTGAGGGCGGAGCAATGCCACAACAACGAAGGGGTTGGCAGGGTGGGGGGGGGTGTTGCCGACAAAAACTTTGCTAGCGCCCGTTTCATTTGCTCCGAAACGGGCCCCTTTTACTAGTTTGTTAATAAAACAGATCTAGACCAAAACGTTCAACTTATAGCCCTGGATGTTTTTGTTTTGTTCCATTATGGCAGAAAAACATCCAAGTGTTAGGAACACACTCAGATCCCGCCCTTAACATGCCCCCTCATGATTTGAACATACTTCTGATGGACTTCATAGAAAAACATCTAAAAACTGGTTTCAAAAATACCAATGTTTTTTGTGAGAAAAACACCCAAATGCAGATTTATGCCACTTTTTTCCTGTTTTGAAAATGAGCCCCATAGTAACCTATAGAACATTGTAAGTCTAAATGCTTTGAAAATGAGACCCTTAGATATCTGCACACACAAGGAATAATTTTATAAAGTTTTTTTGGCATGTATATCTTGGTTACTTGGTTGAAAAGGCTTTTCATAAAATTGTTCCATGGTATACATGTGCATAATATATGTGGTGACAAGATAGCACATACTTATTAATGTACAGTTTCAGCATTTCTGGAACACAGGGCACGGTGGGGTGGAACTGCAATGTATGTAATTTTTTTAAATACACAAGTAAAGGCATAGAGTACACTAGCTTTGAACAGGTGTAAATGTGTGCATTAACTATTTTAATCAGTAATTACGTTGGCTATATAAAATAGGCATCTTTTTGGACTTTACATAGGCATCCTGTAATAAAATTACACCTACAGATAAAATGTAGTGAGACATTCACATGCCTACACAGGAGTGATTTCATAATTGCACACTTTGAAAGATTTTGTAAGAGAAAGTGTATGCACATACTTCTGCTTTGATAATTTCACCAGGGAATTTAAATTCTTGCATTTATATCTGCCCTTCACCAAACATAAATTTCCTGGGTTAACTTATTCACATATGGCCAAATGTTTTTGAAAGTATGCACTTAAATACAAACTTGTTCCCATCCCTGCCTCCAGAAACACCTCTGCCCAGTCCAGGTAAAGTTATGGATGTAAATTGAATGATATATTGGGCAGGCAATTTTATGAAAGCCTATTTCCACTAGTAGCTTCCCACTTTTCCAAAATCTGTTGATAGTTGTGTCCATCAACCAGCAGGTGGAGATAGAGAACTGAAAGCTGAGCTAGCATCCAGTCCAGCTCCTACTATCTCCAGCAAGTGAATGAACACACTTTACTGCCTCTGGTTCTGAGTGATTTGCTCCTGGTCCAGGTGGTCAACTGGTCCCCAGTTGAGCTCTGTGGGTGGCTTGAATCTGTAGAATCATATCTGGAGGTCTTCAGATCCCTGCCTCTGGTGTCCCGTGAATTTACTTCTTCTCTTTCTTCATCTCTCCCCCGTTTCCTTTTCCAGCAAAACAACCTTAAAAAAAAAAAAAGGAAAGAGGTTTGCTGGAGAGCGTGGCACAGAGTATCTGTCCTAAGACTTTCTCATCTGTGACGTGGATGGGCATAATCGAACGGCGCCGGCGAAATACATGGCCGGCGATGTATTTTGGCGGCGCCGCAAACAGCTGGCCAGACCCGTATTTTCAAAAAAGATGGCCGGCCATCTTTTGTTTTGACAATACGGTTCCGGCCAGCCAAATGCCTTGGATTTGGCCGGGGTTTCAGATGGCTGGCTTCGTTTTTTAGTGATAATGGAAAGTTATGTTGGCCATCTCAAACCCCGGCCAAATTCAAGGCATTTGGCCGTGGGAGGAGCCAGCATTTTTAATGTACTGGCCCCCCTGACATGCCAGGACACCAACCAGCCACACTAGGGGTCACTGCGGTGAACTTCAGAAAAGCTCCCTCGTGCATAGCTCCCTTACTTTGGGAGCTGAGCCCCCCAAACCCACTACCCACAAATGTACTGCACCCACTAAAATTGCTCCAGGGACCTGCATACAGCCTCTAGGACTTATTGCTGCTGTATAACTTTGGCACACCAGTTCACACCTGAAGACTAATCTCTCTGAAAAAGTCCTTTCTTGAAATAAGCACGTTTACTCACAGTTAACTGCAGATCAGAGGTTGTGCCCCACTGGCAAAGAGTCCCCTGGTACTAAGATTAGCAGTAGGTCAGAGCTGGCACAATGGTGTACAATGCCCTCTTTCAGCACCATGCAAGGTAAGAACCTTTTTAAGGCTTGGTCGTGAAAATAAAAGGACCAAGTAAAGCCGGCGAAATACTGCTTAACGCCACTTTTTTTTTTCCATTATCAGCGAAAGCCGGCCATCTGGTAGCCACGCCCATGCCCGCCCATGTCCCGCCTTCGCTAATCTACCGACACGACCCCTTGCACTTTCGTCGGCGAAGTGATGGGAAAGCGGCGATGCTGTCAAAAATGCCACTTTCCATTATACCGATTTCGCCGCTTTTCCGAAATCGCCGACCATCTCCCGATTTATGTCGGGAAATGGCCGGTGATCACTTTCGAAAATAAGCTGGATAGTAAATTACGCAAGTTCCATGGCGTCCCACAGATCAATCCAGAGACTTGTGGTTGTGTCCCTCTACCAGCAGGTGGAGATAGAGAGAACCTCCGAGGTTTGCTATATGTGGACCTGTGCAGCTAATTGAACCTCAGTATTCTCTTATCTAGCAGGTGGAGGGACATCTGTGCAGCTGTGGTTTGATCTGGCTTGTGGTGTCCTTTGGGCCTAGTTTAGCACAGACAGGGGTTGAGTGGCTGTTTACAGCTTGTAGTGTACACCTGGTGGTGCCAGGTCCCTCCCGGTCCCCCCCTACCTTTCCTCCGTTGCCTGGGGCTGTTGGCCTGATTGGGTGTTTCCTTTCTGTCCTGACTGAAAAAAAAAAAGGTAAGAGACTTTGTTTTTGTTTAATCATACGGAGGAACTAGACGCTCTGCCGAGTCAGTTTTGGGGCAGGTGTTTGTGGAGCATGTCAGTAGCTTATAAGGCGGCTAAGTGCTGCTCCCAGTGTGGGTGCTGGAGAGCAGCATTGAGGGAGTGTGAGTCCTGCTGCCGTCAGCCCGCAGCGGGTGTTCAGCTTGACGGGGGTCCCTTCAGGCATCCGGTGAGTCGGAAGCACAGGGGATAGTTTTGGCGGTTTCCTCTGGGCAGTTAGTACAGCGCGCGTTGGCGGGCGCCATTTTTTCCTCTCAGGTGCGACCCGCTCCGCACGTGGCGGTTGATAGACAAGAGGCGCAGCGCGCTTCTGTGGCACAGGCTCCGATGGAGGGAAGCGATGTACAGGGAGCAGGGGAGTCCCTTGCAGTTCCTTTTTCCACGGATTTTGTTTTATTAATGCACGATGTCTTTCTTTTGAAGAAGTCAGGAGCTTCTCTTCAGACAGCCCCGTCTCTTCCTCAGCAAACTTTGATTGCTATAGCCTCAGTCTTTCCTGCCAAAACGTCCCCGGGTGACACAGATGACCCGGTTTTGTCTTCAGGCTGTCCCTCAGAATCTTTGGATTTGTCAGATGAGGTCACCCTGCCCTCTGAGGAGGGGGATGATCCAACGGCTGCCCGCCTTTTTTTTTGCAGGGAAGAGCTTCCCTACCTGATTGTTAGGGCTTTTGAGGTTTTGGCCATTTCCCCCCTGAATCGTCAGGGGGAACAGGTCCGGTGCCCTCTATTATGTCTGGCAACAAATGCCCACCTCGTACCTTTCATGTGCATGAGGCCATGAAGATCCTTATTTCGGCGCAGTGGGATACACCGGACAGTGGGCTTAAGGTTGCTTAGAGCTATGTCGCGTCTTTACGTGCTACCTGTTCCTGACTTAGACTTGCTGAAGGTCCCTACAGTGGATTCCTTAATCATAGCGGTCACTAAGAAAACCACTCTCCCTGTGGAGGGGGGCACGATGACGCTCAAGGACCCTCAGGATCTTAAGTTGGAGACGTGCTTGAAGCTGTCCTTTTGAAGTAGCGGCCCTTTCCCTGCAGGCCTCAGTTTGTGGCTCCTATGCAGCGCGGGCATGCTTATCGTGGGTACAGAAAGCCTCCTCTCCGGAAGATCTTGTGGCTGTTTTGCCGGCCTTGGAGTCCGGTTTAGCCTTCCTTACGGATCTTCTTTATGATCTTTTGAGGGCTTCGGCGAAGGAGGTTTCTCTAGCGGTCACCGCGCGTCGCTGGCTGTGGTTGCAGCATTGGGCTGCAGACGTGGCCTCTAAGTCATGTTTAGCAAGTCTTCCTTTTAGGGGAAAGCTTTTGTTAGGGACAGACTAAGAAAAAATTGTGAAGGACCTCAGTGACTCTAAGGGCCAGCGCCTCCCGGAGGACAGGTCCTAGTTTGTATGACCGGCAGGACCTAGACCTAAGTTTAGGGATACACGGCGTTACCGTCCAGGTCGCGGTGCCTCTTTTCAGAGAGCAAGGTCTTCTCAGAGGTCTCAGCCCTTTCGAGGTGACAGGCGGGCCTTCCTTTCCGGTAACAGCAACCAGCCCGCAGCCAGGTCCGCCCAATGATGGGGCCCTGGTCCATATCCATCCGGTTATTGGGGGCAGACTGTCCCTATTCCTGGTGGAGTGGACCAGGGTAACATCCGACGAATGGGTCTTGGAGGTTATCAGAGATGGCTACAAGTTAGAATTGGCTCGTCTGATAGTAGACACTTTTCTGGAATATCCTTGCAAATGTCCCGCCAAGATGCGGGCCGTTCGACACTCCCTCCTCAACTTACAGTGGCTGGGTGCCATCCAGCCAGTACCCCAAGCAAAAAGAGGGTGTGGTCGCTACTCCATTTATTTTGTGGTGCCAAAAAAGGACGGTTCTTGGCGACCCGTCTTAGATCTCAAGTGCGTCAACAGGTCCTTACGGGTTCGGCTTTTCCGCATGGAAACCCTCCGATCAGTGATTGCAGTGGTACAGCCAGGGGAGTTTTTGACATCTCTAGATCTCGAAGAGGCCTATTTACACATTCCAATCTGGCCTCCCCACAGGCGCTTTCTTCGCTTTGCAGTGATTGGCCATCATTTTCAATTCAAAGCGATGCCCTTCGGCCTAGCCACAGCACCTCGGACCTTTTCCAAGGTCCTGGTAGTAGTGGCGGCCTATCTCAGGAAGGAAGGGATTCAGGTCCATCCCTATCTAGACGACTGGCTTGTGCAGGCGTCTTCTTTCGAGGAGAGTCGGCGGGCAAACGACAAAGTGGTCGGGTTGCTTCAGTCGCTTGGTTGGGTGATCAACTTCCTGAAGTGCAGCCTAACGCTGTGACAAGGCTACATCCCCAATGTATAGAGTGAAGCAGCAGAACCATGAACTACATATCCCAGAATGCATTTCCAGTCCTAGCAGTGAGATCCCAGGGGATAGGCAAGCTGGCCATATACCGTCTCTGACCACAAAAGGGAGGGTGAATGAAGGAGCCAGTTCCCGGGACCAGCAATTTGTATATCATGCTGCCCACCTGTAATAGGGAGGGGTGGGCTGAGAAGCAGGAGGAGGATTGGATGGAAGAGGGAATTAATCAGCCTGAGCAGGGGAAGAAAGCAGAACGGAATGGGAGCTTGAGAGCGGAGGAAGGCAGCCCCTGAAGGTTTGGAACCTACATGGTTTTGGGAATTTATTTTGGTTTAAACCCTGCTTAAGTAGAGAAGCCTGGTTTTCTTTTGGGGAAACCATGAATGGTGGGGGAATTACTAACCTGTTTTGAAATCTGATTATTTTGAGAACCTCTGAAGTTGGAAGGCTTGTTTAAGAAAGTAAAGACTGCGTGGTGATTAACTGTTTGTCTTGAGGGGAAATCCTGCTTGTGGGACAAGTACTATTTGTTGGCTACTGACTGGGCCAAAAACAGCAGGGATTTCCAAAGGACTATTGCATTCCCTCAGGGAAGGGGGCAAAGTCTTTGTGTAATTGGCTGATGTACTAAGCAAGGCAGAACAGCCCTGCCTGAGAAGCAAGTCTCTACTCTGGAGTGAAGTTTTGTGTATGAATCTGGAAAATAAAGGAATGTTTTGAAGTATTTCCTGGTGGCAGTTTTGTGAAGTTCTGGCTATTCATGGGAGGCAGCTTCCTCCTCCATACTGGAGCAGCGGGCCCATTTATAACGCCTTCCCAAACACTGGAATACTTGGGGGTGTGCTTCAGTACCCAAACAGGGATAGTTTCGCTTCCTTCAGCTTGAGCACAGTGGTTACAGGCTCAGTTACGAGCGCTGTTTCAAAACTCCGAACCCACGGGCTTGGGACTATGTACAAGTTCTAGGTTCCATGGCCTCCATCTTGGACGTGGTAAAGTGGGCCAGAGCTCACATGCGCCCCCTCCAGTGGCACCTTCTGAGCCGTTGGTCTCCGCTCTCGGAGGATTACGAGGTTCGGGTGCCATGTTCGGCCCATCTTCACACAATCATGCACTGGTGGTTCATTCAAAAGAATCTGGTGTCGGACATTCTTCTGGCAACCCCGGACTGGAAGATGGTGACCACAGATGTGTCACTGTCTGGCTGGGGGGCAACAGACGGCCCAGGGCGTTTGGACTTCGACGGAGGCGTCATGGTCCATCAACCGCTTGGAGTTACGGGTGATTTGTCTGTCCCTTCGAGAATCTCTGTCTCTTCTCCGTGGTTGCCCAGTTCGAGTTCTTTCGGACAATGCGACGGCGGTCGCCTACGTAAACTGTCAGGGGGGCACCAGGAGTGCACCCCTAGCGCGCGAGGCGGCACTGATCTGCCGTTGGGTAGAGACTCAGCTCTCGTTCTTGACAGCAGCTCATATAGCAGGGTCACAGAATGTACAAGTGGACTTTCTCAGTCGCTACCAGTTGGAGCCGGGGGAGTGGACGCTCTCCCCTCTGGCCTTTGACCGTTGGGGGATGCCAGAGATGAACTTAATGGCCACCACATTCAATTCGAAGGTTCCCCGTTTCTTCAGCAGGGGACGAGAGCTGGACTCAGAAGGCATCGATGCCCTTCTTCAACCTTGACCCAGGGGCCTGCTCTATTCCTTTCCCCCGTGGCCAGTGGTGGGCAGGTTACTGACTCACATTGCAAGTCATCCCAGTCGAGTGATCCTAGTGGCTCCGGATTGGCCCAGATGACCCTGGTTTGCAGATGTGATCAGGCTTCTGTTCGATCGTCCTTTTCTGCTACCGCTGCAGGGGCCAGTCACGATGGAGGATCCCTCCCCCTTTGATCTTACAGCCTGGCCCTTGAAAGGGTGAGGTTGAGAAGAAAAGGGTATCCGGACGCGGTTATCGCTACGATGCTGTAGGTTCGGAAAAGATCCACCTCGATAACTTATGCTAGGGTGTGGCGTACCTTCGATTCTTGGTGTGTGAGTTCAGGATTGTCAGCGGCTTCGGCTTCAGTATCGGTTATCCTTGCATTTCTTCAGGAGGCTGTACAAAAATCACTTTCCTTGAGTTCTTTTAAGGTGCAGGTGGCAGCTCTGGCATGTTTTAGAGGCCGGCTTCAGGGGGCGTCCATTGCCTCCCACCCGGATGTGGTTCATTTCTTGAGGGGCGTAAATCGTTTGCACCCTCCTCACGTGCCAGTTCTGCCATCCTAGAACCTTAATCTAGTTCTCAAAGCGCTTCAGGGTCCTCCTTTCGAACCCTTATCAGGGATTACGATTAAGGATCTCCCCTTGAAGGCAATTTTTCTAGTAGCCATTACTTCCGCTCGGAGAATTTCAGAGTTGCAGGCCCTTTCTTGCAGAGACCCCTTCCTGCATTTTACGGAGGCGGGGGTATCGATTAGGATAGTTCCTTCGTTTTTGCCCAAGGTGGTTTCTCATTTCCACTTGGGGCAGTCCCTGCATTTGCCAGCCTTCCGCCGGGAAGATTACCCTGAGCAATTCCAGGCTCTTCGCTGCTTTGACGTGAGATGGGCTCTTCTCAGGTATTTGGAGGTGACGAATGAATTTTGTCTTTCTGACCATCTCTTCGTCCTTTTGGAGACAATAAGACCGGTCATATGACATCCAAGGACACCTTAGCCCGTTGGTTGCAGGAGGCCTTCTCTTCGGCATACATGGCATTGGGCAAGCAAGCCCCTTTGCAAGTTCGTGCTCATTCTACACGAGCTCAAGCTTCCTCCTATGCAGAGTCCCGTTTGGTTTCTCTAGAAGATGTCTGCAGGGCAGCTACAGGTGCTTTGGTCCATACATTCACTTGTCATTATCGGGGGGATGTGGCAGCTCGTCAAGATCCGGTGTTTGGTTCATCGGTGATTTCTGCCGGGTTGGGGGTGTCTCGCCCTACTTGAGGACTGCTTGGGTACATCCCACAAGTCTCTGGATTGATCTGTGGGACGCCATGGAAGGAAAAATTAATTCTTACCTGATAATTTTCTTTCCATTAGTCCCAACAGATCAATCCAGAGGCCCCCCCCCCCCCCCTGGGTTTACTGTCTGCAGTTTTGTTGCGGTTGGCGAAGGCGCAAGCGGAAGAACAAATGGCTAGAAATGTAAGGAGGGACGACAAAAATTTTTTCAGGTATATTAGTGAAAGAAGAATGACTAAAAAGGGAATTGTGAGATTAAAAGATAGAGCGAACCGCTATGTAGATAATGATGAAGAAAAAGCCAATTTGCTAAATAGATACTTTTGTTCTGTTTTCACTGAAGAAAATCCTGGAGAAGGACCGCGAGGGACTGGCAAAAGTACACCTGAGAATGGAATGGATATAGCACCGTTCACGGAAGAGAGTGTGTATCAACAACTTGGAAAGCTAAAGGTGGACAAAGCCATGGGACCGGACGGGATCCACCCCAGAATATTGAGGGAGCTCAGAGAGGTTCTGGCAGGTCCTCTTAAAGATTTGTTTAATAAATCCTTGGAGACGGGAGAGGTTCCGAGGGACTTGAGAACGGCGGAGGTGGTCCCTCTTCACAAAAGTGGTGATAGGGAAGAAGCTGGAAACTACAGGCTGGTAAGCCTCACTTCGGTTATTGGTAAAGTAATGGAAGCGATACTGAAGGAAAGGATAGTGAATTTCCTGGAAGCCAATAAGTTGCAAGATCCGAGACAACATGGTTTTACCAGAGGGAAATCGTGCCAAACGAATCTCATTGAATTCTTTGATTGGGTAACTGGAGAATTGAATCATCGACGTGCTATAGACGTAATCTACTTAGATTTTAGCAAAGCTTTTGACACGGTTCCCCACAGGAGGCTCTTAAATAAACTAGATGGGCTGAAGATAGGTCCCGAAGTGGTGAACTGGATTAGGAACTAGTTGACGGACAGACGACAGAGGGTGGTGGTAAATGGAGTTCGCTCGGAGGAGGGAAAGGTGAGTAGTGGTGTGCCTCAGGGATCGGTGCTGGGGCCGATTCTGTTCAATATATTTGTGTGTGACATTGCTGAAGGGTTAGAAGGTAAAGTTTGCCTATTTGCGGATGATACTAAGATTTGCAACAGAGTGGACACCCGGGAGGGAGTGGAAAGCATGAAAAGGGATCTGAGGAAGCTAGAAGAATGGTCTAAGGTTTGGTAATTAAAATTCAATGCGAAGAAATGCAAAGTGATGCATTTAGGGAGTAGAAACCCATGAGAGACTTATGTGTTAGGCGGTGAGAGTCTGATAGGTACTGAGGGGGAGAGGGATCTTGGGGTGATAGTATCCAAGGATCTGAAGGCGACGAAACAGTGTGACAAGGCGGTGGCCGTAGCGAGAAGGTTGCTAGGCTGTATAGAGAGAGGTGTGATCAGCAGAAGAAAGGAAGTGTTGATGCCTCTGCACAAGTCGTTGGTGAGGCCCCACCTGGAGTATTGTGTTCAGTTTTGGAGGCCGTACCTTGCGAAGGATGTTAAAAAAAATGGAAGCGGTGCAAAGAAAAGCTACGAGAATTGTACGGGATTTGCGTTCCAAGATGTATGAAGAGAGACTTGCTGACCTGAACATGTATACCCTGGAGGAAAGGAGGAACAGGGGTGATATGATACAGACGTTCAAATACTTGAAAGGTATTAATCCGCAAAAAAATCTTTTCCGGAGATGGGAAGGCGGTAGAACGAGAGGACATGAAATGAGATTGAAGGGGGGCAGACTCAAAAAAGATGTCAGGAAGTATTTTTTCATGGAGAGGGTGGTGGATGCTTGGAATGCCCTCCCGCGGGAGGTGGTGGAGATGAAAACGGTAACGGAATTCAAACATGCGTGGGATATGCATAAAGGAATCCTATGCAGTAGGAATGGATCCTCAGAAGCTTAGCCAAAATTGGGTGGCGGAGCAGGTGGGGGAAGAGAGGTTGGTGGTTGGGAGGTGAGGATAGTGGAGGGCAGACTTATACGGTCTGTGCCAGAGCCAGTGATGGGAGGCGGGACTGGTGGTTGGGAGGCGGGAAATACTGCTGGGCAGACTTGTACGGTCTGTGCCCTGAAAAAGGCAGGTACAAATCAAGGTAAGGTATACACATATGAGTTTATTTTGTTGGGCAGACTGGATGGACCATGCAGGTCTTTTTCTGCCATCATGTACTATGTTACGTTCGGGCATATTTTCAAAGCACTTTGGGAGGCTAAGTGCCATATGTTTCTATGGAACTTTGGGAGGTTAAGTGCTTTGAAAATAAGCCTCCAGGTATGTTAGTTTTTTTCGGGTTCCATTGTTCTGAATGTTCCGTCGTTTGATTAAAAAAATAAATAAATATAGAAGTGGTGCAAGTATGTTGGGCAATTGTTCTGACAATGTCAGGAGAGTTTTCTGTTGTTTCCATTCCACTGCTTTGGTATAATTCATACTGAGGTTTAGTTGGCTGCACAGGTCCACATATAGCAAACCTCAGAGGTTCTCTCTATCGCCACCTGCTGGTAGAGGGACACAACCACAAGTCTCTGGATTGATCTGTTAGGACTAATGGAAAGAAAATTATCAGGTAAGAATTAATTTTTCCATAAAGACCTGTACAGTCCATTCAGTCTGCCCAACAAGATAAACTCATTTTACATGGTGTGCAATACTTTATATGCATACCTGAGTTTGATTTGTCCTTGCAATTTTCAGGGCACAAACAGTAGAAGTCTACCCAGCACTGTTTTTGTACTAAAATTTCTGAAGTTAACATTGTAGCACCTTAAAATTTACACTACAGCCCATCCATATCTATTCAGTCATGATCAGGGCACAGACCATAGAAGTCTGCCCAGCACTGGTTTTGCTTCCCAATTACCAGTGTTGCCACCCAATTTCTGCTAAAATTCCATGGATTCATTCCTTCTAAACAGGATTCCTTTGTGTCTATCTCATGCAAGTTTGAATTCCATTACTGTTTTCATCTCTGCCACCTCCTGCGAGAGGGCATTCCATGTATCTACCGTCTTCTCCATAAAAAAATATTTCCTGACATTACTCCTGAATCTTCCCCCCTTCAACTTCAATTCATGTCCTACCGCCTTCCCGTCTCCAGAAAAGGTTTATTTGCAGATTAATACCTTCCAAATATTTGAACGACTGTATCATGTCACCCTGTTTCTCCTTTCCTCCAGGGTATACATGTTGAGGTCGGCAAGTCTCTTGTACAGTTTGCAACGCAAATTCCATACCATTTTGTAGCTTTTCTTTGCACCGCTTCCAGTCTTTTTACACCTTTAGTAAGATACGGCCTCCAAAACTGAACATAATATTCTATGTGGGGCCTCACCAACGACTTGTAGAGGGGCATCAACACCTCATTTCTTCTGCTGGTTATACCCATACAGCCTAGCATCCATCTGGCCACGGCTGCCACCTTGTTGCATTGTTTCTTCACCTTCAGATCCTCGGACACCATCACCCCAAGGTTTCTCTCCTATCCAGTAACTCTCTTTTGGGTTTCTGCACCTCAAATGCATCACTCTGCACTTCTTGGCATTAAATTTTAACTTGCATTCCTTCAATGTACTCCGGACTACCTTTGATATATAGCTATTATTTATTAAACATCATGTGTCCAAAATCTCTCATTACAAACTTCGATATTCACAACCACTCGCCAACCATCATTCAAACCTTGCATACCCTGTGTATAATTATGTATTAACTTGCACATCATATGTAATACAGATCAAAAAACAAACTCCTTGCTCTCACATGATCCGTAATGAATGGATTGTTTTATTGTTGTTTTTATTCTTAGAATGGATACCTTTGGTTTGCCGTGCTTTCCTATCAAAGAAATGGAGTTCGTGTAGGTTATTTTAAAGTTTTGTGTATTTTTAAAGAATGTAAACCATTTTGGTTTGTGTATGCAATTAAGTAACGGTATAGAAAATAGATAAACGATAATAGAGATCTATTATCTCATAATTTTATGAAGCAGAACTTCTATTCAAAGGCTTCATGTATAGTCCATAGTCCAATATCATCACGCTCTTAAATGTGTTAGTCCAATTGCTGTCTCCCAAATAGTACGGGTATAATCCAACGTAAGAACAATGTGCTGCCCGTGGAAGGCTATCGAAAAGATGTGTGCACAGTAAATGACTTCAGCTGATTGTCTTTACTCATTCTGGTCCGCTTATTCACAAGTCTTTTGTGGGGGACCGTATCAAAGGCTTTTCTGAAATCCAAGTACATTACATCTAGCGCTCATCTTTCATCCAGTTCTTTGGTAAGACGTGGAGACTGTGAGCTTTGGGAGAGCAGCCAGCAGTGATAAGGTTGACTAAAGTTTGACTCAGAACCGCTTGGAGGGCTGCAAGTTCTACTTGATGCAGGGGAGGGATTCTGATTCACTGCTTGGGACAAATTGAGCTGCGCTTGTGACCGTCGGGGTGAATGGTGACATTTGCAGAAGCAGTTAAGTGGTGTTCCCGCTGCGGGGACCCACCGACGTTGCAGTGTGGGCAAGCCGGGAATCCTGTGGGTCATGGTGGGAAACAGTCGGCAGCACCACATCTTAAGATTTGGCAAAGCATCCGAACATGCCGGAGTCTTTGAACTCTTTGGCAGGGCCAGTGCACAGTTTGATGCAGGAGATTACGGGAATGGGTGCCATTTTTGTTGGGGGCTAACTGGTAGTGAGCAGTCTCTGATCACGTGTGGAATACAGCTGCCATTTTACAGCCTCAAAGCCTGTCATAACATTCTGCTGAATCTGGGTCTTTGTTTTCCGCATAGTTTATATTGCTCTTACATCAGGCCTATTTACTGAATCAGGGATAGTCGGAGTTGCTGCAAGGTGCTTCAGTTTCTCGCCCCTCTGCCCCCCCCCCCCGACTCCTAACAGATCTCATTTAGACCTCCAAGAGTGGGCAGATGAGGCTATCTCTGCTTCTTCCTCCTTATCTGATGTGGCCTCTATCTATTCAGAGGAGCCATTAGAAGAGGGAGAACTTCCCATCTTATTTCTTAGGCTCCTGGCATATGCAACTGCCAGGAGCCTAAGAAATAAGATGGGAGAGTTAGAATATATTGCACTAAATGAAAAATTAGATATAATAGGCATCTCTGAGACCTGGTGGAAGGAGGATAACCAGTGGGACACTGTCATACCGGGGTACAAATTATAACGTAGTGATAGGGTGGATCAAATTGGTAGAGGGGTAGCATCAGTGGTGTGCTGGAGCCGGCTCGCACCGGCTCGCAAGAGCCGCTTGTTAAATTTTGACAGCTCTTGCGAGCCGATTGTTCTTCGGTGCGAGCCGGCTCCATTACACGAGGTAAGCATGGCAGGAGGGTGCCACCACAATCCATGCTTACCTCCCCTCCCGCTCCCAAACATCTCCAGCGATGTCCTTCTTGATGAGTTCGTTCCCTTAGTCTCGCCTTCTGACATCATTCTGACGTCATTTCCTTTTTCCGCGAAGGCGGGACTGAGGGAACTAACTCATCAAGAAGCAAGCAGGGAAGGCTGGAGACGGGCAGCAGGGCTTTAAATAGCGCTGCACTTCGACGGAGGTAATAGAAAAAGACGGATGGGATTGGGAGGGGAGGGTGGGGGCAAAGGACATCGCTGGACATGTGCGGGAGAGGAGGGCAGGAGAGGGAGGAGAATCGCTGGGTATGGATGGGTAGAGGGGGGCAGGGAAGAGAATTGCATGGATGGGTAGAGGGGGGCAGGGGAGAGAATTGCTGGGCATGGATGGGTAGAGGGGGGCAGGGGAGAGAATTGCTGGGCATGGATGGGTAGAGGGGGGCAGGGGAGAGAGGAGAGTTTCAGGACATGGATGGAGGGGAAGGCAAGAGAAATTCTGGACATGGATGGAGGGGAGGGAAGGGAGAGAGAAGAAATGCTGGACATGGAGGGAAGATAGAGGAAGGAGATTAGATGAGGGAAAAGGAAGTGAGGAGAGAAACTGCACATGGATGGAGAAAATAGACAGAAGCTGGATCCACTGTACAGTCAAGCCTGCGGAGGACCAGAAATGAAGAAGAAAGGAGGAATGAAAAGAAATAAATGGAAAGGAAGCCCTGGAAACGGAGTCAAGGGAACAGTAGAGAGCAGCAGAATCAGATACTGGGCCAGCATGATCAGAGAAACAAAGTCACCAGACAACAAAGGTAGAAAAAAATAATTTTATTTACATTATAGTGTTTGAAATATGTCCACTTTGAGAATCAGTTGCTGAACATTAAAAGTTTATATTTATTTACTTATTTATGGTATTTTATCCCATATTAAACATGAATTAGATTGGAACCTGGGATCATTTAATTTTTTTTTCCTGGAGAGAGTAATGCATTGCCCCCCCCCCCCCCCCCCGGCTATAGCCAGCTCTGCAATTTTGAGGGGGTGCAGAGGTGGATGGGGGGGCGCAGTGGTGGATGGGAGGGCATCGAGGTGGACCGGGAAGAGAGAGCCTGTTGTTAAAAATTTACCAGCACACCACTGGGTAGCATTGTATATTAACGAGAGCCTTGAATCAAATAGATTGAAAATTCTGCAGGAAACAAAACACTTCTTGGAATCACTGTGGACTGAAATTCCATGTGTAATGGAAAAGGATAGTGACAGGAGTGTACTACCGTCCACCTGGCCAGGATGAACAGACGGATGCAGAAATGTTAAAGGAAATTAGGAACACAAACAAACTGGGCAACACAATAATAATGGGTGATTTCAATTACCCCGTTATTGACTGCATAAATGTAACATCGGGGCACGCTAGGGAGGTAAAATTCCTTGATAAAATCAAGGACAGCTTTATGGAGCAGCTGGTACAGGAGCCAACAAGAGAAGGAAAAATTCTAGACCTAGTCCTTAGTGGAGCGCATGATCTGGTGTGGGAGGTAATGGTGCTGGGGCCGCTTGATAACAGTGATCATAATATGATTGGATTTGATATTAGCTTTGAAGTAAATATACATAGGAAGTCAAATACGTTAGCGTTTAACTTTAAAAAAGGAAACTGATAGAATGAGAAGAACGGTAAAAAAAAAAAAACTTAGAGGGGCAACTGAGAGGGTAAAAACTGTACAACAGGCTTGGATGCTGTTCAAAAGTACCATCCTAGAGGCCCAGGCCAAACATATTCCGCGAATTACAGAAGAAAGACGGAAGTATTCACTCTGCTGCTCCCCAGTATCTCTCCACACTCGTCCTTCCCTACACCCCTTCCCGTGCACTCCGCTCCATGGATAAATCCTTCTTATCTGTTCCCTTCTCCACTACTGCCAACTCCAGACTTCGCGCCTTCTGTCTCGCTGCACCCTACGCCTGGAATAAACTTCCTGAGCCCCTACGTCTTGCCCCATCCTTGGCCACCTTTAAATCTAGACTGAAAGCCCACCTCT